>NC_057865.1:245890166-246530666 GCF_019393635.1 Dromiciops gliroides
ACAGAACCTGAATTTTCCTCACTCTGAGTCCACCTTTCTATTATTACATCAACTAAGTGATGCAGTAGTTAGACCACCATGCCTGGAGTCAAAAAGACCTTAGTTCAAATCTAGACTTAGAAACTTCCTAGCTGTGTGACCTTCAGGAAGTCCCTTACCTTCTATTATCATCTTCTTCATCATCATCATCATCATCATCTTCTTCTTCTTCTTCTTCTTCTTCTTCCTCTTCCTCTTCCTCTTCCTCTTCCTCCTCCTCCTCCTCCTCTTCCTCCTCCTCCTCCTCCTCCTCCTCCTCTTCTTCTTCTTCTTCTTCTTCTTTGGTTTTTGTGGGGCAATGAGGGTTGCGATTTGTCCAGCCTTCTATTTTCTTCAATTTCCTCTTCTGTAAAGTGGGAATAACAATAGCCTTACTTCACAGAGTAGTCATGAGGATCAAATGAGATAATAATTATAAAGCACTTCTTATTTCTAGAAAAGGGAAGCAAAGATATTTGAGAGATTGGATACCATGTTGCAGGTGGATTGAATGAAGGCAATGGAGTTGTCAGGACATAGATGGCATATAGTAAATTCTCGTTGATTGATTGATTGAATGAATAAATGAATGAATACAAGGAGGCAATATAAATATCTTCATGTTTTTGGATGGCTGCCTTGAGAAGGAGGGGTTAAACTTGTTTTGCTTAACATTAAATTGCCAAAGTAAATGGAAACTGAAGAGAGGCAGATTTAGGTTCAATGAAAAGAAAGTCATCTCAAAATTTAGAACTTTTAAAAAATGGTGGTATATAGCTCAGGAGGCAGTGGGTTCCCTAACACTAGAATTCTTCCTCCAGAGGCTAGATTTGCTATTTACTTCTCAGGATTGTTGTAGAAGGGATTATAATTCAGACACAGGGTGAACTGGTCCCTTCTGACTCATGTTCTTTGAATCGGTTTTTAGTTGAGTGCTCTGTGTAAGGCTAGGGAGAATGCAACACATCAATTCAGAAACAAGATGAAGGAATAACATGATCATAAGATATCTAAACATAGTCGGCAACTTTTATAAAATTACTTTAGCTTGTAGTGTTTCTATTTGTGAAAACAAAATTCTATAAATCATTGCAGATGGGGATCAAAAATTATCACAAGTGCTGATTTCTCAGTCACAGGTATGCTACCACATGATGCAGTTTATTCTCAACTATAATTGAATTATGAGTAAAGTGTGTGATTTTAGCAATGTGAGAATTAAAAATAAAACATGATAATATTTGCTTTTCCTATGTGTATACTTAGTCTTGTTAAAATGTACTGCAATAGATTTGAGAAGTTTATAACGTACTGTATTGTAAAGGGCTTGAGGCAAAGCCCAAGGTGCTAAGTCAAGTAGGTCATTACCACACATTTGCAGCATATGTTATTATTTTCTCTTTGTGTATTTTATACTTTCTATTCATTTTGGGAAATATAAAAAAGCATTTTTGACTTTAACTCTGTTGGAGCATTATGTGGTTATATACTGGTTAGCATGAGTTTTGTCCTAGCGAGTCTTTATACCCCTAATTCTTTTACCTTCCATAGATTCTGTATTTATCATATGTTTATTTATATAAGTTTTTTCTTCCATTAGACTGTAAGCATCTTGAGGGTAGGGGCTATTTTTTCCCTTTTAGTTTGCATCTCCAGAGTGCTGAGAATAATGTCAGGTTCATAGTAAATGCTTGTTGATTGATGAAAAGCAACATGGTATAATGGATAAGGGTCCATTTCTAGACTGAGGAAGACCCTTTGACACATAATATTTGCTGGATCATAAGTAAGTGACTTAAAAAAAATATATATATGTGCGTGTGTGTAAATGACTTAACCTCTTGATGACCCCCCAGTCAATTCTAAGACGAAATTATACCCCCTCCTGGCAAATTCACAAATATACCACAATAGAGTAAATTTCAACACCAACCAAATCCCAGGTCCATTTCTTTCTGCAGAGTTTGAGAGTTTGAAAGGAACCTCAGTTTGTATTTAGTTCAATCCAATCATAAAAGGCCCAGAGAGTACAAGTGACTTACCCCAGGGATTCCAAGTCTCTATCTATTATATCACATTTCTTGTTCCTTACTGGTATTTCTAAACCAAGGAATCTTAACCTGGGGTCTATGGATGCTAAAAATAAGTGTTTTGATAATGTTATTTCAAAATAATTTTTTGTTATCCTGTGTATTTTAATTGCTCTAATAACAAAATTCGTAGAAGTAACACATATCTTCTTCCCATATAGAAAGTAAACAGTTTGACTGTATTGAATCCCTTATGATTTCACTTTCATGTTTACTCTTCTATGCTTCTCTTGAGTCTTTCATTTGAAAGTCAACTTTTCTATTTATCCATGATCTTTTCATCAGGAATGCTTGAAAGTCCTTTATTTCATTTTATATCTTTTTTTTTCTTTGAAAAATTATGCTCACTTTTGTTAGGTTGCTTATTCATGATTGCAGTCTCAACAATTCTGCCTTCTAGAATATCCTACTATAATTCTCTGTTCCTTTAATGTGGCTGCTGCTAAATCTTGTGTCATCTGGTTGTGGCTCCATTGTATTTGAATGTTTTCTTTCTGAGTCACTGAAATATATTCTCTTTGACCTGGGAGCTCTGGAATATAATATTACTGAAAACTTTCATTTTGGGATTGCTTTTAGGTTGTGATCAATGGATTTATAAAATTTATATTTTACTTTCCACCTATATACTGGACAGTTTTCATTGATAATTTCTTGGAATATGATGTCTATGCTCTTTTTCTTATCCTGGCTTTGAAATAGTCCAATAATTCTTAAATTACCTCTACTTATTTTATTTTTATGTCAGTTTTTCTCCAATATTTCACATTTTCTTCTTTTTCTTTTCATTCTTTTGACTTTGTCATCTTTTAGTTTTTCATGTCTCATGGAGTCATTAGTTTCTATTTATCCAAATCTAATTGTAAGGTATTATTGTCTTCAGAGCTTTTGTACCCCTTTTCCCATTTGACCAGTTATATTTTGTAAAGTGTTATTTTCTTCAGTATTTTTCTGCCTCTTTTACCAAGTTAATTGTCTTTTCATAATGTGATTTGCTTTCATTTCTTTGCCCATTTTATACCACTTTTATTTTATTAAAAACAATTTTTTAGCTCTTCCAGGAATTTCTGTCGGATTTGGTTCCAACTCACAATTTTGTTTTGTTTGTTTGGTTTTCCCTTTGAGGCTTTGCTTGTAGTTTTGTTGACTTCATTGACTTCTTCTGAGTTTGTATCTTGATTATTCCTATCAACATAGTAACTTTTTATGTTCAGGGTTTTTTTTTTTTCATGTTTGCTCACTTTTCTACCCTATTTCTTCACTTTGAGAGAAGAGAGGAGTACTATCTCAAGTTCAGGCTTTTTCTCATTGCTAATTTCAGAGCTAGTTCTGGGGGTTTGGAAGTTTTTCATGCTTTCAGGATGATCTGATCTTGGGAGAAGTGTGGTCATTGCTCTCCTGGTCTGCACTCTGATTCTTTCCAAGGAAAGGTTCCTGATCCCTTGAAACCAGAAAGGATACTGTTCTTCAGTGTCCCCACTCACTTGGGACAGGATTGGTTATGTTCCTCAGCCTCTCTGATCCTTTATGAACAAAAGTGATATAATTTCTCAGGGCTCCCACTCCATCTTGATTAAAAATGTTTCCTTCTGCCCTTGAACTACCACCCAGAAATGGGTATAGGCAATAGATTTGCCAAATAGCAACTGATCCTCCATCCAGTGCTAACATAGGGATCCCCTGCAATCTCTTTCTGGTCAGTGGCCAGGTCCCATTACTGTCTCTGGCTTAAAAGTTCCTGAAGCTGCTGCTGCTGCTGCTTTTATTCCTACTACCTACTCCAACCATTAGTGTTTCTTCTGTGTGGGTTCTCTTTTCAACCTCTTTCCTCAGGCTGGAAAAAAATGTCTTTTGTTGGCTCTGTTACTCCAGAATATGATTTCAGGTGTTCTTTTGAAGTCGTTTGGTAGAGAATCTAAGCAGATGATTTTCAAACCTAAAATTTTGATTCTGTTATCATTCCTGAATTCCATATCTGCACCCCCAGTTAACTAATGGTCATGGTCACCAGTGTTAACCTTCTGGGTAGCCTACACATTCTTGCTATCTTTTGTTTATGGATTCTGAAAAAAAAGGGGGGGGCAGCTAGCTGGTGCAGTGGATAAAGTACCAGTGGCCCTGGATTCAGGAGGACCTGAGTTCAAATCCAGACTCAGACACTTGACACTTACTAGCTGTGTGACCATGGGCAAGTCACTTAACCCTCATTGCCCTGCCCCCTGCAATGTTTCCAATGATTTTTCTTTTCCTTATGCACTACTACACTGCCCCTGCTTCTCCTGCTGCTACTACTACTACTACTACTACTACCACCAACAATAACAACTAGTATTACTCCTGCTGCTACTACCACTATTACATGTTAGTCAAAGAATGATCCCATATCTCTCTAGATGTTTTTTGTTCCCCTCTCTCCTCTGAGATTGTGCACAGCAGCTTCACACTTCCAGGAATGCAAAATCATAGGTAGTATAAATTTTCCTCACACAAAATGCTGGTTATCCTTTCTTCTTTACATCTGAGAGGACTGACACCCCCACTACAACTAATTGCTTGTTTAAATTAATCTGCAGATAAGAACATTTGGGTATAAATTCAACATCCCTGCTTAGTGGCTCTTTTTAAAAATTGTTTAAAGATACAGAGAGGAAAATTTTAAGTTACAAAACTGAACTTATAACAAAATGGTAAATCAAACAGGATTTTAATTTCTTTTCATCTTTGTAGTCATAAAATAAAGCATTGTCTTTACATATACTCTGCAGAGTAAAGAATTTTAGCTATGGTCATTAAGTTCTTTGGCTACACCAGTACACTTGGAGAGTAACCATGTTCATACTTATTCAAGTCAAGAATAGAGGGCACATACATACTCAATGTTCATCCAGATTTTCATTGCTATAGAAAGCAGAGGAAATTCTCTTTGCAAATGAAGATTGGAGATTTGCCTGGGGCACTGAAATGTTAAGTGATTTGGACAAAGTCATAGAGCCAGGAAGAAGTAAGACTACAATTCTTCATGACTCTAAGGGCAATTTACCATCTACTATTCCATTTTGCCTATAGGAATACGTGTAGCAGACAGCTAGTTCATTCATTTTTTAGTTTATATCCTGCCTCTGACACTTGCTGTCTTTGTTGCCATCCACAAGTCTCCTTTATTTATTGCCTCATTTATGAATTCCAGGGGTTGAAATTAATATCCCCTATAGGATGTATTGATTCTATAGTCTACCTCGCTTATAAAGATTAGGTAGTTATCTGAGTGATATTATATCAGAGATGATGGGAAATGTTGTTATCCCCCAATGCTTCTCAATCAATTTATCAATGTGTATTGATAAAGTCCTATGATGGGCTTGCAATTGGAGCTACAAGTACAAAGAATGAAGCAATTCTCACTTAAAATGATATTGTATTCTATTAGTGAGACAAATATGAATAGAAATCCATATGGCATAAATATAAAGTTATTAAACCCACATGTATACAAACTTATGCCTACACATGAAAAGTACTTAAATGCAAGTTAGTTTGTAATGGAGGGCATTAAGTATTGGGAAAATCAGGAAAAACTTCAAGTGGAATATTGTGCATTGACTATATCTTAAAAGAAGGGAAGTACTATATGAGGTAGAGTTGAAGAGGCATGTGGGAGTGCTAGGAAAAAGGAAGTAGAGAAAGACAAGAGATGGAATATCATCGATGAAGTACAAAAAGATGGACATTTTGATTGGATTGTAGGGTCCAGGACAGAGAAAAATATCCAATAAGAATAGAAAGGTATGTTGGTGACACATTATATGGGCTTTTAAAAGCCAAACAGAGAATCTGGAAGAAATAGGAAGTCAATGGAATTAGCTGAATACCTAAAATTCTACCATTAGTGAAATATTTTTTTGCATCTATGAAACTCTCTCTTGCTTTCCCCTTCCTCTAAAATGCAAATATTCTTCATTAAGAAGGTCCCAAGGGGCAGCTAGGTAATGCAGTGAATACAGCACTGGCCCTTGATTCAAGAGGACCTGAGTTCAAATCCAGTTTCAGACACTTGACACTTACTAGCTGTGTGACCCTGGGCAAGTCACTTAATCCCAATTGCCTCACTAAAAAAAAAGAGGGTCACATTAGGTCTATAGTATCTCTTTGTGAATGAGCCTATCATTGGCATTTAAAATTTACTCAGTGAAGGGGTACTAGATTATTGAATCGACAATTCAGTGAAATAAAAAAGTGGAAATTGAACTAGTGGATGATTTAATGCCAGCCCATCATTTTATACCTAAAGAAACAAAGTCCAAGAGAAGTAAAGCCATCTTATGGTATGATGTATCATTTCCCTCTAATTCTACATGGTAAAAAATTGGTGGCTCTGACATACTGCAATCACACCCCCCAAAAAAAATTCTATTCACCAAAGGTTCATTAAGTTCTGCACTTTCATGGTACTCTGCATGTTTGTTACATACCTGTGATGTATTAGTTTATATTGATATTATTTCTGCATGTCTCATATTCTCACATTGCCCTATTAATACCAAAATGTCCAGGAACTAGATTTCATCTAAGTTTTTCAAGTTAATAAACGTTTATTAAGGATGTACTATGTGCCAGGTCCTGGACTAAATGCAGGGGATAAAAACAAAAACAAACAAAAAACTAAAAATAAGACAGTTCTTTTCAAGTATCTTATAGTACAATGTATAAATGGTAAGTCAACCTGAAAATAATTAGATACAAAAAGGTTATAGATAGTATACATAGGAAATAAACAACAGAAGAATAGGACTTGAATAAAGTGGGGGTCATGAAAGCCTTTCTGTAGAAAAGTGGTCTCAAACTCAAATAAAAATGGGGCCACTGATTTGCAGTTAAGGATTCCTATAGGCTGCATATTGATTTAGAAAACCACAAATTAGCATTATCTGTTTTATTGTGTTTTTACTTATTTTGTTAAACCTTTTTTAAAATTAAATTTTGTTAGATCTTTGTTAAATCTCTTTTTAGAAAAAAAATGTATTTTAATATGATTCAGGCCATACTTGGTATTGCTACAGATGTATATTTCTAGAAGGCTGAGTATTTGATACCTTTGCTACAGAAGGTAGAATTTTAGTTGAGACTTGAAGGAAGATAGACATGCCAGGAAACAGGGATGAGGAGTGATAACATTACAGGTATGGGGGGCAGCTAGGTGGCACAGTGGATAAAGCACTGGCCCTGGATTCAGGAGTACCTGAGTTCAAATTCAGCCTCAGACACTTAACACTTACTAGCTGTGTGATCCTGGGCAAGTCACTTAATCCCCATTGCCTCGCAAAAAAACCAACCAACCAAACAAACAAACAAAACATTACAGGTATGGGGGGCAGCCAGTGAAAATACCTGCAGTTGAAGATGAAGTGTGGGGCAGCTGGGTGGTGCAGTGGATAGAGCACTGGCCCTGGATTCAGGAAGACCTGAGTTCAATCCAGCCTCAGACCCTTGACACTTACTAGCTGTGTAACCCTGGGCAAGTCATTTAACCCCAATTGCCTCAAAAAAAAAAAAATTTTAAAAAATGAAGTGTAACGATTGGAATAACGCCACCTGCTGGATACTTACTGTAGAAGAGTTCTTCCCATGAAGCGAAGGTCTTTGAGGGCAAGACCAGGAGTCTTTTCTTTGGTGTCAGGAAGTGACGCGGGCTAGTGGGAGGAGGAAGGAAGAGACTGGCACTCAGTCTCGGGGTCTTTCCTCTGGACTCTGGTGGAGAGCGGAGCTAGAAATGTGCTCTCCCTTTAATAGATAGGAATCTAGGCCTTTTTCTCTCTCTTTACCAAATTCTTATTCTCCTTAATAAATGCTTAAAAGTCTAACTCTTGCTAAAGCTTATAATTGATTGGCGACAACTCATTAGATATTTTAGACGGTTTAGTGTAATGATTGGAATGACGCCACCTACTGGAGACTTGCTGTGGAGAGCTCCACCATGAGGAAAATGCCTCAGAGGCATTGTGGCTTTTCCTTGGCGTCAGGAAATGACGCTTGCTCATGGGTGCTGTCTATCAAGTCTACCAGCCAATCAACTGGAGGAGCCTCCTATGGTCTGGGAGGAGACAGGAAGGAGGAAAGGGAGCCTGCGCAGGGAGCGCAGGCCCTTTTGGCTTCCGGACTTGATGGTGGTGGCGGCAGAGGACTTCACAGGAGATTTGAGGAAAGATAGGAATGCCAGACTGTTAGAATTCTGTTCTCAATCTTTTTCTTTCTATTTTCCAATAAACCCTTAAAACCCTAAACTCGTTTTATCAGTGATTTTTAGTCAGTTTCCCCCAAACTGGGGGAACACATTAGAATCCACATTTAGAATCTTAAATTACACATTAGCTAGAATTTTACCCCTTAACAGAAGTGTCTTGTAGGAGGAACAGTAAGGAGGCCAGAGTAAGGATCGGAGAATAACAGTAAGGATTAGAGTATATAGTGAAGGTGTGGTAATATGTAAGAGGATGAGAAAGATGTTTTTTGTAGGGCAGGTTTTGAAGGATTTTGAATAATAAAGGGTTTTATATTTGATCCTGGAAGGAATAAGTTACCACTGGAATTTATGGGATGTTGGGGGATAGAGGAGGACTGACATGATCTGAGATATGCTGTAAGGGGATCTTTTTGAAAGCTGAGTGAAGAATGGACTGATCAACCACTAGGATGCTGCAATAACCTTGGTGTGAGGTGATGAGGGTCCCTGTACTGGGGCAATGACTGTCAAAAGAGAGAAGGGGAATATCCAAGAAATGTTACAGTGATAAAATCTACATGTGGCAACAGAATTGACAAGGGAGGTAAAAGACTGAGGATTTGAGGATATCATGGTAACTGGGAGGATGGCGATGCCCTCAACAGTAATGGAGAACTTAGGAAGAAGGGAGGGAGGGTTTGGGTGGAAAGAAAAATCAGTTCAGTTTTAGTCATGTTGAGTTTAAATGTCTGCTGGCTGTACAGTTTGCAATGCCTCACATGTAGTCGGGCAGCACAATGTATTATACACAACAGATATGTAATAAATATTTGTAGAGTTGTACTAATATCATTTTAGAATTAAAATGACAACTCAAAGGAAATTGGATGTCAGCAGGCTTCAGTCCATTACCAGGGATGATTTATGAATGAAAAGTTACGAGAGAAGACACATCTGGAAAAGGAAGTGGTGCAGTCTTACGATAATAACTAGAGGTTACAAATGGATTGACTCGTGGTACAATGATCCCCACCAAGGTATGAAGATGACAGAGGCAACCACTAATGTGGAAAAACATGCATAAGAATTTCACAGGCTGAGAAGACATGGAGGGGCTGTAATTTGTATCAGGGAAGGGAAAGCCCAGATCCGACACAGTAGAAACTTAGATTTAGTATTAAGAATATTTTAATTGGTCTGTATTCTGAATAGATAGGATCTTGCTGTATAGCTATATTTACTTAGACATTACCACACACGTTCAAATGATTTGCTTAAGAGTGTGTGTACCTGGTTTGTATATTGAGTGATTTGTCACTTATTTTATTTTATTTTTTTCACTTTAAAGTGTTTGATATCTTTTTTTTATGTCACCATAGTTTCCCCCATCATCCCTTCTCCTCCTGTTTATAGAGACATCCTATATAACAAGCAGTATTTTTAACGATAGATAAAAAGAGAAAAAAGTCAGTATAACTAATCAAATGCATAAAAAGACCTGAAAATATGAGCAATACTTGTGGATGCCACTTATTTATTATATTTCTGGGACTCAGGGCCCAACTCAATACCACAATTACCCAGTAAAACTTACATTGATTATCTTTTTCTTAGCTCATTAGGCATCTATTCCATTGGGAAAGTTCTATTAAGCAGCAATGATTGATATAGTCAATTAAAATTTGTGAACTTACCCCTAAAGATGCCATATTTGTCAAATGCTTCTATAGTATTATGTTGACTATTAAATGTGATTAAATAAATTTGAAGCCAAATCTATGAATGAAGAATTTTCAGTTTTCATATCTAATTTATCTGGGAAAACTGTCATTTCAGTACAGAAGTGAATTCTAAAAGCTGCATTTTGAATAGAGCATAGGATGCTTTGAAACCCAGGTTATCATATTCAGTTATCAGGAGCTGACCTAAATATAATCTACATCTGCTTCCTTTCATTTGCATAGTAGCCTTCTTTCAAAGATTCTGTTTTAGAGAAGAGATATTAAAAATAGTTGTTCTCAAGACCACTTCTACAGCTAAGGTCAAATGATTCAGTCTACAAGAGGCAGCAGGAGGTAAATTGATACTCTAGTATCTATCAGCTACTCATTTTTTAAAATGGCACTATGCTAATTTAGCTATAAACCTTTATGACAGTGGAGCAGCTCTTTTGCATATGTCCAAGAATCATAGAACCATGCAAAAACATGATTCAATGTCAGATAAAGCTAAATTACAGTAGTTAATTTAGTTTTTTTAATGAATTGTTGGTAGGTGCTGTAGTATCTATTTACTTTTTGCAGTAATCCCTGAGGCACTTTTAAAAATTCTTTTTTTTTTCTCTCTAATTTAAGATTTTTTTTGAGAACAGCAAGAAAAATAAAATTTTGTGTGATTGGTAAGAACAGCAATTTATGATTCATCTTGGCTGAATTTAAGGCATTCTTTAGGATTCTCTGAAAAGAAACATTTATATTTTACCCTCCTCTTTCTAAGCAAGGAGTGGGAATTTACATAAGGTCATTGCTTCCTCTTCCTGGAACAAGCCACTCAAACTAGGTGATAGTTGATTTTTGCAATCAGGAAAAAGGATGATTTTCCCTTCTTAAGAGCTGCTTATACCAGAATTCTGAATCTGTATATATAGAATCAACTGTTTCTTCTTTCCAAAGCAATTGGAATTTACATATAGAAAAATTGAAATTACTTTATCTTTTATATCTTTTTCTTGAAGCCCTTTACCAAAATGCTCTTTTCTTGGCCTGCCTTTTCTTTTCCTGCTCCAAAGCTGGTCATTTTTTCTTCTTTTTTTCTGTTTCTAATCATATTTTATTTTTTCCAATTGCATTAAAACAATTTTCAAGTTTTGAGTTCCAAATTCTACCTCCTCTTTCCTTCCTCCCTGAGAGAGTAAGCAAGACATGTGCAATCATGTAAAACATTTCTGTATTAGTCATTAGTTCCTCCCTTCCTTCAAGGCCTCACTCAGGTGCCTTGCCCCTTGAAAATCCATCCCATAACGGAATGATTTTCTTCCCTCCTAGCACTTGTAACCTTCTGCTTTGTGTTGATCTCATTCTTTGTTTCCTAATTACCGATGTATAAGTCTCCTTAGTACACAAAACTTAATAGACTGTAATATTCTTGAAGGCAGGCTCTTTGTTGTATTTATTTTTGTCTTCTAAGCACTTTTTGAGAGGAGAGAGTGCAAGAGACCTGGCCTGTGATTTCATAGCGATAGGGAATACCTGTTAAGTAAATTGCCTTTACCAATGCAGATTGCTATTTACTTTAATTTGTTGTCTTAAAAAGTTTTGTTTGGGGGCAGCTAGATGGTATAGTGGATAGAACACTGACCCTGGAGTCAGGAGTACCTGAGTTCAAATCTGGCCTCACACACTTAACACTTACTAGCTGTGTGACCCTGGGCAAGTCACTTAACCCCAATTGCCTCACTAAAAAAAAAAAATAAATAAATAAAAAAGGTTTGTTTGTTTTTTGCTGGGTTGGGGGGGGGAGGGATGATAATGAAAGTTTTCTGAACAGGGACTTAAGCTCACAGAAAAAGTACTTGAGCTGAGGGCTTTCCTGAATTTACATCTGAGACCAGATGTTCATCTACTAGATCAGGCCTCTCATATTGCACACAATAGGTAGTTAATAATTGATCATTGGATTCAGAATTTAAATCAGGATATTCTCCCTTTAACATTCCTGGGTCTTATTATCTTACTCTGAATAAAATACAATTATCATGTATTTAGAGCTGGAAAGGATATCAAAGGCCTTTAAGTCTACCACACACACACACACACACACACACACACACACACACACACACACACAGCCTTCATTTTACAGATGAAGGAACCTAGGAGCAGCAAAGCTAAGTGACTTACCCAACATCACATAGTTAAGGGCCAGAGCTTAATTTTGAACCTGCTTCATCTGACTCCAATCGTAATAAATTAATTCATCTTGGCCTATAATTCGAAATTTAAAAGTTATTGTTTGGGGGATGGGACACAGCAAAATATGAATTATTTAGATAAAAAAAATAAATTTTGAGTATCCCAGAAACTATTTAAGCTCATGAGTAAGAACACTGGAAAAAGCAATTGATTTGTAAGCAAGTATCTGAAATCAAATCCTGGCTCTACTACTTAATACCCATGTAATCTTGGGCAGATCCTTTCTTTCAAAGAATGTTTTTTTGTTGTTGTTGTTGGTTTTTTTTTTTGTAAATTACTTCCATCTCTAAATCAGTGTTCCTATGACTATTGTATATTTACATACCCAGAGTTTCTATACCCAGAATTCCCCACACTGACAAAATGATGAAATCCTGAATTCCAATTTCATTCACCATGAAAAAAAAAAAGGAAGACCACTAACAAGAGTATTTTTCTTCGGACAACTGCTATAAAACTTAATTATAAAACAGCTATGATCATTTCTGCTATATTGATGGTTTTGAAAGTGTGAATTTGTTCCAACATGATTGAAATATTAAAGGACAATTTTAGCATAATTATATCTTTAAACTTGCTTATGCCCTATTTTATCCTCAAGAAATAGTGAGAATGCAGAAAACTATACCACTTCACAATAATTCCAGAGTCCAACAGGTATGCAAACAATAATCAGAGGTTTTTTTTTCTAGGTAATGTGCCATATTTAGTGTATATCAGTTGTTACTGTAGGCATTGTATGCACGCAAATATGTACACATAGAGGAATGTATACACACAAGACATGTATATGTGTGCATATACACAAATGTAGGTGTGTGCAAACATGCACATTATAATAAATGTGCACATGCACTTTGTGCATATGTAGACATGTATGTGCATCCATAGATGCACATATGTGAACATTTGTGTGCTCAGATATTTTCACCTATGCACAATAACTATTTTATAGATATGAATACACATGTAGGCATGCACATGGGTATATATAAGCATATACATAATACAATACATATGTGCACATGTGTGTATATTTTTTAGAGAGAGAAAGAAGAGAGGGAGAAGAGAGAGATACAGAGAAAGACAGAGATTAAGAGAAAGAGACAGGGAGAGACACAGAGACAAAGAGAGACTAAATGACCATCCCTATCTTGGCCAGTCTGAAAGTAGACTTGATTGCCTTAGTCCTACTGAAGCTCTGAATTCCTAAGCTTAAACCATCTAACAGTCACAGGCTTCCCAAAAGGAGGGATTAAAGGTGTGTTCTCAGCATGTCTGACTGCTTAAAAAATTCTTGTCTATTGTTTGATGAAATGAAACATTAAATCCCAAATCATTCCATTTTGCCCACCTAATTTAGTAGCTTTCCTCTATACTGATTTAACTGTAGTAAACTTTTTTGTGTGTATGTCTACCGTCTCCCCCCTCCACCCTAAGTATAATAGAATCTCCTTCAGAGCAGTCACTGCTTTGTTTTTGGCTTCAGCTCCTGTACAAAGCCTTTCTCTAGACCTATGATTTCAACAGTATCGGGAACTCCAGATATGAAAATTCACATCTCTAAAATAGATCTGCAGCTTGTTGCTAATTTATATCCCTATAGATTTGCCCATGACATTAAGAGGTTAATTGTTTCTCCAGTGGTCACATAGTATGTCACAAAGGCAGGACTTGAACCCAGGTTTTCCTGATTCCAAAATTGCCTATTTAACTACTAAACTCTGCTTCCTTACACTATGAATATACCTAGTGCTTGGTAAATGCTTGTTGGATTGTGGAATTGAATCTTGATATTTTGTTTTTGTTTTTTTTCTGGACTAAGATTTTCTCTAACCTTTATTACTCTTCAAAGCCACATTCTCTTTTTCATTTTATAAAGAAATAGCTCATTAAACAATTGGAACTGTGTGATTTATTTTAATGAGAAATACACTCATTCCTTTTTGCCTATCTAAATCTTTTAAACACACAGAAGTTTAAAAAAAAAACTTCTCAAGTGTCACCTTCTACAAAATCTTGTCAAACACTGTTTCTCCTTTTCTTACCTTCACATGAGCTGCAGAAACAGATTTCAGAGTTCATCTAGTCTAATTCTTCACTTTCCTCTTATTTTGTTTTCAAGTTATAATCACTCTTCTATATTAGTTGCTTAATAAATGTTTGAATCTATTGAATTCTTGACCATAGAAAGCATTGATGGCCCGTCAAATATATACTTCATCACATTTATTTTGGCACATCATTCTAGCCTAACATTGTTCTCTAATTGTTTAATTTTTGTGAGTCATGTCTCTGAGACATCATAAACTTCTTGAGAAGAGGGACAACTGTCTATATTTTGAAGAAATCTGCCAGAGAAGCTAGCCAAGGCATAATGTTCAGCACATAGTAGGCTCAAATAAATATTTTTTTTTTGCATTAGGACACAATTGAATAATACTGACTTGTTTCATAATGTACTTTTGAATTTCCATAAACAAATGTGCTCTTGACGATGTACCCAGAATGCCACCGTAGGCATTAAAAATACAATTCAATAATAAAATAGAAATACTTAGGATGAAGGGAAAAGGTTGCAGAAATGTCTAACCTAAGTAGTGGCATTAAAAAGCATGGTCATAGAAGCAGGTTGACAATAATTCACAGAAAATGCTTTTAAGAAAGGAGCATTTCAAAAGAAATCCATTCAGAATGTTGTCCATAAAAGAGTCCATTCCAGTCTATACCTAAGAATTGCTCTTGAGGTGATTGAGGTATTGGCTATTACCCAATCTTTTATTCCAATCTTACTTGTTCCAATGCCTTCTTTTCAAGTAGATACTCTACTTCGTCTTTCAGCTTTTTCTTTGCCTCCTCCTTCTGCTCCTTCTTATCAGCAGAAACAACAGCAGCGGCAGCAGCAGTGGTGGCATATATTAATATTTTAATTTTTTTTTTTTTAGTGAAGCAATGGGGGTTAAGTGACTTGCCCAGGGTCACACAGCTAGTAAGTGTCAAGTGTCTGAGGCCGGATTTGAACTCAGTTCCTCCTGAACCCAGGGCTGGTGCCTTATCCACTGTGCCACCTGGTTGCCCCCCCCCAACAATATCTTTTATCACAATACAAAAAAGTTTATAAAATGTAGGAAGCTTGTGGAAAAGAAAATACTTCCAGGGAATACTGGTAGAAAGAGGAAAACCAGTAAGCATTTTATAGATCAGTGCCAGTTATTCATAAGATAATAGGTTCAGGGAACTAGTATTGGGAATGGGATCTGAGTTTGGAACAACACTTTGAAATTTGTAAGTTGGCAGAATAGGGGTGGGAGAGGTGCATTGGTGCCTGCAGAGTGAATAGGAGGAATATGAGGATTTTCCTAATGATGATTAATTTCATGTTAGGAATCTGGCAGAGGCAATGTTATTTTATGACTGTACTCTGTCAGCCATGATTTCCCATCTGTAACCTCCTGGTCTTTCTTTCTTTCTTTCCTTCTTTCTCTCTTTCTTTTTCAGTAACCTCTCAGTCTTAACTGAAGTTAACACTGTTACTCCTCTATTCCTAGATTTCCTGAAACTTAAGGCTATGACTGGGTGGAATATTATTGGTGAACAACTTCTACCACATCCTGGGCATTTAGCTTATGGGGAGAGGTCCCCTATGTTTTCCCTGCCTCAAAAGCCTCCCTAATCTATTAGAAATTGGAGCTAGCTCTGTTGCCTCTGTGAATCTAAAATCTCTCTGATTACCTAATTCTATTGCAAGTTCACAATTAGTGTAGAGAGGGGAGAAACTGATAGGTATAACTGGGGTTTGAAGTCAACTTGTCACAAGAGGAACTTATGAGAAATGGGACAGGTATGTAGTGGAGCAGAGAAGCCTAGTTGATAAGCTACTAGGTCTATTATCTCCATTGGAAGAGGATTAATTACTCAGTCTGCCAAATTCCTGGAAGAATATAAGTTTTGACTTACTAATCAAACCTGGTCTCTATCACACAGGTACTCATCAGTGGTATAAAATCAGTTGGTTTCCAATCTTTAAACAAACAAAACACATTTTATCTGGCCAGATGGCATGCTAAGTATAGACAGTCACCAAGTCCCCCAAGTAGTCATTGACAGCAGGATTTACAGTCAGATATCATTATAATGATGAATAAGAGGTAGAAACTATAGTTTGTACAAAAGAGTGTGTGGAACAGCAGAATTAGCAGCAAAATACCATAGTAGCCAAATTCTACTATGAAGAATACGTCAATAAGTCATCTTAGTCATGTGTTGTGTAGTTTCTAAGCTACTGTGTGAGGTTGTAGTTCTGGTCAATGTACTTAGCTTGATTCTCCAGTAGATAAAGTATGCTGTGGAGGCATGAATTTTAATCAGTTTGGTATTGACTCATAAAATCCAGGTAAACTCCCATAAGGAAAAGTAAAAGTAGGAAAATTTATTGATGGAATACATGAATACAGCAGTGAAATCAGGTTTAGCAAAATGGAGGAAGTTAACCATTTTGATCAAAGTAATCTATAACCATTAGTATGATATTATATCTTTGGGATAGGGCAGATGTAAGGTATAGATACACAGTAGAGACCCCTCTACTCTAACCCCATCTGCCAACTATTGGTTGGGTCATCTGAAGGACAAATTCTTCAGGTAAAAAGGTATTATATGGATCTGTACTTCTCAAAGACACGTACACATATACATACATGTCCTACAGCTCATGAGCCCCCACCAATGCGTATAACTTTCAATTATCATCTAGAAAAACAGAACTAGGGCAAAACAATAGTATATACTTGAGACACAGTTAGAAATATTAAATCTCCCATGATTACAACAAGTATCATCAAAGAGAGTGGACATTTAATAGAGTTCACAAATAACAAGGCACACACATAGGAACACACATAGAGGTATAATGGTACAGTAGAAAAAGAGTTGGGATTGGGGTCAGAGGATATGTAATTAAATTACAACTCTGACACACTTACTTTATGGTACTCAGTTTCCTCAATTGTAAAATGGGGCTTAGACTAGATGGCTATATGCTCCCTTCCAGCTATGAGTCCTGAATCACTGTTACTTATAGTCATGTGAAATTAGCAGGGATTACAAGGTTTATAGTTTTCTGAAGGTTTGGACATGTAACTCATAAGAATGAACTTATAAGTAGGCATTATTACTACAACTACTATCACCAACATTTCCAGGCAATGAGCCATAAAGTTTTAAACAAGCCTGCATATCTAGCATTGAGGCTGTTGTGACATAATCCAATTGGTGCCAAATGAGTCTTTCTAGGAGCGAAACAGGTGTGAGCAGATGTTCATAAGCCCCTTGGGAAATGATCTTCTTTTGGGTACAGAAAGAATGCCAATGTAAAACGATAGCAACTGGGACTGGTATAGATGAGTTGTGAATGCTATTGGCAGACAATATCAAGTAGATAAAGCCAAGGCTAAGTGGTTCCAAAATTTACAAACTATATAAGCATTTGGCAAAGTGGCTTGTCCATTGGACATCCAAATTCTGTTATCTATGATAACACATCTGCCCATTGGTCAAAGTACCCTGGAATGTTGTAGAAGCTAAGCTTCAATCTGAGCTGAAAGCCTGCAGTAAAGTGGCCATGATACTCTCCCAAAATGGGAAACAATGGCAGTTCTTTTGTTATGTAGGGAGTAGCCACTATAGTATCTGCCTTCCTTGGGTCCAATTATATATCATACAATGTGCCCTAGGAATGTTTTTTCCTCACTTTCAAATGGATATTTTTGCAGTTTGACAAAACAGCTGGTGATGATGGAACCCACATTCTGTTTCCAAAACTCATCTTTTTCTGAATTTCCTTACTTTTGTCGAGGGCAGCATAGTCCTTCCAGATAATCAGTTTTGCAATCTAAAAGTCATCCTCAAATACTCATTCTTTCTCACCCCACATATCTAATCAGTTGCCAAGTCTTGTTGATTCTTCATCAACATCACTGCCATTCATCCCTGTATCTTCACTCATGTGGTTACAATCCTAGTTTTGAACCATATCACTTTTTTACTGGACTGTTTCAGTAGCTTCCTAATTGGCTTCCCTGTATCATCTCTCCACTCTCTGATCCATCCCTCACATAGTGGCTAAAGTGATATTTCTAAAGCAAAGCACCTGACCATGTTACTCCCCAGTTCAATAAACTCTAATGGCTCTCTGTTTCCTTTATAATTCTGTTCCTTTATTTGCCCTGTTTTATAAAATTGAATCATTAGTAATATAATACTTTCCTGATAATAACCCCTTCACTTCTTCCTTTTCCTGTTTCCTCTTCTATCTTCTCTTATCTTTTTCCTCCCTTTATCTTCCTCCTTTTTCTCTTTCTTCCTCTTCTGATTCTTCTTCCTTTCTGCCTCTTATCTTCCTTGGCTTTCTTTAAATGCCATCTAAAATCTCATCTTTTATAGAAAGTCTTTCCTGAAGCATATTAATTCTAGTAACTTCTCTCTGTTGATTATTTCCAGTTTAATCTGTATATAACTTGTTTGTACAAAGTTATTTGCATCTTCCTTCCTCCATTATACTGTGAGTTTCTTGGGAGCAGGGAATGTCTTTAGATTTCTTTGTATGTCTAACATGTATCTCAGTGCCTGGCACATAATGGGCATCTAAAATAAATAAATATTCATTGACTGAGTGAATATGGTAAAAAGAACATTGAATTTTTACAATAAGAGAATTCAGATTCAAATATTGCACTGCCATTTACTACTTATGTGACCTCAGACAAGTCATTTAACCTCTTTGGTCCTTAGTTTCCTTGCCTGTAAAATGAGAGGGCTGGAACAAATCTGATCTTTAAGGTATGTTCCATCTCTTAATCTAAGATCCTATGTTTTTTTTTAATAATAATGCTCCCTAATTCTCCTAAAGCAATCCTAACACTGATTCATTAATACCTACCCTATTTATTAAAGGAGACAAATTTATATCCTCTTATACTTTTTTATTTCTGTAAGAAATAGAAAAGGTGTGGGGAGGGAGGAGACAGATCCACAATAGCAGATTAGAGGTATCAAACAAGCTGAACTCTCTCAACATTCCCTTCCAAGCAACGTTAAAACCAAATTTTGAAGTGGTAGAGCCAATAAAATGCCAGGCCCAAGAAAACTTAAGAGTTCTGCAGGAGAGGTCTGTGACATTGGGATTGGAGATGTGAAGGCAGCAGCAGCAACAGCTAGAACTCTCAGCCCAGAGATGATAACTGGTAAGAAAGAGATAATAGTAGAATCTTTGCCTGCACTAAGTGCAATTGGTGGTGACTAGTAATTCTATTGCTCATATGCAGTTCTGGGTCACATTTCCGGAACAGATAGGGGCACTTATGGTTTCTCATAAGGGAGCTGTGGCTCTGGTCACATTTCCAAAGGCAAGAGGAGTGCTAGTGCTTGTGGCTGCAGGGCAGCAGATGTCCTTTCTAGGTAAAGACCAGAGCACAGACGAGAAGAGCAATGACCATGATTCTCCCCAGATCACATCACCTTAGAAGCACCCAAAACTGGCAGAATCCCATAATTAGCTCTGAAAACAACAGAACAAATTCTCAAGTGTGGGAAAGTTTTAAAAAATATTAGAATGTTTTGCCATTTCTTTCACCAGGTGAGCAGAGTTAAAATTTAACATAAAGTTTAAAGTCAAGAAACAGGCTGAACATATTAGCAAATAACAGTAATAGTACCAACAACAAAACTTATCCATAAAAAGCTACTACAATGGCAGGGAAGAGCAAGACACAAACTCAGAAGACAACAACACAAAAACAGCTACAACCAAAGCCTGAAAGAAAAAGTACTAATTGGATACATACTCAACAAGAATTCCTAGAAGAAATAAAGAAAGTGTTGAGTGGTAGAGGAAAAATTGGGAAAAGAAATGGGAGAAATTTGAAAAAATATATATGAAAAGAGAAAGAGAATTAACAGCCTGGTAAGAGAGGCACCAAAAGAAAAAAAAAACTGAAAAAAATAACACCTTAAACAAATACAGACTTGATCTGATGCTAAAAGAGGCACAGAAATTCACTGAAGGAGTTATTTTAAAAGAAGAATATGCTGGGGTGGAGCCAAGATGGCAAAGTAAGTCAGGAACTTGCCTGAACTCTCTCAAATTCACCTCCAAAGAATTATAAAATAATGCATTAAAACAAATACTGGAATCATCAACATTATGTGTTCATCAACTATGATAGGTTAGATTCTTCTCACCAATACAATGGTACAAGAAAGTTCCAAAGGACTCATGATGGAAAAGGCTCTCCAAATCCAGAAAACAACAACAACAACAACAACAAAAAACCACACTGTGGAATATGGATTCTGATTGAACCATACTATTTCTTTTGTTTTTGGTGCTATTGTTTTTCTTTTTGGAGGTTTTTCCTTTTTTGCTCTGATTCTTCTCTTATAATATGACTAATGCAGAAATATGTTTAATGATATATATGTATATATGTGTATGTATATATGTATATATGTGTGTGTGTGTGTGTATGTGTGTGTATATATATCTATATATCTATATCAGATTGCCTGCTGTTTAGGGGAGGGGGGAAGGGAGAAAAATTGGAAATTGGAAATCTTATAGAGACAAATGTTGAAAACTATCTCTACGTGTAACTGGAAAATAATAAAATACTTTTATTCAAAAAATAAACAAAAAACCCCCCTACAAATACTGGAGTGGAAGAACAAGCAATAGGAAGAGGTAAAACAATTTTCCAGCCTAAGACAACTTAAATATTGGCAGGAAAGTCTGTCTCACTTGGGTAAAAGAGGAGTGCAGTAAAGTGCAGACAGCTTTCAGGCAAACCAGAAACAGATCAAGTTCCAGTAAGCCAGTAACAAGGTCTTGAACCTGGGCACAGATCAGCAGCTAGGCCCCAAAGTCCCAGAACAGCAGTCCAGCAACTAGGTACTTGTGTTCTTGGTGCAAGAGGATAGTCGAGATGCCCTTCATTTCTTGGCATAGAAGGCCCATGGCATAGGAAAGGTCAGTGACCAGGCCCCCATGGCCCCAGCATAGCACATTAGCATCTAGGCCCCTGTGCCCCTGATGCAGCAGGTCAGTGGTAAGGCCCCATATACCTTGCATAAGAAACTTGGTTCAGTGCCCCCTCTACCACAGGAGCAGAGCCTAGTTTTTTATTTTTTATTTTAAATAAGAAGTTTATTTAAAAAACAACATGTGCAACTTGAAGGGAAAACTATCTAGGATCAGTTTCTTTATAGTAATTTCTCCCTACTGAGAAACAGAGATTGCCCTAAATGTAAAGGCTATGTAGAAAAAAAAAATAAATCATCCTTGGTTTAACAATGATAAAAGAAAAGCATTGAAATTATCCATCAAAGTATGCAAGGATTTTTGTTGTTGTTGTTGTTAAACAGTGAGAGCAAAATAACTTACTGGAATATAAAGATAAAAGATGAATAAGAATGCCACTAATGGAGAAAAGAGGTATTTTCACAGAACCAGTGTGTTTTTTCCCTCCCTATCTCCATTTGATGTTGATTAAAACATACCAACAGCCATTTAGTTAAAAAATGCATTATGCTTGTGCACATACACTAGTTACTTTATGTACGTGACACTTGTTACTTTTTCTACAATAAAGGAATGTGGGAAGGGAATCAAAGAAGAAAACTATGCTGCAGTAGTCAGGATATGGATGAACCAAATATTGGTTTTCTAATTGTGAATGTATTGCTTTCCTTGGGAGTACAATTCTGGACTAAAGTTACAGATTCTCTTTTGAGTGAACACTGTCCCTCTTCTGCTTGAATACATCAAATGTATCTTCATCCTCCATTTCCAACTCTGTAGGTATGTCTGTTTCATTGATTGGCTGATCATCAAATCAGAATCTGATTTGCCTCATTTACAAATCCTGTTGTTTGCAGGAGGTTTTCATTAGTTTTCTAAGTGGTGTGCACCTCTTAATCATACATTGCACCACAGAACCATCTTGCCCTGCCATCTTAAAATTAATGTGGTCATCGTTTTCAGTCTTAACTCCTTTCTTTTGCTTTTTGTCAGTCATGACAAGTCTGGGGGTCTCCTTAGCTGCTGCTTCACACAAGATGAACCAGCATGGTCTGCTCCAAGAGAACAGGGGAGAAGCAGCAGTGGTAGGAGCAGGAGCAGTAGAAGGAGGAGGAAGATGATGGTGGTGATTGTGAGGAAGAGGAATAAAAGAAGGAGGAGGAGGGGGAAAAAGAAGAGGAGGAGGCAACATTGAAGGTACTGCAGAGCCTAACTTTAATGTAAAATTAAAAGTCCCAAAATAGGTTAGAAAAATAAGCAAAAAATATCCAAACAAAAAAGGAATGGAACTATAGAATGTTACTAAGGTGACTGGAAAGATCAAAATACAAACTCAAAAGAGAACAATAATGTTACTTTTTTAAAGCTACATGTAAAGCCTCAGAAAAAAATGTTGATTGGTTTAGACCCCCCAAAAAATATAAAACAAAAACCCTCCTGTAAGTGATCAAAAAGGATTATAAAAATCATAGCTGTAGGAAAAAATTAGAAAAAGAAACAACAGTAATGCGAGAGAATCATGAAAAATGGGTCAACATCTTGGTAAAAGAGACACACATAGAAGGGAAAAAGTAAAAAAAAAAACTGAAGAAAACAACTTAAAAAGTAGAATAGGCCAAATGAAAAAGGAACTTCAAAAGCTCACTAAAAACAAATAATGCTTTAAAATTAGAATCAGGCAAGTGGAAACTAATGACTCCATGAGACCTCAAGAATCAATCAAACAAAATAAAAGAATGAAAAAAATAGAAAATTTGGAATAACTCATTAGAAAAACAACTCACATGTAAAATAGATTCAGAAGAGATAATTTTAAAATTATTAGACTACCTGAAAGCCATGATCAGAAAAAATAGCCTGCAGATCTTATTTCAAGAATTTATCAAGGAAAATTATCCTCATATCATAGAAACAGAAGGTAAACTAGAAATTGAAAGAATTCACTAATGATCTCCTGAAAGAGATCCCCAAATCAAAAGTACTCAGAATATTATAGCCAAATTTCAGAACTCCCTGATCAAGGAGCAAGTACTTCAAGCAACCAGACAGGAACAATTCAAATAGCATGGAACCACAGTTAGGATAACACAGAATTTAGCAGTTACTACATTAAAGGATCTGAGGGCTTGGGATATGATATTCTGGAAGGCAAAGGACTTAGACTTACAAGCACTAATCACCTATCTAGTGAAACGAAGTATAATCCTTTGGAGTAAAAGTGGATATTCATTGACACAGGGGACTCTTAAGCATTCCCAATGAAAAAATCAATGCTAAATAGAAAATTTGACATCCAAACATAAAACATGAGAGAATTAAAAAGTAAAACATGAAAAAGAAATCATAAGGGACTCAAAGTTAAACTGCTTGCATTCCAAATGGGAAGATGACTCATCCTAAGAACTTTATCATTATTAAGGCAACTAAAAAGGCGTTTACCTAGATACATGGCATGAGTGTGAGTTGATTACCTTGGAATGATCACAAAAAAGGATGAGAAAGAGTTATATACTGGGAGAAGAGGATGGAAAAAGATAGAACAGGGGAAAATTGCTCACATAAAAGAGATAAGCAGCAAAGAGATTTTATAGTGGAGGAGAAAACTGGTGGGTGGTGAGCAATTCTTGAGCATCTTGTCAATTAGTTCAAAGAAGTGAGAATATATATACACACTCAGTTGTGTATAGAAATATATTTACCCAATAGGGAAATAAGAGAAGAGGAGAAGAAAAAGGCAAAGGGTGGGGGGAGGAATGATAAAAGTGAGTACAGATTTAGGGAAACAGTGGTTAGAAGCAAAATATACTTTTAAGAAGAGACACAATAAAAAAGAGAGAGGAGGCAAAGAAATAGAAAATGGGATGGGGGGAAATACACAGTAATCATAACTGTGAATGTAACATGATGAGCTCACACATAAAACAGAAGGAGATAGAATGGATTAGAAAACAGAATCTTGTAAACATGGTGTTTACAAGAAAGACACTGGAAACAAAAAGACACACACAGAGTTAAAATAAAGGGCTGCAACAGAATTTGATATGCTTCAGTTAAAGTAAAAAAGACAAGGGTAGCAATTATGACCTCAGACAAAGCAAAAGCAAAGATAGACCTAATTAAAAGAGATAATCAGGGAAACTATTTTATGCTAAAATGTACTATACATGATCAAGTAAATATCACTACAAAAAGTTTCTCTGATAAAGACCTCACTTCTCAACTAGATAGAGAATTAAGTCAAGTTTATAAAAACAAGAGCTAATAAATAGAAAATATAAACTATTGGAGAGGTTTTGTGGTGTAGTAATAACAACACGGAGCAGGAAGACCTGGGTTGAATCCTCACTGCCACTTGTGACATTTATAAGACGTTTACTCTCTGAAGCTTAGATTTTGGCTTTATAGAAGGGACCAATAATAATAGTCTTTTCCCATACACCCTTCCCTACAAAAGAATAAATTGAATAAAATAGGTGAAATTGTTTTGCAGAGTGGAGATTTTGGTATGACTGTCAGGAGTGGCAATATCAGAAAGTGAACCTCTCTCCACATTCCAGTTTACCATTTTTCACTTCTTATCTTTTTCAATTATAATTTCATGTAATTGAACTATAAACCTGTTGAGCCTTTAAATCCCATTACCTCTTAGATAATATTGTAATCTCTTATGTGTCACATTAAACTTGGCTTCATCATCTTTAGTTTCTGCAGCCTCCTCACTGGAGTATTTTGGGTAGATGTAAAGCAGCTTTCTGTTTGCAAATATTTTAACTTTAGCTTTCCAGTCACTGTTTGTTTAGAGTTTGTTCAGGATTTCATCTACTTTTTCTTATTTGGAACTAAAGCCCCCTTCAGTATTTTCCTCAAGACTTATGTAGTATAAAGCAAAAGTTTCAGCACTTGGTTCATTATTTTCCTCCCTGCCCTTTTCTTTACTATAATCCTCAAAAATTGCAGTATCCACATTCAGGGCAATTCTAATATATCATTCTCTTGATTACTTGAACTCCTTAATTTATATGAGCTTCACCCTACTCTACAATAGCCTGGGCTGTATCTCTTTACATTTTACCATCACTAAATAATACATCTCCTTCAAAATCCTGGATTTCAAAATCTTCAGTTCTGTCCACAATCACTTGTCCTTTTATGTCTTCCTATTCTTTACCATTTCTATAATGATTCATTCATTCATTCTTGCTTGTATATATCAAACATTTATTAAGTACTAGAGGAGATTAAAATTTAGGTAAGATATGGTTACCATCTTTATGGAGATTTCAGCCTAGTAGGAGAATGGAACAGATGCAAACAAGTCTATTATATGTTCCAAGATAATAGTTAGAGATTTATTTTCTTTTGATGCAAAAGCTAGATTTTATTTAATCTCTGTGTTATGTACAGTTTATCCAAAAAAAAGTTCTGTGCTCATAAGATGTACTTACTAAATATCTTTTGGGTAAAAATAAAATGGTTTATTAGTTATAAATTAGCAGAAATTATTTTTAAAATAAGAACAAAACTTTTTATCACTGACATTTTCTAAGGTGAGACGAAAGAATCACATGCTTGGAGTTGGACAAAAAAACTTCAGAAATCCTCTGATCTAGTCCTTATCCAAGTCAGAAATATTGCTTTTAGTACCCTCAGTAAGTTGATGACTTTGCTTTTACCTCTAGCATGGGGAGTTGTCCATATTTGAAAAGATCTGATTTCAGGAAGTTTTTCCTTCTGTTAATCCAAAATCTGTGTTCTTATAAAATCCATGCATTGGTCTTATTTCTGCATTTCAGGCCCCAAAAGGAAAACACTCACCCTTTTTCTAAATAATTCCACAAATTTTTGAAGACTTGGAAAGTTCCAGTCCATGTTCCCCTTTGGTCTTCTCATTTCCAAATTAATTGTCCCCAGCTCTTTCAAAGTTCATTCTTCTTACCCCTTAATTTTATTTTTTAAGGCTATCATCCCTTCATGTTCAACTCACAACTGTGCCCTTTGTCTAAGTATACTCCATTGAGCTGCCCTAATAATGAGAAAGTTCTTCTGAGTTACAAATATCATCTTCCCATCTAGGAATGCAAACAGTTTAACCTTTTTAACATCTGTTATGATTTCTTCTGCCTGTTTACCTTTTTAAAAATATTTTTACATTAGTCATGCTGTGAAAGAACAATCAGAACAAAAGGGGAAAACCTCAAAAAAACAAAAAACTTCAAAAAACCAAAAAAACGTAGAAACAGTATGGTTCAATCTGTATCCAGATTCCACAGTCCCTTTTCCTGGATGTGGAGAGCATTTTAGCTCATGAGTCCCTTGGAATTATCATGGATCACTGTATTGCTGAGGAGAGTTAAGTCTATCACAGTTAATCATCACACATTGTTGTTGATCCTATGTACAATGTTCTCCTGGCTCTGCTCTTTTCACCCAGCATCGGTTCATGTAACTCTTTCCTTCCAAGTTTTTCTGAATTTGCCTGCTCATTGTTTCTTACAGCAAAATAGTATTCCATTATATCCTTATAGCACTTGTTTCCCCCTTCTACAATTGATGGGCATCCCCTCAATTTCTAATTCTTTGTCACCACAAAAAGAGCAACTATAAATATTTTTGTCCATGTGGGTCCTCTTCCATTTTTTATGATATCTTTGGGATAAAGACCTAATAGTGGTATTGCTAAGTTAAAGGGTATGCACAGTTTTATAGCCCTTTGGGCATGGGTTCCAAATTGCTCTCCAGAATGGTTGGATCAGTTCACAGCCCCACCAAAAATGCATAAGTGTCCCGAATTTTCCACAGCTTCCCCAACTTTTATTATTTTCCTTTTTTGTCATATTAGCCAATCTGATAGGTGTGAGGTGATACCTCCATGTTGTTTTAATTTGCATTTATCGAATAAGTAGTGATTTAGAGCATTTTTTCATATAGCAATAGGTAGCTTTGATTTCTTCATCTGAAAACTTCCTGTTCATATCCTTTGACCATTTCCCAATTGGGAAAATGGCTTGCATTCTTATAAATTTGATTTAGTTCCCTATATATTTTAGAAATGAGGCCTTTAACTGAAATACTGGCAGTAACAATTGTTTCCCAGCTTTCTGCTTCCCCTCTAATTTTAGATGCATGGCTTCTGTTTGTACAAAACCTTTTTCATTTCATTTAATCAAAGTCATCAAATATTCTTTATCTTTTGTTTGGTAATAAATTCCTCTCCTCTCCCTAGATCTGAGAGGTGAACTATTCCTTCCTTTCCTAAAGGAGTTATTTTCTTCAGAGAGCTTTTGTACCTCCTTTTCCATTTGTCCAATTTGGCTTTTCAAGGCATTCTTTTCCTCATTGGCTTTTGGATTTTTGTACCTCTTTTACCATTTGGCCTAGTCTGTTTTTGTTTTTGTTTTTTGTTTTTTGTTTTGTTGTTGTTGTTGTTTGGTTTTTTCATTTTTTGTTTGTTTGTTTTGTTTTGTTTTAGTGAGTCAATGCTTCAGAGATACTACATATATTGTAATGAGAAATCAAGTCAAATCTACAAGCAGTTATTAACAACCTCCTATGTGCCAAGTACTATGATAAGTGCTCAGTATACAAATGCAAAGAGAAAGACAATGCATACTCTCAAGGTGCTTACATTCTTTTTTTGTTTGTTTGTTTTGTTTTTTAGTGAGGCAATTGGGGTCAAGTGACTTGCCCAGGGTTACATGGCTAGTAAGTGTTAAGTGTCTGAGACCGGATTTGAACTCAGGTACTCCTGACTCCAGGGCCAGTACTCTATCCACTGTACCACCTAGCTGCCCCCCTAGTCTGTTTTTTATGCTGTTATTTTCTTCAGTATTTTTTTTTTGTCTCCTTTACTAAGATATTGACTTTTTTCATGATTTTCTTGTATCACTCTCTTTCTCTTACCATTTTTTCCTCTACCTCTCTTACTTTATTTTAAAAATCCTATTTGCGAATTTCTGTGGCATGAGGCCAATTAATATTTTTCTTGGAAACTTTTGATATAGGAGTTTTGACTTTGTTATCTTCTGAGGGTGTATTTTGATCTTCCTTGTCACCATAGAAACTATCTAGCTTTAGCATTTTTTTTTCTGTTTGCTCATTTCCCCAGCCTATTTCTTGACTTTTAACTCTTTGTTAAAGTTATAGGGCATTGCTTCCAGGCTAGGGGGCATACTGTCCCAAGCTTCAGGGAGTTTGTGTATCTGTTTTCTGAGATACATCTAGGAATTTGTAAGTTTTTAGTTCATCCAAGGTGGTATGATTTAAGGAGAGCTATGTTTATTACTCTCCTGGTCTGTGATCTGGTCTTCAAGCAACCACAGGCCTGCTTTTCTGCCTTGGAACTAAGAACAGAATCCCACTCTACTGTGGCTGCAAGGTCTGGTGTGCTAGTGCTCCTCCCAGACCTGGGATATCCACCCAAGACTGTGACCTGGATTTCAGTATGGGCAAAATAACAGAGTCCTGCCTCTGTGCTGGCAAAGAGATCCCTGTAATCTCCTCCTGGATAATTGCTCAACCTACTTATTTCCTGTGGCCCGAGTTCCAGGAGCAGTTATTGCTGCAGCTGAATCAGAAGCTTCTAATGCCTGCTCCTGGTTTGCTGTGGCTGGGTCTGTGCTGGTGCAACCTGTGCTGGGCTGTACTGCGCTCTTACCCTGGTACTACAGACTTTTCCTGATAACGTTATAAGTTGTCTTTGGGTGGAAAATTATTTTATCCTGTCTTTTTGTGGGCTCTGCTGCTTCATGAATCATTTTATGGCATTATTTGAAGGTTTTTGGATGGGTTTTGGGGAGAGCTCAGGCAAATCACTCCCTTTCCTCCACCATCTTGTCTCTGCCCCCAGGCCTTTCTTTCATTTGCTTTATTTTGTAAGGCTTTTTTCCAATTAGCATTTTTATTTGAAGTTTTAAAGTTTTAAACTTTGAATTCTGTCCCTCCCTCTTTCACTTCATCCCCTTCCCTCTCCCTGAGGTGGTAAATAATCAGATGTGGCTTATATATGTACAAATATGTAAAACATTTCCATATTTGTCATTCTGTATAGGAAGCTTCAAATAATAGAAAAAATAAAAGAAAGTGGAAAAACAGCATGTTTTGGTCCGTGTTCTTTCTCTGGAAGCCGATAGTATGCTTCATCATTAGTCCTTTGGGATTGTTTCAAATCATTGTATTGCTGAGACAATGTTCTTCATTGAACAATATTGCTATTAGTGTATATAGTGTTCTTCTGGTTCTGTGCATTATGCATCAGTTCATGTAAGTCTTTTCAGGTGTTTTTTTTTTCTGAAATCATCCTGTTTGTCATTTCTTATAACATAATAATATTCCATTAAAATTGTATACCACAGCTTGTTTAGTCATTCCCCAGTTGATGGGCCTGACTTTGATTTCAAATTCTTAGACACTGCAAAAAAGAACTTCTATAAATAGTTTTGCACAAATAGGTCCTTTTCTCTTTTTTGGATGTCTTTGGGATATAAACCTAGTGGTGTTATTGCTGGAATTAGAGATTCATAAAACAAAATGCTATGTGAGGTCCAAGGGGAAAGACTATTGTCAATGGTTAGAATCAAAGAAGAGTTCCTAGAGGTGACATATAAGTTCAGATTAAATGATAGATAAGAATGACCCAAGCAAAAAGGGAGAGAAGGTATTCCTAGTATTGGGATCAACAGAAACAAAAATATGGAAAAATACCATCATAGATGTATTTAGGGAATAGGAAGCTGTGCATTTTGCCAGGGCCACGTGACCTCCAGTTGCTCTTTTTTTTTTTCCTTCTCTCTATTCTCCCAGTTAATCTAAGTGATCTAGTCTCACTTTCTTTTCTACCCAATCATAACTCTATCATAATGCACTCTGACAAGAGTCTTTTTTCTTGCCTTGAATTCTTCACTTCTTTAATCTGCCCCTGTTTCTTCTAAGGCAAACCTCAACTGTTTTCTATGCTCCTTAAATCAGTTGGGTAATTTTCCATTGGGGGTTAAATACAAAACCTTTCATACTGGATCAACTAGACTTATACTCTAGCTGATTGAGATTAGATCCTCAATGATGAACAGAGATCCTTTTATGCATACTTTATTGATTATCGTATTCTCCCAGATTACTATTACAGATATTCTCTCTTTACATCTCCCACCTTCATCCACTCCTATTTTACTTTTAAGAAGTAATGTCAAGGGGGCAGCTAGATGGCGCAATGGATAAAGCACCAGCCCTGGATTCAGGAGTACCTGAGTTCAAATCTGGCCTCAGACACTTGGCACTTACTAGCTGTGTGACCTTGGGCAAGTCACTTAACCCCCATTGCCCCACAAAAAAACAAACAAACAAACAAAAACAAAATTAAATAGTAAACATTTGGGGGCAGCTAGATGGCACAGTGGATAGAGCACTAGCCTTGGATTCAGGAGTACCTGAGTTCAAATCCGGCCTCAGACACTTAACACTTACTGGCTGTGTGACCCTGGGCAAGTCACTTAACCCCAATTGCCTCACTAAAAAAAAAAACAAAAACAAAAAAACAAAAAAAAAAGAAGTAATGTCAAAAAAAGAAATAATATCACCTCTGTGATATTATCGCCTCTATGTAAAGAGAGTGTTTGACCAACCTCCTCTGACTCCCTCCACTCGCACCTGATAATGATCTTTCTTTTCTCAGACTCATGGCTGTCTATACCTTTCCTTTTCACTTACCACAATGTCCTGAATGTAATAGTTATTTGTGTATATCCTTTTCTCCCAATTATGAATTATATATTCTTTCAAGGTTAGATGTGTAATTTCTTGTGCATAGGAAAATCGATAATGATTACACCTTTGAATTCACTATTATACACAACTCTTAGATAAGGAAACCCCTGGCACCTTCCTAGCCACTGAGATTTTAAGTGATTTGCTCAGGGTCACAAAGCGAATATGTAACAGAGACAGGATTTGAGCCCAGGTCTTTCTGGCATTGAGGTCAATTCTCTATTTACTAATAGCACATATTTCTCTACTTGATAAATATAAGATGAATTGAATACTTGCCACAGAAAAACCTCCCTGTCCTTCTTACCATTTCAGTGGACAAATGTGAAAAACAAAAAACAAAAAACAAAACAACCCAAACATCTTAGTACAGAGTAGATTTGCAGTTTCATGTGAAATCATCTTTTTTATTATGTTATGGAATGCTTATTTTATTCCATAATGTTTTTTAAAGAAGAAAACATCTCCCTTTTTTCTTAAATAAATTAACAAGTACTCTTTAGGCTTTTTGCCTCCTTTTTTAACCACTTGTATTAAAGAGACCTGTACATGGGAGTCAGCAGGAAATAATCTATAATAGTGGTGGACAGAAAGCAGGACTATCCTGACACGAAAGTGAAGGTAGGCATATGTCTTATTTGTCAAGTTCACAGAGACCACAAAATGCACCCTTTGCTTTTTTATTGTTATGGTTGCTTTTAAAAATTTTTTTTAAATCCTATGGCACGTGGGGGTAGTATGTGAAAATTAGCTTTGTTCTTCAGCTACGTATATGTCATCCACACATACTGTCAGGTTCATATACTTGAATGTATCAAACTTTTACATGGTTCTGAGTGTTAAAGCTGACAGACCTTAAACTTTTTTCTTTCTCTGTAGATGGATGGCAATTTTAATTGCATTGCGGCAAATAACCTTATGCTTCCCAGCAGATCATCTTACACTATTGCTGTTCTTTTGTATACAGTACATTTCACTCTGCTTCATTTTATGTAGGTTTTTCCATGTTTTTCTGATAACATCCTGTTCATCATAACTTTTATAAAGTACCTTAAACTTGACAAAGAATTTTCTTCACAATAGCCCAGCAAAGTAGGTACCATACTAGACCCTAAGTTTAATATGAATCAGAAGTGTGATAAAGCACCCATAAAACCTAATACAATCTCAAATCTTTATTTATTGATTACCATAGGTCAGAATTCTATGGAAATCTGTCTTGATTATCATAAATCTTGATTAACTACATCTGGAACACTGTGATCAGTTCTGTATGCCATATTTTAGGAAGAATATTAATAAACTGGAGAGATCAAGGGAAGTTAAAAATAAAGAAATATGGCTGGTGAATTATCTTAAGATTATGTTATTGCTATTAAAAGTTCAATGAAAGGAACTAGAGAAATTTAGATAGAAGAAGCCTTTTAATTTGAATAATTCTCATGGGGAAGGGGAATTAAGTTTGATTTAATTGACCTCAGGTGAAGAACTAGATGCAATGAAAGAAAGTTATAGAAAGACAGATTTCAACTTTATTAAATGAAAAATTTCCTAACAATGAGAGATGTCCCAAAAGGGACAGTCTTTCTCCTTATTGGAAATGTTCTGGTAAAGGCTAGATGACCATTCATAGAGGATATTGATCAAGTTCAGGACAGACTAGATGGCATCCGACATCCTTCCAAATCTCAGATCTATTTTTATAAATATTTCTATATTTATTCCTACTTCTATAAATATGCTATTTCACACATTCTGTTAATGAGAATCACGCAATAACAGAGCTTGGTGTCTGTTAAAGGGGTATAATAGTGTATCTAAGAGCTCATCCAAGGGAATTTTGTAATTTTGAATAAATGGAATGCATTCCTTATAGCATGCCTATGATGTAATCCTAGCAAATAGCCCTCATGGTAAGTACAGTAAAACCAGGCCTATTATCCCTCTTTTCCAATAGTAACTTCTCACATTTGGTGAGTTTTGTCCATCAACTTTATTTGTACTTATGAAGCTCACTTTAAAATCATATATAAGACTTTAAATTTATCCATATCTAGCATCAACTTATTAGCCCTTTGATCTAATGTTAGAATGCTGGATTTGGAGTCAGAAAAACCTGAGTACAAATCCTTTGACATTTACAATGATGTGACCTTGGGCAAGCAACTTAAACTCTATCCATCATAATTTTTTTTTTTTTTTAGTGAGGCAATTGGGGTTAAGTGACTTGCCCAGGGTCACACAGCTAGGAAGTGTTAAGTGTCTGAGGCCAGATTTGAACTCAGGTACTCCTGACTCCAGGGCCGGTACTCTATCCACTGTGCCACCTAGCTGCCTCCATCATAATTTCTTTATCTGTAAAATGGAGATTATATAATTGCCATATAGAATTGTTGTGAGGTTCAAATGAGAGAACACATGTAAAGCATTTTGAAAACCTTAAAGCACTATATAAATGCTTCTTCTCCTCCTCCTCTTCTTCCCCCCTCCTCTTCCTCTTCTTCCCCCTCCTCCTCCTCTTCCTTTTTTTTTTCCTTCTACTTCTTTGCTCTTACTTCTTTTTCTCCTTCTTTGGTTCATATTTGTATTATCTGCAAAAGTCATAAACATTATATCTATCCAAGACATTGATTAAACTGTTAGATAGCAAAGCACAATTACAGATGCTTCAAAACACTCTAGAAAAGAACCCCTTCTAAGCTGATATTGAACCATTAATGAGTATGATTTAGTCTAATGACTTAAGTCACTAAATCTATGCTATCATCTATGCCACATCTCTCCCTTTTATCCTCTTTATCTTCTTTATGAAGATAATATAAAAGACTTTGTCAAGTATTTTGCTTAAATTTAAAGAAGCCATTTATATATGCAATGTTTCATTTTAGTAACTATGTCAAACACGAAAATAAATTTAGTCTGATATGTCATAAATTGAACATTTAATGCAATGGGAAACCTCAAAGGAAAATCTTTGGATTTTTCAGTATAAGCATATTTTACACTATATATAGTTATAGCTAGAGCTAGAGCTAGAGATACTGATAGAGATAGAGATAGATAATAGTTTCGTTTTGCCCTTCAGTGTTAAAAATACAACTTCAAGCCAGAAACAGAATATATATATATATATATATATATATTCTTCAAGGCGCCGATCCATGGTTGTCCGCAACTGGTGGAAGCCTGCTGCTAATATATATGTGTGTGTGTGTGTGTGTGTGTGTGTGTGCATGTATGTATATGTATATATGTATATATATATGTATATGTATATATGTATGTATGTATATATATCCCTAAAGGCTTTTTCTTCCCTTCAATTGAGGGGAACATTAAAAAATCCATATGCCATAGGGAACATATGAATTTTGTTCCATATTTGTTTATAGAAAATATTTTAAAGCTGTTCCCTCAACAACAACAATATAACAAAGTTTAAATATTTTGAAGTTAAAATCAGAACTCTCTTGAAATGTATTTATGGTGTCTTGACGTTTTTTTAGCCCTGAATTCCAGCAAACTTTTTTTTTCTTTTGAAGATGGAGGTGTTCCTTGAACAACACTGCAGGAAATAGAGAATCTTGTGATTTTCTCTATTTTGCTGGTAATTATAAACAGGAGGGAGTCGCAGCTCAACTCCTTGTTTGTGACTGGCACTTGGAATGAGGGGAGGAGATGATGTAAGTTTGGAAGGGGAAAGCTCAGTTATTAGATATGGTTTGAGAAAATGCCATTGAAGACAAACCTAAAAGTCATCCAATTAAAGCATTAATCAGACTTGGGAGCATATCCAGTGTACTTCTACAGAACTTAAACTGAAAAATTAACATGGACTCAATCAAATAAAAGCTCAGTCTTAGAGGTGCACTTTGTGCCAGGAGCTATATTATGTGTTAGGGACACACACACACACACACACACACACACACACACACACACACACACACACACTTAAGTCTTTAATACCAAGAAAATTTCATTATGTCTGAGAAATCATTTGTACTACTTATGTGGCCATTAAAGGTCAACAAAGTACTTTTCAAATATTAAGCTATTTAATTCTCATAACATCCTTAGGTAATTAAGTGACATTATTACTCACATTTTGCAGGTAAGAAAACTGAAGCAGACAGGGGTTAAATGACTCCCCTTCTTCACACACCCAGTAAGTGTCTAAGGGTGGATTTGAACTCAGATATGTCTACTTCTAAATCTAGTGCTCTAGCCATGTGCAAAAATATTTATAGCAACTCTTTTAGTGATGGCAAAGAATTAGAAACTGAGGGGATGCCCATTAATTGGGGAATGGTTAAGCAAGTTGTATATGATTGTAATGGAATACTATTATGCTATAAGAAATGATGAGCAGTATGCTCTCAGAAAAACCTGGAAAGATTTACATGAACTGATGCAAAGTGAAATGGATAGAACCAGGAGAACATTGTATATAATTAGAGCAAAATTGTATGGTGATCAACTGTGAATCCCTTAGCTACTCTCAGCAAAGTAATGATCTAAGACAACACTGAATACAAAAATGCTATCCATCTCCAGAGAAATAAATTAATGGAGTGCATGCCAATTGAAGCATACTTTACTTTATTTATCATTTTTGGTCTTGTTTTGTCTGTTTTTCCCACAAAAATACTTAATATGGAAATATGTTTTAAATGACTATATTAGAATTATATTAGAACCTATATTAGAACAAAATCAAAAGACTGAAGAAATTAGAAAAATCTAACATAAATGATATCAGAAACAAGTGATCTGGAAAACAGAAATTGGTAATCATTAGGTTCTCTAAATACCATAATTTAAAAAAATGTCTACCTACTATTTTGTAAATATAAGAACTGAAAAATGTTCTACTTTGTAACATCTAGAGAGGAAAGCAAAAATAGAATAAATCTAATGACCACGTTCCAAAAGAAACTCTAAAGAGAAAAGTCCCAACAATGTCATAAGTAATATCCAGAGCTCCACTGTAAAACAAACACACAAACAAAACAAAGAAATAAATAAATACATAAATGAATTAGCGAATAGATGAGTAAATAAAAATGAATGAATCAATAAATGAATAAACAAAGATATAAGTAAATATATGAATAAACAGCTAGATAAATAGATAAATGCTGTAAGTATCCAGAAAGAAGTAGTTTACATACTACAGAACTATCATCAGTATTACATAAAACTTGGTAGCTTCTTTAAAAAATAAAAGATCTTGTAATACAGAAATATAATGTAATCATGGTACAGAAAGAGATAATACTTTCTTGGACATGACATGGATTCATTTTGCTTAATTATGCTTATCTGTTAAAAGTGATTCCTGGGGAAGCTCAGGTAGCACAATGGATAAAGCACCATTCCTGGATTCAGGAGGACCTGAGTTCAAATCCGGCTTTACACACTTGACACTTACTAGCTGTGTGACCCTGGGCAAGTTACTTAACCCTCATTGCCTCATGAAAGAAAGAAAGAAAGAAGGAAGGAAGGAAGGAAGGAAGGAAGGAAGGAAGGAAGGAAGGAAGGAAGGAAAGGAAATGAAGGAAGAGAGGAAGAAAGGAAAGAAAGAAAAAAGAAAGAGGAAGGAAGGAAGGAAAGAAAGAAAGAAAGGAGTGATTCCTTTTTTCCTTCCTTCTTTCCTTCCCTCCCTTCCTTCTTCCCTCATTCCTCCCTCTATTCTCTTGTATTTTTTTTAGTTGGGGGTCTCAAAGATAAGGGGTTTTGCAAGTGAACCCCCCCCAAAAGAGGGCCATTGATGTTTTTAATCACAGAAAGCAAAAAAGAGACAAGAAGAGCATTTCTTGAAAATAATACAGGAAATATTGTAAAGCTTTTTTAAAAGCAAATAGCATGAGATGGAAATTCACAGTTTCATATGGAATTCCCTTTTTTGTGTTCTGCTGTGTGTATAAAAATGCTTTGGGGAAAGTATTTAAGTTTAGAATAAATTGAAAAAGAATGTTAACCGATGGGTCTATGACAAACAGCTGTACATTAATGTGGCAGAAATATTTTCTCCCAACTCTGTCTCACTGATAAATCTCCAATTATGGATTCTTTGCATGCTTTTAATTTATCTTTATTAATCAAATGAATACATTGGTCAGGGATATGCGTTTATTATTAACATCACTAAATCTCTGAGGAATATCAGTTCACCAGCTGTTACCCATCTTTCTGTTCAGTTACCTAAACTCTTATTCCCACAAGAGGGGTTGGAAAATTTGGGATTATACTGTCATAAAAAAAAAGTTTTGCTATGGCTGAAATAGAGTATTCATTAGTTTCCTGAAATTGGATTAGGTGGCAATGTGCATGTGAAACAATTCATGATCCAGAAATGCTGCCCTTGCCTTAGGCAGAGAAGAAAATCTTTGATATAATTCAAGAATTTCTCAATTAACCCACATAACACCACTAAGAGGTAGCCTCACGTGCATTTATTATTTAATAGCACATGACTTAAAATGGGAAAATAGCTTTAAAAAAATCCACATCTTTTAACCTCTGCTGCTGCATTGGAAATATGCCTTCTACTAGTTTCATGCTCCTATTTTTATCTATCCTTTCATTTTGTTTTTTTGTTTTGTTTTTTTGCTCCACACTCATAGTTTCTTGGCTTGGATTTTTTGACACATGAGGTTCATATATATTTTTAATTGACCCCTATGCTCCTCCCCTTTGTATTTTACTTTGCTTTACAAGCATATTATGACCAATATTGCCACTGCCAAAAAACTAGAAATGATAAAATGTTACACTTGGATGACCTACAGCAATGATTCTATGATTCATCAATACGGTAGCTGTGATTATTGTCATTTTAGTATATTTTAAAGTGCCTTGTGTCCATAATCAAATTTTTAGCCAACATGAAAAAGAGTACCTCTTGAGTAGTGTCTTGTACATAGTAGGTATTTAATGAGTCAAATTGTATAGAGGCAGTGTGGAGCATCAGAATGGAAATCAGGATATCTGGCTTCTATTCCTCCCTCTACCACTGACATTCTGCGTCTAAGATGAGGGACTGTGTATGTAATTTTGCTGTTAAAGAGGGCCTCCAGGTGAAGAAAGCCCCTCTATCAAATGCAGATTGTTAACTTCTCATCAGTAGTATAAGAGAATTAGCTTTGAGCACTGAAAAATTAGATGATTTGCCCAGGATCCCATAACTAGTATGTGTCAAAGGCAAATCTGTTTGAATGAAGGTTTTTTTTGTCCTTAGTCTGACTCTCTGCCATGACAACCTTAAAAACAGAATGTTTTTCTCCCCCAAACCTTAGGTAAGCAAAATAGGTAAGAAAAGTATTCTGAGAATCATTTTATATATGCAATAACAAAGGAAGAGGGAGAAAAATACCCACAGTGTGCCAGACACTCCTCTCAGTGCTATTTGAATATTTCATTTGATCCATACAACATCCCTGGGAAGTAGGTACTATTTTACAGTTGAGAAAACTGAGGCAGAATTGAAGTGACTTTTCCAGGATGACACAGATAGTAAGTGTTAGTTTGAGGATGGATTTGAATTCAGGTCTTCCTGACTTCATGGCCAGCATTATTTTGTCTGCTCTACCTAGCTTCCTAGTTGTCCCTGATAATATTTCTAATCATCTATACATATTTAAATTAATATAAATACATATAAAATATTAAGTAACAAAAAATCATATATTATTAAGTAATATAATGAATTAAGCAATATAATATATTTAAATAATATTAAATAAAATGTTATAAAAATACCATGGGATAAAATTAGTGCAGATGGTCCTAGTCCAACAATCATTTTCAGATGTGCAATTCTACATAAAGGGGTAGATAGATGGCACAGTGGATAGAGCACTGGCCCTAAAGTTGGGAAGCCCTGAAATCTTGCCTTAGACATTTACCAGCCATGTCACCTTGGGTAAATCACTTAACATCATTTGGCTTAAACCTCTCCAGTTGTCTTGATATATATATATATACAGTGGGGCAATGAGGGTTAAGTGACTTGTCCAGGGTCACACAGCTAGTATGTGTCATGTACCTGAGTCGAGATTTTAACTCAGGTCCTCCTGAATCCAGGGCCAGTGCTTTCAGCACTGCACCACCTAGCTGCCCCCATCTTGATACAGATTTTGCCACTGGACCTAGATGGAGGAGAGAGTGAGGTTGGTAACCTTGCACATCCCTCCCTCTCTTTAAGACACAAATTAAGCACCAACTTCTTCATAAAGCCTCTGCTGATCTTAATTGCCATGGTCCTCCCTTTCAAACTGCCTTGTATTTAACTACTTTCTATTATTCTCTTTTTATTTATTCTGTCTAAACATCATATGATCTTATTATCTCTCCCATTGGAATGTAAACTCCTTCTAATTAGGGATTATTTCATTCATTATATTTATATGCCCAATACTTATAGTATTTATAGGTCCTTAATAGATGCTTGTTGATTGATAAGCCAATTAACCAAGGATCAAGGAAAGTATCTTGGAAGTTGATAGAAGATCTTCCATAAAATGGAAGGAGTTTTGAGAAGAAATGGCATATAGGTGGTGCCATGGATAAAGCATTGTGCTTGGAATCAGGAAGATTAATCTTCACGAGTTCAAATCCACCTTCAGAGACTTACTAGCTCTGTGACCCTGGGCACACAGTTTACCTCAGTTCCTCATCTATAAAATGAGCTGGACAAGGAAATAGCAAACAACTGCAGTATCTTTGCCAAGAAAACCTCAAATGAAGTCACAAAGAATCAGACAGGCATGAAACAACCAAACAACAACAAAATTAGGGGATAAAAGGAGAATCAGTTAAAGGACTGGCTGAAGGATATATTACCATCCAGTGGAAGTATTCTGTGAACTAAAGGACTATTTATTTAAGAAACCTCTTAGGGAGGTGTTTCTTTTATTTTTTTCTTTTCTTTTTTTTTTTTAATTAATAAATTATTTTATTTTTTCCCCTTGCATGTAAATATAGTTCTCAACTTTTGCTTATACAAGCTTTCCAATTTCAGATTTTTCTCCCTCCCTCTCCTCCCTCCCCCCTCCCCTAGACAGCAGGTAGTCTGATATAGGTTTTATATATATATATATATATATATATATATATATATATATATATATATATATATATATATATATATTTTATTATTTATATAAATATATATAAATATATATATATATTTATATATATAACATTAAACATATTTCTGCATTAGTCATGTTATAAGAGAAAAATCAGAGCAATGACGAAAAAACCTCAAAAATAGAAAAACATGAGCACCCAAAACAAAAGAAATAGTATGGTTCATTCAGCATCCATACTCCACAGTTTTTTTTTGTTTTTTCCTGGATTTGGAGATCCTCTTCCATCATGAGTTTCCTGGAAATCTTCTGTTCCATTGCATTGCTGAGAAGAATATAGTCCATCACAGTAGATCAAGACTCAATATTGATGATACTGTGTACAATGTTCTTCTGGTTCTGCTCATCTCACTCATCATCAGCCCACGCAAGACCCTCCAGGTTTCTCTGAACTCCTCCTGCTCATCATTTCTTACAGCACAATAGTATGCCTTTGTATTCATATACCACAACTTGTCCAGCCATTCCCCAATTTATGGGCATCCCCTCAACTTCCAATTCCTTGCCACCACGTAAAGAGCAGCTATAAATATTTTTGTACATGTGGGTCCCTTTCCCCTTTCCATGATTTCTTTGGGAAAAAGACCCAAAAGTGGTATTGCTGGGTCAAAGGGTATGCACAGCTTTATCGCCCTTTGGGCATAATTCCAAATTGCTCTCCAGAATGGTTGGATCAGTTCACAGATCCACCAACAATGCATTAGTGTTCCAATTTTTCCACAGCTTCTCCAAAATTTATTATTTTCACTTTTTTGTCATTTTAGCCAATCTGATAGGTGTCAGGTGGTACCTCAGAGTTGTTTTAATTTGTATCTCTCTAATCATTAGAGATTTAGAGCATTTTTTCATATGGGAATTGATAGCTTTGGTTTCTTCCTCAGAAAACTGCCTGTTCATATCCTTTGACCATTTCTCAATTAGGGAATGATTTGGATTCTTATAAATTTGATTTAGTTCCCTATATATTTTAGAGATGAAGCCTTTATCAGAAGTATTGGCCTCAAAAATTGTTTCCCAGCTTTCTGCCTCCCTTCTAATTTTGGATGTATTGCTTCTGTTTGTACAAAAATTTTTAATTTAATGTAATCAAAATCATCCATTTTGCATTTCATAATATACTCTATCTCTTGTTTGATCATAAACTGTTTTCCTTTCTAAGGATCTGATAGGTATACTATTCTTTTCTCTCCTAATTTAACTATGGTATCACCTCTTATGTCTAAATCATGTATCCATTTTGACCTTATTTTAGTATAAGGTGTAAGATGTTGGTCTATGCCTAATTTCTGCCATACTATCTTCCAGTTTTCCCAGCAGTTTTTGTCAAATACTGAGTTCCTATCCCAGAAGCTGGAGTCTTTGGTTTTATCAAACACTGCATTACTAGCGTCATTTACTACTGCATTTCCTGTGCCTAGCCTATTCCATTGATCCTCCACTCTATTTCTTAGCCAGTACCAGATAGCTTTGATGACTGCCGCTTTATAGTAAAGCTCCAGGTTTGCTATCACAAACCCACCTTCCTGTGAATTTTTTTTTTCATTATTTCCCCGGATATTCTTGATTTTTTGCTTTTCCAGATGAATTTTGTTAATATTTTTTCTGGCTCTACAAAACAATTTTTTAGGTAGTCTGATTGGTATGGCACTGAATAAGTAAATTAATTTAGGTAGTATTGTCATTTTTATTATATTAGCTCTGCCTATCCATGAACAATTTATATCTTTCCAATTATTTAGATCTGATTTGATTTGTGAGAAGAGTGTTTGGTAGTTGTGTTCATAGAGTTCCTGGGTTTGTCTTGGCAAGTAGACTCCCAAGTATTTTATATTATCTACTGTTACTTTAAATGGAATTTCTCTTTCTATCTCTTGCTGCTGGACTTTGTTGGTCATGTATAGAAATGCTGATGATTTATGTGGATTTATTTTATATCCTCCTACTTTGCTAAAGTTGTTAATTGTTTCAAGTAATTTTTGAGTTGATTCTCGAGGATTCTTTAAGTGTACCATCATATCATCTGCAAAAAGTGATAGTTTTGTTTCCTCCTTGCCTATTCTAATTCCTTTAATTCCCTTTTCTTCTCTGATTGCTAAAGGTAACATTTCTAGTACAATATTAAATAATAGGGGTGATAATGGACATCCCTGTTTCACCCCTGAACTTATTGGGAAGGCCTCTAATTTATCTCCATTGCATATAATACTTGCTGATGGCTTTAGGTAGATACTGTTTATTATTTTAAGGAAAGCTCCACCTCTTTCTAAACTCTCCAGTGTTTTTATTAGGAATGGGTGTTGTATTTTGTCAAAAACTTTCTCTGCATCTATTGAGATAATCATATGATTTTGGTTGGTTTTCTTATTGATGTGGTTGATTATGTTAATAGTTTTCCTAATGTTGAACCAGCCCTGCATTCTTGGTATAAATCGTATCTGGTCATAGTGTATTATCCTGGTGATCACTTGCTGTACTCTCCTTGCTAATATCTTATTTAAGATTTTAGCATCAATATTCATTAGGGAAATTGGACTATAATTTTCTTTCTCTGTTTTTGGCTTGCCTGGTTTTGGTATCACCACCATATTTGTGTCATAAAACAAATTTGGTAGAACTCCTTCTTCACCTATTTTTCCAAATAATTTATATAATATTGGAGTTAATTGTTTTTTAAATGTTTGGTAAAATTCACCTGTAAACCCATCTGGCCCTGGGGATTTTTTCTTAGGGAGTTCATTAATGGCTTGTTCAATTTCTTTTTCTAATATGGGTTTATTTAAGGATTTTATTTCCTCTTCAGTTAACCTAGGCAGTTTGTATTTTTGTAAATATGCATCCATTTCATTTAGATTGTCAAATTTATTGGCATACAATTGGGCAAAATAATTCCTCATTATTGATTTAATTTCCACCTCATTTGTGGTAACATCACCCTTTTCATTTTTGATACTGGTAATTTGGTTTTCTTCTTTCTTTTTTTTAATCAAATTAACCAATATTGTATCTATTTTATTGTTTTTTTCATAAAACCAGGTCTTAGTTTTATTGATTAATTCTATAGTTTTCTTGGTTTTAATCTTATTAATTTCTCCTTTATTTTCAGGATCTTTAGTTTAGTATCTAATTGGGGATTTCTAATTTGCTCTTTTTCTAACTTTTTAAGTTGCATGCCCAATTCATTAATCTCCTCTTTCTCTTTTTTATTCATGTAAGCATTTAGAGATATAAATTCTCCCCTAAGTACTGTTTTGGCTGCATCCCATAGATTTTGATATGTTGTCTCATTATTGTCATTCTCTTGGATATAGTTATTGATTGTTTCTATGATTTGTTGTTTGGCCCATTCATTCTTTGGAATGAAATTATTTAGTTTCCAATTGATTTTCATTCTACTTTCCCCTGACTCTTTCTTACATGTAATTTTTATTGCATCATGATCTGAGAAGGATGCATTTACTATTTCTGCCTTTCTACATTTGACTATGATGTTTTTGTGCCCTAATACATGGTCAGTTTTTGAAAATGTGCCATGTACTGCTGAGAAAAATGTATATTCCTTTCTTTACCCATTCAGTTTTGTCCAGACATCTATCATGTCTAACTTTTCTAGCAATCTATTCACTTCTTTCACTTCTTTCTTATTTATTTTTCAGCTAGATTTATCTAATTCTGAGAGGGGGAGATTCAGATCCCCCACTAGTATAGTATTACTGTCTAATTCCTCTTGTAACTCATTTAACTTCTCCTCTAAGAACTTGGATGCTATACCACTTGGCGCATACATATTTAATATTGATATTACTTCATTATTTAAAATACCTTTTAGCAAGATGTAATTTCCTTCCTTATCTCTTTTAATGAGATCTATTTTTGCCTGTGCTTTGTCTGAGATAAGGATCGCTACCCCTGCTTTTTTTACTTTAGCTGAAACATAATATATTTTGCTCCAGCCTTTTACCTTTACTCTGTGTGTATCTCTCTGTTTCAGATGTGTTTCTTGTAAACGGTATATTGTAGGATTCTGGTTTTTAATCCACTCTGCATTTTGCTTCCATTTTATAGCAGAGTTTATCCCATTCACATTCACAGTTTTTATTACTGTCTATTCCCCTCCATTCTATTTACCTCCTTTGTACTTTTCCCCCCTTTTTTCACCCTATTCCTCCTCACCGACATTTTACTTACCCCTGCCTCCCCAAATATGCCCTCCCTTTTTATCAGCCCCCTCTCTTTTCTTTACCCTTTTCTCCCTTGTTTTTGTCCTCCCTTTTATCAGTCCCCCCTTTCCCTTCCCCTTTTCCTTCCCTAAAGAATGAGATAAGTTTCTTTATCCCAATGAACGTATATGTTATTCCCTCTTTGAATCAAATCTAATGAGAGTAGTGTTGAAACAATGTTCACCCCTCGTTTCTTTCCCTCTATTGTAATAGGTTTTTTTCACCTCTTCATATGATATAATTCATCCCATTCTACCTCCCCTTTCCTCTCCTCCCCATAGACTCCCGTTTTTCCCCTTAATTTTTTTTGTTTCATCACATCAAAGACAATTTATATTTATACCCTCTGTGTACACACCTTCTCTCTGCCTAAATACATTTACAGTTCTTAAGAGTTATGAGTATTATCTTCCTGTGTAGGGATATAAACAGTTTAACCTAATAGGGTAACATTTTTTTCCCCCTTTGTTTACCTTTTTAAAATTCTCTTGAGTCTTGTATGTTGAGATCGAATTTTCTATTCAGTTCTGGTCTTTTCACCAGGAAAGATTGAAAGTCCCCAATGTCATTAAATGTCCATCTTTTCCCCTGAAAGAGAATGCTGATTTTTGTTGGGTAATAGATTCTCGGCTGCAATCCAAGGTCCTTTGCCTTCCGTAATATCATATTCCAAGCCTTGTGGTCCTTTAATGTTGAAGCTGCCAAGTCCTGAGCAATCCTGACTGTGGTTCCATGATATTTAAATTGCTTCTTTCTGGCTGCTTGGAGTATTTTCTCCTTCACCTGATAATTCTGAAATTTGGCTACAATATTCCTTGGAGTTTTCATTTTGGGGTCTCTTTCAAGCAGTGATCAGTGGATTCTTTCAATGATGATTTTATCCTCTGATTCTATGATATCAGGGCAGTTCTCCTTAATAATTTCCTGGAATATGGTGTCTAGATTCTTTTTCTGGTCATGGCTTTCAGGCAGTCCAGTGATTCTCAAATTGTCTCTCCTGGATCTGTTTTCCAGGTCAGTTGTCTTTCCAATGAGATATTTCACATTTTTCTGCTATTTCACATAATTCTGCTTGACTGATTTCTGGTGTCTCATGGATTCCTTATCTTCCAACTGTCCCATTTTAATTTTTATGGTATTGTTTTCTTCAGTGAAATTATGCACTTTTTTTTATCCATTTGGCCAGTCAATCTTTGTGCTTCCTTTTCCAAGCTGCTTATTCATTTTTCAAAGTTTTCTTGTTTTGCTTTCATTTCTCTCCCCATTTTTTTCTTCTACCTCTCTCAATTGATTTTTAAAATCCTTTTTGAGCTCTTCCAGGAAGGCTTTTTGTTCTTGAGACCAATTCACCTTCTCTCGTGAGGCTTCACATGTAGGCAAATTGAGGGTATTGTCCTCATCTGAGTTTGTGTTGGCTTCTTCCCTATTGATACAGAAGCTCTCAGTGGAGAGGGCTCTTTTTTGCTTCTTACTCATTATTGTAGCTTATTTATTTATTTATTTTTTAAGTTGAGGTCTGCTCTGGGGGTACCAGGGTCCCTGTTTTGGGCTTCTTGTGCAGGAGTATAGGTGCTATGTGACTGGCTTTTTACTCTGAGGCCTTTATAGTCTGTGTACTTTGCCCCCCTGCACTTCCTGTCTTAGTGGGCTTGGCCAGGCACCTGATCCCACCTGTCGGGTTCGTGGCCCTACAGCTGGCAAGCTGCCCTCCCAGCCGGTGCAGGTAGGTTTTTCCACTGTCCTTCTTGGCCACCAAATTTTTGAGCCAGGTTCCAGGGGCCTCAGTTGTTCAGCTATGGCCCGCAGCTCCTGCTGGCTTGCCCCGACCCCCTTGGCGCTGGGCTGCTGCCCTGCGCTGGGCCTCCCTTTTGCCCGAGTCAGATCGACCTTTTCCTGAAGTCTTCTAAATTATCTCTGGTTGGAAGATTGTGTCTCTCTGCCTCTTTGCAGGTTCTGTAGTTTCAGAATCGGTCTAGAGGCTTGATTTAGTGTTCTTTTTGAGGGAACAGAAGGAGAGCTCAGGCAGTTTGCTGCTTCATCTCCGCCATCTTGGCTCTGCCCCCAGGGTGTTTCTTTTAAATGACTGCTTTATTGAGTTGATTTTTAAAAATCTAAAATTTGTGAGGCTGGATAAAAGGTATGTAATTATAATTATTTAAATTTAAGGCTTTATGATTATGAGACTTTACATACATGATTTTATCTTGATCCCCAAATAGGTAGTATTAATATAACTCTCCTCTTCCTCCTCTTTATCCTTCTCTTTCTACTTCTCCTCTTTTTCTTCCTCCTCACCTCCTCCCCCCTCCTCTTTCTCTGTCTCTATCTCCTTGTCTCTGTCTCTCTGTGTCTGTTTCCCAGACATGTGATTTCAGTGGTATAGGGTGTTGATGGTTAGGAAACTCCTTCAAGCCCTGTAGATTGCAAATTATTCTTCACTTTATTCCTTCACAGAGTATCCTAGAGCACTAAGAGGTTAAATCTGTTATCCAGAGTCACATAGCCAGCATGTGTCACAGTTGAGACTTGAACTCAAGTCTTCCTTATTTTAGACAACCCTTATTCCATGTTTTCTCAATCCTATATTACTTATCAGTACAATCTAAGATTTAGAGCATCTCAATGAGTTGTTCAAATCAATGTAATTTGTAAGCACTAAAATCAAGATTCAACCTAAGATCATTTGACTTGATGCTCAGTGAATTTTCTGCTATACTTTGGTTTTCTTTTAACAAGAATGTATTAGTTATGAATCCATAGGCTGTTAACAATGGATTTGGGGCAGCTAGGTGGCACAGTGGATAGAGTACTGACCCTAGATTCAGGAGGACCTGAGTTCAAATCCAGCCTCAGATACTTGACACTTACTAGCTATGTGACCCTGGGCAAGTCACTTAACCCTCATTGCCCTGCCCCCAAAAACAAACAAAAAACCTAATGGATTTAAACAATGTGTTTAGCAAATATTTATTAATCATTGGGATATACTAGAATTAATTCATGCATCCTTGGCATCAAAATTATTATCTATTATTTGATAGAAAGCATGCACAAAAATAATACAGAATTTTCTGTGATGAGTTATACAAGCAAAAAATGCTATAAAATCTGCGGGGAGGAGTTTCTCAGCCAACTGAGTGGAGTCAAGTAAAGCTTCATGGGGAAGGTAATATTTTGCTTGGGTCTTTATTTAGCTAGAATGTCAAAAGACAGTATTGGCATTAGTGTAGGGCATTGCAAGAATAAAGACAAGTTTGATGAAATCTATGGAGGATCAAAATTGCAGGCGCTTTTGTAGTATTGGTTCATTTTTTTAGGTTGGCTGGCATATTGAATGCATTGCAAGACAAAGCTAAAAGGCATTAAGGGAGGGTGAATTTGGTGGTCCTGAAATTATAGACTTTAGAATTTGGTAAACAATTTGATTCCATTAAAATGATAAAAGGTCTACTGCCTACAGTATATCATGCTGGGCAATGGCAGTGAAGATGTTTAAGTGGCAAAGTGATATAATTAGATTTATGTAAATAAGAATAATACTCTGGAAGTTGTATGAAGGATGTTTGGAGTTGAAAGGGCATGGAAGCTGGACAAATGTCTAAGTGAGAGCTGATGAAATACAATGTTAACTGAAGCTTTTTATTTTATTATATGTGTTACACTAGCATGCTTAGGATTATAAGATCACAGGTTCAGTGCTAGAAGGGATTTTAGAGGTTACCAAGATCAGAATCCAGTACCCTTATTTAAAATATAAGGAAACTGAAATACAGAGAGTTTAAATGACTTGAACAAGATTATAGTAACTAAGTGTCTAAGGGAAGATTTGAACCCAGGCTTTTCTGACTCTTTTGTGTGTGTGTTATCTACTTAACCATTCTGCCTTGAATTACTCAAAATAGAGTCAGATGGGTTCAATACTAACTGCATGACTCTAGGCAAGTTACTGAACCTTTTTCAGCCTCAGTTTCCTCATCTGGAAAATTATGATGATTACAGCACCTAATTCCCAGCATAGTTGTGGGGCTCAAATGAAATAACATTTAAGCCTTAAAGAGCTAAAATACTAGCTTTGAATAAAAAGAACCATTTTTATGATAAAGAATAGAATGTGGTAATTTTCATCTCTGTGAGTTCCTTTTCTGTTTAAATCAGAAGACCAAGATATCATTTACAACTGTGGAAACTTCAATAATTTGTCATAGAGGTGAAGGCAGTAATTGATATTTCAAAGGGCAACTATAATCTTCAACTTGGTCTCCCTCTGATGTTGCTCATCTCTCAACTCAGATGCCCATTTCACATGGTTATCCATAGGTCGGATCTATCTGCCATTGTTGTCTCTAAGCTGTTCACAGTCACACTTCCAGTATGATTGCATCACAGTCAGATTCTGCGTGTTCATAAAGTGTTACATTTAGCCATTTAATATGAACTGCTGTGCTTTTGGGTCACTATTCACCAGCTCAAGTTACTTGAGCATCCTAATATAATTCCTTTGCATTTTCTTTGCCTGGGAGATTTTGCTTACAACAGTAGCAGTAACCCTTTGCATTTTGATAGTCTTGCTATTTCCTTTGTGTTGATGTGATTACATTTTGCCAGTTTAATTTACATATATGACATTTAAATGTATATCAAAATATGTTTATAAACAATGTGAACTGCAAAGTCTTAGGAATCGTATCTGAAGTCATTTCTTAGACTTAAGCATTGATAGACAGTCCTGTCATTTTTCTTATCTAGATGTCATAGTTCAGAGGAAAAAGAACAAGACTCAGAGACAGAAAATCTCATTTGGGGCTTGCATTTACTGGTTGTGTGATTTTGGACAGATAATTAAGCCTCTCTAGCTAGATTACGTAGACTTAATGCCTATCATTTAAGAAACATATACACAAATTATCAAAAAAGATGAACCGCTTCATGTTGAGAAACAAGGAATAACAGATGGACAGTTTGTGAACTAAATTGATTATCATGGAAGAGATGTAAAGGAAGTCCTTCAGAATGCTGGGTGGATCCTCTGTTAGGATTTATGGGAGATAGTGGACCATAGTCTCACAGAATGAGATGTATCATTAGATGGAATCTACACACCCCTGCCATCCCAAATGCATTGAAATATTGAAGTCTACTAATTTAGGTACATAAATACAATCTATATATTCAGGGGGTAGCATCCTATTTAAGTTCCAGATCTTAGCTGCAAGTCTCTACACATATTATTATATTTTTATGTATCTAATAACTACTTTGGAAGGGTTTCTTTAATGTTAAATTACTACGGCAATCCATCATAACTAAATAATAGTAAGAGCTTACTTTGTATAGTGTTTTTAGTATTTTATAAACATTATCTCGTTTGGTCATCACTATACTCCTGTGAACTAAGTGCTATTATTATCTCCATTGTATAAATGAGAAAACTGATTTTCAGAGATGACTAAAGGATCATAGACTTAGAAAACTTTAGGGGATATCTACCCCAGTACATTAAATGAGGACCAGAGAAGTAACATCTTTGATAAGGTCATTTACTTAAGATTAAATGACTTTGGGGGCAGCTGGGTGGCACAGTGGATGGGGCGCCGGCCCCCGGGATTCAGAAGTACCTGGGTTCGGGTCCGGCCTCAGACACTTGACACTTGCTGGCTGTGTGGCCCTGGGCAGGTCACTTAACCCCCATTGCCCTGCCAAAAAAAAAAAAAAAAGATTAAATGACTTTTCTTCGGTCACACATCCTATAAATATCTGAAAAAGTCAGCTGGGTATTTCTGATTCTGACTCCAGAACTCTAGCCACATTCAAACTGTTAGAGTAGAAGATTCTTTTGGGGAAAGAGGGGAAGGCTTCATTTTGCTAGCTATTTCTGGAAATAACTGGAAGCACCATTCCTACTGCCCCCAAAGTTATTGTGCCAATTTTAAATGCCAAAAACAAAATTTTTCACACTGTTATCCTTGTGTGCTGAAGAAAGCTGCAAGATGTTTTACAATGTGTCATTATCAGGTAACACATTCCTCACAGTAGGTAATTAGCAGCTGATAATGAGAATCAAGTCCAATATTTCAAATAAGACCTTGAAAGCTACACCTCCAGGGGTGGGAGGGAAAATAGGAAAGAAATTGAGTTAGAATTGTTTTCCATAGTGCTGTTTTCATAAATGGAAGATGTCATTCCTCTTGAAAACCAGAGTCAGCCAACTGTTAGGGAATCAGAATCATTTAATATGTATTTATCATTATTGATCATCCATTATGGATGTTGCAATTTTGAGTATTTGTTGAACCAACTTTTGAAGTGATAGATCCAAGTGTGATAAGGCATGTTTCATAGTCCACTGCAAAATTACACTTTGGCTTTTTTCCATAAAGGATTCCCTGCTTTTGTAAGGTATGGCAATACTGATCATTACATTCAGAGTTAGTTCTAAGAAATACTATAAAAGTGAATACTTATATAGCTGCTTTAACCTTCTGAAAGCACTTTACAAAGATTCTCATTGATTCTCACTAATACACCTCCATGAGGCAGGTAGTATTGCTATTTCCATTTTACACATGTGGTACCTGAAACAGAGTGCTTAAGTGAGTGCCTATGCAATTGGTTAATATTCAAGGTAAATTTTGAATTTAGATTTCCGTCTCTTCAAAAACAAGACACTGTCCATTTCACAGTGCTGCCTTTTTACCCATGTAATATGCTTTCTGTGCTGCAGAAATGTCTGTCTGTCCACAAATATCTTATAGACTCAGAATGTTAGTGGGGGAACATATTTTAAAGATCATGTATTCCAAAACTGCAGAAGAGGAAACTGGGAAGTAGTAAAGTGATTTAAACTTTTCAAGGTTCCAGAGCTAATTTATGCTGGATTTGAAATTAATCAATCACTCAACAAGCATTTCCTAAACACTGATTTTGTGCCAAAACAGAAAACTAATACCTCCTAACTCTCAATCTAGATTTTCTATTGGCTAGACAAGGGTCCAGGCAGCCACTCTTCTCTTCTGCATAAACAAGCATTTTGTTTAGGATGTGAAATTAGCTATTAATGAAAATAATCTATATTATGCCTTTTAAAAACTTGCAAAGATCCAAGAAGATTCTAATTAACAAGACCATCAAGATTGGTGTGGCAATTAAAATGAGGTCCAGGAGAGAACATGGTGTTTGTGTATTCAGTTTCTACTAATTTGTTACATTTTTGTTTAAATCTGAGTATCTAGATAACTCCAATTTAGCTTGCCATACAACAGATGTTATATGTTGCCTTCTGAAGATCCCATAAAGAAAGATGGATTATTAATGACATCATTCTTTTTCTCACAGTCCTTATTATTCCTAAAATGAGAAGCTATGCATAAGCAATTTATTGCTGGAGTTATTTGAGCAAGAACCTACCAAATCAATTAATAAATCAACAGACTTTTAATTATTGCCTACTGTGTTTCAGTGACATGGTAAGTAGTGGCTTTGGCAATAGTGAGCTAGCCTTGAACTCAGCAAGACCTGGATTCAAGTCACACTTCTGAAGTATATTGGTTATTGGGCCATAGGTAAGGCAATTAAAGTTTAAAGTGCTTCAGGAAACTATGTATGTATCTATTTGCACTGGCTAGTTTTCCTCAGTGGGAACCTCCTACATTGCTGAAATTGTGAATCTGTTTGTTAAGTATTATACGCAATATTACAGCAATCAAGAAATCAAGACAAGAATTAAAGATCATGGCACTCATGGAGCTTGCATGGTCTCAGGAGAAAGATTATGTACAGCTATAAGAAAATACAAAAAATATTTATATACAAATAGATAAGAGTTAATTTGGAGGGGGGTATGTACTAGAAGCTGAACAAATTGGAAAAATAATTCGAGAAGGAACAGGCATTTGAGCTGAGCTTTGAAAGAAACTAGGAACTCTTTGAGGCAGGCGTGAAGATTAGGGTAAATTTGCAAAAGTGATGGCTCTGCATTTCCCTTAATTGACTCCCTAATAATAAGAAAAAGAGAAGTAATGATTACCTTTGTTAGCTTTTCTGAGATAGCTAACTGGGACTGTGCAATTGTTATAGTAAATGACCATTGAGACAAGACTGAAGACATCCACAGGAATCATAAGTCCATAAAAAGTTTGTGATTTATTAATCTTTGTAGTTACATGAAATTATACTTAATGAGAGGCGAAACAGGGTGAGAGGAGGGAAATGGGCAGGTTGTGTAGTTGGTGGTAACCATGGAAACAGTAGCTATAGAGTCTGCACACATCTGCAAATCCTTTCCAGAAATCTCGGTCTTGATGTTTTGAGGTTTGTGGTACCTTTCATTACTGCACTTGGGTATTGTGCAAATCAAAGTAGATGGATTCTTGAAGGCAATGGGGTCAGTAGCATCATCGCTTTCCAGGAAGGACATTATTATGAGATTTTAACAGGTAAAGGGAGAGGTGATGTTTATTTTTATGTAGTTGCTTTCCTGCTTGGGTGGAAATGACAATTTTTATTCATTAGAATTTCATCTAGTCCTTTGAAGTAAGTTATGAAACTTTGGGGAGAAAGTTGCCTTGTTTCTCCCACTTAGCTGCCTCTCACCTTTTCCTTTGTAAGTAAGAGAAAAAAATGCCATTTTTCTTCTCAGACAAGTGGAAAATGCCTAGTAGATTTTTCTCATCCAACAAACACATGTGATATGCACATTTACTAGCTGGGTCACTTATGCTCTATTTGCCTCAGTTTCCTAACTTGTAAAATGTGAATAATAGCACCTGCATTCCAAGATAATTGTGAAGATCATATGAGATAATAATTGTAAAGCACCTGGCACAGTGCCTGGCACATAATAAACACTACATAAATGTTAGCAAGTATTATGTCTACTAATAGATTATAAGCTCCTTGAAGGCAGGGATCATATCTCATTTATTTTTGAATCTCATAATACCTAGCACAGTGCTCTGCACTGACTTGTCTTCACTCTTTACCTTTATCTCACAGAATCCCTCTCTTTGATAATTTGGCTCAAGCAGAATCCTCTGTATAAAGCCTTTTCTGATTGTTTCAAATGTACTCCCCCTCCCAAGCAATATTCTAGTTAACGTCTTTGTATTTATGTCCTTTTTATTTCTTCTCTATAGATACTTATCTATGGACTTCTTGTTCACCTGTTAGAAAGTAGATTGCTTAGAAGAAGAAATGATTTAAGTCTTTGTTCTTCTTTCTCCAACACCTAGTAATGTCTGACTCATAAGAGATTAATAAATGCTTATTGATTGATGATTCATCTCACTGGCATAAATACATCCTCTACCACCACAGACAACAACCCCTCCATGCTTCTTTTTTCCTCTGCAACTCTTTCATGTTTTATTTTCCCCATAAATCCTACACTGAATTTCTACCAAATATTTAGTCAGTCTTTCTCTGATTCTTTCAAAATTTTGTGGGTAACATTCATATATTACATTTCTTTCACGATACTTCATAGATCCATGTCTCTTCCATAAATGCTTTTAAAGATGTCTTTTATTTTCTAATTCCTTCTTTTACTATGTCCCTTTACATTGGACTCTTGGAACTTTCATTGAACTTTTTTTTTAATCCAACTTTATTGAGTTAATTGACAATTGGTGAAAAAATGAAATTAAGTTTTAAAAACTTCCAGTCCCAAAACAAGTGGATTTTTAAACTAGTTTTTTTATTTAATTCAGAGTATTTTTAAAATTAACTTTATGGTAGAATTCTGGTAAACATAGACAGTGAACTAATTCAGAGTGTGAAGTAGAATGAAGAAAACAATATGCATAATTTCTATAGTGTAAAGAGAAAGAGCCACACAGTGCTTTGTCATTAAAATGACCAATCTTGACCAAAGAGAAGAGATGGGAAAATGGGCTTCCCTTCCCTTTCTTGCAGAAGTGATGGTATGCCAGGTGTGGAGCATTATGTATACTTTTGCCACCAGGCATGCATTATTTACACCCCAAATCTCTTTTCTCTGAGTCTCTGCAAAGTTTACCTATCAAATTGTAAACAGGCCATTTTATCAGCTGGCTATTAAAATAAAATTTCTCTCCAGAGAATCTATAAATTGTCAGGTGTATGGGTATATGCATGTATCCTGCTGTCACACATGTGATCATCAGTTGTGCAAGGAACTTCTGAGGTACTCATAGGTCTTTAAAGAGTAAATGATTTACTCAGCAAAGATGGTCAACAAGGATAGTCCAGCATGTAGCTCAGTTCCAAATGGAAATACCTATGGTCAGTAGGATAGCAAGTGGTGGCCAGTCTTTGGATGTCTGTCAAGTCTGAAGGGCCCTAACTCCATGTGGTTACACCTTTTTAATTCCCTTAGGTGATCACTACATCAATAAAGTCAGAAGCTACAAAGAAGTCCTGGGGACATCTTTGTTGCCTTTTAGGAAAATGAACCTAACAATTGTTGAAGTGGAAACCCTGGTAGATCCTGGTCCTATCACACTTATAAAAGTAATGATTTACTTTTTATATGTCCACTGACCAAAAGAGTAAATGGAATTCTTTTTGTAGTTTTCAAGATCTATTAGCCTGAATGAACCTTTCTTATCAATAGTAAGATTATTAGAGGTCTAAAACCGAGGATCCAGTAATGTGCTTGGTATATTTTAGCTTTATTCTCTCATCTATCATGTTCCCATGTGTATCATTTTGTAGGTACTGACCAGGGAAAATATTCATTTTAATTTGCATTTTGAAATAATGGAATTTACATTTAGTAGGTTGACTTTTCATGGCAATTTCCTTTTTTGTTTTGTTTTCAATGGAACTTTTGTCAGCAAATTTGACTCTTCTGAAATTTTGAGATTTTGTGTGTGTGTGTGTGTGTGTGTGTGTGTGTGTGTGTGTGTGTGTGTGTGTGTATAGGGTTAAAGAATCAGAAGTGGACTTGTGATTTCACTGGCTTTGGGATATTTGGTGTAAGGAATGCCTCCTTACCAATGCAACTTGGTACCATCTTTGGGCAAATCACTTAACTCTTTCTCTAGTGAATGTGAAACTGACTTTGTTCTTTAAAATATAGAACCTGAAATACAGAATGATAGAATATTGGTAATTACTAATTTTTATGCAATTTTTGTTTCATCATGAAAGGTTAGGCTAATAACTTTAAAATGACTATGGATTAAATAAGACAACTTTCTAATGTTTCAGGGATAAAACACATTGTAAACTGCTACATATATCATTTAGAGAATTTAGAGATTCCACAGGGAATAATTTTTTTCCCTATTTGATCTTCATTTAGGAGATGTTCCATGACACTTACCTTAGGTGAACTTATGCCTCCATTTTATTACATTTTTGATGTTTATTTCCAATATATTATTAGAAATTGTCTCCGTAGTTTTATCTATTATAAAACCTTGGTTGATTTTTAATGTATAACTTAGAAGTACCTTGTTTAAAAATAAACTAGTAAGATTACACTTTGTTCTCCAGTCAAATGCTTTTTGCAGTTAAAGGAATTGACACAGTGTTCTTCATTTTTCTATAGCTCTCAATTACTTGTTTGATGATATACCTTCTATAGAAATTGTCCTATGGAATTTTGTCTTATTCTCTTGTACTATTTTCAGGAATAGCCTTATTTCATTCCTAGGACATTGAAAAATTTAGAGATGAAAGAGGTAGCTCATGGGTAAAGAATAATATCACTTTTTAGTTAGCGTCTTCTAAAAGTATATTGTCTGTGAAATCTTCTATTCTTTTCAAATTTTCTCCTCTTTGCAATATTTTGGAAATATATTCCTAATAACTGTTAAAATTGTCATCTTCAAAATGGACTTCTTTATGTATTTGGTCTGGTCTAGAGACCATTTCTAACACCATCTTCTTAAGTGAAATTGCCTCTTCTTTAACTGAACATTAGGCACTGAGTAAGAAAGATAGAGATCTGGTTGTCATCATCATCATCATCAATGAGAATTTCTCATTATAGTAATGATAACAGGTTTGGTCCATTTTTCACCTATTGGTTGTTTCAGTTCCATCAACAAATTATCTAAAAATTTAAATGACACATTGGTTTATCAATTTGAGGTCAACAAGGTACTTACCTCATAGCATGAGGTAGGTTCTGTAGATACATTCTACCATTTTATGATGAGAGAACTAGATTCGAACAGTACTCTCCCCTGCCTCTCAGTTCATCATGGTTATTACTATGCCCCACATATGGTCACTCTAAGTTAGGTTTTGCACCAAACCTTTAGGCTCATTTTCCTTATAAGTGTCTTTCATTGTCTTGTGAGGAAACACCATCCATAATTTTTCATCGTTCTCTGTAATGTTTTGAAAGTGAGCTTTTCCTTAAAATTGGTGGTATTTTTGGCTGACTGAATATCATTGCTTGACAAGGAGTACATGTGTTTACTGGCTTACCTTGTTTCTGGACTCTTTCAATTTCCTCATTATAAAGACTTTTTTGTATAAGTCAAACTTCTCTAAGAAATGTTGATGGAAGCAATTTCTTTAATTTTGCTCATTTCCCATTTATTTTCTCAACAATTTCTTTAAACCCATCAGGTTGAAGCAGCTATAATTCTACATACTGTTTTCTTCTCATCATTATCTTTCCCCCTTAATTTGGTATTGATTTTAACCTTTAGTCTAACCAGACAGTGATATGACTATTCACAGCTGGTTGATTTTGAAATGACTCCCACATAGTTAACTAGTCTGTTCTTGTTAGATAAGTCAATTTTATTTTTGTGTATGATGTATTCAGTATCTCCTATTTCCCCTCTTGAAAAAGAGTATACATGATGTACAATCATGATGCTTCTGAGGAGTATATAAATTTTTGCATTTTATATTTCTCAATTTCGAATAATACTTGATCTCAGTTCTTCTTGACTCCGGGCTCACCGTTCTATCCACTGAATCATCTAGGTGCCCTATTTACATATTTCTTAGATACTAGATCTTGTTCTGTCATTTAGTAGTGTTCTACTTGTTATCACTCTGTGGACCATACTGTCCTTGGGGTTCCTTGATAAAGATACTGTAGTGGTTTTCCATGTCCTTTTCCAGTAGATTAAGGCAAACAGAGGATCACTTGCTCAGGGTTATACAACTAATGAGTTCTAAGGCTGGATTTTAACTTGTGTCTTCCTCTATCCAGACCCAGCACTCCAACCACTGAATCACCTAACTCCTTTCTAGGCAAACAGGAGTTAAAAGACTTGCCCAAGTTCATGCAGCTAGTACATGGATGAGGTCAGATTTGACCTCAGATCTTCCTGAATGCAGGTCCAGCATTTTATCCACTTAGACATCTAGCTTCCCTATTGATTAAAGTAAGAGAATCTTAGGAAATAGTATGATGCAATGGACAGCCTTCTAGATATAGAGTCAAAAAACCTGGATTTGAATTTCATTGCCATTAATCATTGCCTAAATTACTTTAGACAAGTTATTTAATTTCTGAGTCTCAGTTCATTTGTCTGAATAATGGGGATAAAACTATTTAAAGTTCCTAGCTCATAAGCTTGTTTCATTCCTCAATTGAGATAATGTATGGAAAATTCTTTAAAAACATCAGATACATATATGACAACTATTATTATTGTGGACAAGATCTCTGATTTTTTCCCCATATAGCACACCTGTGATAAGAAAAATACAGATTCCAATGCATTTCAGCACCTCCTCTGCAATTTCTAATCTTGGACAATGGCTATGAAAATTAAAAGTAAAGTGATTTGCCTCTTATCACAAAGCTTGTATAATACATAAGAAGAAGTTGAACTCACATCTTCTTGTCTTTCTGTATTTCTTTTAAGCACAGAATACTGCCTCTCTGATATTATTACTTTGTCAAATTTTATAGTAATATTCTCTCTTCCTTGCTTTCCATATATAGACATATAATTATTTGTCTGTCATCTAATCACCCATCTAGATAATTATCATATTATTGTATCAAAAGGGTGCTAGACTTGTCAGGAAGATTTGGGTTCAATTCCTAATTCTCTCACCTATGTGAACACTGACAAGTCATTTAACTTTTTTGAACCTCATTTTCATTACCTGGGTAATTGTGAAAATAATACCCATAATACCAATCTCTGGCAGTTAGTATTATTTTAGAAGATTTTCATTTTATTTCTCCATTAATTTTTTTCATTTACAAAAGGCACTGGCAGTGGCAGCTAGGTGGCACAGTGGATAAAACACCAGCCCTGGGTTCAAGAGGACCTGAGTTCAAATCCAGCCTCAGACACTTGACACTTACTAGCCCTGTGACCCTGGTCTAGTCACTTAATCCTCATTACACCACCAAAAAAAAAAGGCACTGGTATATAAGCTATAATTATATTCATGGTAATTATTTTGCTAATGAATGGCAGCAGCATGATTTAGTAGATAGAGAGATGACCCTGTACTCTAGAAGAAATGAGTTCAAATTCTACTTCTCACATTGTCTGGCTATGTGGCCCTGGGCAAATTGCTTAATGTTTCAGTGCTCTATGAAACTCTCATTATAAATTGTAGAGACAAATGTCTACATTCTTAGGGAAATTTCTCTTATCTGTAAATTTCTCATATTGGTAAATCTATAGGTCTAGTTCTTATGCAGAGAAAATAGTTGAAAGATTGCACACACCTAATAAATGCTCTCAACTATAAACTATCTCTCCCAGTCAATGATCATTATGCCAACTCAGGTGACCAAATGTTCCTGGAATATTACTGATTCCCTTTAGGCACATGAGTACACAAACTTTACCAACTCCATTATTCTTTTCCTTAAGGTAAATTTATGTTATTCTGCCAAAGAAGTATGACATTTTTTACATTTTCTGGTTTCATTTAAGAATAGAATAGATCAATATAGATGTGATTCTTCTTTTTCCAGTACATCTAAACCACTTCTCATTAGACAAAAGTCTTATGTAAGGGTACCAACTGGTAATTCACTGTTTATATACAGACAAAGAACAATGAATTCATAGAAATCAATGTCCCTTTTCTATTACTTCATCACGGAAGAAATAGAAGGGGTCTACACCAGATTAAGAACCATTTTTTAATATTTGTTTCATGCCTCTCAATGGCCAAAGAGCCATTATCCAGGGCCCATGAGCATCTGGAATTATGTGTCTCTGTACTAAGATAAAATAGACCTTGGGCAGTACATGTAATTCATTGGTATCCTGAAACCTAAACACTTTCCAACTTAGAGCCAGTTGAAACTTACTCTCTATTGGCATGGTCTTCAAGAATACAACATTATGTAATTTAAATGATGAGGTAAAGGAATAGGGATTCTATGAGAGACTCTTATAAACCAGATACTTTTGAAATATTTTTTGCATTGCTAGCATTCATGCTGATGGCATTCATTCCAGTAAAGTTGTTTTTGTGTTCTTTTAAAGTATGTCTAGCAATGAGAAGCACACACAATGATAATTTCACAGCCCAATAAACAAATCTGCATTAATTGCCCCTGTCAACGAGTGTCTTGTTATTTGACTACTGGCAATAGTGGCTGCTGAACTCAGTAATGAAATTCTTGGTTCTCTGGAAAGGTGGGTCTGACAGATTAACTAACAGGCAATTTATCCAATCAAGGGCACTCACAAGTAGATTTGAATGTTTTCCTCTTTTTCAATCAGAATCAAGAATCTCTCTGGCCCCAGATCAAGGTATGCCTTTTGCAATTAGAGTTTTTGAAGAAGTCCAGTTACTTGTCTGCCATGTCAAAATTATTATGCAAAGATAGTGCTGTCCAGGTTATTTTGAGTCAGAGATGCTCATTTCTAGGAATAATCCAGAAGAATTATAGGATTTAGGGAACCATAGAGGCCATATAATCCAGCTTGAACATTTTACATATGAGGAAACTGAGACCCAGAGATGTTAATTTACTTGCCTATGACCCAAAGATAGTAAATAGGTTATCCATACTCCTGTCCTCTGACTACAAATCCAATGCTCAAAGAGTGTTTATGCAATTCCAAACAACTTCTATGATCTAAATCATGGAATATACTATGTAATAGCTATGGAGTTTATTAATCAAACCCTGCTTTACCTATACTTAGAATCTCTTTATAATCCCCTCAGGTCCAAGGGTCTGAGAGAACAGTATCTTGAGGCACTTGCATGATCTTGTATTTATTGCAGTTTGCTATAATAGAAAGAACACTAACCTAGGAGTCTGGGAATTTAGTTCTAGCTTTCCCACAAGGAAATATCATGACATTGGCGATATTAAATAATTTTGAGAAAGGTATATATTCCCAGAATCAATGCCAAAGAATTTAGGAATTAGCTCAGTTTATTTCCTTGTAACTCACCCATTACTCAGCTCTCAAAAATCTGGCTTCTTTTTCTAAATCTCTACTGATATAGATTTGCCAAGGGTCACTAATGACCTTCTTATTGACATATAAAATATTTTTTTTCTGTCCTCATCCTCCTTAACCTCTCCACAGCATTTGCTGTCATTGGCTAGTCCCTTGCTTCTTAATATAATTTCTTTCTTTGACTTGTATTAACACTATACTTACACTGATCTCTTCCTAATTATCTGATCCTACTCTCTCGCTTATGCTGACTACAGCAAACATTTAAAGGCATTTTATGTTTTCATTGAAGAATTTTAAAGCCATGGTTAACATCAGAGAAGAAAAACTAGAGTGGGTCCACAGGAGGGTAACAAGGAGTGTTCAGGAATGTACTTGGAACTATGTCATACAATGGACATGAATTTGAAGAACCTGCGGATGCTTAATCTAGAGAAGATGATCCTTATGGGGCCATGATAGCTGTCATCAAATATTTAAGAGGCTTTCACCTAGAAAGGAGATTAGATGAGTGTTACATTCTGGCTGTGTGAATCTGGGTAAGTCACAATCTCTTTTAGCATTGTTTCCTCATCTATAAAATAAGAATAATAACATCTATCTCAATGGGTTGTTGTGAGGATCAAATGAAATAATATATAAAACACATTGGAAAACTGCAATCTGAGGACCTGGGTTTAAATTGTGCCTTAGATGTTTATTACTTTTGTAAGTTATTTAACCTCTCAGAGACCCAGTTTCATCATCTGTAAAATTACATGGTCTCTAAGGTGTCTTTTAGCTCTGTAATTATGATCCTCTGAGAAGTGTCCAGAGATGGGTCAGAATAGATAATTGCTGAATTCCATCTCAAACATTAACTCACATAATTCTAATTCTGGCTTCTCACCTTCTTTCTGACCCCTTTCCCTATACATATTAGGTATTTAATAAATGTTTTTCCCCTTTTCTCCTTACTTATCACTTAAATATAGTTGTACCAAGCATTTTATAAATACTACCTTATTTGATCATCACAATAGCCATGTAAGATAAGTATTATTATGAACCTCATTTTACAGGGGAGCAAAATAAGGTAGACAGGAGTTTTTATTTATCCAAGGTTACATATCTAATAAGTGTCTGAGGTCAGAGTTGAACTCAGACCTTCTTGATTCTGGGCCTACCACTTTATCTGTGGTGCTACCTAGCTGCCATGATTCTGACCTTCAAGACTCTAGATAATCTGGCTCTATCACATGTGTCCAATCTTACCTACAGAAGGAAATATTAAAAACTCATAATCATTTTCTGGCTAATCTGATTCTTTTCCATTACGTTGAGGAAGAGGAAAACATTGATCTTGGATTCAGAAAAGTTGTTTTTATATCCTGCTTCTGTTATTGATTACATATGGGGATCTTAGCAGGTGACTTAATTTTGCTGTGCCTCAGTTTCTTCATGTATAAAAAAGAATGTTAGATTAGAAAAGCCTCCAAAGTCTCTTCTAGTTCTAGATCTGTGATCTTTATGATTCTCTAAACCCTCTTTCTCCATACTATCCACCATATCAGAAGCATTTTCCTCCTTACTGTTGAAGTTTCTCCATTCCTTCAAGGCCTAACTCAGTTTCTACCTTGGTCATAAAGACTTTTTCTGATAACTCCAAGCCAAAAAAAATAAATAAAAAGATGTTTCCTTCCTCAAATTTCTCATAAATCTTTTCCTTATTTATCTAATTCAACTTTATACTATTGACATATCTACCTACCTACCCACACACACATAAATATGCTCAAACAAATGTATTTATATATTTTGTATAAATATATTTACTGTAAATATATATATAAAACTGCATATTTGTCATAAAATCATGTTATAAAATATATATGATATATATACATATATATATATATATATGATAGCTATCTAGATCCTTCTATCTCTGTCTCAGTCTTTCTGTCTCCTTGTCTCTGTCTCTCTCTCTCTCTCTCTCTCTCTCTCTCACACACACACACACACACACACACACACACACACACACACACACACTACTGCCAACTCCTCATTAGATGTTAAGTTTCTTCAGAATCAGATCTGAGTTACGTTTTTCTTCATATCCTGAGCCTAGCCATGTTTTGAACATAATTTCTCCCCTCTCTCCTTGGTGCATTTTCTTTTCCTTATTGAGGGTAGGAAATTTCTTTGCTTTCATATTTTTAACCATAGAGGTTTACACAGTTCTTGGTCCATAGTATGTGCTTAATAATTTCTTTTCATTCATTCACAATAGGTAATTAAGAAGTGTTGGTCTAAAATCATTGCATTACAAAAAAATTATTTTCTTAAAAATTCTTTGGGAAAGTAGTAGAGTGCTGCTATTTTCCTTTTAGGGATGAGAAAATTTAGACTCCTAAAGGGACATCCATTTGCTTGGGATAACATGACCTGAGAGTATAGGGGTTCTCACTGAAATCAAAGTTTTCTTACTTAAATAGTTGAGTTCTTTCAATGACAACATACTTTCTTTGAATAGAGGTAATTCATAGATGTGGCTACCTCAACCTGGGCACTTTTTAAAAAGGAATTGCTCCCTTGAAAAGCAGAAGTTTCACTTTAAAAACCCTACAGTTAATCTTAAGAACCCCAAGCTGCTCCCATTGTGTCTCCATTGATGTAGTACCCAGGAATGATGGAAATATTTTCTGATTATTGATTAGTCATTCTATAGAAATGTACTCAATTCTGAAAAAAAAGTTGCTATCATGTAAATTAGAGATATCCATAGCCTACAATACTCTCAAGTATAGTCTGAACCAGACTAAAAATATAATTGGGAAATACTTAAACATAAAAATATAATAAAATATAATACAATTAACAAAAATATAACATAATGTAGATAGTACTATGTTGAAAATCTCTGCAGGGATCCTTATGTATGGCTTAGGAACCTTTGTTTCCATTTGAGTTTGACACCAGTGATTTAAATTGGTGCCCCAAATAACTGGCTCAAATGATACAATGAGTAGTTTCATGCTAAAGTAGTCTAGAGATTTCTATTTTCCATTTTTAGGCAAAATTCTGATTTTCCATGCCATCAACCAAGAATTATACATTGGATAAATTTGATAACAAGAAAAAATATAGACAACATAGCTTGAAATGGAGATGTTGCCAAGCTCATTCAGAAAGAACATGATCATATACTAGTTTTCTGGGAAATACTCAGTAATACTCCAATTTCATCGATATACTTAATCCTTTGGAAGGCATAATTGGCAGTCAGTTGTACAAATTTGTAGCAACTATTTGTGTAGATGGCCCAAAGTAGGTTATAATTCAGGGCCCATTTCATTTGGTTTGGGAATATATTATGTGGGTTGTTTAGTGGGATTTTTGCAACAGATTTACCTTCCTAATTATATTTTTGCTTAAGCTAACATTAGCATCAATTTATATTCCCTCTTCACACACCAACTGGCAGGAGGGGGCCACACAGTCACATGCTTGGTAGAAGCTGGGAAACCAGTATGGGATTAAAAAATAGCCACAAATAATCCACATCATGGCTCATATGTATATGACCATTCAAAAACTAATAGTTCTACTTTTTGCCTCTTAGTACTCTTGTACCTACATGCAGTAAAATATTTGAGAATTTTTACAAAATCCCTATTGAGCTTCATTTCCAGTCTCTTTTCACAACTTCCATGTCAGCCTGGCCACTTTCTCCTTAGCACTGAACTGTATCATTTTGTATACAGATTTCAGTTGAAAATGAAATGTTTGTCCTGTGTTTTCTTCTGTCTCTCCTCTAAATTATAAGCTCCTTACCAGCAGCCATTAGGCTATTTCTTCATGAAGTTAGCATGATATGGGAATACTCAGTGTAGTCAATTGAATTTTAAATGTTTGTGTGGTTGTGTGTGTGTAAGTCTATACCTTGAGTAATGTATAGATTTAGAAAATAAAAGTTGAATGGATTTTCTGAATATTCAAATGTATAAAATGAAAAAATTATATAACTATAATACAGAATTAAATGTGTGTATGTTTGTGTATAAGTACACATGATTTGAATTATTTGGCCTTTTAAAATATATCTTATGAGACCACGTTTCAATAGCGTAGAAAAATCTCATATGAGAAGTCCCTTTAACCAGTGAATGATGCAGTTCAGGAATACTGCTTATTACTAAAGCAGATCATAAGGCTACAATGAATGTGTACATGACTTAGTAATTAAGAAGCTAGGAGTTGCCTAAGGCACAGAGAGGTTAAATGACTTTCTTAGGGTGACATCACTAACGAGTTAAGTAGAGATAATGTTTAATCCCTTCAAAGTATTTGGGGTGATTGGAAGTGGTCTAAAAACCCTAGATTTGTTGACAAAGAGACAATTAACTACCTGCTACTTAATTTTCATGTGGCATTTTGGGAGAAAACTTGGCTGAGGAATATACATACACATCTGCTCATATTTCTTCTTCCTAGAAGACATGAAAAACAAAAGGCATTGCTATTTTCCCTAAGAGATGAGGGCTGTTGATCCCCTAAGTAAACTATGTCAGCTTTGTCTTACCTGACTAGGCAAGTGACAGCCTATGTTTATGTAGCTGAAACTATTTTTGCATTCTCAAATAAAGCAATATGAAACAAAACAAAATATTGGTACTGACATGCCTCATACTTCTTAGATGATTGCATATCATGCCTTGTCAATGGTCTTCATCAATGTTTTAACCTAAAACCTTTTTCTTTTGCTTATGGGCATAATTAGATTTTTCTGTTATCGCCTATCATTTGCATAGTTTTTCTCTTCAACTTTGAGTTATATCTTAGTTTAGAACCGTACAAATTCAGAGCTAAAATAGTCCTTCGAGATCAGCCTCCAACAATCCCATTTTAAGGATCAAACGTTAAATTATGTATACATTTTAAAGCATTATATAAGACAAATTATTACTAGTCTAAAGTTGGGGTACTTAGAGAATTCTTGTTCTTTTGTATGCAAGTCCATCACTTCCTCAAATCATGTATTATCTCCCTTTGTTCCCTTTATAGGTAAATTCCTAACCCAGGTAGAAGAGGAATACTTGTCAAGTCAGGCATGATTTCTGTGCCTACTATGTGCTGGGCATTGTGCTAAAATTGGATATACAAAGAAAGGCAAAAACAGTCCCTTCTTTTCACTCAAGAAGCTCACAGTCTAATGGAGGGAGATATACAAACAACTGTCTATAAAAATATCTATAGAGCAGAGATCTAGTTCTAGAGTTAGGAGATGATATCACAGGGTAGGCACTAATATTAAGGAAGAGGAGGGTAGCTTTCTTGAAGAATTTAAAATTTTAGCCAAGATTTGAAGGAAACCAGAAAACAATAGGTTTTGGTGAGTAGGGAGGACATTTTAGTTATATAGGCATTAAAAATACACAGAGTGTGGAGACACAATGTCTTTTAAGATGAACAGAAAGGAGGCACAGGATTATAAAGGGTAAATGGTAGTAAAGAGTAAGAAGGATAGAAAGATAGCAAAAGGCCAGATTAGGAAGGCATTCAAAAGGCAAACAGAAGAATTTCTGTTTGATCCTGGAGACAATAGGGAGCCACTGAAGTTGGTTGAATTGTTTAACCATTTTTGAAGAGGACCAATGATGTCATGATGATGGGGTCAAGATACAATGTGTTCAACTGTGATCTATCAGTCCAATATGAACTTGGAAGGCTCTATCACAAGTCAGGCACAACTAACTGTTTGAACATTTGTAATAGAGATATGTCTAGATTTGTGCATCTCATGTTAATTTTGTGATATTGTGATTCCAGTAAGTAAAATAATGTATGATAGGTGATGTCTTGACTTAAGTATAAATTGGATTTAAGGGAGGCAGAGTTTTGTGAAGTCATCAACCTCCTTCTCTCTTCCAGAGTCATCAAAGTCTAGTGGCAAGACAAAAGTCAAGAAAACTTGCAATGGCCCAGGATGATTTTGGTGTCTTCAATGTTAGATCAAGCTCCAAGTATTTCACAGTCCCCTGATTCAGCTGCCTTCATGCCTGTTGGAACAAATTATTCTCATCCATCTGTTACAATGGGGTAAGTCTTCATATGTTTGTGTTGAACACCGGATAGATTTAAAGTTTGTCAATTACCCACAATCTGATTAAGCCCACCTGCTGAGACAGTTTTACTGGGCTGCTGTGCATGCTACAGCTACTTGGAGCCACAGGTGAGAATTACATGACAGGTAGATAAAAAAGGTGAATATACAAATATAAAAAGGTCTTGGCAAGCCCTTAAACCAGAGGCACTAGTCCTTCCTTAGCAACCTATTCATGCCTTATTGAATAGGGAAGTGACATGGTCAGACCTCTATTTTAACTAGAGTATGAAATTGTGGTAAACTCAGTTCAGAAACCATTTAATCATTTTTTTTATAATTTATACATAAGAAATATCTGGCAACATATTGCCATTTATATTATTGCAATTGCAGTGTTAATGGGATCAACATCCACTAAAAGAAAAAAAAAAGAGTAGCTTATTTCAGTGAAAGGAATGCGATTTAGCTGCTTAATTGTGGTTCAGTAGAAAGAAAATGGCATTTGGAATTGAAGGACCTAAATTCACATTCTGGATTTGCCATTTATTACTCGTATAATATCGGGCAAGACACTTAAGATCATGGATTTTACTATGAAATACATTTTTGAGGCAAATTACTTTTTCCCTAACCTCATTCAATCATTCATTCATTCATCAATTTGTTTATTCACACATTTATTTATTTGTTTGTTTGTTTGTTTTTGTGGATGAGGAACCCAAGACTGAGAAATGAATCAATTTGCCCATGTTCATTCAGTTAGGAAATACAAGAGGTAGGATTGTAACCCAGGTCTTTCAGACTATCTACTATACCAGATGACCATTCTGGACCTCTGCTCTTAATATATATTGGACTACATGATCCTTGAGTTCCCTTCCAGATCTCATTCTATAGATACTATAATTATAACTGAAGATTTATCAATGGGAAGAAAATGACAAAAGGCAAGTTGCTAGTGCTAGTCATGTGGCTGATCCATTTATTCTCAATGCCCTTTCCTAACCCTGTTCTTTCTTATAATCTTTATTTTCCCCAACCCTATGGGAATTCCCCATCACCTACCTTTCTCCCTATCAACCTGGCTTCATTCAAGTCCCAGATAAAATCCCACCTTCCACAAGAAGCCTTTCCTAATCTCCCTTAATTCATGTACATTGCACCCTGTTTACTATCTCCAGTTTATCCTGTCTATATTTTATTTGTACATTTTTTTTTTTGCATATTGTTCTCCAGTCCTACCTCATTAGAAAGTGAGCTCCTTGATATCAGGAACTATCTTCTGTCTTTTTTAGTATTCACTGCTCTTAGCATAGTGCCTGTCACATAGCAGGCACTAAAAGAATGGTTATTAGCGCTTCATGTTCTATTATCTTAGGCATGAGCTATCCTGGCCTGTTTCCTTTGGCTGCCAGTTGTCACACAAGGATTTTGCTAATGTTGCTCTCCCCATCCAGCTGTTGAAATTCTCTAGTCATGTATCTCATTCTTATAGCATACAAAGAACCAATTACCTATGCTAATAAACTAATTTGAACTAATGCATGAATGTGAAAGGATTAGGGCAGAGCTGAGACTGAGTAGGCAAAATAAATAGCCACCTAGAGAATAAATCCTGGTGGTAAGTTGGTCTAATATCCTCTTATGCTAAACTGGGAAAGATATGTTCATCAAAAGCATCCTTCAATATCATGCTAGATATCTTATGTAAAGAACAGGAAGCAGAGTCATTCTCTATAGATTGCCATATTCTCCATGGGCCCTTATTTGGATATGACTTTATGCTGATGGTATTGAGCCCTTCCACACAATAGCTGCTTTTTAATGGATATTCAGAGAACAACTTAGTCATTATACTGAAAAGCAAAATGGAGGAAGAATGAACGTTACTAATGTTTTGACATGTATTTAGACAGGTAAATCATTGAGTATGTGTGTGTGTATGTGTATATATGTATGTGTATGCATATATGTCTGTTTATACACATATGCGTTTATTGTATATACATATATATGGGCAACTACATGATGCAATGGATATAGGACTAGGCCTAAAATCAGGAAGATTTATCTTTCTGAGTTCAAATATGGCTTCAGATACTTACTAGATGTGTGACCCTGGGGAAGGCACTTAGCCATATTTGCTTTGTTTTCCTCATCTGTCAAATGAGCTGGAGAAGGAAAGGCAAACCACTCTAGCATCTTTGCAAAGAAAACCCCAAAATATGGTCAGGAAGAATCAGACACAAAGGAAAAATACTGTAGATAGACAGACAGATAGATAAATGATAGATAGAATATGTGTGTGTGTGTGTGTGTGTAAAGCCTAAAATTCTAGCTGTGATGTTTAAAATCGAATGTGTGGTCACCTGACCTGACCCCTGTGTAGGGGAGAAACTAGCTAAGATTTACTGATCAATTCAGTAAATATTTATTAAAGTGTATTAGAAGTTAGTGAAGATGTGAAAAAGTGCTATCTGTGTGAGCCTAAGTGACTGACTCTTTACCTCAGTATCTTTCTCTAAAAAATTATAATAGTGCCTCGCTCACAGAGTTTTTGTGAGGATCAAATGAGATATTGTGAAGTGTAGGTCCTTTTCCCTTTACAAGCCAGGGTACTTTTTAATCAATATTGTGTCAGAGATGGGAAATTCATTTTTGATCAATTTGGCCAAGATGACCACTCCTGTATCTGTAATGAAACATCCCCAAGTAAGAACTAATTATTTAGGTTGCCCAAAGAATCTAAGAAGTAAAGGATATTTTAAAGGATGAGTTCCTAGGGCACATGAATACTTAGGTCCTTTCCCTTGTAGAGAGAAGGAAGGATTTTTTTAAATTTATAGTACAAAGCATGGTTGCTATTTTCTTCTTCAATTCTCAAAGCATTTGTGATTTCTATCACAATAAATCTCTCCACATGGTTAGATTGCAACCTTTCTACTGGTAGAATGTCTTTGAGAGTTTAGTGATGAATCTTTCTTATCTGAATTAGGCTTGCTCCAAATCCTTATAGCTTGGTAGAGTCTGCCAAAGCTTATGCTTCCTTAACATTGCTTTATATAATCCAGGTTCACTTCCACTCCACAATGAGCATGACATTAGTAGAAGAATCATTCTTAAAATATGAGATGTTTAGTTCTCTAAAAGATAAGGGTGGTAGTCTATTGGGAGAATTAATTTTAGAGAAGCAGTCTTTACTATACTCAAAAGACCATAGAAAAAGATTTTAAAATTATTCTGTAGCTATTTATTCAATTCAATTATATATAAAACTTTAGGAATAAAGAGATAAAACGGTAAAGATCTAGCTCTTGTTTTCACGTCTTGACTGAATTATTGATCTAGTCGCTGGTGATTATTTTTTCTCTGGTGTCTCCAGTCAATCATTGGTAAATCAATAACTGTCAATTATTGATATAGTTCAATTCTTGAAAGAGTCGAAATTGGAAATCCAATTGATTGCTCAATTATTGACTTGAATCAGTCTGGCAGCTAATGCCTTCATAAAATGGTAACCCAGACTGTGACATTGTTTTGCTTTTAGTATTGGAAGAAAAAGATGAGGAATACAATATCCAAGACAATAGAAAGAAATAGAGAGAAATTATTGAAAAGAATGCAAGACTAATGCAAAATCTAGGAAAGTTATTTCCAAATTTTTGTTCTTGGGATCATTAAAGTAAAAAAAAAAAAGCATTCACTCCAATAAGTTTATATTTATTTATTTGTTAATTATATATGTATGCAATTGTACATAATACAATTCACACTGGTAAAATATACAGATATTAATTGTACTATACTTCAAATAATTATGTACCTATGTCATAAAATATTTAAAATAGACATTAAAAAGATGATTAAAATGAAATAATATTTTATCACAGAATTAACAGAGGGTCACTGATCTTTATTAAGTAGGAGAGTGACCTACTCAGACCTCCATTTTAAGAAAATTCCCTTTGGAATCTGTGTGTAGGGTGTGAGATTTAAAATTGGATATTAGATCATAAATCTCCCCTACTTAACCTTTCCCTTAATTTATCTCCCAAACTAGTAAATGGAAGCAGGTTTTGGTTTTCTAGATAGACCTTTTTATTTATAGTTATGATAGTCACAAGGTGATGTTGGTTAGAAGGATAGGAAAGTAGAAACACAATACAAATCGTCTTAAGTCTAAGCTTAGTCTATATTCCTTATAACAACTCACCAAACCGACAAGGCCACCAACCGACAAGGCCACCTTTGGAGAGAGAGTCCGTGCCGCGCCCGTCAGGAGTCCCGCCAAGCAGGCAAAAAAGGCCTCTCTCCTTTTCTCCACCCCGGAAGTCAAAAAACCCGGCAGGCAGTCTGACATGCGCAGCAGGCGCACTGTACCTGGCAGGCAGTCTGACATGCGCAGCAGGCGGACTGTACCCGGCAGGCAGTCTGACATGCGCAGCAGGCGGACTGTTCATCTCCTCCCCAAAAGGGTGGTCCTTGAAAAACTGGCGTCTTTCAGTTATCCTAACCGACTGTTAAAAACTTTCATATTTTACCACATTTCCCCCCTTTGCTTCCTCAAGAAACGGAATGTTTCCTTGATGGAACAGTAAAAAGAATATAATAACTTTTGCTGACTAATAATATGCGAACAACAATACAGAAAAGGAAGAGAGGAAAGTTTTGTCCAGAGGGGCGATTTTTTTTTTTCCTCATGAACCGACGCTTTGACATTAGTCTTGCAAAGGGAGAGCCTCTGCAGAGAGTACATGTTACAGATAGTATATAACAGAAAGGAGATAGTAAAAGCTAATAAAGCAAAACAGTTCATATAAAGTCTCTGAGTTCTCTTGTCTTCTTGAAGTGGTAAGATGTCATCAGGAGGAAACTGGATTCTGGTCTGGAAAACTGGATTCTGGACTCTGGTCTGGATTCTGGATTCTGGTCTGGATTCTGGACTCTGGACTCTGGTCTGGAAAGCTGGATTATCTTCTTTAACTGTTTGAATTGCTGTATTTTTAAAACCTTAGCATAGCATTGTCAATGATCAAATTAATAAATTCCATTACATTCCCTCCTTTATATGGTTAGACTTGTAATAGAGGGTTGAGGTAGTTATGCAATGTGTAACACTTTTTACCACCATGTGTCTGGATCAAAGCCAAATTTAGTATGTGTTCATGACACCTGAAAATGTTATGGAAAGGTTATCATACCATATCTCATGGTTCTGAGACAGCCAGTGATTGTGCTAGGCCACAGGTGAATTCAACTGAGTGAGATAAAAAGATAAATAAGTTCAGTTAAATTAGGTTAAATTAGGAGGGAGAGAGGATGAATACTGGACTGTGCCTAGTAATTGTGCTCTACATAGTCACCATCATAAGCAAACCATGGACTTACGTATACCTGTCTCTCCTTTTGTTGCACATATATTCTCTCCAGGGCCTGCGTCAGAGTTCACAGCAAGTTAGTCTCTGAAATGATAAGTTTCCATATTTCTGAAATCTCATTAATTTCACCAAAGACAATATGATGGTAAAAATGTGTGCTATGCTGCATAACTGAGAATATATTAGTGATATATACAATAATTCCAAACCATACCCAGAGTATAATGACATATAAATAATAAACGAATGTAAATAGCTGATTATATTAGACATTGTTACATAATCTTCTTTTAGACATTATTACATAATCTTCTTTTAGCAAGTAGACCACAACAAAACTCATTAGAACTCATGGTTCTCTCAAAAGAAAGAGTAAATAAAAAAAAGAAGAATTCTGGTAGCTTCTGAGGCCCGATAGCCTCACCCACAGCATATACTTAAAATGTCTTTGAATAATCACTTAGTTTACAAAATTTAGTTTTAAAGAAAAGCAAAAGAAACAAAAGTAAAAAAAAAACCAAAGCAAAACCAAAAATAAAAAATAAAAAGCAAAAGATTCGCTAAGCACCCTTTTGTGCTCCTAAAGAACTTAAAGGTGCAGTCAATTCCAGGTCTTTTCAGTGCCTTTCAAAAGTCAAAACAAAAACAAAAAAACCCAAAAATTAATAAAAAAAAAAATAGTTGAGGTAGGCCAGAAAACTAGGCCATGTACTTCAGTGCTTTTGCCTGTAGAAGGAAATGCTTGTTAAATTATAAGGTATTTAAGCTGCTAGAGTTTGGGGTATGCCACATTGTTTTAACTGGTTCCCCAATTCTCTGCATGCCAAAGTGGCAGGGGTTTCTGAATTGTCATTGATCTTTCTAATGCTGTCATAATGTTCTTTATGGTAGAAAATGTGGAGTTCTCTAGCATTAGTTTTGTCTGTGCCACTGATTTTCAATAAAGGCTGATTTAATTGATGAACCACAACATTCAGCTGATGCTGCTTAGCAAATGCTACAATTGTATCATTTCCTCCCCACTTTCCAAATTTCTTTAATTCATCAACATATTCTTCAAAAGGGGAGTCATTTACTATAAAAGACTCAAACTCTTGTCTATGGTTAATCATATAAGAAGCAGCTTCTTGTCTGTGTCTGAGATGATTTCTACAGTGACCTTCTAGCTGGTCTGCTAAAGCCCTAAAAAGGCAATTTCCGTCTCCTGATACTTTACGAAGACTGAGTCCCAAAGCATTTAACTGATCAGTGGGATTCTTAAATGGGAACTTCCTGTTTCCTCTGAACTTTCTTTGCTCTTTAACAGTTGCTATCGTTAGGGTTTTTACCTCTTTAGCGTCTACCTCAGGTCTATCTGAAATCTCTTCACCTATGAATGGTGCAGGCTTTATATGAGAGCAATGAATCCATGAGTCTTTTTCACCAATTTTAATGGCAGTAGGAGTTGTCAATAATACCTGAAAAGGTCCTTCCCAGGCAGGTTGAGTTCCACTGGTTCTCTGAAAATTCTTTACATATATTTTATCTCCTGGGTTGAAGTTATGCAATGAAAAGTCTAATGGTCCTGCCTGGACCACAGCTCCTGCCTCATGGAGTTCACGTAGCCTGGTCTGTAATTCCTGTATATAGGAAGCAACAGAAGTATCACCTCCCACCAGTGATGTATAAACTGGGGAAAAAGTTTTAGCTTGGATAGGAGGGTGACCAAAAAGCATTTCATAAGGAGATATATGAAGTTCTCCTCTTGGTCTACTTCGTAGATAGAATAATGCCAATGGTAGAACATCAGGCCATTTCAAATGGGTTTCAGTACATAATTTGCCAATCATACTCTTAAGCTCTTTATTCATACGTTCGACTTGGCCTGAACTTTGTGGATGGTAGGGCGTGTGGAATTTTGGAGTCACTCCCAAGAAAGAGTAGATTTGGGATAAAATCGAATCAGTGAAATGTGTGCCTTTGTCAGAATCAATGCGGGCTGGTGGGCCAAAACGAGGTACTATCTCTTTAAGAAGAATTTTGGCAACAAAGGCAGCTGTGGCTCGGGGGCTGGGAAAGGCCTCCACCCACCGAGTGAGCTGATCAACTATAACAAGGCAAAATTTATAATGTCCTGCTTTTGGCATAGTAATATAATCAATTTGTAAGTGCTCAAAAGGTGTATATGCTAGAGGACGCCCTCCATAAGCTTTGGCCTTAAAAGCATACTGATTATAAGACTGACATGTGGAGCAGCCCGAGCAGATTCGAGATGCTGTATTAGTCACACCTGGTGCTATCCAGGTTCTCTTAATAGAGTCTACAATGCCTTGTGTACCAAAATGGCCTTTTCTGTGAACAGAGAGGCATACCTGGTGGTAGAATTTCCGGGGAAGAAATGGCTTACCTTCCGGAGACACCCAGATGCCATTGATCTGTTTCGCCTTAAATTTCTTTTTCCACTTTTCTACTTCAGAATCGTCATAGGTTAGGTTGGAAGGAATATCCTCAGAAGGTGAAAGGTTAAATACATGTTCAGGAGCTTCTAATGCAGCAAGCTTGGCTGCAGAATCGGCTCGTGCATTTCCCTTTGAAACAGGGTCACTATTCCCTGTGTGGGCAGGGCAATGTACAACGGCTAGGGAAGAAGGCAGTTTTAGGGCATCTAAGAGGTCCTTGATAAGGTCCCCATTGGCAATAGCCTTGCCCGAGGATGTTAGAAAGCCTCGTTGACGCCAAATCATACCAATAAAGTGGCATATGCCAAAGCCATATTTCGAGTCAGTAAAAATGGTGGCACTCTTATCTTTAGCTATATTACAGGCCTGTGTAAGAGCCACAAGTTCAGCAGCCTGTGCACTAAAATGGCAAGGCAGAGAAGCTGCCCAGAGGGTGTCATAATCAGAAACTACAGCAGCTCCAGTAAAACGGGTTCCCTCTCTCATAAATGAGGAACCATCTGTATAGAGGACAAGATCAGGATTTTCTAAAGGTGTATCAAAAAGATCATCACGGGGTTTTTCAGCCATATCAACTAAAGAAGCACAGTCATGCAACGGTTCCCCCGAGAATGGTAAATTAGGGAGTAGTGTTGCTGGATTAAGAACTGTGCAGCGTTTTAAAGTGATATTCTCATTACCTAACAGGGTTATTTCATACTTAGCCAGCCTTTGATCTGAAAAGGCTTGTGTCCTGTGACGTAGTAAGAGAGCCTCCACTTCGTGAGGGCATTGCACAGTTAGAGGGTTACCTAGGACCAAATCAGAGGCTTTTTCTACCAAAAGCGCTGTGGCCGCCACTGCTCTAAGGCAAGGTGGCACTCCAGCCGCTACAGGGTCCAGCTGAATTGAATAGTAGGCTATAGGACGCTGGTTAGGCCCCAGTGACTGAGTCAGGACTCCAGAAGCCACCCCCCTTTGTTCATGCACAAAGAGAGTGAAAGGCTTACTATAATCTGGCAGTCCTAGGGCAGGTGCTGATAACAAGGCCCGTTTTAATTCTTTTATGGCTGAGAGATGCTGGGGATCCAACTGTAAAATGTCTGGAACAGAACTTTTTGTAAGAGCTATGAGGGGTTTAGTAATTTCACCAAAAGAGGGTATCCATTGTCTACAGTACCCAGCTGCTCCCAGAATGGCTCTCAACTGCCTCTTAGTAGTGGGGGCAGAGAGTTGTTGAATGGCCTGGACTCGCTTAGAAGAGACAGAGCGAGTTCCAGCAGCCAAAATAAATCCTAAATATTCTACCTGGGGCAAACACCATTGTACCTTTGTCTTAGAAACCTTGTGTCCTCTCTTGTGCAGCTCCAGCAGTAAGTGACGGCTATCTTCCTGACAAATTTCAGCATTAGGAGAGGCCAAAAGTAAGTCATCAACATATTGTACTAGTGTGGAGGCTTTAAAGGTAATAGAGGCCAGATCCTGCTGTAAAATTTGGGAAAATAATGTGGGACTGTCTACAAATCCCTGTGGGAGTCTAGTCCAGGTCCACTGTCTATTTTTCCAGGTAAAAGCAAATAAATATTGGAAGTCCTCATGTACTGGTATGGAGAAAAAGGCAGAGCAAAGGTCTACCACTGTGAAACATGTAGATTCATAGGGAATTGAGGAAATTATCATAGCCGGATTTGCGACTATAGAATGTCTAGGAATAACATAATTATTAATCGCTCTAAGATCTTGCACAAAGCGATAAACAGGTTTACCATCTGGCCCAGGCTTGGGTTTTTTAACTGGCAAAATGGGAGTATTGCATGGAGAGTGATGACATGGAATAATAATACCCTGGCTTTTCAAAGCCTCAATTATAGGGGTGATCCCTTCTATTGCTTCCCTAGACAATGGATACTGTGGAATGGAGGGGGGTGGTCCCCCCTTAACTTTAAAGGTAACAGGCATGGCAGACTTAAGGAGCCCCACCTCATTAGGGGATGAGGCCCATAAAGACTCAGGAATGTCAGAGGGGATTTTGGATACCTCCCCTGCTGTTCCTTGAGCTTCTGTAAGTAAAATTGGTAATAAATGAACAGTATCCTCTGGCAATTGTAAGGAGACAGCCCCATCTGGAGCACAAGATATGGTTGCTCTAAGCTTGCAAAGGAGATCACGACCTAATAAATTTACAGGGGCATCAGGCATGAGTAAAAATGAATGTTCTACTGTTAAGGGCCCCATAGATACCATGCGAGGATTCAATTTTGCCACTCTCTGGCTCTTTCCTGAGACTCCCACTACATTCAAATATCCTACAGGTCTACACCCAGCATCTGGTTTGCTTACTAATACTGATTTAGAGGCTCCTGTGTCTAGCAGACAATCATAATAAGTCTCCCCCACTTTTAAGGTGACATGTGGTTCATTACTCTGGGGAGGTGAATGGACTGGCACAAGTGCATTCAAAAAATCCGGATCTGGGAATATATGGCTTTCATTATCTATGTTCCATTCCTCCCCAAGACACCATCATTCCTGTGTCCTCTTCTGAGGGGGGTCTTGGTTACCATTATTCTGGTACTGCCTTTCTGTATTCCTCCAAAAAGATCTATTTCTATTTTGATTTCGCCTGTAATTAGAATTAGAATTTCTTCTCCAAGTCCTACATTCTCTCAATTCATGCCCCTCCTTACGACAGTAACAACACACCTTAGTGTCCTTGCTCCGGTATCCACATGGCTGACTAGTAATCGCTGGTGCCAGAATGCTCTGTTTAGGGTGATCTGGATCTTCCTCACGTGAGTCAAAGACATAATTTGCAAGTTCCTTAATTCTATCTACTGAGAGATTTCTCCAGTCTGGACATTGTTTCAGAAAGTATCTGCGTATTTCTGGCAGTGAATTATAAACAAATGTGTTGAGAATGATACAGGAATCTCTTAAATCTACTGGATCCAATCTGGTGTACTGTCTAGCGGCCTCACAAAGTCTATCATAAAATCTGTTTGGTCTTTCATTAGCCTCCTGAGGTAGGCTTAAAAATTTCTGCCAGTTTTCTGGTTTTCTAGAGCAAGATTCCATTCCCTTCAGAAGTGTTTCTCTAGCATCTTTTAATCTTTGGAAATCCCTATCATCATTATAATTCCACTCTGGATCCTTTAGAGGCCATTCCACATCGGCCTTACCTTTCGCAATAAGGGCATTTCCTGCTGAGATAACATCTGTAATCTCAGTTGGGGACAGTAAAGTTTCCAAAAGGCAAGTAACATCAGCCCAACTGGGTTGATATGCATTAAATATAGTCCTTAACTGTGAAATTACAGTGTTAGGATTTTTCTCAAAACTAGGGATGATTGATTTCCATGCGCTCAAGTCACTTGGTCTAAAGGGGCTATATTTTCTGACTTGAATTGGCACTCCCTTCTTACTATGTTCTATAGCTTCCTGCAGAGGGAGTAGTTTCTGCTGATCTGATTCTGAACTTGGATCATCTCTAGTAGAAACAGCCATTTTGAGGTCTCTCTCCATATGTGAGAATTTCATTTCGAGGTCTCTCTCCATATGTGAGAATTTCCCCCATATCATAACAATGATAATAACAAAAACAATGATAATAACAAAAACAAAAAAAAACCAAAAAAAAATAAAATCCTTAGTCGTATGAACTATGGATGTGGTATTAAAAGGTATTTCAATTGCAGGCATAAAATTTCTACTTATATTAAACGTATTTTCCCAAAGATTCTCACGTATACTATTATACAAAAAACTTTTTGCTGCCTGAATGAGGAAAAAACCAATAATGTTATGAAGGACCATTGAGTAAACTATTCCTCTAAGTCGGGATGTTATGCTGTCCCAATACATTCCGATGAGAAAAATCAAAGGGATAGTAGAATATTCGAGCATCTTGCCCTTTAAACTGGGCTGGCTTTTCTGTTTAAAGCAAGACTCTTAGAGGCTTAAAGTCTTTAAGGGAGATTAGACAAAGGGAAAGTCCGTGGGGGGGGGGGGTAATTTGGAAAATCCACCGAATTGGCCGGTTTATGGCCAAACTAGGGAGGGTGGGAGGGTCCTTAAGGTCCCTTCGGGGTCGCCAAACTGTGAGATTTAAAATTGGATATTAGATCATAAATCTCCCCTACTTAACCTTTCCCTTAATTTATCTCCCAAACTAGTAAATGGAAGCAGGTTTTGGTTTTCTAGATAGACCTTTTTATTTATAGTTATGATAGTCACAAGGTGATGTTGGTTAGAAGGATAGGAAAGTAGAAACACAATACAAATCGTCTTAAGTCTAAGCTTAGTCTATATTCCTTATAACAACTCACCAAACCGACAAGGCCACCAACCGACAAGGCCACCTTTGGAGAGAGAGTCCGTGCCGCGCCCGTCAGGAGTCCCGCCAAGCAGGCAAAAAAGGCCTCTCTCCTTTTCTCCACCCCGGAAGTCAAAAAACCCGGCAGGCAGTCTGACATGCGCAGCAGGCGCACTGTACCTGGCAGGCAGTCTGACATGCGCAGCAGGCGGACTGTACCCGGCAGGCAGTCTGACATGCGCAGCAGGCGGACTGTTCATCTCCTCCCCAAAAGGGTGGTCCTTGAAAAACTGGCGTCTTTCAGTTATCCTAACCGACTGTTAAAAACTTTCATATTTTACCACAAGGGAATGGAATAAAGAGAGACTTGAAGCAGGAAAACTAATTAGGAGATGATTGTGATAATCTAATCAAGAGGCCATGATAGCTTTAACTGTAGCCACATTTGTGTAAGAAGAAAAAGAGGACCAGTGAAATGAAGTGAAATGAATTTGGATCTGTGAAGGAAAGTGAGGAATTGGTGATGACACTCACTTGTGACACTTTATATCCTTGTAAATACGGTGGTCCTTTTGTAAATAATAGGGCCATTTGGAATATAGGGGCATTTTAGAAGAAAGATAAAGATATAAATTCATTTATGCATGTTTATCCTGTGTAACTCATTCTTTCATATGCAAAATATAAAGAGTAGAGGAAGGTCCTTTGTCAGAAGTAGTTTGTTTGGTTATAACATCCCTGAGAGGATGATACAGAACAGCAGAGGGAGGTAAGTGGTGAAAGGTTGATAGTCAGAATGGGGGAGTATTGGAGAATGTGGTAGTTGTATAGGAAACAAGACTCATGTTAGGTTATTGTATCAAGGATGGAATGCAACTATCTCATTCCAAAAGTTTTTCATATACTCGTTGAGGTCAGGTGATGATGCCACTCCCTTAAAATGGTACTATGATCAACCCAGCAGGCCCCAAGTTCCAATTTTTACCTTTTAAAATCTGAACATAACAAATATCAAATGAAATAAACATTTCCATATATAAAATAGAACAGAAAGGGATGATTATACACGAAACTGTGAATCTCTATTGTATACAGCTTGCATTTCTTTTTAAGTATAGAATAAATTATGACATTTAATTTTAAAAGCCATTCTGTTTGTCTGTATTTCCTTCTGGTCTTCCTTCTGTTCTGTTGTGTGCATTATTTAATGCTTCAATGACCCCCCCCCATACACACACACTTTTTTTTCCCCTTACAATAGAGGGTTGGAGGGAGAAGCACCATGTTAAGGCCCTTTTCCTTTCCTACCTCATCCCAAAAGGCAACTAAAAAAAAAAAAGATCTTGTAAAAATTTGCATTGTCAAGTAAAAAGAATTTCTGCATTGACCATATGCAAAAGTTTATATCTCTTTCTGAATATTTCATTCATCACCTCTCTGTCAATAAGTAGGTAACAAACTTCATTTCCCACTAGGTTGACTTCGTTTGGACTTCTCCATCATACCCTCCTACAACCTCATCCTCCTTTAATGTCACATCAGCCCTGGTACTCACACTTCATCACTGTCCTCTGCCCTATTGGTTCTAATTCTCTTATTAGAGGGCTCCTCCCAGAACTTCCATGTAAGGAGGGCATCTAGGGCAGGCCTCTTTCTATTTCCCATCTGTCAATCCTTCTTTGGACTTCTCCCTTCCATGTTGGATACCTTCCCTCACCCCCAAGTCCTTATAGCTTCTTTTTGCGTATTGTCTTCCCCTATTAGATTGTAAGCTCCTTAAAATCTTTTTCATATTAGTATCTTGAGTGTTTAGCCATGTCTAGCACAAAGTACATGCTTAATAAATATATATTGAATGGCTGATTGACTTAATGATCCTATTCCCCCACTGTGAAGACCACTGCTCAGATAATAAATCTTTATAGTTGGAGGGGACTTTACAGGGGGCATCTAATCCAATCTCATTTTAACAGATGAAGAAACTGAGATCCAGAGATGTTAAATAACTTACCAAGCATAATGTAGGCTATAGGAAGCAGATCAGGGATTTGGACCCAGGTTCGCTGATAGACATCCACATCCAGCATATTAACATCTGGTGTATCATAAAAATAATTGTCTTTTCCCAAACTGACCAACTCTGAGCCTTTTGCTAAGTCATTTAACTTAGCTGTCATAATTTTCCTATGTGTAGAAAATGGAGATTCAGATAATGACCTTCTTTAGAAAAGTGTGGGGAGAATTAATTAGATAGTATTTTCAAAATGCTTTGAAGTTTAAAAGCTTCCCCAAAAGTGCTAAGTAGTATTTGTGATAAAATACAAAGCTAGAGAGGTAAAATCAGAAAACATACAAGTCTTTGAGAGATGAAAGGGAAAAATTGTACAGTGAAGAAGATGGAAATTGGCATAATTAAAAATGCAGAGAGAATGAGAAATGAGATAGAAATACAAAAGAGTGAAATGGAGAAAAGCAAAAATGAAGAAACCAAAAATCATTTTAAAATGTTAATATTTTTGTTGGTATATACAGGTTGTAGAACTTCTGAATTATGAAGTGGATTAGCTACTCTGATGATTTTACTAGTGTCAAATCTAATTTCAAGTTTCCCAGGTCTATTGAGAACCCACCCCCTTGTTCACGATTTCACTTAGCCCTCTGGTCTGGCCTTCAGCATGAGATTGGGAAAGTCAACCAAAAGCAAGATGAATGGGATTCAATGACCAGAAAGTTCTTAAATGAACTGTGAAACGGTGAAATGAGCCAATGGATCACCAGAAAGAAAAGATTGGACGTTAAGGTCTTAAAACCAGGTGCTAGGGTTGCTTTTTTCCAGCATAATTCCCCCAAGCCAAATACAAACTTCAAAAAAAATCACTTTGTCAGATGGATACAGTTAGAGTAGGAGAACTTCTGAGTATGCTTAGACTACTGAACTTAAAAAAATATTCTAGAAGATGAAATTGGGACCATCTCTGAAATAAAGAATTGGGGAAAATATATTTTCCAGTGTATAACTTCCCCTTCTTAATTATTTTTTTTAAATAGTTTAATTACATATTTATTTATTGGATCTTTTTTGTTTATATATATATACACACATACATACATATATACATATGTGTGTGTGTATATATGTATGTATGTGTGTATGTGTTTTTATACACACACACATTTTATAGCATCTCCGTTTTCAGTTTATTTTATTCATCAGGTTTTAAATTCTTTATATATTTGGATTTTCTTAAAAATAATAGATTTTATTAATGACTCTTGTCTTTATTTCACAGTCATTTCTAACCTCTTCTCCAGGTTGATCTTTCTTTTGTGATAAAGAAAAAACAAGCAAAATGTTTTATCATTTCCTGATCCTCAAAATGCTAAGGCTCTCTTCTACAAATTATCTTGTGTTTAAGTGCTTTATATTTATTTATCTTTATTCACTTTGTATGGGTAATATATACATATATTCATATATTTAAATATGAAATTAAATGATGTTGCATATGTAAGGTATTTAGAAAAGTGTGTGGCAGATAGTAGATGAGTAATCAATGCTTGTTTCCTTTTTCGTATATATACTTCTTGTCTCTGCTCTTTGAATGCATCCTCTCTGAGGTAGGGATTTTCATATTCTTCATCATTACATCTGCATCACTTAGGAATGTACCTGGCTTATGGTAGATGATTAATAAATACTAGTTGACTGATGATTTACAGAATAATGTTTTCTACTTCCTTTCTTTATAGGATGCCCAATCTCTGATGAAGGAAATATTTTTCTTTATTTTCTTTATTTGATCTTTGGAAACCATGAGTTTTTCAACTATTCAGAGATAATTCAAAGAATTTTTCATTTATAATGTTGTGGTCATTGTATATTTTTTTTCTCTCTGTTGTGTTTATTTTGCTATACAATTGTTCATATACATTTTCACAAATATCCCAATTCTTTTACTTATTGCACAGTAATTTGTGATTATATCTGCATGCCATTTAAAAAATATCGTCCAGCTGATTGACAAACATTTGGATTCAGAGTGCTGCCATGAAAATTGTGGAATATATTGAAGTTTTGCTTATGTCTTTGATTTCCTCTGAGTATGAATTAAGTAATGAGATCACTTGTTATAATGACATTGGCAATTATGTAATTTGTGTGCATAATTAAAAATTGAGTTCCATAACATCATTCCAGATCATCATTCCATAATCCCAAATTCTTATTATTCTATCAGTTCTTCTCAAAAATGAGGTCCCTACTCTCATAATTTATTAAAACTATTTTTGAATCACTACTGTTAATTGATGATCAAAATGACCCTTAAAAACAGAACCTAGTTGTCCTTAGGATTACTGCTATCTAGTTATGACATGCTCCCCTCATTCATTCCGTTTCTCACTATTTATTTCAACATTTTGGAGCACTTCTATTCTCTTAAATGAATTTTATTATTATTTGTCTAGTTCTAAAATGTGTCCCCTTTTGGTTATTTGATTCTTATAGCACTGAATCTGTAATTAAAGTATTATTGTCACTGTTATTATATTATGATTAGTATTAGTATTAGTACTGGTGTTAGTATTTGCAGGACAATGAGGGTTAAGTGACTTGCCCAGAGTCACACAGCTAGTAAGTGTCAAGTGTCTGAGCCGGATTAGAACTCAGGTCCTCCTGAATCCAGGGCTGGTGCTTTATCCACTGTGCCACCTAGCTTCCACTGAGGGCATAATTCTTTTTTTTTTTTTTTTTTTGTGAGGCAATTGGGGTTAAGTGACTTGCCCAGGGTCACACAGCTAGTAAGTGTCAAGTTTCTGAGGCTGGATTTGAATTCAGGTACTCTGAATCCAGGGCCGGTGCTATATCCACTGTGCCACCTAGCTGCCCCGGCATAATTCTTTAAAGAGGATTTCCTAAGGACCCCAACCCTTATCCCAAACCCCCTACCCTATTTCTCCCATAACATAAAATTTCTGGAAGGAGATATATGTATGGATATATGTATATGGGTGTATATATGGGTGTATATATGGGTGTATATATGTACATAGAGATGTATGTGTGTATGTATATCTATATCTATCTCCTTCCAGAATCTTATGTAATTTTCTAATCTAATTGATATGAAACTATTAATGACTAATTATAAAAATATATTGATCCCTAATGTATTTGCATTTAAAAATATGAGGAAAAACAAACGACTTTTTCCAAAGGCTGATTGCCTCCTCAAATCATGTAGCATGTATTATGCATAGTACTATATTCCTTATGGCCACCTCTGGTTAGAGTTTCTGTAAAGGTAGAATTTTTCTGACTTCCCAAAAGACCAGTAAAAAGTCTTTTATTTGAATAAAATAAAATTTTAATTTAGAATGTTAGAAGGAACATTATATAATATCTAATTTGAATCCTTAATTTAACACATAAGGTAATTGTGATCCAGAAAAATAAAATGACCGTTCCTTGGACATAGTGCTTAACAGATATTTGATGAATTGAAGTGAATTGCCCAAACAAAATATAAAGCAGAGCAAATATATAGAAGAAATGAATAACATGATCAGTATTCAAGTCTGATAATCTATGTTCATGTGTATATATTTGCACATGTATGTGCTTGATTAGGTTTGAATTTTAATCATATGTCACTTATTTAGACTATCACTTCTCCTTAATCCAGTAAACTGGGGGAAATCAATTCAGTTCAACAGATACTTGTCTTTGGGTTATTACAATGCAGGTCTTGCCTACTCAGAGTCCAACTTTATCTTCACCATAACATGCTGCCTTATAGATGGATAGTGAAATTTGTCTTCAATCAACAAGCTGGATGATGTCATTCCTCGGCTTATTTTTTTTTTTGTCTTTATATAGTCACAGCCTAAAACTAAAGATTTTGTGAAACTAGATGAAAGCCTAAAAAGATAATATTAGGCTAGAGATAATGCAGTAAACTGGGAGAAATAAAATTAATTTTAGAATTAATTATTAAAATTTCTTTAGCATCTGGGGATTTGTGAGATCCAAAAGCATTTAAAAAGAGAGAGAGAGCCTGAAATAAGGTGTAACCACTAAGGAAATGACTGTACAATTAAAATAAACAGAAATAAACATCCAATTAGTATATTTGTTCAAACAGTTAATTTCTTCACAGAAGGAAAAAGGCACTTGATTAATTTGGCTTAGCCATACTCCTAACTGCTCAACACTGCAGCTAATGGGGTCACCTAAAAGATGAGCTGAAATTTGGAGATTATTGAAGGAGAGTTTTTTTTTTTACATGTATGCGTTTCAAAGTCATTCACCTGTGAAGGCAATTCTTTAAGAAAACTGTTGTGCTATGTTAAAATATGTTATTAGTTCATCCCAGCCAAGGTTGAATTCAGGATAAAGAAATTGGGTCAAATTCTGGGAAATACTCTGACTGGTAGTTTATACGCTACTTATGGAAAGGAAACACTGAATACAATATCTGTTTCCCTCCCATGAAAAATGATACCATATGATGTCAGAGGAAAGAGATACCACAGGATGTCACATTGTCGCTGGATATGGGTGTCAATTTGGTACCAATAGATGTACACATCAGACAATATGCAGTCTGACCAACACATGGAATTTCTGTTCAAATATTAACTATAGATAGTGAAGCATTGTTGTTGAATTGTCAAAACAAAGACGAGAGGGGAACAAAACAGAAATCTTCTAGATATTTTGAAGGGATAGTGACATCCTTTTGTGGGATGCATTTCAGAAAAGCATGATTTTATATATTTGGAAGATCCAACACCTTCGTTTTTGTAGATGAGGTAACTAAGGCCCAAAGGTCTGAAGCGACTTGCCCAATTTCACAGCGGCAGAGCCTGGGGACTGAAGTCAGATTCTCTGATTCCAAATCCACACCTATGCCAGTCCCCTCCTCCTCCTCTTCTTATTCTTGTTCTTCCTCTTCTTTTTCTGCCTCTTTGTCTTCTTTTTTCTCTTCCTCCTCTGTCTCCATCTTTTCTTCTTCCTCCCTCTCCTTCTTCTTCCTTTTGACATTTTCTTTAGTACTAACATGTTGAAGTGACCTTCCTCCATATCAAGGATAACACCTCTGTTGGCCAAGCAATCTCATTCCTTCTGGTCTTCTCCAACAGATTGTCCCCTCTGTTATCCCCACTCAGTCATTTCCATTATCTTCCTATTGCTTACTGCCTGGAGACATGCCGATATCTCTCTCATCTTGATCCTTCTGTCTCCACGATTTTCCTGTCTCTTCTGCTAAACTCCTCCAAAAACCCCTCTGCAATAGACCTCTCCTTTTTCTCTCCTCTCATTCTCTTCTTCATACCTCACAATCTGTTTTCTGACTTTATCATTACCTTGAAACTGCTCTCTCCAAAGTTACTTATGATCTCTTAGTTATCAAATCCAATTGAGTTTCCTCAATCCTCCTTCTCCTTTACTTCTCTGTGGTCCTTGACACTGTTGATCACTCTCTCGTCCTTGATAATTTCTTCTCTCTACGTTTTGGGGCACCACTCTCTCCTTCTTCTCCTTCCACCTGTCTGGCCTTCCCTTCACTGTCACGTTTGCAGAATCCTCTTCCGGATCACACACTTTAATTTTCAATGTTCTTTAATACTGAGCTCTCTTATCTTCTCCCTCTAAACTACTTTACCTGGTGATTTTGTCAGCTTCTGTGGATTTAATTATGATTTCTATGCTGATACTTCTCAAACTTACCTATTCTGTCCTGCTTGAAACTCTCTGCTCACCTCGAGTCTCACATCTCTAACTTCCTTTTATATAGCTCAAACTATATAGTATATGTCGAAAAAGAATAAATTATTTTCCTCCCTAGCCCCACATCTCTTCTCCTTTATTGCTATGAAAAGCCATACTCTTTACCCAATCACTCAAGCTTACCACCTAGGAGTCATCCTGAACTCCTCACGAGCTCACTCCCTGTATGCAATCTATTGCCAAGGCCTATCAGCTTCATCCTTGTAGTATCTCTTAAATATATTTTCTTCTCTTGTCAGATGCTGCCACTACTGTAGTACAGGCCCTCATCACCTTGTGCCTGGACTACTGTAATAGTCTTCTGGTTGTCCTGCCTACTTCAAGCCTCTCTGTACTCCAATTCATCTCCCATTTAGCCACTAAAGTGATTTTTCCTAAAGTGAAGCTCTGATTATGTATGTCACTCTCCTACTCAATAAACATCAATGACTCATTCGCCTCCAGAATCAAAAACAAAACAGGTCTTTGGCATTCAAAGACTTTATAATTTAGGGCCTTCCTACCTTTCTAGTCTTCTTACACTTCATTCCCCGGCCTCCTGCTTTTTCCATGACCCAAACATTCTATTTTTCAGTTCTGAGCATTTTTTCTGGCTATCCTCAAGTGTAAAATCTCTCACTCTACCTAATGATTTCCCTTATTTTCTTTAAGGCCCAGCTAAAATTCCATCTTTTAATGGAAGCCTTCCCTAACTTCTATAATCTCTAGAGTAATATTAATTTCTATAGTAATTATTTCCTATTTATTCTATATACAGTTTGCTTTGTATCTATTAGTTTGCTTGTTGTCTCCTCTTTTAGATTATAAGCTGCTTGAGATCAGAGACTGTCTTTTCTTCCTTTCTTTTTTCTTTTTTTTTTTTTTGGCAGGACAATGAGGGTTAAGTGACTTGCCCAGGGCCACACAGCTAGTAAGTGTCAAGTGTCTGAAGTCAGATTTGTACTCAGGTCCTCCTGAATCCAGGGCCAGTGCTTTATCCACTGTGCCATCTAACTGCCCCCTAAAGAAAAAATTATCTGGAAATGATGACCAGAGTGTAGCAATGTGCATTCTTTTTTTTTTTTTTATGTGAGGTAAGTGGGGTTAAGTGACTTGTCCAGGGATTACTCCTGAATTCAGGGCTGGCGCTCTATCCACTGTGCCACCTAGCTGCCCCTCAGAGACTGTCTTTTTCCAATTTTTGAATTCCCATTGCTATCACAGTGCTTGGTACATAGTAGGTAATTAAATGTTTATTGATTGAATGGTTTTGAAAATATTTTTTTGTTTTTTTTTTTTTGTTTTTTTCAGGGTAATGAGGATTAAGTGACTTGCCCAGGGTCACACAGCTAGTAAGTGTCAAGTGTCTGATGCCAGATTTGAGCTCAGGTCCTCCTGAATCCAGGGCCAGTGCTTTATTCACTTTGGCATTGAAGATATAATAACAAATATATTCAATCTTATAACTTAAAGTAATTTTTCCTTGGGCTAAAGCAATACAAGTAAATAAGGATATCAAAAGCAATTCATAATAGGAAATATTTATATAACACTTTACTTATATTACCTCATTTTTTTCATCACAACAATGCTTTGAGGTAGGGGCTCTTCATTACCATGATTTATGATGGAAATTGTGGCTGAGATATTGTTTCTTATATGATGTCACAGAGCTAGGAAGTTTGTGAGGGAGAGTTTTAAATGTAAGTCTTCCTGAACTCAAGTTCAACATTTTTTCCACTATGCCATCAAGCTCCCTCTCAGAGGAGAGAGAACTCTTCTAAGAACTCTGCTTTAGACCTAACCCCGTTCCAGGGTTATTTGGTTTAGAGTACTTTAAATGATGTTAAGTGCTAAAAAAAAAAAAAAATACAGGAAACTTGGCTGTAAAGATTAAAAAAAAATAGGCATTAGAGCTTTCCACTAGGGTGCTCAGAAATTACTTTATCAACATATGCTGATGGCTTCCTTTGGTACTGTTCTATGCCTGTTGCTGATTAGTCTATTAGTTTGTCAGTGGAAATAGAAAATTATGTATGACACTTAAGGAAATTCAGAACTTCAACAAGATGAGAGCCAAAGGGGTGTTTATGTAGAAGATTAAGTTCAAGGAATGTGTGGCTCTAGAGTCTTTGAAATATGAATTAGCAAATATAATAGTCACTTTGCATATTTTACCAATATCTTCTGAAAGAAAGAAGAATATACCAGTTCCTTAAGATGCTGAGGATCTCTCTCCCATTACCCCTTTGAGATACCTGGGAGACTTAAGGAATTTAGTGAAATAAGTAGGGGAAAAGATTATCTTGCTTAATTTTAAACTTAAATTAAAAAAAAAAAAACAATAAACCTCCAACTGGGAGGAAATTTTTTTCCAAGAATAACATTTTTTTTCCTGACTGTAAGACCAGCTATTTATCCATTTTACCATATGCCCTCTCAAGAAGATATCTTGTATTTATTGAGCATAGCTTATGTATAGAGAAATGAAAGGACCTTAGAAGTCATCTAATACAAACCTCATTTTACGGATCAGGAAACTGATCCTTATGGAGGTTGTTACCTACTTAGTCATATGATTAATAAGTATAATAAATAGAATTTGAATATGTGTACTCTTATTAGCCTCCCCTCCCCCACTTTGTACCCACACCAATTCTTCCACTGTACCACAATGTCTTCTCTTTCCTACACCTCCAGAATTTGGTACACATTATCATATTTGATCCCCAAATCCCCAAACCTGGAAGAGTATTTCTGTTCCAATTTCAAATTAGGTAGATAACTGTCATTGTCGTGGAATAGTCGGATAATTCTCAACTATATTGTGTGTTATTAAACTTGTCTTCTCACAGCTTCTCTAACATTTATGTTTTCTGACAATCTGATTGTTGTTAAGTGAAACTTTAGTTGTTTTAATTTAAATTTCTCTTCTTATTAGTGATTTGGAGCATTTTTTCATGTGTTTGTTGATAGATGATATTTCTTCCTTAGAAACAAACTCAAAGAGATTGAATGAATTGATCAAAACAACATGGTGGTAGATGATATAAATATTGTGAGATGATAACTAGCAAATTACCTTTTTGTATAATTCCAAACTTTTCCCTAAAATAGTTGCAAAATTTATAACCTTACATTGTATCATTTAACCTGTCTTTGCACAGTCCTTATAACATTAGAATTTCCCATTTTTGTTCTCTCATTATCAATTTACATTTCTCTTATCAGTGATTTAACACATTCTTTCCATTCTTTCATATGGTCATTGATAGGCTACATTTCTTCTTTTGAAAAATACCTCATGGGAACACCTAGGTATCAGAGTGGATAAAGCACCGGTTCTGAATTCAGGAGGACCTGAATTCAAATTTGGCCTCAGACACTTACTAGCTATGTGACCCTGGGCAAGTCACTTAACCCTCATTGCCCTACAAAAAAAAAAAACAAAAAAAAACAAATGCCTCATATTCTGGGATGACTCTTCTACTAGAAATAGATCTTATTTTTATACATCTGGATACTTTGTATGTCTTTGATAGTAGACCTTAATTAGAGTTATTTTCTTTAAAGATATTTTCCTAATGCTCTGCTTCTTTTAATTTTGGTTGTTTTGGTTTTATTCATGCAATGGCTTTTTAATTGAACATACTCAAATTGTCTATTTGATTTTTAGTTAAGAACACTCTACTGAGGCATAATTTTATGTGATACAACCTTCCTTTCACTTTTAAAAAATATTTTTATATTTATGTCATCTATGCATTTGAAGCTTGTTATGATGTTTGATATAAATAGTGGTTAAACATGAATTTTGTTCTGTCTACGTTTTAGTTTTCCTAGCGCTTCCTATTAGATGGTCTTTCCCCCCTTTGACAAGATTGTGTTTGTAAATACTAAAATATTTTATTAAATTGTTTTTGGGTCTTCCTTAGGTAGTTCTTTTCACTGATCAAGTTTTCCAAAGAGTACCTTGAATATAGAGAAGCCTTATCTGACAGAAACAATGTATAAATTGGAAGATACTCTCAGATATTACATCACAATATACAGGTTCATTTTATATTTCAGTTTTGAAGCTAAAACCAAGTATGAAATGAAAAAATGCATATCTGATAAATCTTAACCTGCATCATTTTCCCTTGATGTTGTTGCAAAATGTCTGTAGTTCACTTATACTATCCCTGCTACCAGCAGTGAGCAGGAACAAACCATTAGGCAGTGCAGTAGTCAGGTATTAATCAGGGCTCTGTGACATGACCTTAATCTATGTGTTGAAATTAAATTTTGGCATGATTTAACATTTTTCCTAGCATTACATAGTTAATCATACAAACTGAAAAATTCTTTTTTTTAAAAAACTGCCTTGTTCTCCCCTATCCCCATTCTTTCTGCTACCTAAGGTCATCAAAAAATCCTTAGAAAATTTCAAAACTGATTATTACTTTTTCCTGTTTTTATTATTAAAGGACCTGCATTTAAAAAAAATTCCATCTATATCTCAACACACATAGAAGTAGATGCAAATTAAGATAATGAGAGTATAACATCTTTCTGAAGCATGTCTGTTGAATGTGGTTAATGTTTTAAGCAGAGCGAGAGTTATAAAACGTAAGGAAGGGTGTGTAATCAAAGAAGAAATCCTAGTTTGGGAGCTTCCTTTGGGATTTGATTAGACAGAAACCTAGATCTTTCATTCTCTGAAGTGGCCAATTTTAGATAAGGGAAGAAAAAATTCCCCACAACATCCTTTTAGTATTTCAGAATATGAAATGGAGTCTGGTCAAAAGTGAACTTCTTGGAAATGTAACATATTCCCTCTTCTGCTAAACAGCTGAATTTGGATTCTTCCTCCTTGGAGAGCTGGTTTGCTATGCTTGCATGAGAAATGCCTGGAAGTAAGACCCAGGCTACCTTGGACTCTTGTCCTCATTGCAGAAATGCTCTGATTTCTTTAGGATTACAGTTGATGGCTGACAGCTAATCCTAATGGAAAAGCAATCCTAAATTTGCTAATCCTAATGGAGAAACTAAACCATTTTCACTTTCAATCTGAAAATCCCACATCAGATGAGTAGCTAAAGAAATAGATGCTCCTCTCAACTCTCCCCACAATATGCTATAATTATGCAAGGTAATTTTCAACCATAAATATTGTAAATGACTCAGATTGTGTAACAATGCATATGTGTTTGTGTGTGTGAATGAGAAAGGGGGGGAGAGAGAGAGGGAGAGGGAGAGAGAGAGAGAGAGAGAGAGAGAGAGAGAGAGAGAGAGAGAGAGAGGGAGGGAGGGAGGGAGGGAGGGAGGGAGAGAGAGAGAGAGAGAGAGAGAGAGAGAGAGAGAGAGAGAGAGAGAGAGAGAGAGAGCTCTTTCTAGAAGTAATTGGGGAAAGAAAAAAAAAACATTTTTGCCTTTTCCTTAAAGTCCATTGCATAAACTTTAAAGTTTATTTCAGAGCATTAGAAAAAAAATAAGATTAGAAATGCTTCCCCTACCATTCCAAAATACAAATAGATCCTGTATTTTACCATTTTACTGAATGCATTGGTTATAGTATGATTCCTCACTAAGGTAAATGGCCCATTAGCTACCCTCAATCTAATGAATAAGCATGATGCTGAAGGATCAATCCTCTAATATAGTAAGGAGGACTTTTTGTGCCCACATTAGTGCATAATGCATTAGACTTGGCATCAGGATGATATGGATTCAAATCATCTACTCAGATACTTGCCAGATTTGTGACCCTAAGCAAGTCAATTGTTATATGTGTGGGTTGGAACCAATGATCTCTAAAATCTCTTCTACCTCTAAATCTAGAAGCACCCTATTTTAACTAATCAGCCTTCCTAACTAGGTTCTGATTCCTTTTGTCTCTGTACTACTGAAGGAAATGTCTTTTCAGCTTTCTTTAAAATCAATATCCTGCATCCCTCCAAAAAGAGAAAAAGACATAGTCGTACAAAAATATTTATAGCAGCTCTTTTTGTGGTGGCTAGGAATTGGAAATCAAAGGAATGCCTGTCAATTGGGGAATGGCTAAACAAGTTGTGGTATATGATTGTAATGGAATATTATCATGATTTATAAAAAATGACAAGCAGGATGATTTCAGAAAAACCTGGAAAGACTTATATGAACTGATGTGTAGTGAAGTGAGCAGAATCAAGAGTTGTTACACAATGACAGCAATGTTGTTTGATGAACTGTGAATGACGACTATTCTCAGCAATACAATGATCCAAGACAACCCCAAAGGACTAATGATGAAGCATACATTCCACCTCCAAAGAAAGAATTGATATTGATGGAATACAGACTGAAGCATGCTATTTTTCACTTTCTTTCATTTTTCTTCTTTTATTTGTGTTTTCTAATACAAAATGACTAATATGGTGATGTTTTACATAATTGTACATTTACAACCTGTGTCTGATTACTTACTACCTTATGAAGTGCATAAAGAAGGAGAAAGAACATTTGGAACTCAAAACTTTAAATAAAAATTCTTATTGAAAAAAAAAATCAATGTCCTGGGACAAAATTTCACTTGTCTCAATTAATTTCATCTCTGGAAATCTTACTCACTCTGCGGACTCAGAGAGTTCCCAGAATATAATTCCAATGCTACTCTAAATGAAATACAAAGTGTCCATATGTGGTATCAAACTAAAAACACAAAGCAAAACAGATACCAGTAAATTGTACTTTTGGATCCCTGCTGGACTCATATTTGTTTAGAAAACCACATATTAACATTATTATGTATTTTTGTATTTTTTTAAATATTTCTCAATTACTTTTAATATGGTTTGTGTTATACTCAGTAATGTTGTGGACCACATACAACCCTATGGCTTTGTGTTTTATAAGTCTGTTTTAGAAAACAAAAGGAAGGTTTTACATTTGTGTGTTTGTGTGTGACTCAGTACCAAATAATATATTAAAAAAGGACAAAACATGGAATATGTAAAGTCCAAGGGGGAGGGGGAGTGTGTACACATACACACACACAAACACACACACACACACACACACACACACACACATGCACACAAAATTAATCAGAAAAAAATCCTGTCCTGAATTAGAGAGGGGTTGTCAGTATTTGTGTTGAGATTTCAAGTATGGGTAGGAATGTGAGAAAAAAATATTGCATTTCATCATTAGACAACAATGTGAGCAAAACCATGGTGGTGGGGAAGAGGTATATGACAAAGGAAGGGAAATGGACTAGACTCCCTGGAGTATCAAGTCCTTAGACAAAAGTAGTATGAGATAAAGCTAGGAACAAAGGATATTACTAGCTTATAGGCCTTGAATTTCTAGGAAAAAGAGTTTGAATCTTACTTCAAAAGAAAATAGGGTTCCAATAAAGGGTTGTGAAATAAATGGTATCTCTATATCAAGAAAATAAGTCTTTTGGTATTGCAAAACATGATTTGGATAGTCAAGAGAATGAAGGGAACAAGATATTTTGGGATCCATTAATCTATGGAGGTGATAATGACAACAACCAGAGTGAGAAGAATGAAAATAGGTCAGCATGAGTAATGATAGAAGTTCACATGGGAATTAATATAATCTCATTCTAGGAAAAGAAAATTGAGTACAAATATTTGCAGCTAGCCACAGTGATTTCAGTATAAGTGATATGGTAAAACCTATACACCCTTAAGAGATAAGATGGTGGTGTTTAAATCATGATATGGTTAACCTGGACAAGTTGAAGTCATTAAATATGCCAAGGTCAAGTTAGCAACTGGAAAGATATCTGGGACCCATATAATGAAGTAATCATGAACAAAAGTAAAAGATGATGGATTTGTTGGCTATGAATTCCTTGGGCAGTCTTGATCATTAGTTAAATATCAAACAAGTTAATTTCATCTCATCTTTTGGTATCAGTACTTACTATATCATTTGGAGGAACCATCACAGTAGGTTATATGCTCTTCAAGGGCAGAGACTGTCTTTATTTTTGGTTTTCTGGGTTGGGTACTTAATTAGGCACTTAATGAATGCTTGTCGAATTGAAATAAAACATATCAATGTATGTTTTTCCTCCACTGTCCATTCAACCATGTCTATAACCCTTGTGTGATCAGTAATGATTTTTCAAGAGCTTCCAAGACTGAATAATTCATCTTCTTTAGCTAACCTGAAGAACACTTCTAAACTTTGCTAGACTGGTCTTAAGATGGAGGTCATATAGTCTGTCGTTGAACTCATACTTCATATCTTTCCAGTTGGGTCTATATTAGTTTCGGCCAGGCTGTTTTCTAATTTTCCACTTGTTTTTTAGTAAAATAGTAAATTATTTCCCAAGAGTTCAGATCTTTGTGTTAAAAACAAACCAAAACAAAATGCTTGGGTATTGTACTTGTTTGCTTCTATATAACTTTTGCCAAATTTCTCATACTGATCAACCTCTCTATTTCTTATTCAGTATCAAATCACTTTGATGGTTACTGTTTTATAGTGTATTTTGAAATCTGGTACTACCAGATCGCCTCTCCACCCCATACTCTTTTTACATTATTTCTCTTGAGATCCTTAATCTTTTATTCCCTCAGATAATGTTATTTTTTTTCTTGATCTAAAGGAGAAAATATTGAATCAATATGGCACTAACTAATCAAATTAAATTAGATAATGTTATTTTTGTTATAATGGCTTATTCTACCCATGATCAATCAATATTTATCCATTTATTTACATATGTCTTTCTTATTTTAAAGGTGTTTTTATAGATATAATCATGTAGTTTCTCTGTGTGCTGGAAGGTAGTCCTCTAAATATTTCATGTATTATATATTATTTTAAATATAATTTCTCTTTCTATATCTTCTGGTTGGATATTTTTATAATATATAGAAATTACTGGTGATTTCTGTAGTTTTATTTTGTATCCAACAACTTTGCTGAAGTTGTTTATTGTTTCAATTAATTTTAAGTGACACTATATTATTCTTTAACTAAAACATCATATTATCTGCAGAAAGGGATAATTTTGTTTCCTTTTTGCCTAAGTTTATTCTCTCATTTTTTCATATCATCATGATAACTAACATTTCTAGCACTGTATCAAAAAAAGTAATGGTGATAATGGGCATCCTTGAATTACTCCTGATCTTATTTGAAAGGTCTCTACTTTATCCCTATTATATATAATGCTCTTGGTTTTATATATCTGACACTGAATAAAAATAGGAGGTAGATGTTTGCTAAACATGTTTGCTACTCCATTGAAGGAAATCCAGTGCAGCATATAAGTTGAAGAGAGATTCTTTGTAAATGATGAAATGTTTTAGAAACTCCTACTTATGGTGCATTGACTACACTAAGGCCAGAAACATTGCAGATCCTCTTAAAAAGAAATCATAACTACTCAAAAGAATATGGCTATCCACACAAAAATGAACAAAAAGATGAAGAATATGTATTACTCAGATTTGTTGGTTTGGAAAAAAAATATTTGGATAGAGCTTATCCATCAGTTTGTATGCCTGGGATTGATAACACAGATGGAAAATATGCTGGACCCAGAGGAAGAGAGGAGAAGAAAAATGGCTTCATTGGTTTTAGAAATCCACAAAACCCCTTTACTGACCTCATCTTTTCTGTGTAAATAAAAGCCAATATGTTTTCTTTTTTAAGTAGAAAGCTTCTACCAGTGGTGCAGTATGTCAATGAAACATGCAAAGCAAATACCTGAGAAATTAAAAATGAATATCAGTAGAAGGAAGTGTAGAAATGGATGGTAGGCACGAGGTCATAACAACATATAACCAATGTGACAGCTTGAAAGAAAACTAAATTTCAAAATTTTCATCAAGGAGGTGGACAATAACAGGTGAAGAGCCAGAGTGCTCCACTTATACCCTTGGAATATCCAGATAAATTGAAAAGAGATCAGCATTTTGGGTAAACTCACTGTTCTCAGAAGACAGAATGCTTAGTCTAGAGTCAGGAAGACCTGAGTTAAAATCCAGTCTCTGACAACTTACTAAGTGGGTGACCTTAGGAATGTCACTTAGCTACTGTTTAACCTCAGTTTTCTCATCCATAAAATGGGGATTGTAATAGCATCTACATCATTGGGTTGTTGTAGAGTTCAAATGAGATAATATTTATCAAATATTTAGCACAGTGCCTGGAATATAGTAGTTAGTTTATAAATGCCAGTTATTATCATTTTTACTATTATCATCAATGATAAATATTATCATTGAAGGAGAAGGACAAGAGTGACAAAGTATGGGTAGGAATTATCAGAGGGAACTACAAAGTCAATGAGATCAAAGACCTAATTGAATATGTGAACACTAAAAAATGGCCTTCCCTAGAAGTTAAGAAAAGCCTGAATAGACTTTTTCAGATATGTATGTTGTAAAGATATTCCTCTTCAACTTCACTTAGAACTCGACAGATATTGGTCTTCATCCAAATCTGATAGTCTATGATTCTGTGATCTAGAAAAGACCTCCACTGTACATGCCTCCACCATTTTGGACTCTCTTTAGGACTCAGTACCTTAAATTAAGTATCTTACAGTGACAGCTAGGTGGTTCAGTGAATATATCACTGGGGCTGGAGTCAGGAAGACCTGAATTCAAATATGGCCTCAGACACTTACTAGCTGTGTGTGATCCTGGGTAAGTCACTTAGACATGTTTGCCTCAGTTTCCTCATCGTTCAAAGAAGCTAGAGAAGGAAATGGCAAACTACTGCATTATCTTTGCTAAGAAAACCCCAAATGGGGTCACCAATGGTCGAACATGACTGAGAATGACTGAACAAAAACAAAAAAGCACTATAGAGTTTCATCCATCTGGTTTGGGTTTTGTTTGCCTACAGTATTAATTCAACATTTAGAAAGGTTTCCTTTTTAAAACTGTTTGAATATTGAAAGAATAAAACAAGTTGGCTTTTAATACCATACTTTTCAAATTTCATCCACTATTATCTATGTGTATTGTAAAAACATAATCTTGCTCACTTGCTTTCAACAAAGTGGGTGCTAACTTAACAATGGAACATATTTTGCTTTTCTTTGATGTTCTCTATAAGTGGAAACTATTTTGAGGATGGAATGGCCTAGTTATTGGATGCTACCTGATAACCATCACCATCCAAAACTTATTTGATTGGGATTATTTTTCGGTCTTCAAAGTTCAAATCTTGATCCTCCTCATTCAACTCCAAACTGCACAGGAAATCCCCCAATAAAAATATTGTTAAAAATAACCATGGTCAGGATGTTTTACTAGAGAAAAGAATAAAACTTGAAAATACAACAAACTTCCTATTTATGTCTAAAGCATGTCCTTGGGGCAGCTAGGTGGCACAGTGGATAAAGCACTGGCATTGGATTCAGGAGGGCCTGGGTTCAAATCTGGCCTCAGACACTCAACACTTACTACCTGTGTGACCCTGGGCAAGTCACTTAACCCCCATTTCCCCGCCAAAAAAAAGGGCACTAAAGCATGTCCTCAATCATCAGGGTGACTTATTTATATAACATTGCCAATAAACTCTTATTGAATACTTAGGATGTGAAAGTCTTATACACATAGCAGAAGCAGAGGGGTAAAGCTAATGAAAACGTCATTAAGCATCTGAAATCCAGAAATGTGGACATTCCTGAAAACAAAAACATAAATAAAGCCTCATATTGTGAACTGTTCTATTATGACCCCAAGTTTTAAATCTTGTATTTCATGTACCTAATATCCAAGTTCTTTTCTTTTTTTAAATTTAGACCATGAAAATAAAATGATTGGCAAGTGACTATAATTTACTAGTATGATGACTGCTAGATCAAAATTTAAAGGATATAGTCAAGAACTAATGAATGACAGTTAAGGAGATCCAAAATACACCAGAAACAAGTTTTATATACACATGTGCACATATACAACCACAATCAAAACAACGATAAGAGCTTTAATCCCTTCTAATAACCTAACATTAGCATTGAGGATATGATAGAAAATGACAAGATGGGGCAGCTTTTGCTATGTTTTCTCAGAATACTTTCTGATATATCACCTTTCCTCCCCTATCTTTGAATACTTAGTTAAATTAACTGGTTGTTTTGTCCTCTGATCTGACTCTGTAACAGTAGCTTTTTTTGAAGATTTTTTCAACAGTGTGTTGAGTTCTATAGATGAAAGTGGTTCAATATTTGGTAATGGATAGCTACTGACAGTTTATAAGATCTCCTTTGCAAAGAGTTCTAGCAAAGCAGGACCATTAACCAAGGCCAGCTTGACAATAATATTAACTGCTATGGGTTTTATTATATGTCAAAAGACATAATACATGTATTATAAAGTAATTTGAAAACCTTAAAGCACAAAATAATGATGCTGCTGCTGATAAAAATAATTTTACTATTATGCCTCAGGAGAATGTAAACTCATCAAGGGCAAAGACTCTTTATTCTGTTTTTTCATCCTTGACTCCTAGAACAGTGCCTTGCTAATGATAGGTGCATAAAAAATACTTCTTGAATTGAATTATTCATTCTCAACATCCCTATTAAGTTTTCCTTGGTTAGCGATCAAACCTTGGGAGACGGGGCAGGGCAGTCTTATCATGGTAAATTGGTGGAAAAAAATATCCACCACTGACTTAGTGAGCAGGGACAGGGAATTAATTCAAGAACTTTGAATTTTCATCCATACAAAGAAATGAAAGCCAGGAATCTAGGCCAGGAACCAAATTTCTATTAACAGTATAACTATATCTGCTAGTCAGTGGAAGAATTCTTATTTAGGTGACCATGTCATTTCAAAAGCTATATGGAGTCTCCCAGTTCCATCAAACTGTAAAAACCTTCAAATATGTATCTGAAGTTAGTCTCTGAGACGCTCATCCAAGAACCAGCTAAGCAAAGATAGGAAAAATCCATCCCTAGAATGTGGGCAACCAGTTGAATACTTTTGGCTATAATAACTCATGAAGAAAATCTACTGTTTTGTGAAAGATGTGTGATCTGTATCAGTGGAGGCAATTCCTGAGTAAGCCAAACTATTTTTAAATACTGAGGAAGAAATTAGCATTTAGTTGTAAGAGGAAAAATTTGTATAAAAAATTCACAATATCTCATCAGAGTGGGCTCAAGGAGTGAATAACTTACACACCCAATAGGGAAGAGTAATCTATTTAACCCTACAGGAAAGTACGAGGGGAAGAGGATAAGGAGGGAAGGGTAAAAGAAGGGAGGGCAGAACAGGGAAGGGGCAGTCAGAAGTAAAACACTTTTGAGGAGGGATAGGGTAAAAGCATATACAAAATAGAGTAAATATCACAGGAAGGGAATAGGATGGAGGGAAATAGTTACAATGACTGACTATAATGGCAAAAAGTATGGTACCTACTTTGATGGGTTATTGTGAAGAAAATTCTTTGTCAAAGTTTAAGGTACTATATAAAAGTTAAGATGAACAGGATGCTATCAGAAAAACCTGGAAAGACCTACATGAACTGAAGCAGAGTGAAATGTACTGTATACAAAATAACAGCAATAGTGTAAGATGATCTGCTGGGAAGCATGTGGTTATTTTCAGCAAGGCAATGATCCAATATAACTCTGAAGGACTTATGAAAATTGCACTCCATCTACAGAGAAAGAACTGATGGTATCTGAAAACAGATTGAAAAATATTTTTTCGACAATTCCTTAAAAAAAAAGATAAAATCAAAAATTCAAAAGGCAATTTTATTGCAATTTAGTACATCCATATTACATAGTCTTGTACAATCTATTAATTGTATATATTGTTACTTCAAATGAAAAAGTGGATCTCATATAAGATGGTAAACCATATCCTATAGCTAGAAGAATTAGAGAACATATAAATATATTCCTATATTGAAGCAATGACTGCATGGGTTTCTGGAAGTTGTGGTTTTGTTTTGTTTATTCTCCCCCACATTGAAAGAAGATGTACCATTGTGATTTCTAGACTGAATAAGGGATTTACAGGGAGCTGAGAAATAGTTCTAGCAATCATTTCCCCATGCCAGGGATGTGGGAAGCACAACACAGCTTCAGGAGCCAGAGCTGCTGGACCACAAATATTGAACATTATACCTATTAACTGGCCATGAGGAAGAACATTTGTAACTTTTCCAGTTTTTTTTGTTCGTTTGTTGGTTTGTTTTTTTTTTTTATCTGAGAGAGAGAATGAGCATGAGCACGCTTGGATAGAACCCTGACTGACTACATCCACTCCAAGACACTGCTAAAATCCATTGACTACCATCACTTTTCATTTCCCCATGTACTTATTGCTCCCTGGCAAACGGGGAATTGCCTGTTCTTGCCATTCTTTTACTTTTTCTTTTAAATTTTGCTTGCTGTTTACACTTTAATGATGGTTCTATCTCTGGATACAGATTATTTAAATTGTATTCTGAGTAAGCATTTTGCTATTGAGTAGGAATCTTAACCTGTGCTTATATATAATCTCAATTTGTACATATACAAACAGACAGGTATATACATATGCCAGCATTTCAACAGAATTGTTTGGTTTTTTTTTTTTTGGTAATTTTAAGCATTTTACTTAATGCATTTAAAAACATTATTCTTAGAAGTCCATAGAATTTACCAGACTGGCAAAAGGGACCATGATACAAAAACAAACAAAACAAAACAAAAAACAGGTAAGGATCTTTGCAATAAAGGCTATGGGAAAGGGGGAGGACTTGTGACAATTTGTTGGAGAATTTAACTGTCTTGGAAGTCTCATTTTATGACCTGGTGGCAAAGATCATCTGGGGGTCCCAAGATTGCAATATTTTAAAATTATCATTTAATATTAATAACATCCTCAAAGATAGCAGGAGGAAAGGATTATGTAAACCAAAAGGACAGTACTCTATACCCAAACTGTATGCTTACCTTTTTTCATACAGAATACTTGACTGGTTTGAGCAGAGGGGCATGGGCCAACAAATTCCAAATCTGCCCTATTGCTTCCACATACATACACACAGAGAAGGGATGGAGGATAGAAGGGGAGAAAGGACAATGGCCCAAAAGGAAAGCTTTTAAAGAAAGCTAAATCCAGTATGAGAAAGAATCTTTATCTTAGAGATTTAGTCCTTATCCTTTTTGTTGTTGTTGTTGGTATTGTTGATAGAGTGAGATTGCTACTTAACCAAACCATACCCCTCTATAGCACCCTATGCTAGTTCCCGAAAAATAAGAATTACATTTCTGTACATTATCTTACAAGTTTCCTTAAGGTAAGTGGTAGGAATCATGAAGACCTTCATTCAAGTCCTACCTATTTGAATTCTTCCTGCTTCACATATTGGATAATTGACCCCTGGCAAGTCACTTACCATGTCAGTGCCTGAGGCACTGAACCAAGAGTGTAATTTGCAAGGTAGATATGGATCTACATTGGTATGGGGAGTTCCCTGTTGCAATGACACCATATTTTGGGTCTACCCACACCCCCAAAAGAAGGCTAAGAGATTAAAGTTTGTTTTCACAATACTTATAAACTGGAACAACATTAACTTTTAACAATTTGAAGTTGAATACTTTAAACACTGTGCAAGGAATTTGCAAAGATCCCATATTTGGTAATGCACCAAATCTCAGTGTTTCAGGAAGGGCCGGTAAGATGGTTATTTTTGTCAATCTGGTAACTAGTTATTTTTGTAAAAAAAAAAATATAATAGGCCTTGCTTTTCAAAAGAACTACTATTTATACCTTAGAGAATGCACTGCTATATACATTCCAACTGTGTTCTTCTTCAACTTGAAGGCTCTTGGAAAAATTTGTGGATCTGGCAGGGAAATTTGCCATTGAAACTTATTTGGAAACCAAATTTGATTTACTGAAATTTATCTGGAAATCAGAATTTGATTTGGAAACCAGAACTTGATTTACTGAAACCACTTCCTGATTTCTCATCAATTCTGGAAATATTATACAAATCTATCTTTTTGTATTTTTTGCATTAATTCATTTTTAGAAATTGTTTGAAACTCTCTAGAAATTTAAAGGTGACAAAAAAGTTAGTATAGTGATTTTAAGCCAAACTCTTCCTTGCCACCTCCAAACAGGACTTAATTTGGAACCTGCACATCATGGCATCACCTGCTGCTTTGAGACACCAAAAAAACTGATTCATTGTCAAATGTGTTACTTATTGCTGGGGTTTAGGGTGTTCTGTTCAGATAAGCCTGATTTTTTTTTTCTCTTTACCTTCCAGAACAAATCCATGCTCTCCTTACTTAAGTTTTCTTCTTCTTTTTCCCCCTCCTCTTTTTTTGGTAATTGATGCTGATGTGACTCTGCCTTCCCTCCTGCTATGCTTAGTGAGAAGAAAGGGAAATCATTATCATACTCTGGTTTCCATGGAAACAGACATTGCCCACATTTGGCTACTTGTGAAAGTTGATGATATATTTGCTTGTCAAGTAACTTCTGTATATTCATAAGGTTAGCTCAGGACACATGCATCTCTTTGCAGTGATCACTCATGAAGATCTGATCAGAAGTAGTGCTCATTTTTTAAGTGCTCAGAACAGGGGGAGGTGCTGCAATTGTTCCAGTGCATTGATAAAATTTATACTTTCTAGATAACAGACAAAAAGTGGCTATTGAATGCTAGCATGGAGAGGTGTAAAGAGACCTAAATTTGGAAGCAAAAATTCTGGGTTCAAATTCTGGCTCTGGTACTTCCTACCTGTATGACTTTGGACAAAGGGCAGCATGTGATAGAGAAAGAAGGCTTACTTTGAATCCCTTCTTTATCACTTGTGAGGCATTAGGCAAATTATTTCACCTCTTGAAGTCTCGATTTCTTCAGGAATAAAATGACAGAATTGAATTGGATCAACTTCGGGCTCCTTCCCAGGTCAGTCTGAGAGCCTTGATCTTAAGAGCAATACATTATAACATGTTCAAGTTAGGAAAAAATTTAGTAAATCTTGTTTATTGGTTATAAAAATGGCGAAGTGCACCTAAAATGATTTCCTTAATTAGACTAAATTTGTACATATGTTAACAGGCTTTCTTTCACTTGACTCAAACTGGAACATTCCTAATGTGATAATTGAGAAAAACAAAGACCTGCAGGGTGTTCATGGCAACAGAAAACTGACATATTCTTAGCTAGCAGGGCAACATTCAAAGATATTCATCCTCTTGGGAAAGCTTCTTAAGTATATAAAATGAAGCTACTGTATGGTAGTTTCATACACAAAAAAGGAAAGAAAAAAAATAAAGAACCAAGTGACGCGTCAACATTTCATTGTAACATGGTACAGTATAGTCTGCCTCTGTCTCTGTTACTGCCTATTTCTCTCTTAAGTACAAGATCATTTCTTGCCATTAAAAAATTCAGATACATTATGACCATTATAGATTTGTTACATGATCAAAGTGAAAGTAATTCAAATACATTATTCTCAATAGTGATTCTTAAAAAAAAATGTCATACTTTGTGCCCATACTTGCTTTTTTTTCCTTCTTTCCTGTTGAGGTACTCTCATAGAAGTCACCGGTAAATCTTTTTTTTTTTTCTTTGAGCAAAAAAAGAAAACAAAACAAATTTGAAGAACTGAATATTTTTTGTAAGTTCATTGGACAGAAAGAGGAAAATTGAAACCACAGGTGTACACCAAACCTGATGCTATTTATCTCTGGCTAGAAGAGAAATCCATAACCAAAAAGGAAGAGGGATAGGGCACAGATGATCATAAAAGATAAAATAAATAACTGTAATTACATAGAATTAAAAAAAACTTTTTCATGGATAAAAGTAGTATGATTAGGGTAAGAAGGAAAGCATCCAATTATTTCTAATATTCAAGATATATAGGGACCTAACATAAATATATGACCAAAAACATTCCTCAATGGACAAATGGTCAAAAACTATGAACAAAAAGAGTTAAAAGAATTGAAAACTTTAAACAATAATATGAAAAATTGTTCCAAATTGTTAATAACAACAGGAATATAAATCAAGACAACTACGATGCTGCACTTCTTCCTCAGCAAATTGGCAAAAATGACACAATAATCAGTTTTGGATTAGGTTATAGAAAGACAGAAACACTAATATCTTGTTGATGGAACTGTGAATTTCTGCAAATATTGTACAAAGTAAGTTTGAATTATCTTATGACAGTCACTGAAATTTCCATACTCTTTGACCCTGAGATACCCTTGCTAGGAATAGACACCAACGAGGTCAAGGATAGAAAGCAAGGTCCTATATCCCATAATGATGATGATAAAAAAGAAGGGATCATTCTTTAATTAGTAGTTAATGAGATATTATTATAATAGAAAGGAGCTAGAGACAAAGTAGATAGCCATTGCCTGGGGAAAGCAGTATAACAATATTACTATGCTATAAGAAATAATGAATATGAAGATTAAATGGAACCATGCTAAGCATTTAAATAAGCATTTGAGGTGATGCAAAATGAAGTAAACAGAAACGTGGGGAATACATACACACACACACATACACACACACACACACACACACACACACACACACACTGGTTATAGCAATGCTAGTAGAAGAAATGAGAACCACACTCTCAAGTTAAAATGATCAAGATTACCCCTTTCCCTAAAAAAGAGAAGAGATAATGTACTCCCTTCCCATCTTTAAAGAGTGATGACAAAGACCTAGAAATTACAGGGCTGTCCATTGCTTGGGCAATGGGTGAACAAGTTGTGGTATATGATGATGATGGAATACTACTGGGCTATAAGAAGTGATTAGCTCAATGATTTCAGAAAAAAATGAAAAGACTTGCATGAAATAATGAAGAACAAAATGAGTAGAACCAAGAGAATACTGTGTACAAAACAGCAATATTGTTTTAAGAACAACTTTGAGTACAAAAGTAATTTTTTCTATTTTAAATACCCAAATTAACTATAAAGTACATATGAAGATGCTATCTACATTCAAAGAAAGAAATGATAAATAGAAATATGTATAGAATGATTTTACATATATATATAGGTATATACCTACATACACAATACAATATGTGTGTGTGTGTATATACATATATATAAATACACACACATCTATTTTGTCTAATTGTAACCATTTCTAGGATGGAAGGGAGGGGAGGGAAGAAAAAAAGGAAACATGCAATAATTTTGTAGTATATTTGAAAAAATAGCAAGTTGCACATAGTAGGTTTGCAGTTTCATGTGCAACTTTTTATTGTACTATGTTACAGAAATGCTTATTTTATTCCAAAAATTAAAAATATTTTTAAAAAGGAGGGGTAGAATAAATATTTAATTCTAATTCTGTAAAAAGAAAGACTTAAACATTGTGAGACATTATATCTACTCTCAGAATATTTTTACTTAACTAGTCTTTCCATCATACCATATTGTCTGTCTTGGCAAATCTATTCATCTTCTCTCCCACTATAGACACTGGAAGGAACCCCACTGTCTTAGGGGGTGATAAACAGAGAGCCATCCCCAGAATCATATGAACATAGATTAAAAGCTGTAAGGGACATCAGAGGTCATTTTGTCTAACCCTTTCATTGTATGGATGAAGTATGAACTGATGTATAATTTAGTGAGCAGAACCAAGAGAGAACATCATGCACAGAGACAGCAATATTGTTTGATGAACAACTGTGAATGACTTAATTATTCTCAACAATACAATGATCCAAGACAATCCCAAAGTACTATTGATGAAACATACTACCCACCTCCAAAGAAAGAACTGATATTGATGGAACATAGACTGAAGCATGTTTTCACTTTCATTTTTTTCTTCAAGTTTTTACATAATTGTACATATATAACCCATATGTGATTGCATACCACCTCAGGGAAAGGAGAGGGGTTGGAGGGAAGGAAGGATAAAAATTAGAACTCAAAAATATAAATAAAAATGTTTATTACTTAAAAAAAAATAATAAACAAAAGAAACTGAGTCCCATACTCATTCAGGTAAGAAGTAAATGAAGGAAGGGCAACTAGGTGGCCCAGTGGATAAGGCACCAGCCCAGGACTCAGGAGGACCTGAGTTCAAATCCAGCCTCAGACACTTGACACTAGCTGTGTGACCCTGGGCAGGTCACTTAACCCTCATTGCCCTGCAGGCGAAAACATACTTAAAAAAATAAAAGAAGTAAATGAAGGAGAGTTCTAAATCAGGTACCACTTTATTAAAACAAGATAGAACACACAGGTTTATAAAACAATTTTGCTCAGTATATTCAGTAGAGTAACAAGATAACTGGGCAAATAGAAATTGCTGGTCAGTAACTAACAGTCAATTTCTTCTGGGTGTTTTTATGCTGCTGCTTTGGTATGCCCTTCTCAGCAATAGCATTCTGTGATGTAGATGGGCCTCTCTTGCTGGGATACTTCACAAAGTTCTATTCCAAGAATGCCAACTGCCAAATTACGGATAATAACTATTTGTGCTGACAAGATAGAAATACATACATTTTTTTCTCTATCATGTCTAGTAATCTATAAAAACAAAATGAAGAAGCAGCTAGGTGGCCCAGTGGATAAAGCACTGGCCCTGGATTCAGGAATACCTGGGTTCAAATCTGGCCTCGGACACTTGACACTTACTAGCTGTGTGACCCTGGGCAAATCACTTAAACCCTATTGCCCCACAAAAAAAAAAAAAAAAAGAAAAAAGAAAAAAAAAGAAAAGACTAGTTAATGATATTGGACACATCCAAAACAGAACATAAATTTCCTATAGGCCTTAAACCAACACTTGGAAACAATTGATGAAGAAACATTTATTAAGCATTTACTGGGTGCCAGGAACTGTATTAAGTGCTTGGGATACCAAGAGAGGAGGGAGACATCATACAAATATTGGAACATGCAAAAATAAATATCTAGTAAGATAAATATAGAGGAGCTTTTTAAAGGAGAAGGCAGTAGCAGCTGAGATCAGTGTAGGCTTGGTTCAGACCATAAACAATGTGTTTCTGCCTATTAAGTAGCCATGCCCATTGTATCTGGCAGATGTTACAGAGCCTGGCATTCAGTGCTGTAGTTATATGCTCCATTTGGGGGTACATGTTGACTAACAGTTTTGTTGTTTTCATTGTTCTTCTTCTTTCCAGCATCTGTGGGAATGAAAAATAATATGACTAAAGAAATGTTCCCAGAGAGGGTTTTAATATTACTTTGCCTTCCATGATGATCATCAGAAAATATTTATTAAGTTATCTAACTGCATGTGGCAAAATGCAGGCAGACACTGCCTGATGGAGTGCCCAACATTCCATATGAGTCAAAGGCCTCAGAGTAGCTTACAAATAATAATCTCGTACTACCTGCTATTTAACAAAGTGTTCTCTTTATAAATATAAACACTTTATTTGTTCTGGGTTCGCTAGTTTCTTGCTACCCTTGAGGTTGGACTTTAGATGAGTGTAAAGTATCAATGATATGTGGGAAATCCCCCTGCTAACATAGATTATTATCTGTTTATAACTTAACACATTTACTTTAGTGACTTGTCTGAGTCTCAGATAAGTTAAGTCACTCATCTATGATCTCATAGATAGTGTCAAGGTTTGAACTTGCGTCTCTCTGGTTCTAAAAGTCTGAATTCTCCCCACAATGCCTCTATATCAAATGTAAAAATAAAGTTTAAAAATCTTCTAATAATAAGAAATTGGAATGGAAAACTTCATATTCCAAGGTTGTATAAGAGCATTAAAATTTATCTTATGTTTTCTCATTTATTTAATGAATTCAAACCACTTAGCTATGATTGGGGTCACAAACTGTGTCTTTTTAAGGCATGAGAAGTAGAGTACTAAACTCAAGCCAGAAATTTCTATAGGGAGTATATAAGCAAATCTATTTTATGCATATGAGATGTAGGAAGGAGAAAAAGACACTCCAAGTTTATGCCTACACAGCATGTACAAAACATTTTAAAGTGAAAACCAAAAATCATCCCAAAGATTTGTTGTTGGTGGTATACATAAGATAATTTTGCTAAAAAGAAATTTTGGATAAATCATATTAGCACATGAGATTTCAGATTCCTTCTGTAAAGAAAGACTGTATTAGATCTCTATTAATACCCTTTCTGTTTCTGACTTGCTATTCAAGGATTCATATTGAATATCAAAAGTCACATTGAATATCAGATGAAATTGAACAAATCTACCCCCGCCTCTTGGTTCTTGCTCCTTTATTTATTTGTCATATTTTTAGAACTGAAAGGAACATGCAAGTCCACCTAAATCAATCACCCCTTATACCCCTCTGCATTTTACAGATGAGGAAACTGAGGCACAGAGTGATTAAGTACTTTTCCCAAGGTCACACAGCTAGTAACATAGTTAAGGTTCTAATCCAAGTCCTCTCCCTTCCCATCCAGCATTCTTATCACTATACAGTATTCTTTTGTTGCTTAAACTGATTAATATCTTGTCAAAGTCTACTGGAGCAGCAATTTGTGAATTTAAGTTAGAATTGTGACTCTTCTGAGTCTTTAATTTTCATCTTAAAGGCCCCATGAATTGATCTAACCCCATAATCACTGGAACAGCCAATCCAAGACAAGCAAAGATGGCTAAGTAGTAGGGTATAACAAAGCCTGGATCTCTCCCATAACTATTCAAAAAACAAACAAATTACAACAACAGTAACAACAAAAACAAACAAACAAACAAAAAATCCCTAAGGAATCAAGAAGAGAACCAGGTCAAGCACTGATTAGGAAATTCAAGTAGACACCCTTGTAAGCCATTCTCCTAGCCTAAGTTCCATTCTAGGTGATACAGCATAGAAAGAACATTGGCCCTGGAGTCAGGAAGACCTGAGTTCAAATCTGAGCTTAACCACTTGATGCTACTTAGCTGGGTGTGAGCCTGGGCAAGTCACTTAATCCCCATTGCCTCAAACATCCAAGGTCATCTCAAGTCGTTCTGATGTATATCTTGCTACTGGACACAGATGACTCTGGAGGAGAGAGTGAGGCTGGTAATCTTGCACAGCCCTCTCTCATTAAAATCCAATTTACTGCAATTCGTGATATCACCCCAATGTTATGGTCCCCTTGGAGAATGAAGGACAAACAGCAAGTTCCAAGAATTCAGCTCAAAGGCATGTGACCAGGATAGGAACTTTGGCAAAGGGTTAATGCACCAGTTTTGTCCCTATTGACCTGCAGCTGGATCTTGGATTTACCTTGTTTTTCGTCTTCTTTTTCCCTCTCTAGGTTTAGTCTAGCAAGAAAGCAGAAGCAGCCTTGCCTGTTAAATGGTGAGTATGAGTAAGAGGGATTGTCAACTCTACTCATCTAATAACTCTATTTCCATATTTTTTGAAGAGTTCAGCTTTGAGATTAGAGCTAAATTTCTTTCTACTTGTCTTGTTGTTTTAGATGACAATTTTTAAAACATTAATTTTAATACACAATTAAAATGCATTTATTAGTTTTTACCATATGGTTTTAAATATTTTTCCTGTTTTCTTGTTCTTAAAAAATGATTTATCTTTGCTTTGTTTCCTAGCCTCCCTTTGATTGTTTGATTGTTCTCTCTGTTGTTCTAAATTTGCTAAATTCCCATGTCAAATAGAAACAGACATGTCTACTACTAGTTCTGCTGATCATGCCAATAAGTGTTATTTATTCATCTATTGCTGATGTATAAGTGGGATGATATTACTGTAACATTGGTAGTAATTTGCCTATTTTATTCCCTGTTATTTCTACATGTCACTTGCCTAGAGAATTACTTAATAGGATCATTGTGGTATAATATTGTGTGTCCATTTTACATCCATGGTGATTTGTTGAATACTGTCAGTATGGATCAATTTATTAAAAAGGTGGGTATGTTACTGGCCTATGTTAAAAATCTTACCAGAATAATATTCATGTCTTCTTGAAGAATGACCATGAGAAACATAATTTTTCTGTCTTTTGGAACCATTGGAAAATTGATAAGGACAAATATCTGATATTTGTGAATCTGTGAAGTGATCCATATATACTGAATATCAGTTGGAAATTAGGGAGAAAATTGACTATAATCTTTTACTTTGCAATCCTACTATTGGACATATACCCAAAGGTATTCAAAGGTGGGGTAGGGGGGATTTCTCATATATATCAATAAGTAATATATAGCAATGAACTTCATAGTAACAACTGTCTAGAAACAAAATGGTATGAATCTATTGAGTAAAGGCTGAAAAATATGATATATGACTATAATGTAATATTTTATACAATAATACATGTAAATATGAGGAATTCAGAGAAACATGGAAGATTCAAATAAATTGATGCAGAATCAAATGAATAATCACAATTTTTGTAATGATCATTTGTAAATGAATAGTTCACTAAAAAAGAGGTCAAACTGAGAAACTGAAGAAGTAACAAAGGTGGTGAAGACAAAATAATGAAAAATATTTTCTCATGTTAAAAAGGTGAAGGCCCATGGGGGTAGAATGCTTGCATATATTATCAGAGATTTTGATGTCTTGGGTGGTTTTTTGATTAATTATTTTATATCACATGGAAAATTTAGTGTGGAAAGAAATTAAAATGACTGAGATACAAAAAACATAAATAAAATATAATAGCCCCTCACCCTCTCCACACACACATAAAATAAGCATATGGGGTTTTGGTTGTATCTGGGTTATTGGCTGCCTTTTTCTTCAATGGTTCTATCTGCAGTATTTTCCATTCCTTTGAAATATTCTCCCTTTTCTAATAGTTTGATATTCAGTCTCTGAATGCCTTTAAAACTTTTTCTTCCATGGCTCAGATTTCTCTCTTTCTATTTGTTCAGGTCCAGTCACTTTATAAGTATTATTGTTACCTTCTCACATAGTAAATTGAATACTGTGTCCAAATGGAGTGGCGCCACTATCATTGCTGCTAAGATTAGTTTGTCCAAGAAATATTTGTGGATTTGTTCCATTTCACATCTCAGTGTTATCCACATTTTTACTGGTCCAGTCAGTTATAGGTTTCCATCTGGTCTAGATAGAGGTAGAGGAAGCGGTTATGCCAGATGGTATTGCAATTCAGGTGAGGTTTTTTGCAAACTTAAATAGGATGAGTAGATAGTTGCATCATTTGGGCAGACACCATAACCTTTATGATCCCTAACCCTAGGTTACACAGAATGCAGAAAGCCAACCAGGAAGCTTGTTTGGAGTTGTTCAGAATGGCAGTTTGAAGTGAATGACAAACCCTTCTCTAGGGCAGAATAATATTATACAAGGACATTGATGGAAAAATGGAGTTTAATTCTTCTTTGACTTGAACTGGGATGTTTTTCAGCCAGATAAGTCTCTCCCTAACCTTGCCCTGTCCTTCTTCTTTATTGGCACCTTTCCCAAGGTTATCCTCCCCTGATACTGTCCTTTGCCTCTGTCAGTATATTTTTTTCAGGGAGGTATATGTGATAGTTAATTAGAGGAATAAGAGTTTCCACGTAGCACTGGCCCTCCTAAGACAAGAATACAAATGCATTAGAGTCTACTACAATTGTCCTTCGGGAGATTCTTTACTCCTTTTATACCTCAAAAGCAAGGCACATGAAAACTACGTATTGCCTAAATTATGGCATTCAAATGGGCAAGGAGCACATCTGAGTTATTCTGTTCATGTATAAATTGTGGACATATGCTAGAGAGAGATAATGAGCTGAGTTCAGAATCAAAAAGGAAAGATATATTGAGCTGGAGAAACTGTGGTTATTTTCAAAGATTCTCTACTGTTTACTGACACAAAAGGCAATGTTTCACAAAGGGCAGGTGAGTCAACCTAGCTGAAGTAGCAAGCTACCCTTAGGGGAAGACAGAAGGCAGTAAATGTCAGGCAAGTCAAATCATCACCACAACCACCATGAGTATCATCCCTCAGAAACTGATGGAAGTGGCCCAGGACCCTTAAACCAACAGCCTCAGGAATAGCAGTACCCCCTACACACCAGTTATGTATCCAGTCTTGTCCCCATAGCTAGAATTAAGGGGAGGACATGATGATAGGGCCCACCTTCATCACTACCACCTATAACAACTAACCAATTGCAACCAGCAGACAAAAATAGAAGAAGAGGGGCTTTGGGAGAGGCACTACTCCCCAGAATACCCTTCTGGTGAGAAAATTGAATCCTCCAATGTCCTCTCTTTATAAAGGACTGAAAATGCCATTTATCTTATTTGCCACCAGCTGCTCTGCTTGGTTTCTCCTCTGTTATTACCTCACGCCCTCTGGCACCACCTCCCTTCAGCTTCCTGTTGTGGATTGTCCTCTCCAATTAGATGTTAAGCTCCTTGAGGGCAAGGACTTGTTTTTTTTTTTTTTCAAAATGTTATTGTAATAATAATTTAAAAAAACACTGAAGTTACAGGTGATGAATGCTAGTTATTTTTCTGTTTCATGTGGAATAATCTCTTTTATTGTTTTGTTTTATGAAAATGGCTGTTTTGTTCCATGAATTGTAAATAAAATATATATTTTTTAAAAATCTGAAGTTTGGGAAGGGGCGGCAGCTAGGTGGTATAGTGGATAAAGCACTGGTCCTGGATTAAGGAGTACCTGAGTTCAAATCCAGCCTCAGAAACTTGACACTCACTAGCTGTGTGACCCTGGACAAGTCACTTAAACCCTATTGCCCCGCAAAAAATAAAAATTAATGCTTTAAGGATGACATAACCCTTTATTTACTTAATTTCATGTGATCCATATAGCAACTGGTGAGGAAGATAGGTGCTTTTATTATCGCCAATTATGATATCATAATTAGTAACAGGTAGCATTAATACAGCATTTTTGTGGTTTACAAAAACATCATACTTGGATTATATCATATGATCCTCACAGCAACCTTATTAGGTAGGTGTTGTTATTATATGCATTTCAAAGATAAGTTATCTGACAGCCAGATTCCAATGATAGAACCTTCTTGAAAATCATACACCTAGTATTTGTGTGGGGCTGGATTAAAATTCAGTTCTTCTTAATTTCAAGTTCAGTATTCTATTCATTGCTACTAGTGAGCTAGAGCGTAGCCAGGACTGTGCACATTACCTGAACAATTACTGATATACAGGAACTCCAATCGAATTTCAAGGGGGAAAGTCCCTAGGATGTGTGTGGAACACGGAGAATTATAAGGCCTTGAAAAGTTAGAGGATGCTGCTACTAACCAATCCTTGTTTCATAGGCAGCGATAAAATAAGATAATTATTGCCCATGAATAACAAACTAATTGCCACTGGTGACATGGCCCTAAGCATCCATATGACCCTGTAAAAAGCACCTTATCAAGGGAGATTTGCTGCCTCCTTGCCTCCTTAGCCTTTGTGCCATTCTACCTTCTACTGCTTTGGGATGTGTCCCCATAAAAGGAGAAAAAGGGGACAGATGCTCAACCAGCATTAATGTGTATGCTTTTCCTGTATCCAATGACTGATTCCTTATAAGATAAGTAAACCTAATATTTCATAACTAAGTGCTTGAATCTGGTCAGTTATTTATACTACTTCAATACATGTGGTTAAGATATATGCTAAAAGACTCAATAATAGGGAAGAAGGATAGAAAGAAGGAAGGCAGACAGAAAGGAAGGAAGGAAAGAAGGAATGAAGGAAGGAAGGAAGGAGGAAGGCAGGGAGGGGAGAAGAGAGGAAGGGAGAGGAGAGGAGAGGAGAGGAGAGGAGAGGAGAGGAGAGGAGAGGAGAGGAGAGGAGAGGAGAGGAGAGGAGAGGAGAGGAGAGGAGAGGAGAGGAGAGGAGAGGAGAGAGAGAAGAGAAGAGAAGAGAAGAGAAGAGAAGAGAAGAGAAGAGAAGAGAAGAGAAGAGAAGAGAAGAGAAGAGAAGAGAAGAGAAGAGAAGAGGAGAGACCTCTAAGCAAATCCAGATTATCTGTGGACAATAAATCATCATCCGCTACTTCAGCCCTTTATGCCTGAAATCAAAATAATCTTTGCAAAGTGGGCAATGACTTTTTGTCATATTTTTTTCTTATCAAAAACTATATTTTTCCTTCCTTCAATTTAGCCTGAGTAGGAAGTGTTCAGGGTCATGGCTTGGACAAGAATGGAGGCTCTAAGAGATGGGGAGGATGATTTTGATAATGAAGGTAGATGATTTTTTGAGATAAACAGAGAAGGCAACTTGAATTTGAGCCATCCTTAAAGTTAAGAAACATTTCATTGTATTTTAGATAGAAGTAAAAATAATACACTTGAAAGTGTGATCTGTGAGGTATATATAGATTTAGTGGGGAATCAACCTATTTTATATTCTGAAATAACACATAACTTTTTTCTCAATACTTCATCTTGGGAATTTATTAAGTTAACAAGTAATTTATTCATTGACAAAGTTGATTCCTGACCATAGGATTCTGATACTGTTTTAAAAATGTGTGTTCCAATTCTTTGTTCTCATCTCTATCTCAGTGGAAATCCTTTTTCAACATGCTTGACTCTTGATGATGAAAGGAAGTTTTTTACAGCATGAATTCTTTCTCCTTGAGGGAAAACTGTAGAGGTACAACTGAAAGCAATTTTGTCCTTATTGTATTTTCCTTTTAAAAAACCCTTCATTTAGATTACAGGCCACAATAGTTCCTGTGAAATGAATTGATAGTAGCATGCATTGGTGGTGTCACAGGAAGAGACCAAAGAGGGCTACTGTCTGTTATTCAGCCAGACTAGAGGAAAAGAACAGGTACAAAGCCAAAGACATACCCAAATACCAGCTACTTTGCTTTAAGTGTTTGTATGGGTATATACTACACACACATACACACACATGCACACAGCTGTGTATAGACATGTTTATATAAGTATAGGCATACATAATGCTTATATACACATGTGTATACATGCATGGACACCTGTGTACATGCATGTATGGACATGTGTATATAAGTATACCTATACATGCATGCTCATATATTATATGTGCAACTATGTCTATATATGTATATATAACATTCATTATGGCTATGTTTGTTTACATATTTAATTAATTTTATATTAATTTTGTGTGTGCTTTCTATGTACTTGCTAATTCCCCTATTTGAATGTAAACTCCTTTGAAATAAAGGTTGATTCATTCTTTCTATTGCTCTCTTCAGTGCCAACACATAATACCTACTTAATAAACACATTGATTGATTGAATAAGTGATTGATTTCTGACTCTTGCCCCACTCTATACTGTTTCTGTGCATTGCATTCACTATGATCAGGTCCTAGAATATACTTTGTTCTCACTTCTCCCCTCTAGACTATGGGCAAGTATTTCTGATCCTGTCATGTGAAAGGGATTTTTCTCCCTCTTTAGTTCTCCAAACAGTTTGTCTGTAGCAAAAGCAGTTTGTCTGTATCTCTCATTGGCTCATTACATTCCACTGGGACTTCTTCAGGTATGTGTATATACATAGATATAGTGTATGTGTGTATGTATATTATATATATATATATATATATACACACATATATACATACATACATACATATATATATATATATATATATATATATATATATATATATATATATAGAGAGAGAGAGAGAGAGAGAGAGAGAGAGAGAGAGAGAGAATGAAGAGACAGGGAAAGAGTCAGAGAGACAGAGAGAAACAAAATAGATACAGGTAAACTGAGAGGGAAAAACAACAGAATTTGGGGTTTCTGAAAGATGTGAAATTTAAGATGAGACTTGAAGCAAGCTAGGTAGGAAGGCTAAGCAGTTGTGGTGAGAACATACAGCATTCCAGACATGAGAGACAGCTGAAGCAAAGGTGGGGACTTGAGATATGGAATGTCCCGCTTTGAGGAACTCTAAGCAAACCAGTGTAGATAGTTTATAGAGCAAGTGGAGAAGAATAAAGGTCACTTAAATAATATTTTATTGGTAGGAAGAAACCAGGTCATGAAGAGCTTTAAATACTTAAGCAGAAGGTTTTTATATTTGATCTTGGAGGAAATGAAGCACCACTGGAATTCAATGAGCACTGCAGTGTCATGATGAGACAAATTCTTTTTCTTTAAAGTAATAAACATTTTATTTATAGCTTAGAGTTCCAATTTTTATCCTTCCTCCCCTCCCTTCCCTCTCCCTCCCTGAGTTCATAAGCAATCAGATATGGGTTATACATGTACAAATATGTAAAACATTACCATATTAGTCATTTTGTACAAGAAAACTTGGATAATAGTAAAAAAATGAAAAAAAGTGAAAAATAGCATGTGTTCCATCAATGTGTTATTTCTTTGGAGGTAGATAGTATATTTTCTCAATACTTCTTTGAGATTGTCTTGGATCATTGTATTGTTAAGAATACTTAAGTTCTTCATCAAAAATATTGCTGTCTCTTTGCACAATGTTCTTTTGGTTCTGCTCACTTCACTATACATCACTTCATACAAGTCTTTGCGGGCCTTTCCTAAATCATCCTGCTTGTCATTTCCCATAGTACAATAATATTCCATCACCATCATACAATACAGCTCCTTTAGACATTCCTTAATTGATGATTGATTTCCAATTCTTAGCAACCACCAAAAAAAAAAAAGCTGCTATAAATATTTTTTGCACAGATTTGTCTTTTTCTCTCTTGGGGGATGTCTTTGGGATATAAACCTAGCAGGGTCATTACTGGATCAAAGGGTATGTACAGTACTATAGCCTTTGGGCATAGTCCAAAATTGCTCTCCACAATGGTTGAACCTTTTCACAACTCCACCTACAATGAATTACCATCACAGCTTTCCCACATCCCCTCCATAATCCAATATTTTCCATTTTTGTTATATTTGTCACTCTGATAGGTATGAGGTGATGCCTCAGAGTTGTTTTAATTTGCATTTCTCTGATCAATAGTGATCTAGAGCATTTTAAATACGATTATACATATCTTTGATTTCTTTGAAAACTGCTTGTTCATATCCTTTGACAATTTATCAATTAGGAAATGACTTGCGTTTATATAAATTTGACTTAGTTCACTATATATTTGAGAAATGAGGCCTTTATCAGAGATATTTTTTCAAAAATTCTTTCACAATTTTCTGCTTCCTTTATAATCTTGCTTACATTAGTTTTGTTTGTGCAAAAACTTTTTAATTTTATGTAATCAAAATGATCTATTTTGTACTTTGTTTTACTCTCTATATCTTCTTTGGTCCTAAATTTTTCCTCTGCCCATAAATCTAACAGATAAGTGATTCCATGCTCTCTTAATTTGCTTATGGTATCATCCTTTATGTGTAAATCATGTAACCATTTTGAACTTACTTTAGTATACATTGTGAGATGTTGGTCTATACCTAGTTTCTGCCATACTGTTTTCCAGTCTTCCCAGAAGTTTTTGTCAAATAATGATCCCCCCCCCATCTTAGATCTTTGTATTTATAATATACTAGATTACTATAGTCATTTACTATAGTGTAATTTGTAACTATTCTATTCCACTGATCCACCTTTCTATTTCTTAGACAATACCAGAATATTTTGATAATTACTGCTTTATAATACAGTTTGAGATCTGGTACTGCTAGATTCACTTCTTTTCTATTTTTTTTTCATTGATTACCATGATAACCTTGAGCTTTTGTTGTTTCCGATAAATTTTGTTGTTTTTTTTAACTATAAAATATTTTTGATACTTTGATTGTTATAGCTCTAAATAAATAAATTAACCTAGATAGGATTGTCATTTTTATTATACTGGCTTGACCTACCTGTGAGCAACTAATATTTTTCCAATTGTTTAGATCTGACTTTATTTGTGTGAAAAGTGTTTTATGGTTCTGGTCATATAGTCCTTGAGTTTATCTTGGCAGGTAGACTCCCAAGTATTTTATATTGGCCATAGATATTTTAAATGGAATTTCTCTTTCTATCTGTTGTTGCTGAACTTTGTTGGTAAGATATAGAAATGCTGATGATTTATGTGGGTTTATTTTGTATCTTGCAACTTTGCTAAAGTTGATAATAATTTCAAGTAGCTTTTTAGTTGATTCTCTAGGATGTTCTAAGTATAATATCATATAACCTGTGAAGAGTGATAGTTTTGATTCCTCATTATCTGTTCCAACTCCTTTAATATCTTTTTCTTCTCTTATTGCTATACCTAACATTTCTAGTACAATATTAAATGATAGACGTTATAATGGGAATCCTTGCCTCACCCTGATCGTATTGGGAAGGCTTGTAGCTTATCCCCATTACAGATAATGCTTGTTGATGGTTTTAGATAAATAGTACTTATCATTTTAGGTAAATTCCTTTTATTTCTCTAGCATTTTTTATAGGAATGGGTGCTCTATTTTGTCAAAGGCCTTTTCTGAATCTATTGAGATAATCATATGATTTCTGCTGGTTTTGTTATTTATATGTCAATTATGCCAATAGTATTTCTAATACTGAACCAGCCCTGCATTCTGGTATAAAGCCCACCTGGTCCTAGTGTATGATCCTTGTGATATATTGTCAACTTTTTGCTAGTATTTTATTTAAAAATTTTGCATCAATATTCATTGGGGAGATTGGCTGTAATTTTCTTTCTCTATTTTGGTTCTTCCTGGTTTGCGTAGCAGCACCATATTTGTCTCATAAAAGAAATTTGGCAGGACTCCTTCACTTATTTTATCAAGTAATTTATATAGTATTGGAATTAGTTGTTCTTTAAATGTTTTGTAGAATTCCTTTGTGACTCCCGATCCTGGGGATTTTTATTAGGAAGTTTCTTGATAGTTTAATTTCTTTTTCTAAAATTGGGTTAAGTATTTTATTTCTTTTTCTGTTAATCTGGGTAATTTATATTTTGTATATATTCATCCATTTCATTTAGATTGTCAAATTTATTGGTATATAATTGGCAAAATAGTTCCTAATAATTGTCTTAATTTCTTCTCCATTGGTGGTGGGTTCACCCCTTTCATTTTTGATACTTGTAATTTGGTTTTCTTCTTTCCTCTTTTTGATCAAATTTTTTATCTATTTTTATTTTTTTAATAAAACCAGCTTCTAGTTTTATTTATCATATATTTCCTTTCAGCATATTATATTCTAAGCCCTGCAGATCTTTAATGTGGAAGCTGCCAAAGGCTGTGTAATTCTGACTGTAGCTCTACAGTATTTGAATTCTTTCTTTTTGGCTGCTTGCAATGCTTTTTCCTTCATCTGTGAACTTTGAAATGTGGCTATATATATGATGTTCTGGGGAGTTTTCATATTGGGATCTCTTTCAGCTAGTGATTGGTGGACTCTTGCCATTTCTATTTTGCCCTCTGGTTCTAATATATCAGGGCAGATTTCTTTGATAATTTCTTGAAAGATATTGTCCAGGCTTTTTAAATCATGGCTTTTAGGTAGTCTAATAATTACTATATTATGTCCTCTGAATCTATTTTCTACATCAGTTATTTTTCCAATGAGAAATTTCACATTTTTTTTATTTTTTGATTTTGTTTTATTGTATCTTGGTCTTTTGAAGAGTCATCAGTTTCCATTTGTTCAATTCTAATTTTTAAAGAATTATTTTCTTCAGTGACCTTTAATGCTTCCTTTTCCATTTGGTTAAATCTGTTTTTAGGAAACTATTTTCCTTAGTGAATTTTTGTATTTCTTTTTCGTGGTTCTCTTGCATTGCTTTTATTTCTTTCATGAATTTGTCTTCCACTGCTCCAATTTCCTTTTTAAAGCTCTTTTTAAGTTCTTCCAGGAATTCTTTTTGGCCTGATACAAATTTACATTTTTTTTTGAAGTTTCCCCTGTAGCCATTATGTGACTATACTCCTCCTCTATATTTATGCCTTGATTTTCCCTTTCACCATAGTAACTATAAATAGTCAAGCTTTTTTTGATTCTTTTGCCTTATTTTTACCTTGATGTTTTTTATGAGAAATTTGGGCTCTATTCCTGCACTGTCCCAAGTTTTTGTGCTGAAGCTCTGGGTCTTACTAGTGTCTTTCACTGGACTTCAGGGCTTAGCCCCTTGCTTTCTCTATAAAGTAAGCTTCCACTCTGATTGGTATTGGGGAGTTAGTCCTCTCTTTTGGCCTCCCATGAGTGTAGGCTGGTCTTCTCCAGGTGTGGTGTCCTGGTGTTAGATTGCAAAAGTTAATAAATTCTTTCTGGTGGCTATCCCTGGAAGATTGATCTTCTTGTTCATCTACCCCAGGGGTGGTGACCTGCTGCTGGGTTGCTCTGTTAGCAAGCCCTAGAGGATTAATTTTGTTGCCAATATGCCCGAGTGTAGGGGTCCTGCTGCTGGGTTGCTGTGGTAACTGAGTCACTCAGCCAGCAGTCCCTGGAAGGGTAATTTTGTTGCAGATCTGCTGAGAGTTGGAGCCTCCTGCTTCTGGTTGGCCCTAGAAATAGTCTCTCTGCTGGGAGGTCCCAGGGGCAGGAACTTGGTGTTGAACAGTCTTGGGTGGGGCTTTACTACTGGTCAGCAGTGGGGTCCAAGCCTCCCTGGTGGTCTGTGCTCACTGTGTCATATCTGGTGAAGGTCGCTGCTATGTGGCCCACACTGCTCACTTGACCACAGGGCTGCTGGTTTGCAGGAGAGTGGAGCCTCACTGGTGATTTGCCCCAGGCTCAGAACCCTGCTTCAGATCCCCTGCTATGAGCCCAGAAGCTGCTGTTGCTACTGCTCTTGGATCTCACTTTTCTTCCACCCAGATAAGACAGACCTCTCCTGCTGAGCTGGTAGGCTGTTTCCCTTCTCCTGGAATGATTCAGAGGAGGTTTTCTATTGATTTGGAAGGGAAATCTGAATCTGGGAGAGTTACAGGGGGGTTGCTTGCTCACTACATCATCTTGGCACTGGATGTCCTAGAAAAAACGTTCTCAAGAAAAATCATGTTGGGATTTGGATATATGATAAATTGAAATAAGAAGAAAGTTGAGGAATGGAGACCTGTTAGAAAGCTATTGCATAGGGGTCAGCTAGATGGCGCAGTGGTTAAAGCACCAGCCCTGGATTCAGGAGTACCTGAGTTCAAATCTGACCTCAGACACTTGACACTCACTAGCTGTGTGACCCTGGGCAAGTCACTTAACCCCCATTGCCTGCCAAAAAAAAAAAAAAAGAAATGAAAAGAAAGAAAGCTATTGTAATAATCCTGATGAGAGGTGATGAGGGCCTGAGCTAGGGGCATGACAAAGGTGAGTGGAGAGAAGGTGATGTATCCACCAGACCTTGCCAAGGTAAGAATAACCCCTTTGGCCACAGATTGGGTGTGCAAGGTTAGAGTGAGTGGAGATTTTGACGTTAGAGATCTTCCAATCAAACCCTTTCATTTTATGAATTTGGAAACTAAGACACTGAGAGTTTGAATAGCTTCCCCAAGTTTACATAGTTAACAAGTGGCTTGTAGGAGATTCAAATCATGACCTTAAGATTTCAATTTCAGAGTCCTTCTGTTGCATCTCAGCCTTCAGACAACTCTCTATATTGGTACAAGGAATTTCTACACCAATAATTCCTATATAGGTAAAATAAAAGTTCTGGGCCACTCACCCTCTCAAAATATACTTTAGGGACATTTCAACCCCTCTGAGAATATAGTACTATGCTGTTGTTCATTTTTGTGTACCTAGCACAGTACCTTGCATATTGTAGGAATTCATAAAAAATAGAGAGAGCTAGAACAAACCTTAGACATTATGAAGTCCAACCCCACTATCTCTACCAATGAGGAGAATCTTCTACAAAAGGGCTTTGAGCCTCAGTTTACATACAGATGAAGAAACAAGTCTGGTTAAAGCTCACTGACCTGCTCTAGATGACATTGGTATAAAGTGGGATAGCTAGGATTTGAACCCTGGTCCTCTTGACTACAGATTCAGCATTCTCTCACCTGCATATCGTTTTCTCTGAATAAATGTTTTAAATTGATTTGTATTGAGACCACAGAGATATTTCTCAATACAAGGAACTCTCTTGTTTATTAGGTGGCTAAGTGGATAGAGCTCTGGCCACAGAGTCAGGAAGAGGTGAGTTCAATCCAGGTTCAGACACTTATTTGCTGTATGACCATGGGAGAGGGACTTATTATCTTCTTATTGCCTCAGTTTCCTCAAGTGGAAAATTGGGGTAAAAATAGCTCTTGCCTCCTAGGGTTTGTTGTGAGAAACAACATTTGAGATCATATTTGTGAAACTCAGCACAGTTCCTGTAGCATAGTAGGTGCTTAATAAATACTTGTTTCCTTCCTCCTGCCATGCTGTATTAACTTTATTATCATTGCCACTATTTTTCTTTAGCCCATAGAAAATATAGAACTATGGTGGGGAGGAGGGAATTGGATGCAGTTTAAATAAATGCATGAATGCATAATACATATCCATATACACATATGGATATAACAAATGTCACTATATATAACTATATGTAACTATATCTACATCTATAGCTATGTATGTGTGTGTGTCTGTGTGTGTATATATATATATATGCATATATATTTATTTATTGAGAGAGATGGAAGGAGAGAGAGAGAGAGAGAGAGAGAGAGAGAGAGAGAGAATAAGAATGAGGGACTAGCAGGTATATGGTGAAATAGATAAAGCGCTGGGGTCTGGAGTCAGGAACAATCATCTTTCCAAGTTCAAATCCAGCCTCAGACACTTACTGGCCATGTGATCTTAAACAAGTCACTTAAGCCATTTGCTTCAGTTTCTTAACTTGTAAAAGGATATTGTTGGGGCAGCTAGGTGGCACAGTGGATAGAGCACTGGCCCTGGAGTCAGGAGTACCTGAGTTCAGATCTAGCCTCAGACACTTAATACTTACTAGCTGTGTGACCCTGGGCAAGTCACTTAACCCCAATTGCCTCACTAAAAAAAAAAAAAAAGATATTGTTGTTGTTCAATTGTATCCTTTTTTGTGACCCCATTTGCGGGTTTCTTGGCAAAGATACTGAAGTGGTTTACCGTTTGCTTCTCTGTCTCATTTTATAGATGAGGAAACTGAGGCAAACAGGGTTCAGTGACTTGCCCAGGATCGCACAGCTAAGTGTCTGAGGCCAAATTTGAACTCTGAAAGGTGAATCTTCCTGACTTCCTTCCCAGCATTCTATCCACTGTGGCACGTAGCTGTCCTCATAATTTATATATATATATATATATATATATATATATATATATATATATATATATATATATATGTGTGTGTGTGTGTGTGTGCGTGTGTGTGTGTGTATGTGTGTGTGTCTATATGTCTATATGTATTCCTGCATGTATCTGTCTATCTGTCTGTCTATCTATCTATCTACCTACCTATCTACCTATCTATCTGTCTACCACCTATCTAGTTTATCCTCACATCACTAATGAGGAGGGTTAGAGAAGTCACCTCCCCAGGGTCACAAAAAGAGTCAGTAATAGAGCTAGAATTAGAACCGAATTCGAATTCTAAGAATTCAATGTTCTACATTATATTATCTCTAATAATTTCCTTAAAAGGCAGCCCTTCTATTTTTGATTACTAGTCGTAATCATTGAAATCAGTATCATGGTCATGAAGAGGGTTAGAATGAACAGGTCAGATAACTCAGCCTGCCCCAGTTGCAATTCATAGGCTGCCTATAGCACCAGCATATCCTTATTTTTTTTCCAATCACAAGGTCAGTTTAATGGAATTTTTTCCCCTACCTCTTGAAATGTTTCCAGATTTTGTTATAATTTGAATTCCCTCAGATTGCTGATCTTAGGTCTTCTTTCCCCTCTGGTAATTCAAATCAGAACATACTTTACTACCAATTCCTGTCTTTCATCATTGATGATCAGCATCAAATCTAGGAACATGCATATACTATGTGTTCCCACATTTAACTGAAAATCTCATCTTTTAAAGCCAAAGGTGGGATGTTTCTGCTGCTTCAGCCCCCTGGAGACCCTTTTATTCTGCCTCCCTGGTACACCGACAAGGTATCACTGTGCCAAGTAAATCTAATATCATTCCATCAAAAGTTCCTTTAAGTGATTAAAATTTCTTTCCACGTACTTCTAACTGAATCATTTTTAAAAGAGATTTTTGAGGGCTCTTCTTTGCTCCATTCTTTATTGAAACAAACTAGCCTTTTATTATGTAGGCTTTTAAAAAATTTAAGCTTAAGAATGTATCCATGAGTCAGATTTTCTTACCAATGGGTTGATGGCTGGACTTGCTTAAATCAGTGATGAAAAACACTGTGAAGATTGAGAGTATTTGAGATAAACAATATTAAAATTTCCTGCGTTAGGGTAGAGTAATTCAGAAAAGTGTGGCTTTAGTCCTGTTCTTTGAATTTTGGGGGAAGTAGTAGTGATACTTAACTTTCTCTAACCTTTCCTGAAGGCCTTGTAAAAAGATTTGCAGGAAAGCATGGTAGTCAGAAGTGTGAGTTTACAGAAAATGTGAACATCCCTCCTTGGGATGCCAAGAAGGAAAGGAATAGGCATTTTAAAGCGTTATTATGTGCCAAGCAGTCTGGTGAGTTCTATGATTCAAAATGTCCTTCCTAGGAAAAGCTTAGCCTGCAGAAACTCATTGTGGAAACTGCATCATCTTTGGTACTCATCAGTAGCATGAGGAGTCTCTGCCACTCCATTTATATGGTCAGAAGGCAGAGCAAAAAACTTCTCTCAAAGTCTGCATTTAAAAAAAAAAAGCTGATAGCCTAACCATTTTCTACCTTGAATCAAATACCTGTTATGGCACTTGATCCAACAGGAATCTCTTCTTAAAGCAGATTGTTTTTGAAGACCTTTAGTTATAGGAAACCTACTACCTCCAGAATCAACTTGTTTATTCCACCTTTTGACATTTCTAAGTCCTCAGAAGTTTTTTTTTTATATCAAGGTGATATAAATCTGACAGAAATTCCAAACCATTGATGCTAGTTTGATATCATTAAACCAAGCAGAAAAAGTTCTATACTATATTTCAAATGATAACCCTTCAAATACTTAAAGATAGTCTTCTTTTATCCCTGAATCATAGAATTTCAGAGTTGAAAGCAGTCATCTATTGGCCAGCCAAACCTAACCCATCCTTGAAAAGAAATCCCCAAGATCACATACCCCCAAAGTAGTCATCCAGCTTCTGTTTGAAGACCTACCATATCAGGGAATCCATTAACACATAAGGCAGATCTTTGTAGTTTTACCCTAATAGTTAGAAAAGTATTTCCTTGGATCAATTCTAAATCTATACTTTAAAAATTTCTATCAATTTCCCTCATGTTCCCTCTCTAGTGTTTGTTAATCAGAATAAAATAATTAGAATTAGAAGAGAAATAATTGATTGGGATAAAATATTTGAAACAAATATTATAGCTAAAATCTGATAGCCAAAATAAAAATGGTATTAGTAACAATGCATGCAACATGAGCTAATCCCCAGTGCATGATTGGTCAACAGTGTGAACAAATAACTTTCAAGAAAAGAATGAAAACCACAAATGATCAAATAAAAGTGTTCTACATTCCTAATAGTAGAATAAATTCAAATTATAATAACTTTTGGGGTTTCACCTAAATTTGTATGTTTTCTTAGAAGACAAAAAATAAGACCACTCCATTTTTTTTCAAGAACAGTGGAAAGAAAGTACACCAATGAATGGTTCACTAAAATAGTTCAACTGTTCTGGATGTTAATTTTCAGTTATGCAACCAAGTGGTAAAATTACACCCATATCTTCTCTCAGTAATCCCATGACAAAAAGTCAAATATTAACAAAATTTCACAGAAGGGTTTTTATAGCAAAAAAAAAAATTAAAAGGAAAAAAAAATATATCCAGTGATTGTGGCTGAATGGTTCTGAATGGATGCTTTGGTCTTGACTGGTGATGTTAGCAGTATAGGGAGCTTCTATGGGAATAGTCTGAAACTCAAAATTCTGTAGATTTATCTAGAGGCAATGAAAGGTTAAATGACTGCATATGGTAACATTTAGTTTGTGTCAGAGGTGGGACCTGAAATCATATCATTCTGGATGAAACCTAATCTCTATTCACCATGCCACATGGCTTTGGATAAATAATGAACATTTTTATCATTTTTAAACCCTTCGTTCTTGCATCACCTACATATTCCTTTGTGTTTCTTCACTTCTTCTCCCCTCCCCCCCAATGAAAGTCATCCATTATTAGAAAGACTAGAAAAAAAGAGGCAGGAGTGGAAAAAAAACCAGGAAAACCAATTACTTAACTGAAAAAAAAAATTCTGGTATTATACTGAACGTTGTAAATCCATAGACTCACTTCTCCCCTGAATCTGGATAGGAAAAAGGGGAGGTATCTTTTTGTATCTCTTTACTGAGGCCAAGCTTGGTCATTAAATTTTTAAGATGCTGAATTTCAATCATTGTGTTAATCTTTTTATATTTATGTTGTTATATTAATGTCACATGTGCATTGTGTACCCATACATATATGACATGGGTATACACATATGTGTGCATACATGAACACAAGACACTGTGTACATCTGTATAAATGTTGTGCACATATGTATATGTACATTTATCATGAGTATATGCAATACAATACAAATGTAAAGCATACTCTGCATACATGTGTATAAATACATGGGTGTACATATACTTACGGTTATGTGCACATGTGTGTTGAGGATAACACCTGTGAACTTGTATGGCCAGGGGATGGTGACATTCTTGACAGTAAAGGGAAATATGGAAGGGAGGTTTGTGGGTGAAGATAATTTTATATGTATATCACAATATATACATTATTCAGCATAAAATAAAAATAGAATTAATAATAATTATAATAGCATTCATAATAATAACATTGGCATGTTAGTTATATATGTATGCCACACATGATATATGCATATTATATATATTATAATACTACATATAAATAAGGTATATATATTTTCCTGCTCTGTCCACTTCATTTTGCATCAGCTCATATATATCTTCTTATATTTCTCTGCATTCATTCATCATGTTTGTGGCTTCTTTTAACACAGGTAATATTCCATTACATTTTTCACCATACTTTGTGTAGCTGTTCACCATTTGAGAGACATTAGGTTTGTAATGGAATTATGATTGTATATTATGAAATGATGAATAAGAGTTATTTAGTGAAACAGGAATATTTATATAAATTGAGGTTCAGTGAAATAAGTAGCATCAAAGAAATAAGATACACAATGACTAGATAACAGTGTAAATGAAAAGATCAGTAAGAGGAAATTGAATTCTAAGATGTTAAAAACCAATGGAGGTCTTGGATAATCGATAATCCAGCATATTTCCCACCTCTACACAGAGAGGCAGAAGACTACTAGAAGAGAGTATTGTCTCATCAGAGTCAGTCACTGTGTCAGGTGTTTTTCCTATTTTTTTTTTCACAAGGGAATGTTCAAACTGAAGGGGAGTTGAAATAACTGCAGTGAAATGATTAAAGGCATCAATCAAATATATTAAAAAACTTTGTTGTTTGATGAGATCCCTGTGCAATTCTACCATCCTATTAAGACAGCTCCCTCTTTTCCAGATTGAGTACCAGCAGAATTTTGCCCTTGAGAACTTCTCATCATTCTTGGGGGTAATTTCCCCTGTAGCTTTATTGAATGTAGGTTCCTACTTATCTTTCTACTGAGCTTTTTGAAGCTAGCTCTTCCAAAATCTGAGGTGAAAAGTCTAAGGTGAAAGTCTAAGCTTCTATCACTCTTATAGTCTTAAGTATGACAAACTCTATGATGAAATTGCCACTTCTTCCTGAAGGTCCTTTATAAACTGTTAGATCTTATTTGCCAGAAACAGGTACAAATTAACATTTTCTTTGCTGCTTCCTGCAGCATTTGAAGAACAAAATCATTAAAATGCCATCAGCCTTTCTATTTTTAGAATATAAAGTCCTTGAGAACAAAGACGCTTTTCCTTTCCTCTGCATCCCTAGGATCTAGGACAGTGTCTTACAGTTTAATTCAATTCAATTCAATTCAATTTGGCAGTCATTAAATGTCTACTAAGGGCCAAGCAACTTACCTGGTACTGGAGATATGAAGATCAAAATAAAAAGTCCTTATCATAAAGAATCTTGGGGCGGCTAGGTGGCGTAGTGGATAAAGCACCGGCCCTGGATTCAGGAGTTCCTGAGTTCAAATCTGGCCTCAGACACTTGAAACTTAATAGCTGTGTGACCCTGGGCAAGTCACTTAACCCCATTGCCCCGTTGAATTAAAAAAAAATAAGAATCTTACTTTTTTGGGGGAAAGGGGGAAATTTCATGTATATAGACAGGTAAATGCAAAATATATTAAAATAATTATAAAGTTATTTCAATTAGAAAAAAGCACTAAAAACTGAGAAGACTAACAGAGGCCTTTCATAGTAGGTGTAATTTGGTTAACTTAGGTTAGTTTGTGTGATCCTATTAATATTCTGCTGAACCAAAGCAAAGACAATTTTGAATGCACACTTTTTCTTTCCACTACAAATTTGTTACATAATTCAATCCTTTTATTCCTCCAGAATTGATTCACTATCCTTTATCCTCTTATCCACTTAGTGTAAGAGCTATTTCAAAACTTCTCATCCCTCATAATTCCTTCCACAATTCCTCTCCCCCATCCTCTGAGCTAAGAAATTTGTTCAGCCATTTTCTGAGAACTCCCTCTTCTCCCCTCCTTTACATCTAACCTCAATCAGATACTTTCTGCAATTATCTTCTTTTTCACCTGTTTCTTACATGGTTCCTTCACCTGAATCTCGCATAAAGAGATGGTCCTTTTTGTAAAGGTAACCCCTCTACATAAACATGATACCTGGTCCCAATCTGTATTCTACAACAGATTGTCTTATCAGCCCTACTCTCACTTATCTCTATATCACTGTCTACTGGCTGCTTCACTAATCCCTACCACATTTCAATATTTTCCCAAGCCTCAAAAAAAAAAAAATTACTTGATCCATCCATCTTCACTAGTTATCGTCCTCCAGCTTGTCTCCTTTCAGTTGTTAAATTCCTTGGGAAGGCCATCTATAACCCATTTCCTCCCCCCTTACTCTCTTTCTAACTCTCTGTAGTTTGGTTTCTAACTTCACAATTCAATCAAGCTGTGTGACCCTGGGCAAGTCACTTAACCCTCATTGCCCCACAAACCAAAAAACAAACCAAAATAAAAAACAATGCAATCAAAACAACTCTCTCCATTGTTACCAGTGTTCTTATCATTACTAAATCTAATAGCCTTTTCTCTACTTTTATCCTTCTTGCCATCCCTGCATCCTTTGACACTTTCAAACATCTTCCTCTTCTGGATACTTTCTTCTCTCTAGGTTATGGTGAAGCTGTTCTTTCCTGTTTCTCCTATATTTCAGGTTCCTCCTAATTTTCCTTTTCTGGAACTTCAATCAGGGGTTTATCTTGGTTTCTCTTCTATTTCTACAACTACTTCACTTAGTGATCTCATCAGGTCACATGAACCTGATTTTTATCATTTCTGTGCGGATTCATATATGTATATATAATATTGTGTTTCCCCAGGTACAAGTTAAAACAGTTTTTAGAATAAAAAAAAAAGTTTTGAGTTCCAGATGCTATCCCTTCCTCCCTCTCTCATCAGCCCCCTCCCTGAGACGGAAAGCAATCCAATATAGTTTGTTGATTATTTCCAGTTTGTCCTGTAAATACCTTATTTGCTCATAATTGTTTTCATGTTGCTCCTTTTATTAGACTATAAGCTTTCTGAGGAAGTTAGGTGGCATAGTGAATAGAGTACTGGCTGTGATGTCTAGAGCACCTGATTTAAAATCTCACCTCAGTTATATAGCTGTGTAACCCTGGGCAAGTCATCTAACCCCAATTGCCTCAAACATCCAGGCCATCTCCAGTCATCCTGATATATATCTTGCCACTGGACCCAGATGGCTCTGGAGGAGAAAGTGAGGCTGGTGACTTTGCACAGCTCTGCTTCACTTAAATCCAATTCATTGCGTGGGCAGCTAGGTAGCAGTGGATAAAGCACTGGCTTTGGATTCAAGAAGACCTGAGTTCAAATCCAACCTCGGACACTTGACACTTACTAGCTGTGTGACCCTGGGCAAGTCACTTAACCCCCATTGCCCTACAAAAAAAACCCAAACAAACAAAAAACAACAACAACAAAAAATTAATTGCAAATCATTACATCACCCTGATGTCACAGTCACTTTCAAGAACAAAGAACAAACTACCACCACCACCAACAACAACCAACAAGCTTTCTGATGGCACAGTGTCTGGCACAAAATAACACTTTATAAATGCTTATTGATTGGCTGACTTAGGAGTTCCAAGAGGTAGCAACAATACCTATCTATAACATAAGACTTTGAGGTTTGCAAAGCTCTTTACAAGTATTATCTCGACAGACCTTTACAAGAACCCAGGGAGGTAGGTGACTATATTATCTCCACTTTACAAATGAGTAAAACAGAGCAAATAGAGATTAAATGACTTGACCAATATCATGTGGCTTGTAAATGTCTCAGCCTGGATTGGATCTTTGGTGTTTGAGACTCCAGGTTCATTGTTTATCCCCTGAACAACCTTTAAATTTGGGTGGGGTGGGGTGAATGGGTAGGAGGACCTATAAAAGTACACAGAGATGGAGCAGCTAGGTGGTGCAGTGGATAGAGCATGGGCCCTGGAATCAGGAGGACCTGAGTTCAAATCCGACCTCAGGCACTTGACACTAGCTGTGTGACCCTGGGCAAGTCACTTAACCCCAATTGCCTCATCAAAAACAAAACAAACAAACAACAACAACAACAACAAAAGTACACAGAGATGGAAGGTGTAATTATATGTCTAGGCTAGAGCAAGTAGGCCATGTTGTTTGGAAGTGAATGAGTGAGGAGGAATAATTTATAATCAGTCAGAAGATGTTATGGATTCAGATCATGAGGAGTTTAAATTCCAACAGAGCAATTTTTCTTTTATCCTGGAGGCAATACAGAGTCATTGAGGCTTCTTGAGCAGGGAATAACTTGGTGAGAACCCTGATTTTGGAATATCACTTTGACAAGTACATTGTATAGAGAAGGCAGATGCAAGGGGAATGTTAAGGAGACAATTGCAACAATTGAGCTAAGAGATTATGAAGGTATGAATCGGGAAATAGTAAGTGTTGTATCTTCTACCTTTTATTTTACTATGTTTATATTTTTTACTAAAATTGTCAAGACATAGTAAACATTTAATAATGTTTAATTGAACTGAATCTTATATATATTCTCTATCAAGATATCTATCTATATGCATATGTGTAAGACATACATACATATATATATATATATATATATATATATGAACAAGTAGAAAGAAAGAGGAGAGAGGGGGGAGGGGGACAGCAAATGAGTGAGTGAGCAACGTCTGACATATGGGTAGAACCCTTTATTCCTACCATATCATTTTTCCATGCCAGGTTTCTGATCTCTTTTCCAAAGATATTGCCTCATTTACTCAACTTCATCATTCTTGTCTGGAGTTTTGTAAAATATTGCTCCCATGATATTATTTCCTTTTTTCCCTTGAGGAATGAGGTGATTGAATACTGGACTTGGAATCAGGACAGACCTGAGTTTGAATCTTGCTCCAGATACTTTATTAGCTATGTGACTTTGGACAAATCACATAACCTCTTTCTGCCTCATTTTCCTTAGCTATGAAATGAGGATAATGATAACACTTTCCTTACAAAGTTGTTAGCCTCCCTCCATTGAGCCTTACTATATGGATATATTTATTCTTCTTCACTCAAATCATATATTTTTCAAATGAGTATATTTCCTTAATACACAATGATATTCCACTCCCTTTTAGGAAATCTGGTCCTTTCAAATATGGTACTATTCCTCAAAGAGACAATCTTTAATCAATCTGGGAAGAGATGCCTATTCCCCAGCTCCATAGATGATCTTACCTTGTTTCTCTGTCACATTCTTCTATCCTCTAGATTCAACAACAGTTAAGTTTCTCCTCTGTCTCTTCAGATTGTTTTTCCTCTTTATTATCGTTTTAAACACGTTCTTCTTTCAAAGGGCATATGTGCCTTATTAAATTGGAAATAAGAAAGGTATTCCTTCATCTCTCTTACTCTCTCCTTAAGTAGAAAGACCAAAATCTACATTACTGGCACTCGTATGAACTTATACATAACACATTCTCCAAGCCCTTGCAAAACTACTTCTCCTCTCCTTCCCCTATATTTGTCGAGACATAGAATTTGTCAGTCTTTCTCCTAGATCCCATGGCTAACTTCTGTGGCAAAATAATTGTTTTGTTTTCCATGAATCTTTTCTGAGCCTAAATCTTGATTTCCATAGGTAGCAAAAGAATAAACCATTGTTGCTTAGAATTTCATTTCATTTTGTTGCTTGATAGAGTGAAAGAAAAATCCAAAAATAAAAGGTGATAGGAAATCACTTCCAACAGTTACTCCTGGAGACAAAAAGAAAAGATGGTGGTTCACTTTATCTTGTGCTTTCAAAAATATGCCTTTGTTAGTGTTTTTTTGGTAGTGAGGCTACACTGAGTCATAGGCAGAACTCATTGAATGAAATGATCCCTTCCATCTCTATGACTCTAGAAGCTTTAGTGATTTCTCAACTTCCAAGATTTTTTTAATAGGATTTTGGTTATACAGATTTCTATTTCATGCCATTTTCAATTATTTTGAACATTTTTATAATTAATTAATTTTTATAATTTCCTATGCTAAATACACAAATATAGTATATAGATTTCCACTTAATTGTTTTCATTCACCCAGTGGCTCCAGTCTATTCTGTTTAATTAAAAGACTGACAAATGGACCCCTCAAATATCTTCAAACACCCAAATTTAGAGGGTAAGTATATTAAAAGAAATGCAAAGTCAATGTAATTATGTAAGTCAATATTCTTTTCTTTACAAATGCACTTTGCAGAGGCACAATGGAATCCAAAGGGCAAGTCCATTGAGAAAGCAGAACAATTGGTTTCCAAAAGTGCTTCAAAGAAACACATAGAGGTGAAGACAATTTGTAAAGCTCTGTGCCAGTAGAGTTCCTGCAAAAGTGTCCATTAATAGACTTTTGTGGGGGGGCAGGGCAATGAGGGTTAAGTGACTTGCCAAAGTCACACAGCTAGTAAGTGTCAAGAGTGTGACGCTGGGTTTGAACTCAGGTCCTCCTGAATCCAGGGCCCGTGCTTTTATCCACTACGCCACCTAGCTGCCCCCATTAATGGACATTTATGCTTGCTTGCCACTTATGAAAGATTTCACAATCAGTGTTGAGTTTCCGGGTTCAGTACTTGAATATCGGTATATGGTGAAATGATTTCTTAACTTAATTGAAGTTTGTAGAATAAGATTATTTTTCCTTCAACTTCCAGTAGTACACAAAAATTTCTTATTTCTCTGTTCTTGGCTGAGCTTTGATATTGTACTTTATGGTAATTATTTCTTGGATTTTAAAAAATAATTTCACAGTTTGGTGATTTTTTTCTTTTTGTCTTTGCAGGGCAATGAGGGTTAAGTGACTTGCCTCTGGTCACACAGCTAGTAAGTGTCAAGTGTCTGAAGCTGCATTTGAACTCAGGTCCTTCTGAATCCACTGTGCCATCTAGCTGCCCACTAGTTTGGTGATTTAAAAAAAAAACACACACACACACACAACTTCTTAGGGTCATTGTTAAAGAGCTTGGATTTTCTGTATCTTGAGGAGGGGTAGATCAATATCTATTAAAAATCTTATGAGTTGGGGCAGCTAGGTGGCCCAGTGGATAAAGCACCAGCCCTGGATTCAGGAGTACCTGAGTTCTAATACAGCCTCAGACATTTTACACTTACTGGCTGTGTGACCCTGGGCAAGTCACTTAACCCCCATTGCCCCACCAAAAAAAAATATCTTATGAGTTTTACAGATGTTTGCCATTCTTTAGAGCAATTAAGGGACACATTCATTCAAATCAAAAGTTATTTAATTAAAGTGGCTTTCAAATGTAGACTACTTCTGTGATCATATCAGTGAGAATGTTCCTTTCAAAAATAGAAACCACAACTCATCCATGCATACATATCCTATTTGACTCTTGTCCATGGTCTCCCCAAAGTTTACCAAAGGCGTCAACCCAAACAACTGGCATCCATTTTACTTTTCCTTGCCATCATGATGGTACAAGTAGAGCACATGGGCTGTCCAGTGTCTGTTCCTTTATCTCACCATGTAATCAGCCCATCTTTTTTATTTATACAATACTTTAAAAAATTTCTTTCTTCCAATTAGCCTTTGAAGTTCCTTATGTCTTATGTCTTCCATACTGTTCATGCCTACTTTGTAACTTTCTACTGTCTTCTGAGTAATGCTAATTTCAATTATTTGGAAGCTATAGTTATTTGTGGTCATAACATACCACCAAAAGAATATTGATATTTTAAAACATGGACATTTGTTTCAAAGAGAAGTTTGGGGTCATTCAAATAATTCTGACATTCTCCAAATCCAGTCCAGATCAAACTCTCCTGTTGTTAAATTCAGGGTCCAGGGGCAGCTAGGTGGCATAGTGGATAAAGCACCGGCCCTGGATTCAGAGTACCTGAATTCAATTCCAGCTTCAGAAACTTGACACTTACTAGTCGTGTGACCCTGGGCAAGTCACCCATGGCCCTGCAAAAAAAAAAAAAAAAAAAGAAGCTAAATTCAGGGTCCAACTCTTGGTTCTGTTCAGTGTTTTTCCAACACACATAAGCAAAATCAATGTGCACATACACACATGTAATCACATATGTGTATGTGTGCATACATATACATTTCCACCTTCATGTCTTCCTTTTGCATATTCTTTGGGCACACATGTTTCCTTTCATACTTTCCTCTCTTCTCAGAGGCGTGAGAATTTTTGAAAAATATACCCCAGTATGTAAAGTAGTATAGGTTCTTTGTTATTTGTCTTATTGTGCCCTTTAATGTGCATGTTCTATAAAACTTACCTTTCTAATATGTTTACATTTATATGTGAATTGATAGACAGGCAGAGAACATAAGTAGCATGATTGGGAGGAGGAACGCTTATAGAGAAAAGAATTGCCAGGGCAGATATGTGGGAGAGAGCAGAGACATAGAGAACATTTGTAGCCAAGACAACTTATCTTCCTGATGCTAAGCCCCAGCTGGAAGTCCTTTCTATCTCTGATACTGCTGCTTGTTTTCTCTATATGCCTCAGACACAGAGTATCCTCTGTTGGATTCTTTTCTGTACTAAGCTGCCATTGGCCCATTCTCTGTTATCCTGCCATACACTAGATATCCAATGATTATCTCTCATCCTCCCCTGCTCATTCATTACTGAATTGTAGCTGCTGTGGATTTTCCTTTCAGGATTTGGGATGCCATATTTTTGAGTCTTAAAGACCTTCAAGGAGACAATTTAATTTTTTTGAGTCACGTCTATAACTGCAACCACTGATTAAAAGTCCCAAACGTTTTTTAAATCTTCCTTCTGAACCACCTTTTCCCCCTAGCTGATGCAGCTAGAACTCAGTCTCTTATTTGTGTCAGGGTGAGGACATTTTTTTCTTCTTCCCAGGTCTTGCAGGTAATAAATGGTATATTAAGTCTGGATTCAAATCCAGGTCCTCTGACTGGATCTACTATTCTTTCCTCTGTACCGGTAAGCTGGTATGACTATGAAGACAATGCTTTAAAATGAAAATTTCAAAATATATCTTTATCTCACAAAACAAATGAACACATAGATAGCTTTTCCTTCAAAATCATACATAGTGTGTACTTTGATTATAATACCTGTTAACAAGTTTGTCCATTAAGTTGCAACAATGTTCTTACATCCATTTACTTGATTCTCTTCTGTTTAAGTATGGAAAATCATGTGGTAATCTAAGAATCAACATCCTTGTGATTATAGGTAGATATCCTTTAAAATACAAGTATTTGTACGTGAATAAATATATACTATACACATATGTTTGCATATTTATATATGCATATATGTCTTAATACAGTTTTAAATGACTAACGTTTGAAAATAAGCTAAGGCTTTTTTGGACAGTATGTATACATAAATATTTAAATGTATGCATCTGTATGTATTAAAGTATACACATATCCATAGGTACTCATACATATGTATGTATATTATAAATTTATGTGACTAAATACATGGATATATATTTTTCTTATTAAAAAGTGACTTTTGTTCTTATTCTGATTCATGTTGCATGTAAGTATGAGACTTTGGTGTCCATATGATTATTTTTTTCAAAATGTAAACTGTTAAATCTGAAGAATAAACTCCCTATATAAGGCTTCAGTGCATGTACTGGCCTGCAGACTATCTTAATTTTGACTACAGCAGACTCGATGAAAAACTATATCATGGAGGGGCAGCTAGGTGGTGCAGTAGATAAAACACTAGCCCTGGATTCAGGAGGACCTGAGTTCAAATTTGGCCTCAGACACTTGACACTTACTAGCTGTGTGACCCTGGGCAAGTCACTTAACTTAACCCTCATTGCTGCGCCCAAAACAAAACAAACAAAAAACCCACTAAATCATGAACTGATTTATATAATTTCTTTGATAACTATTTTACAACTTTTGTGAGTTTCTGTGGGTTATTAGGTAGTGCTATGTCTCCCCAACCAGCTGTCAATATCTGCTGGCACTACTGTAAATGCAAGAGATCCATAGAAATACGGCAAATCTATTCCCCAGATATCCTGAGCCATCATTTTTTCAAGTCAGATAATGTCAACTTTACTTACTTGTCATTTTCATCCTTATTCATTATTCAAAATAGGGTCCTTCAAGATGCACAACTTTTTTTTTTTCAAATTGCTGGATTTGCTAGAAGATGTTAATCAGTTTGTAAAAAAAAAAATAAAATGCTGGAAAAATGTTCACTTCAAGATAGTCAGAAATGTGTGCAGTGCTATGCCAACTTAACTTTTAATAGGCTTTCCATAAGTTAGAATTGTGAGGAAAAGTACCATGAAATTGCATTTATTTTCACAGTATGGTTCCTACATTACAGTCTCACTTCTATGTATGTCACCTACATTCATTACAAAAGTAAAACCACAAGCTAGCTCTCCTTGCCATCTTTCTCTTTCCCAGACTCTCTAGACAGAAGTGTTATCTGTATGACTGCTATATTCAGAGATAATTAAAGCAGGTGCTCTGATGAACTTCTGGTCCCTCCAGCAAGGTAAGGTGCAAAGACAGGTTCAAGACAGCAACCTTGTCATGGTTTATGCCAATGAACTCACCCAAGGACTGTCAAATTTGTTGTTTGTTCCTAAACTCTCAACATGCATGCTACATTTTCAAGATCAAGTTTTCACCCAACTTTTTATTTTCTTGAATTTGATGCTATTCACTTTCTCAAGTCCTTTATTCATGGCTTAGTGTGTGAATTATGTTGCCTTCTGTCCAGTTCATGGGACCAAAGGGATAAGCATAGGGATAGGGTTAAAGGTAGTGATATAACCTTATAACCTGCAATTTCACTGGCATTGGAAATTCACAGGTGAGAAACCTTCTTCTGTCAATGGAGGTTGCCAACTTGCCTATAACTTTTAATCTTAGTGTTACTTAGAGCACTAAGAGCTGAAATGTCTCAATCAATGTCACATGGCTAATGTCCGAGGTGGGATTTGAACTCCTCTCTTCCTGGCCTCAAAACTGTGTTGCCAGGGGTAGCTAGGTGGCACAGTGGATTAAGCACTGGCCCTGGATTCAGGAGGACCTGAGTTCAAATCCGGCCTCAGACACTTGACACTTACTACCTGTGTGACCCTGGGCAAGTCACTTAATCCTCATTGCCCTGAAAAAAAAAATCTATGTTTTCTCTATCAAAGTGTCATAGGATTATAGATTCTGAGTTGAAAGTATCCCGGATGTCCTATAGAATGTCCCATCATTTTACAGATAAGGAAACTGAATCCTCAAGGGGTTAAGTAACTTGCTAAAAGGCATATAGATCCTAGCTTTTTAAACTGTGAGTCATGACCCCATATGGGGTCATGTAACTGAATGTGGGGGTCATGAAAAATTTGGCTACAGTAAAAGGTTGCTTATACCAATTTTATATGTATTTATATACCCGGGGTCATGTTAAATTTTCTCAGGTGAAAAAGGATCACAAGTGAAAAAAAAATGTTTAAGCCATGATATGGATAATAAATAGTTGAGTCAGGATTCAAATATACTTCCTTTGACTTCAGTTGCAACATTCTTTTCCATCATATGAGAAAGTTACCTAATAAATTTGTCCTCAGATTATTTCTTTAAACCTAAGATTAAATATCTTAAAATTATTTTAAGAGAACAGCCTGGAAGTGTCTAATATATTTTCTTGTAGTTTACCCTTTGAAGAATGGTTTGCAGGTAATCTTCTGGTTTTGCTATCTTTGTATATATTCTGACTTATGAGAATCACATTCTATTTATCTGTGGAGTTATGGAATAACATGAGTTTTTAAATTACACAGCCCAAAACTCAAGTCCAGGGAATAATATTGCAGAATATATAATCCTGACCAATCCCAAGGTCAAGTCTCTAAGACTGCCAGATATTCCCCTGGGGGAGTTTTTATCATATCTTAAAATCAGACAATTCTGCATTTTACAACAGGATAAGTGCCTTCCAAGTATTTGGAACTCTACCTCAGCCTGCTTCTGATAATCAGATCTTTAAAAAAAATCACAGGGCTAGAAGGGATGTTGAAAGGTTGTTTGTTTTTATTCACCAGCTATTTAAATGAATAAATACATAAAAGTAAATTTCCATTCTCCCTTCTACATTTTAAATCCAAATAAGAAGCAAAGCATTTAGAAATAGATCCTTTTGCTTGCACTGGGGAATGAAGGTTCCTAGATCTATAGCTTGAGATAAGGGGCTGTTTTTCCTTTGTTTGTTTTCTCTCTGACCCATTTCTTTTTTGTTGTTGTTGTTTGTTTTGTTTTGTTTGTTTTTGTTTTTTGCAGGGCAATGAGGGTTAAATGACTTGCCCAGGGTCACACAGCTAGTAAATATCAAGTGTCTGAGGATGTATATATATATATATATATATATATATACACACACACACACACACACACACACACGTATACACGTATACACATATATACATATATATATATGTATATGTGTATATATATACACACACACACCTATATATAGGTATATATACCTATATATAGGTGCACACACACACATATATACATACATACATACATACACACATATATACATATATATATATGTATATATCAATGTCACATGGCTATATATATATATATATATATATATATATATATATATATATATATATATATATATATATATATATATATATATATATATATATATATATATATATGTGTGTGCCTAATTGGGTCCATAATCTCATCTGTATGGCTAACTTAGTCATTCCTAGTCATCTATCTCAACACCTGATTTCCAAAGAAATTGTTATTGTTGTTCAGTTACTTTTCAGTCATATCCAACTCTTTGTGACCCCATTTGGGATTTTCTTGGTAAAGATACTGGAGTGGTTTGCCATTTCCTTGTCCAGTCCATTTTATAGACAAGAAAAGCAGGGCAAAGAAGATCAAGTAACTTGTTCAGGGTCATACAGACAGTACTTAGCCGAGACTGGATTTGGACTCAGATCTTCCTCCAGCATTCTATCCCCAGCATTCTGTCCACTGTGCCACTTAGATGCCACTACCACTACCACCACCACCACCACCAAGTATAGAATCTCATCAGTATGGCTACCAACTCAGCCATTTTTCAATATCTACTGCAACTCCTTAAATATGTATGTATATGTGTGTGTGTATATATACATATATATCACATATATACACAAATATACATATATGTCTATATATAACATGAATATAAATACATATATATACACATACATACACATACACACATACATACATGTGGATGAGTCTTCTGGACTCTAGGACAAACATTCTAATGACTGACACACCTAACCAAAGGTGTCTTTTCTTCATGAGGCCAAATCTTATCTGAGACATTTACTAGCTATGTGACCCTGGGCTAGTCACTTAACGCTGTTTGCCTTAGTTTTCTCATTTGTAAAATGAGCTGGAGAAGGAAATGGCAAACCACTTCATTGGGCCCTGATTGCCTACTCTATTACTCATACACAGTTCTGGGTTGAAGTACCAGAGTGGAGAGGGGGAATTGTGATGAATCAAAAGGGAGCAGGATCCCTGGTTCCAGTTCCAAGACAAAGAGAAAGCACTAGTACTTGGGACTACATGAGACATGGGGCCCTTCCTAGGTATAGACCAGGGTAAAGATCAAGAGAAAAGTGACTATGCTTTTCCTAGTATCACACCCCTTTGGAAGTACCCCAAACTATCAGATCCCCAAAACTGTCATTGGAAGTAGTAGGACAAAAAAAAAATGGCATTCCATTTCCATTGCATTTCCAGCTAAAGTGATATCAGTCCAACTTTTACATAAAGTTCAAAGTCAAAAAGTAGACTGGAAAAACAAGCAAATAATAAAAAAGTATTTGTTCATTAAAAAACAAAACAAAACAAAAAAACAGTTATGATGGCAAGTAAGGCCAAGATATAAACTCAGAGGAAGAAAACAATGTAAAAACAGCTACAAAAAGAGACTCAAAGAAAAATACTACTTGAACCCAAGCTCAACAAGACATCCTGGAAGAGTTAAAGAAAGAGAGTAGTCAAGAAAATTTTGAGAATCATAATGAGAATGATTCAAGAAAATTATGAAAAGAGAATTAATAGCTTGATTTTAAAAAGCACAAAAATACTGAAGAAAATAACACCTTGAAAAGAAAATTAGACTAATGGTGAATGAGGTTTAAAAGAAATCATGGAAGAAAATAACTCCTTAAAAAGGAGAATTGTCCAAATTGGAAAAAAAAGAGGTACAAAAGTCTCACTCAAGAAAATAATTCCTTAAAAATTAGACTTGGGCAAGTGGAATCTAATAAATTCATGAGACATCAAGAAATAATAAAGTCTAATAATGAAAAAAAATATAGAAAAACTGTGAAACATTTCATTGAAAAAAAATTACCTGGAAAATGCAGACGACCTAATTTTAAAATTATCACACTACCTGAAATGTATAGTGGAAAGAATGAGGTTAGACATATTTCAAGAAATTATCAAAGAAAGGTATCCCAGTTTCTTAAATTCAGAATGTGAAATAGAAATTGAAAGAATTTACCACTCACCTGAAAGAAATGTCAAAATGGAAATTCCCAGGGGCATTATCACCAAATTACAGAGAAAAAATACTTCAAGTAACCAGAAAGAAACAATTTAAATAATGTGGATCCACAGTTAGGATCACACAAGATTTAGTGCCTCCAACATTAAAGGAGCAGGAGGCTTGGAATATTCTGGAAGGTGAAGTAAGATTATAACTAAAAATAATCTATCCAGCAAATCTGCATATTGATCTTTCAGGGGGAAAAATGGCATTTAATGAAATAGAAGACTTTTAAGCATTCCTGAAGAAAAGACCAGAGGCGAATAGAAAATTTGACATTCCTTCACAAGATTAAGAGAAGCAAAAAAAGTCATAAGTTTTTACATCATGGTATTGATTACTAAAGTTTAAAAAAGAGTGGGCACAAGCAAAAAAGATATGCCACAGGGACAACATGGAATCACAAAATCTTCATTCTGGAAGTTATTTAGATGTCATGTAGTACAATCTTTTGACTACTGTAGAAGACCCTTCTACTGCATTCACTACAGTAGTCATCAGGTCTTTATCCATATATGTATTCAGTGATGGGGAGCTCATTTCCTAAAAAAACAACTTATTTAATTTTTTTAGATAGTCCTGGTTTTAGAAAGATAGGTAAGATGAAAGGTAGGATGACAGAGGCTTTCAGGGGACATGAGCGAAGCTGGTCACTGAAGGGGTCTGAATTTACCATACAAGATGATATCAATGCCAGTTACCCTACTGAAGGAGGTTATGAACAACTTTCAAGGGATCCTTCAACTTGTTAGCAATATCAGCACCTCACAGGTAATGGTCAAAGCTCTCCACATCACCCTGGAGTCCTAAGTGTTTAACAAGTTCATTGTTGATGGCAGAAGCAAAGGGAACATTTCCAGTGATGGCACTAATATTTTGCAGCTCTTTTATGATGTCCATCCTCACATAAAGACTATAGTGAACATCACAAACTTACAGGATGCTGAGGTTGGAAATTGGACTACTCGATGAATTTGTTGCCTACAGAATTCCTGAAGCAAGTGAAGTCCTACGTGAATGAAGGCTTGTGCCCCTAAATCATAATTTGGGCTTTCCACAAAATGAGATACCTGGAAGTTAACAAAATCAAGGAAGTTTCTGTGACCATAAAGAACAAAGAGCAAAAGGAACAGATGGTTATTTGAGAAGAACATTATGACAGTCATGAGCTTCAAGATGATTTCCCAGGAGAAAGACACCTAAGTGGTAGATGCCATAGTGTTGCTAGAAGACCTATTTTAGGCTTAAGATGATTGGCATCAACCGAAATCACTACTTATTAGAGAAATGAAAATTAAAACAACTCTAAGATGCCACCTCATGCCTATCAGATCGGTTAACACAAAAGAAATAAAAAAAAAAAAAACAACAAATGCTGGAGGGTATGTTAAAAAAAATAGGGAGATTTATGCCTGAAGTTCTTAATTGGTCCAACCATTATGGAGAACAATTTGGAAATATACCCAAAGGGCCATAAAACTGTGAATAGCCTTTGACCCAGCAATACCATTATCCTAGGTCAGTATCCTAAAGAGATAAAGATAAGGGGAAAAGACAGTTTTGTAGAAAAAATATTTACAGTAGCTCTTTCTGCACTGATAAAGAATTGAAAATTGAAAGGATATGTTATTGTCCTATAAGAAAAGGCAAGTAGAATGATGTGAGGAAAGTCTGGGAAGCCATATATGAACTGAAACAAAGTGTAGTGAACGGAATCAGGAGAATATTTCTACAGTAATAGCAACATTCGAAGTATAACCAAATGTGAAAGACTTAGGGATTCTGATCAGGAAAATAATCCAAGAAAATTCCAGTTGACCAATGATGAAAAATGCTCTCTACCTTCAGAGAGAGAACTGATTAATTCTCACTTCATTTTGATGCATACATTTTTCACTTTATTTCTTTTTGTTTTGCATGGGTTTTTTTTGCAAGATGGCTAATATGGAAATATGTTTTGCATGACTTCATATGTAAAATCAATACATTGTTTGCTTTCTCAAGTGAGGGGAAGAGGTGGGAGGGAGGTAGAATATTTGAAACTCATTTAAAAAATAAAATTGGGAAATATGTAATGAAATAAAAATAACTAGATGGTATCTAAAATAGATTAACTGAATTATTAATATTTGTTAATTAATGTCTAAATTACCTTTTTAAATCAGATCTGTGATTTAACTGGTTAAATGAGATCCCAGTGGGTGGGGAACTTCCTGTATAATGATAACAGTAGCTAAATTTTATATAATGCTTACTCTGTGCCAGGAACTGTACTAAATTGTTTAAAATTAATAGCATTTTTGGTCCACACAACATTCCTGCAAGTCAGTGTTTTTATTATTTCCATTTTCCCCATTTATAGACAATGAAACTGAGGGAAAATGAGGTTAAATGATTTGAGCAGGATCACACAGCCAGTAATTGTCTGAGAATTGGTTTGTACTCAAGTTTTCCTGACTCTAAACCCAACATTCTATGTACTGGTATCCCTCTATCAAAGCAGATTTTCACCTGTGTTGCAATTTACAATCTTAGTAATTTGCTTGAGACACTGAGAGGTAGGGTGACTTGTCCAGAGCCACGCAATCAGTATGTGTTCAAGACAGATCTTGAACCCAGGTCATCTTGACTACAAGGTCATTCAGTCAACAAGTATTTATTAAATTCCTACTACTATTTCCCTATTTATTTATTCTATCATTGTTTCCCCCCCAAAAAAAATGGTAAATAAACTCTTTTGTCTCATGTAGCTTTCATTTATGATTTCTTGAAATACATCTCTGGATTGCCAGGCTTTGATAAAGCCCATTATGATTCAAATGGAGCTATACCTTCAAACCCAAATCATTCTGGCTTTCACTGATTGACCAAAAATAGGTACCAGCCCAAACTTCACATGTCCTTATTTTGGGTTTTGGTGCCTCAGACCAAGTGTAAATAGCAATTATTTCTGCTCTGACCAGAAACTCTGAGGATCTTCTCCTCCTAGATTTATTCTTTTGGAAAGGCAAACTAGGCCATATTTTGCCTCATTACTTACTTAGCCTTTGACTACTGATTGAGCATTTGTTCAGATAAACTGAGACTTGTGAAAGACCCTAGTTTATAAAGACCAAGTTCTCTCACTTCATCTGGGAACATTGCCATATGTCTTGATTTATGTTGCTACTGGATTCTGATGCCTCTGGAGGAGACAGCAAGGCTGATGACTCTTCACAGCTCTGCCTACCTTAAATACAACTGATATGCAAGTCAAGATATAACCTGCTGATGTCATTGGTCCTCTTAGAGAATAAAGGACAAAGAACATATAACAATGTACTGGGGCAGCTAGGTGGCGCAGTGGTTAGAGCACTGGCCCTGGATTCAGGAGGACCTGAGTTCAAAGCCAGCCTCAGATGCTTAACACTTAACTAGCTGTGTGACCCTGGGCAAGTCACTTAACCCCAATTACCTCACCAAAAAAAAACCAAAACAATGTACTAAACATTTTTCTAGGTATGAAGGATACAAAGAATAAAAATATTAACAGTTTATTAAATAATAAGCATTTTATATGTATCATTATTTATATTAATATATAATAAAGGGTTAAGCCAAGATGGAAGATTAGAGCCAGAAACCCAGCCAAATTCTCAATATTCTGCTCCAAACAAATTTATTCATATCACCTATATGTACCTTGAACTGTCCTATCTCTCTGTTTTTGCTCACTCTTCAATCTAAGTCTGGAATTCTCTGTCCCTTCCACTTTTCGACCTGTTGAATTCTTTCCCAGTCCTTTAAACCAGAATCAAATGCTGCTTCTTCATGGAAGCCTTCCTAGCAGTTAATAATTACTATTTTCTTCCTTGGACCTACAATAGCACTTTTGTTACATCTCTCTCACCTATGGTCTTATTATGAATGTTTTTTTTTTTTTAACAAGAGATATGCATCTAATTCAGGAGATATAAATTTAATTGACTTTTGGCAGTCTGGAGGAGTCTATGGCTCCTTTCTCAGAATAATGTCTTTTTAAAAATATATTTTATATAATAAAATGCATAAGATTATAAAAGAAGCAAATTACATTGATAAATTATCAAATTAAAAAAAAAAGTGAATAGACCCCAAATTAAGAATCCTTATTTATGTTCTCTACCTCATATTGATTGCTTATGAATTTGAAGAATCTATGTTATTAAATATTTTTATATCAACATCAATATTGGATACTATTCTTCATACATTTGGAGCTTAAACGATGTTGAATGAAATCAAATTGAACTCTGGTTTTGAAGTTCATTTGAGATTTAAAATTCTGCGTTTTATGCTCCATCATTCTAGGAACACAATGGTATAACCACATGAACAAACTGTTTTGACTAATCTTGTAAACATACACACTGACTATATAAAACATCCAAAATAGTAAATTTCCTTGTGTGTTACTTCAGTAATAAATCCATAACTATAAAATACAATATTTAACTTTCATCTCATCATATAAAGTCAATTTTCAATTATTTGCTCTGTGGTTTTTCATCATCGAATTTTAAACTCTGGCATTCTTCCCTCTGCCACCTAGTAAGTACATTACTGACCACCTCCTCCTACACTCAGTATTATGTTCAAAGACTGCAAAATAATTACAAAATTAGACTTAGAGAAACCTAATTAGGAAGATAACTATTGTAGATAAAACAAATCCTATTGTACAGTTCAAAATGAACATTAACTCATTTGTATTTAAGAGTCTTAGAGAGGTGAAATGTTAGGTAAGATGGTCACGGTCACAAAGAGAATATCTGTCAAGGACATGAATTGAATCTAGAGGCAGAAAGGCCCATCAGGTGTGTATCCTCTCTCTCTCTCTCTCTCTCTCTCTCTCTCTCTCTCTCTCTCTCTCTCTCTCTCTCTCTCTCTTTGGCAGGGCAATGAGGTAAAGTGATTGGGCCAGGGTCACAGAGCTAGTAAGTATCAAGTGTCTGAATCCAGATTTGAACTCAGGTCTTCCTGAATCCAGTGCCGGTGCTTTATCCTGTGCGCCACCTAGCTGCCCCCTTGGTGTGTATTCTCTTAAATTATGTTGTAGGACTAGGGTCAGGGCAGTGGATAAAGCATTGGTCCTGGGATTCAGGAGAACCTGAGTTCAAATCCAGCCTCAGACACTTGACACTTACTAGCTGTGTGACCTTGGGCAAGTCACTTAACCCTCATTGCCCTGCCCCTGCAAAAAAATTATATTAGAGGACTGATGATAGTTGGTCAAAGGTTTATATGAATTCATGCAACAGGCTGAATTGTAGTGATGCTGTACTGAAAAAGGAATTGCATAGCAAAATTTCCTTCCATCCCTAGCTGAAAATAGAGAAATGTTCATTTTCCATTTGAACACCCCTCTGACAGTCTGTGTCAAAGAAAATCATAGTCAGGCACATAAGGAACTCTGGAAGAACTGCTCCAATGGTTTTATCATTTTATTTTGTTTTTAGAAAGAAGTTGTTCTACACTTAGAACATATATTTTAAGTTTAGTATTGAAATATTTTCCTCCATGAGCATCTTATATCTCTAAAAAGCAAAGTATGTTTAGAAAATGGAAAATTATGTGCTAGAGAAATGCTTATTAATTTCATTAAATAATCTATGAGAGAGAGAAGGGGGGAAAGCAGGAATCAGAGAGGGACAATCAAAAACAGAGACATGGAAAGAAAAAAGAGAGATAGAGACAGTTTGGCAGTGAAGAGCCAAAGATAGAGAAACAGTCATAGACAAAGACAGAGAAATAGAGAAATGGAGATAAATACAGAAGTAGAGGAAGAAACAAATAGATATAAAGAGGGTGAGAATCAGAAAGACAAAAACAGAGGCAGAGAAGAGGGGACTGCAAAGTGTAGCTAAAGTTTAATGAACAAAACACCTCCTCCATGATGCCTTTAAAGAACTTTTTTTGGGGGTGGGGGGAGGGTCTCTTTTGCATTTCTAGAATCATTTCATTTTTCTGTTTCCTGTTCTTAGCTTTTCTGTAAATCCCATTGAGATATTTTAGGATTTGTCCCCCTTTGACTATTTCAGGCATATCTGATTTTTTTTTAGCTCACTAAACTTTTGAATCCATTAAAAAACAACTATCTAGTATATTTAATATTTTATGTCTCCATTTGAGACTTCAATAATTTACCCAAACATTTTAGAGTGAATGATAGGAAAATATAGCAGCAATACTATGTAAATGGCAGGGTTTACGTAGTGTGAATAGATGATGATTATTAGCAAAAGAGTGAAAATTAAAGCTTGGAGGAAAGTACAGCTAAAATTAGTCAAGCCTTTTATGTGGTTCATAAAAGCTAACATATTAATTATTATTATGTTCCTGTTATTTGTTATAATCATGATGTGTTTTGAATTTTTTTCTTTCATTTTCACCTAGCTCTCCAATTTTGGATAAAAGCCAAAAGCTAGAAATTCCCCCAATCTTATGAGTCCCTTAGCTCAAGTTTATTCAGTCTGTTCCAGCCAATATAATCCAAACTAGGGAGTGCAATACTCTAGAGTCAGAGATTTGATAAAACCTACAAATAAACACCTTTTTCAATTTCCAGCAGCTACTGAAACAGCAGTGAACTTTCTAGATTTTCAAAAGTCACACTGTATTTCAAGTTAAAATTTGGGATCCTTAAAATAAATAAAATAAAATTACAAAAATTATAAAAAGCATAAAATTTAAAGGAAATATATTCTGGAATTTGAAGATTATTCCTGTCCTTAGTGATCCTGTGGAATGTACAGTTATAGGAGAAATTCATTCAAAACATCATAAGAACCACATTTTTAATGAAAATTAATTATTTTAAAACCCCAACTTATAAAATATTAACTCAGTTACATTTGAACATAAGCTCCCTAATATAGGTCAAAATATAAGCTACCCCCAAACAAACATCATGCCCCTAAAATAGGCCTTTGAGAGGAAAAAAATTCCATGGTAAATAAAAAGTAATTGCACATATACAACAATGTAAAAAAATATATGTATTGCCTAAAACACACCAAATATATAGAGAGTGGAACTGTTCTTGTAGGGGAAAAGAACAAGAAACAAAATTAATAATCAACAACTTTTTAATGGCTAAACAGATTGTGCTTGACAAATACAATGGGATATGGTTATACTAATAGAAATTATAAATGTGATAAATAGAATGACTCATAGGGAGATACACAATGCGATGCCAAGTGAAGGAAACAGAACCAGATAGATGGCAGAATGATGATAAGGATGTAAATGGAAAGAACAACAATAATAACCACCACAACAGAAAACAAATCAAATGTTATGGAATTAAAATAATCAAGATGCCCCACCAACCCAAAGAAACACAAAAATAAATGAGGTAGTACTTTCCTTTGTTCTTTGCAGTGGTGGGATATTCTGTGTGTAGAAAACTGTATTCAATGGTAGGCTTTTTTGAATTTTCCTGAATTAATTTTTTCTCATATTCTTTATTATAAGGGATCACTGTCTGGGAAGTGAAAATACATTGGAAAGCAGAAATGATATGAAAATGAATTATATCAATAAAATACATATGCACATACATGATATACATGAAGAAAACTTAAAATGCTCCAAGACTTTTAGAACACACTGAATATTTTGCTTTGATATTTGAATAATGGGCACCCTTGTAACCCAGAGCCTAGAAAGTACTATGAGGAAACCCCAAAAGGATTTAATAAATACTATGTTAGTTAAGAAGCCTTGTTGGGTAGAGCCAAGATGGTGAAATAGAGGCAGGAATTCACCTGAACTATCCCAACTCCCCTTCTAAAAAGCTATAAAAATAACCCTTTAAATTCTGGAGTAGCAGAGCCAGCAAAAGTTTGGGATGAAATGATTTTCCAGCCCAAGACAAATTATTTGGCAAACAGAGAAGGTCTGTCTCACTCTGGCAGTAGCTGGCCCTAGAGTATAGTATAGGCCTGCCACAGCAATGCCAAAAGTGGGCTTTGTAAGTGGCTGCATCAGTGGTAGCAGCAGTTTGGGGAACTTTCATTTGACAGTTGGTAAGGGGGTTGGAGAACTAGTCAGAAAGGGATTACAGAGACCTTTGCTGGTCCTAGGTCCAGGATCCTGCTGCATTGCCTATACACAATTCTCTGTAAGAATCGCAGGGTGCAAAGGAGCACTATTGCATTAGTGCTTATAGGTACAGGGAATCAGGGATCCTGGCTATAGTGCCAAGGCAGAAAAAGGCACAAGAGCTTCTAGATGCAAAAGAGAAGGGGAACTTATTACAGTTCCAAGGCCAAGGGGAGCCCTAGCACCTAGAGTTACAGGGGATCAAAGTCTCTTTCTGGGTAAACACCAGAACACAGGCCAGGAGAACAGTGACTACACCTTTCCTTAAGTCATACTACCTCAAAAGTACCAAAAATTTACACCTCCAAGAAGTAACTTCTAAAAGAGTGGAATGAAAAACCTTAACCTTGGGACAATATCCTGTCCACCCGAGGAGCAGAGCCCAACTTTAACACAAGGTTCAAAGGAAAGAAATACGCTAGGAAAATGATCAAACAACAACAGAAAAGACTTTGGCCATAACAAGTTACTATAGTGAGAGGGTAGATCAAGACATAAAGTCTGAAGACAGCAAAGTAAAACAGCTATAAACAAAGCTTTAAATAAAAATTCTAAATTGAAAACTAACTCAACAAGGATTCCCGGAAAAATTCAAAAAGGATTTTAATCAATTGACAAAGGTAGAGGAAAATTATGGAAAAGAAATGAGAATGATGCAATAAAATTATGAAAAGAGAGTCAACCACTTGGTGGGGAAAAAAACACAAAAATATTGAAGAAAATGTAACCCTTAAAACAGAATTGGCCAAATAGTAAAAGCGATATAAAAATTCATAAAGAAAATACTTCCTTAAAAAGTAGAATTGGCCAAATGGAAAAAGAGGCAGAAAAGCTCAGTGAAGAAAATAGTTCCTTAAAAATTAGAATAGGGCAAGTAGAAGCTAATGACCCCATGAGAAATCAAGAGACAACAAAACAACAAAGTTAGAAGAATGAAAAAAATAATAGACGAAAATGTGAAGTAGCTCATTGGGAAAAAAAAAAACTGACATGGACAATAGACTGAGGAGAGATAATTTAAGAATTATTGCACTACCTAAAACCATGATAAAAAAAAGAGCTAGATGCCATATTTCAAGAAATTATCAAGAATTATGCTGATATCCTAGATTCACAGAGAATAATAAAATTTGAAAAAATTCACCAATCATCTCCTAAAAGACATGCCAGAATGAAAACTCCCAGAAATATTATTTCCAAATTTAAGAGTTCTCAGGTCAAGGGGAAAATATTGCAGCTAGCCGAAAACAATTCAATTTTTGTGGAGCCATAGTCAAGATTACACAAGATTTAATAGCTCCCACGTTAAAGAGTCAGAGGGCTTGGAATATGTAATTCCAAAAGACAAATGAGCTAGGATTAAAACCAAGAATCACCTACCCAGCAAAACTGAGTATAATCCTTTGGTGGGGAAATAGATATTGAATAAAATAGAAGACCTTCAAGAATTCCTGATGAAAAGATCAGAGCTGAATAGAAAATATGACTTTCAAATACAAGACTCTCAAGAAGGATAAAGAGTTAAATATGAAATGGTAATCATAAGGGATTCGATAAAGTTAAACTTTTAGATTCCTATATGGGAAAGTTATACTTGTAACTCCTAAGAATTTCATCATTGTTAGTGTAGTTAGAAGCATTATATATAGAAAGAGGGCATGGGTAGGAGTTGACTATGGTGGGATGATTCCTTTTCTTCTTTTCTATTTTATTTAGAATTTTATTTTCCCCCAATTACATGTAAAAACAATTTTAATGTCCAAATCCAAATTTAACATTCCAAATTCTTCTCCCACCCCGCCTTAAGAATATAAGCAATTCAGTATAAGTTATACATGTGTAGTCATGCAAAACCTTTCCACATTAGTTGGGTTGTGAAAGAAAACAGATAAAAAAATTAAGAAAAAGAAACTAGAAAAAATGCTTCAATCTATATTCAGACACCATCAGTTCTTTCTCTGGAGATGTATTGCATTTTTCATAAGTCCTTCAGAGCTTTCCTGGATCATTACATTGCTGGGAATAGCCAAGTCACTCACAGCTGATCATCTTACAATATTGCTTTTATTTTGTATAGAGTATGTCTCACTTTGTATCAGCTCATGTAAGTCTTTCTAGGTTTTACTGAGAGCATTATGGGATGATTTCAAAAAGTAAAATTAAGTAGCGAAAAAGCACTTACTGCAAGAAGCAGGAAGGGAGAGGAAGAAAAGGGAAAATTAACTCTCATAAAAGAGGTACAAAAGAAAGAGCTTTTACAGTGGAGGGGAAATTAGTGATTAGGTCATGGTAAATAACACTTGAGTTTCACTCTTATTGGAATTGTCTCAAAGAAAGAATAACCTACATGTTCACTTGGTGATAGAAATGTATAACCAAATAATGAAATAGTAGGGAAAGGAGATAAGAAAAGATGGTGGGAAGGGGCTGATAAAAGGGAGTGTAGATTAAGGGAGGCCAGTGGTTGGGAAAAAAACCCAAAAAAACAACTTTTTGAGGTTGAACAATGTAGAGAGAGAAAAAGAGAAAGAGAAGGATAATCAGGGGAAAATAGAATCTAGTAAAATACACAGTAGTCCCAACTTTGAATGTGAATGGGATTAATTCACTCATAAAAGGAAGCAAATAGCAGAATGCATTAAAAACAGAATCTAGTAAATATGTTGTTTACTATTGATGTAAATGCTATTTACCTACAAAAATATATAAATTATGCAATCTGAATGCAGATTGGTGCATACTTTTTATATTTTCTTTTATTTTTGGTCTGTATTTTCTTTGTAACATGGATAATATGGAAATATGCTTTCCATGATTTCACATGAATAATCTATATCAAATTCCTTGCCTTTTCAAGGCAGGATGATTGTCAGGGAAGAAGGAAGATAATTTGGAACATTTTAAAAATGAATGTTATAAAATTTTTACATGTAATTGAGAAAAATTGAAGTTAAACAAGCATTGTTGGCAAATTCCTACTTTCATTTGAAGGAGAGAACAGTCATTAAACAAATCAAATTCAAACTAAAGTGAAACTCTAACTTCTAATGGCCAGATGAAAGGATAACAAAATCTAATTAAAACATGGAATATTCAATTTGCATTCTGCTTTTACACAAAAGTGAACAGTACATTTATATCCTCATTATGGTAGACTAGATACAATATTCTGAGAAGTAATCATTCAGAAGTAGTGTGTTTCAGTGGGAAATGAGCCAGAGTTAGGAGGCTAGAGTTTATTTTCTTTTTCAGTTGTGAACAAGTTTTGGGGCCTCTCTGGAACTCAGTTTCTCTCCTTCACTTTGTACTTCCCTAGTGCTTAAAAACTTTCCCAGATCTGTGTTATATATTAAAAAATAACACCACCAACAAAAAATGCCTTCATATGACTCTACCTCTCTAGGAAAATCCGAACACTCTTTTACAAGCTCCTGGGAGGTGAGAAGTTTGTCTATACTTTTTTCTTCTGGTTTTTCCCTTCATGCTCATTTCTTATTTCCTTCAAGCCAGGCTGCTGAGCTATTTACTCTGCTGCAACAGCTCTCTCCAAGGTTGCCAATATATTATTAATCATGAGATCTCATGATGTTTTCTTAGTATTTATATATATTGACCTTGTCTGAAACAAAAACAAAACAAATCAAAAAAAAAAAAAAGAATTCCCATGTTCCAAATAAAATGAGAGAAAAAAATACCAAAAATATTGTCATAGGTTAAAATTTGAGTTACTGGAGGGATTATTCGCATATATTTGTACTGAATTATTGAAGTGAATTGTTGTTGTTTTTCGTAACTTGAATACCCTTTCTCAGTATGTGGCAAAGAAACAAGACATTACAACTGAGTATGTGTGTGTGTTGAGTGTTCTTATATGAATATTTTAAGGCAAAAAAAATTGCAAGTTAATTGATTAAAACTGAAATGATCACAGGATCATATAGTTATAGCTGGAAGGGTTCCTAGAATGAATCTAGTATAGCCCCACTTCTTTTATGTATGAAGAAACTGAGCCTTAGAAAAGTTAAATAATATATCCAAGTTTTCACAGTTTATGCCAGAACTGAGTAGAAACTGTTCCTTTGTCTCCAAATCAAGAATTATTTTCCTTGAAGTATTCTAAATACACAAAGAGTAAGATAATTCACTTTGACAATAGATCTTTATTGTATAAAATTATTTGTTTACCTATTTTGTTTTTTGTTTTTTGTTTTTTTTTAGTGAGGCAATTGGGGTTAAGTGACTTGCCCAGGGTTACATAGTTAGCAAGTGTTAAGTGTCTGAGGCCGGATTTGAACTCAGGTACTCCTGACTCCAGGGCCGGTGCTTTATCCACTGTGCCACCTAGCCACCCCTTTTTTACCTATTTTAATATATTTTTGTTTAGCTGTCTCTGTCCTAAAGACCTGAGAGGAGGAGTAACTTCTCCAGCATCCCACATATACTAATATGTCAGAGTCAGGGGTTGAAATCAGGTCTTTATGGCTTCAAAGATGTCTCTCTATCTACTACCATTCCAAGTCCTATACAAAGAACAATATAATTGACAAATTGAAAGGGACTTTGATGATCTTTAGTCCAAATTTGTGCATGGATCCTTTCTATTGCATCCCAAACAAATAATCATCTGGACACTGAATACTTCTGATACATGGTTCACCATTTAACTAGGCTGTTTATGTGATTTGATATTATTCCAATTTAGCAGGTTAACTTTCTTCATTCCCTTAAACTTTTTCTTAATATAGAATGATGAGTTCTATTTTCCTACACCATTATATTCCCTACTCCCTTGAATTTTTTCTTGTTTATTGTAATGATTGGAGTGATGCCATCTGCTGGAGAGTTACTGTAGGAAAGCTCCGCCATGAGGAGAAGGCATCTGAGGGCAAGCCATGTAGTCAGTTCCTTGGCGTCAGGAAGTGACGTTTGCTCGTGGGTATTATCTATCAAAGCTACCAGCCAATCAACTTGAGGAGTCTCCCATTACTGGGAGGAGAACATGAAGTAGGAAGCAGATGCTGGTGGAGGGGTTCTTCCTCTTTTGGGTTCACGTCATTGGCTTGGTGGCAGGACTTCACATGGGAGGTTAGGAAGGCTAGGATTTCCATGCTATAAGAAATCTATTCTCAATCTTTCTCTCTCTTTACTATCTTATATCTTTTAATAAACCCTTAAAAACCTAAAATCTTGGTGAATTTATGAGTGATTTTAGTCAGTTTCTCCCCAAAACTGGGGGAGACAGATTAGAACCCACATTTAGATTTTTAAACAACACATTATCAATGTCACTTTAAAAATATGACACCTAAAGGGCAGCTAGGTAGCACAGTAGATAAAGCACCGGCCCTGGATTCAGGAAGACCTGAGTTCAAATCTGGCCTCAGACACTTGACACTTATTGGCTGTGTGCCCCTGGGCAAGTCACTTAACCTTGATTGTCCCAACAAAAACAACAACAACATCAAAAACAATAAAAGTATATGAAGGAGAAATACTTATATTCAAGAGTAGAGGGAGTTTTCTCACCAAGAGTTTCTGACATCAGTGAAATTAGAGGTTAATCAATCAATCACCAAGCTGATTATGTGTCAGGCCCTTTGATAAGTGCTGGAGGCATAAAAACAACATAAAAACAAGCACCACCAGGAGCAGCTAGATGGCTCAGTGGTTAAAGCGCTGGCTCTCGATTCAGGAGTACCTGAGTTCAAATCCAGCTTCAGACACTTGACACTTACTAGCTGTGTGACCCTGGGCAAGTCACTTAACCCCCATTGCCCTGCAAAAAAAAAAAACACACAACAAAACAAAACAAACAAAAAACACCTATTTATTATGCAATTACTATATAGTCCTACATATTAAGCTAAGAGCCAGAGGTAGAAAGACAAATTAATCTTGACTCTAAGAAGTTTACATTCATTTGAGAGAGATAACAAAAATATATAGGTGTATGTATAAGATACATGGAAAGTAGTGGCTAGCTAATATTAAATAGTATGACAATAGTAACTAGAGGATGGAGAGGGATAAAAATGACGTCTCATAGAAGGTAGTTTTTGAGCTAAATATTGAAGGAAAGAAGTGATTAAAACAGGCAGAAATGAGGAGCAAAACACATTTTAAGAATAAGGAACTGTGGGGCAGCTAGGTGGTGCAATGGATAGAGCACCGGCCCTGGAGTCAGGAGTACCTGAGTTCAAATCTGGCCTCAGACACTTAACACTTACTAGCTGTGTGACCCTGGGCAAGTCACTTAACCCCAATTGCCTCACTGAAAAAAAAAAAATAAAAGAATAAGGAACTGCTAGTACAAAGACATGAAGGTGGGGATAGAGCTTCCTTTGTGAATAACAGCAAGTAACAGACATGGCTAAACACAAGTCAGCTTGGATGGGCTCAAAAGAGTTACTTGTAACAGTGTGAGCAATTACACTTTGAGAAACATCAAACCCTAAAAATCAGGGCTTGATTTGTTATTATGTTGATTGTCTAGACTTAAGAACGTAATGAAGAAAATGTTACTAATGTAAATTAAATTTAAAAGTGCATCTGGGGAGGGGGGACAGCTAGGAAACCCAATGATAAAGCATCAGCTATGGATTCAGGAGAACCTGAAATCACATCTGGCTTCACATACTTGACACTTACTAGCTGTGTGACCGTGGACAAGTCACTTAACCCTCATTGCTTGCGCCCCCCCCCCCCCAAAGTATGTCTTGGGCACATTTCTTTAACTGTATAAAGGGCAGGGATAGATATAAAGACTGGAAAGGGGGGAAGGAGTCAGATTGTAAAGGACTTTCAATGCTATCCAGAAGATTGTAGATTTTATCTTAGAACTATTGGGGAAGGGGCAGCTAGGTGGTACAGTGGATAGAGCACTGGCTGTGGAGTCAGGAGGGCCTGAGTTAAATCTGGCCTCAGACACTTAACACTTACTAGCTGTGTGACCCTAGGCAAGTCACTTAACCCCAATTGCCTCTCAAAAAAAAAAAAAGAAGTATTGGGGAGCTAAAGGAGTTTCCTAAGTAAGGAAGTGAAATGGTCATACCTGCTTATTAGTAAAATCACTTTGATATTTGGAGGCTGGATCAGAGAAAGGGGAGATTTGAGCCAGGTAGCTAAATTAGGAGGTTGTTGTAATGGTATGAAAGCTGAAAAGATCCTGAGATAGGTTGTGGCTATATGAGTAGAGTTAAGGGATCATTTATGAGACATGTGAAGATAACAATGATAGGATTTGCAGCTGATTTGGATACTTGCGATGACTCTGAGGAACTGAGGGTGATATTAAGGTTGTGAAGCTAGATGACTGTATAGCTGGTAATTCCCTTAACAATAATAGGGATGTTCAGAATAGGGATGCATTTGGAAGGAAATATAAGTTCTGCTTAGAACATGTTGTATTTGACATTTCTTTAGGACATCCAATATGAAATGTCCAATAGGAGACAGAGGAGAGGGAGAGAATATGATGGGTGATGTGACAGATGGATAATTAGCTGGATGATGTATATATGTGTGTATATATGCATTGATGTGTGTATATATATATATCTATGTATGTATGTATGTATTATTTATGTAAAGTCTCCCTATAGATATGTTAACTGAACCCATGAGAATTGATGAGATCTATAAGCTTATGGGATCTTCAGGAGAGTATATATAGATAAAAGATAAGAAAGCAGAAGACAGAGCCTTGTGTCCCCCCAAATTGGTGGGAGTGTCATGGAAGAAAATCCGTAAAAAAGGACCAAAGTTTTGTTATTTTCTCAAGCTCAATAAAGTAAGAACTACAACAAATTTAAGTTGATATAGCTCTACATTTGTAAATTTAGCTTATGAAGTACTATTACTTAGATTATCTTAGAATGATCCAACCGAAAACAATGGCGATCACTCCCATCATTTAATCATTTAGTACTCTAAAGAGTGGTTTTGGGTAATTTTATATATGATATATACATATACAGATACATACATGCATACAATGCATATACATATATGTCCACACATAAGGTATATACCCATGCATGTATGTACATATACATGCATACATGTCTTGAAAGTACATTGTATTACATATATTTTATATGTTTTGTAGTTAATTTGAAAGGGATGTCCCTTTTTATTCCCCCCCCCATGGCTATTGTTTTTGTGAGGATTCATTTTGTATCATACTAAATTAATTAAACTATTAATTGCCTCATTTTCTTCATGTGTAGAATCTACAGGATTTTCTAAGTTAAGTATCAAATCTTTTACAATTGGGATAACTATTTTCTCTTTGCTCATGTTTATGACTTAAATTATTTTCTTATGTTCTTGTTATTGGTAGTAAAATGTTAAATAATATTAGGGGGAAATAATAGGGGGAAAAGACTCATCCTTGATTTTCCTGTGTAAACTTTTATTTGGGGTTAAGCTTCTAGTGAAAATGTATGCAGCTATTACTTTCAACCAAATTAAAAACTCCTTCCATGCCTATGCCTTATATTATTGTTGTTTTTTTTCATGATCTCTCAACCTACTCCAGTCATTGAGAAAGGACAATAAAATTACTGTTTCAAATTTGTATATACACAGAAGAAAAATTCTTGCATTCTCTCTTTGTCACATATCTATCCATATATGTTCCATCTGAGTCCATTATTTCATTATCTGGAGATAGGTAGCATGGTTTGTTATGAATGCTCTTGAATTGTTGTTGGTCATTTTATTGATCAAAATTTTTCTCTTTTAAAGTTATCTTTAAAATGTTGCTATCATATAAATTGTCCTGGTTCTCATTTCATTTAGAATTTTTTGATACAAGTTTTTCAAAGTTTTTCTGATATTATGTTTTATAATTTATTTAGTCCAGTAGTATTTATTTTCATATACATATTTTTCATATATAAAATATTGTTTATATATAAGAAATAAAGGAGTAATTGCATTATATTTTTATATTATTGCATTATATTTATATATTATTATAAAAATTTGATGGATTTCCCCCATCAACCTCCTTCTCTTCTTTTTTTTGTAATTTTAAACATTTGTCTTTTTTATTATGAATTTAATCATTAATGAATGAGTACAGAGATTTCAATATCCAAAGAAAAACAAAAAAAGAGGATTGATTGTATTGGAAGTTGCAAGCTTCTGCTTCATAGAGTTTATTAAAAAGTGTATTTTATGTTTAATAATGTAATAATGAGATTGTTCTGTTAGTTTGTTTCTTTACCATCTTCATTTTGTTTTCTTCTATATACTTAAAAATGTTTTACCAATGCTTTTTTTTTTTACATTTACTCTTTCCACTCAATAGATATCCTCATTTGTAACAAATAAATATAATCAAGTATAAAACTCATCAACACATTCATTCTTTAACATTTCTTCTCTTGAAGCTAATTCTCCACTTTTGGGAAAAACTCTACCCTGCATCAAATTTCCAGTCACCCCAGTCTAGTTACAGATCTTGTAGAGTGTTTCTATAGTTCATTTTACTGTGTTTGGATAGGATGTAAAGGTGAATTAAAAATGCCCCTTTCATTGAATTTGGTAGCTAAATCCATTGCTGGTGGAGTTGTGAACTGACTCAACCATTCTAGAGAGCAATTTGGAACTATGTCCAAAGGGCAACAAAACTGTGAATAGCCTTTCATCTACATTCATTTTCATAAGATTTAGAGTTACAAATTTTTCTCCCTGTCTCCCTTCCTTTCCTCCCCCCTCCACAAGACAGCAACCAGGTTTTATATATGTACAATCCACAAGTGCTCTTTTTATAAATTCTTTCTATGGGAGTAGATAGTCAACTTCCTCATTAGTCCCTTGTGATTGTCTTAGATCATTGTATTGCTGAGAGTAGTTAAGTCCTTCACAATTGCTCATTGAACAATACTGCTATCACTATGCACAATGTCCTCCCAGTTCTTCTCACTTCATTATACATCAGTTCATGAGTCTTTCCAGGTTTTTCTGGGATCACCCTGTTTGTTATTTCCTATAGCACAATACCATTCCACTACAGTCATTTACCACAGCTTCTTCTGTCATTCCTTAATTGATGGATATTCCCTTGATTCTCAATTCTTAGCCACCACAAAGAGTTGCTATATTTTTTGTACAATTTTCCCCCCTTTTCTCTTTTTCATGATTACTCGTTAACTTTTCCCCTTCCATCTCATTCCCTTCCCGATGATATTTATTCTATTATCCATCTTCTTTCATCCTATCCCTCTTCAAAAGGGATTTGCTTCTGTCTGTCCCCTCCCCCAATCTGCCCTTCCTTCTTTTGCCCCTCTCTCTTTATCCCCTTCCCCTCCTATTTTCTTGCAGGTTTAGAGAGATTACTCCACCCAATTGAGTGTGTATGTTATTCTTTCCTTGAGCCAATAATGAGATTGAGATCTTTGAGCCAATTCTAATGAGTGTTAGGCTCATTTACTGCCCAGATTAAATAAATAACTCCACCCAGTTTTCTGTATGTGTGTGTGTGTGTGTGTGTGTGTGTGTGTGTGTGTGTGAATCCCTCCTTGAGGCAACTCTGATGAGTTTAAGGTCTTTGAGCCTTTTCTGAGGAGTATAAAATTCATATACTGCCCTGTTTCTCCCCAATCTCTTCCCCTACTCCATAAACCCTTTCCTGTTTCTTTCATGTAGGATTTCACCTATGCCCTCCCCCCTTGCCCAGTTCATTCCCCTTACTCTTCCATTTAACCCTAAAGATGTCTTCATGGAGCAGCTAGGTGAAACAGTGGACAAAGCATCCACCCTGGACCCAGGGGGATCCCAGCCAAAACCCGGCCTCAGACACAAGACAGTCACCCACTGCATGACCCCAGATATGTCCCACAACTCCAATTTTTTATGGTTCTCTAGGGTATCGTGTTTGAAAGTTAAATTTGCCATTCAGTTCAGGTCCTTTCATCAGGAATACCTGAAAGTCCTCTTTTTCATTAAAGTCCCATTTTTTCCTCTGAAAGATTTTCTGGGTACATGATTCTTGTCTGTAATTCCAATTCCTTTGACCCTGGAATATCATATTCCATACTCTTGAATCCTTTGATGTAGAAGCTGCTAGATCTTGTGCTATCCTGACTGGGGCTCCACAGTACATGATTTCTTTCTTTTTGGCAGCTTGCAATATTTTCTCCTTGACCTGAGAGAACTAGAATTTGCCTATAATATTCCTATGAATTTTCCTTTTGGGATTTCTTTCTGGAGGTGATCAGTGGATTCTTTCCATTTCTATTCTGCCTTCTGCTTCTAGAATTTCAGGGCAATTTTCCCTGAGAATATCTTGGAAGATGATGTCTAAGCTTTTTCCTTGATCATGGTTTTCAGGTAGACCCATAATTTTCAAATTATCTCTCCTGGACCTATTTTCCAGGTCAGAAGTTTTTCCCAGAAGATATTTCACATTGCCCTTTACTTTTTTATTCATTTGGATTTGCTTTATTGTGTCTTGGTTTCTCATAAAGTCACTAGCTTCCATTTATTCAATCCTAATTCTGAGGCAATTATTTTTTTCAGAGAGCTTTTGTACCTCCTTTTCCATTTTGCCAATTTGACTTTTTAAGCTGTTCACCTTTTTTTCATGTCTTTCCTGCATCACCCTCATTTCTCTTTCCATTTTTTTCTTCTACCTCTCTAACTTTATCTTCAAAGTCCTTTTTGAGTACCTGTATGGCCTGAGACCAATTCATATTTTTCTTGGGAGCTTTAGATATAGGGGCCCTGATATAGACATCTTCCTCTGAGTGTGCACCTTGATCTTCCTTGTCACTGAAGAAACTTTCTGTGGTCCTCACCTTTTTCTGTCTGCTCATCTTGCCTTTCTTTTACTTGACTTTTAGCTCCTTAAAGTGGGGCACTGTTTCCAGGCTGAATTATCACAAGCTTCAGAAGTCCCAGGTGGTATGATTTAAGGAAGATCAGAATTTTCATTCACCTGGCCTGTTCCCTGATCCATAGATGACACCAGACCAACTTGCTAATGAACCTGCTTTGTGTGTTGTGGTTGTCGGCTCTGACAAGCCTGTGCCCATTCCACACCTGGCCCACTGCTACTCAAGCCTACCTCCTGGTTCCCAGCAGGAGTGAAAAACCCAAGTTCTGCCTCAGCACCAGCATAGACCCCTGTAGTCTCCCCTCTGCCACGGGCTCAGCCCTCTCACCAGACTGTGAGCTCAGTTCCAGATGATACTGGCACTTCAGCTGATTCAGAGACTCCTTCTCTGGTAAGGCTTTCCTGGGACTGGATCTGTGTCAGGGTGACTGTGGGGTTGGGCTTGACTCCTGTATCAGCACAATAGCTCCCTTCTTCTGACCTTCCAAGCCGTTCTTGGTTAGAAGATTATTTCAGCACATTCTTCTGTGGGTTTTGCTGCTCCAGGCATTGTCCAATGACATTATTTCAATGTTTTTTCGAGGGAACATGTCATGGGTTCAAAAGTTTACTGCCTTTCCTCCACCATCTTGGCTCCACCAAATACCCTTTGATCTAGCAATAGTACTGCTAGGTTTATATCCCAAAGATATCTCTAGAAAGAGAACAAGACCAATTTGTACAAAAAAGCATTTATAGCAGCCTTTTTTTGTGTTAGCTAAGAATTAGAAATCAAAGGAATGCTCATCAATTGAGGAATGACTCAAGAAGCTGTAGTATATGATTGTAATGTAATATTATTGTGCTATAAGAAATGACAAACAGTATGATTTCAGAAGGGTTTGGAAAGACATATGAATTGATGCATAGTGAAGTGAACAGAATGAGGAGAGCTTTGTGCACAGTGACAACAATATTGTTCCATGAAGAACTGTGAATGACTTAGTTCTTCTCAGCAATACTACAATCCAAACAATCCGAAAGGACTAATGATGAAGCATGCTGTCTGATGTGGGATGGAATTTGGAGTCAAATTGACTGTGTTATACCAAAAGAATTACAAGACTCAGTGACTCAGTTTCCCAAGCTTTATTGTAATACTGTGAGTGACCACAGGAAGGGAACCAGAAATGTGGAAAGGTATCTCTTGAATAAAGAAAGGAAAGACAGTTATATTTATAGTATGGATAAATTGATTATAATTCTCATTATAATAATCTCCACCTTTGGGAGTTACCGGGGAGGGCTTATCCTAATTCCGAGTTCCTGGGGTCCTAAGCCAACCCTGAGGTGGGTACCTTTTTCTGTGGAGGTGTGTTTTTGGCATTTACATGTCATAAAGTGAATCTGGGGACAAATTTGCCCTTTTCTGCACATATCTCTTTCTGATTCCCATGGGTAATTTCAAAACATCTTCATTTTTCATTTATTTCTAGTCTAAGTTTCTATAACCTATCAATTACTTTATTGTTAGAGTCTTAGACCTTCATGACCTAACTCCCTCAATTCCATTATGGGCACTTATTTCTGTGGGTAAGAGAACCTAGCATCCTGACTTGTAAGTTATCCATTAACTGTGGTCTAATTCCCTTTTGGAGCTAATATCTAAATTAAAATTATTAACCCTTTTTTCTGCTCTCACATCATTATCCATGTCCAAAGAACTGATATTCATTGAACACAGACTAAAGCATTCTACTTTTCACTTTTTTTCTTTCATTTTAACTTTTATTTGAGTTTCCTTATAGAAAATGACTAATATGGAAATGTTGTACAGAATTGCACACATATAATCTACATCTGCTTGCTTACAGCCTCAGGGAGGGATAAAGGGAGGAAGGGAAGGAGGGATAGAATCTGGAACTCAAAACTTTAAATAAAATTGTTTATTAAAAAAAATAAATTGGTAGCTAATTGCATGTTGGCCCTATTATCAAGGGATTCCTTCACATATTTAAGTTGGTCTGGGTGGTCTCTGAGGTCCCTTCCCTATTTTTTTTTTTAGAATTTTATTTTCCAATTTACATGAAAAAACAAATTTTGACATCAATTTAAGTTATAAGTTAGTTATATTGGATCATTGCATTGCTGCAAATAACCACATGCTTCCCAGGAGATCATCTTACACTATTGCTGTTATTTTGTATACAGTAAATTTCACTCTGCTTCAGATCATGTAGGTCTTTCCAGATGTTTCTGATAGCATCCTGTTCATCTTAACTTTTATATAGTACTTTAAACTTGACAAAGAATTTTCTTCACAATAGCCCAGCAAATTTGGTACCATATATTTTGCCATTATAATCAATTGCCATAACTATTTCCTTCCATCCTATTCACTTCCAATGATATTTACTTATTTTCTATCTCCTTTTACCCTATTCCTCCTCAAAAGTGTTTTGCTTCTGACTGCCCCCTCCCCTCTTCTGCCCTCCCTTCTTTCACCCTTCCCTCCTAATTTCCTGTAGGGTTAAATAGATTACTCCTTCCAATTGGGTGTGAATGTTATTCTCTCCTTCAGTCCACTCTGATGAGGTTAAGGTCTTTGAGCTAATTCTGTTCTAAATTTTTCTTCCTCCCTCCCTCCTCAACCCTCCCTATGAAATCAATCAATTTAATATAAGTCATACATGTGCAGTTATGCAGAACATCTTCACCTTCCTTGAAAGTATTTTGCTTTTCATTGCTCCCTCCCCCAATCTGCCCTTCCTTCCTTTCCCTTTTTTCCCCGCCCCCACCTTATCTCCTTCCCCTCCCACTTTGCCTCAGGGCAAAATATATTACTATATCCACTTGAGTATGTATGTTATTCCTTCTTTGAGCCAATTCTGATGATAGTAATGTCCACTCACTCCCCTAGTAGTATTTATTTTCATATACATACTTTTTCTATATAAAAATATTATATATATATGAAATAAAGGAGTCATTGCATGTATATTTTTATATTATTGTGTTATATTTATATATTATTATAGAAATTTGATGCATTTCCTCCATCAACCTGCTTCTCTTTTAAATTTGGGTGCATTGTTGTATTCCTTGTACAGAGACAAAAAATATTGTGATCACAATTGTCCATTTTGTGATTCATGAACCTCTCTATCTCTTTTTGTTTCTAAATTTTTCTTCTACTCATCGATCTAATAGCTATTTTTTCCTTTGCTCTTCTAATTTATGATGTCTCTGTTTATGTCTAAGTTGAGTAACAGTTTGGATTTTCATCTTGGTTTATGGCTTGGGATATTGGTCTATACCTAATCTCTTCCAGACTATTTTCCAGTTTTCCCAAGAGTTTTTTTTTTTCATTGTGAGTTCTTTCTGCAATAACTAGAATCTTTTGGTTTATCAAACACTAAGCTACTGTGCTCATTTGCTTCTATTTTGTACATAATCTATTCCACTGATCAACCTCTCCTTTTCTTACTCAATACCAAATTATTTTGATGATTACTGCTTTGTAATAATTTGAGATGTGATACTGTTACATCCATGTCTCTTTTTTTCTCTCATTAATATCTTTGATATTTTTGAACTTTAGTTCCCCTAAATGAGTTTATTATTAGTGGTTTTAGCCTAAGGCCTTTTCTCCAATTATTTATATAATTATTAATGTTTCTTATTATTGTGCTTATATATTATGCATATACACATATATGTATATTCATAATATAGAAATATGGATATAGATATAGATATATATGGATTTAGATATATAGATATAAGTATGGACTTGTGATTTCATTGTTATAGGGAATATTTATTGAAACACACCCTAAAATACAAATCCACTAATATTCGATATATATTTTTGTACTGAAGAGTTACTTAAGGTCACATTGATATAAAGTGACTTGCATAGTACATAAAATCATCATATTTCAGAATTTTTACATTAAACAAATTCTTTTTGACTGCATAGTCAGGTTTCTATCTACAATGCCGTGCATCGCCTGAAAACTAGTGCAATTATTTGTGGTAATTTTTCCCAAATGTTAAATAACTTTCCTTGCCTAGAAAAGACCTAACTTGGTCATATACATACACAGGCACATGCATATGCACACACACATATATGTGTATGCACACACACATATTTGTGTATATGTCCATATGCACACATTGTATGTGTACACAATATGTGCATATTTCATAAGTATACTTTTTTGCTAGAATTAAAAAAAAATTTCATGATCAGATTAATTAATTTCATTGCTCTATAATCTCTTTCTTTCTTTTATCCTTCCCTGATTAGGACATCTAAGGATAAAAATGGGGTTTCATTTATTTTAAAGAAATAAAAGTAAAAATTTTTCATTTAATATTTGATAAAATTCACCAGTAAATCTGTGTGAACAAGGATCTTAGCTTTCATAGTGCCTTTTTATGAGAAGCTTATTTTCATTTTCTGAGCTTGGATTTTTTTTTTAAATCTCTAGTGCATATTTTTCTTATTTAGATATTTCATATTTTATATAGTTTTCAACTGAGAGTTTTTTCTAGAAAAATAATTCTATACATATATATATATATATACATATTTAAAATTTCTTCTCTTATGATATTATTTTGTTCAGTATTTATTTTCATCATTTGCTTTTGCTCCCTTTCTTGAAAATATAGAAAGAAATGTTTATAGAATTTGTTGTTCTCTTTCAGTAGAAAACTTTAGTTTTGCTTATCCTTTCTATAATATTTTGATTTTCCATTTTTAACCATTTCCCCTCCAATTTTCAATATGTTGTCCTTTGTTCTTATTTTGGGAGTGTTTGTTTATTGGTTTTCTAATTTCTTACTTGAATACCATATTATTAATTATTCTCTTTTGATTGTTCAGTGTCATATTTGATTACTTTTAAAATATCTGATTAATTTTGATGTTTTCTCATAATCATTCTTCTTCATATAGTTAATTTTTCTATGATCTATTTTTATATATTTGTTAATAAGGACATAATTGTTTCAATTCACCTACATTTTTGGTTTTGTTTCCAATATTTTTTCAAAATAATCTAGAAACTTAATTTACTAATTCTGTTTTTGAAATTAATTCATAATTTATCTATATACTGTCACATGGTCTTTTTTGTCAATGGCTTCATATAATGATGCTGAGAAATATTTAATATATTAAATGTTCCCATTCAAAAAAAAGCATGTCCTGCAGCTTGAAATTTAGGGGGTTCTGTTTTATATTTTCCTTTTTTCCACCACTTCTTTACTTCCTCACCAATAGCTTTTTAGTCCTGGCTATTCCTTTAGTTTAAAGGCTCTTTTTATTTTTTTGAATATCAACACTCATTACATGGGAAACTGGACTATGTTCATTTTATTTATTATTATTATTATTACTGTTATTATTTTTGTTATTGTTATTATTCATTATTGCATGGCAATGAGGGTTAAGTGGCTTGCCCAGGGTCACAAACATAGTAAGTGTCAAGTGTCTGAATTTGAATTTGAACTCAGGTCCTCTTGAATCCAGGACCAGTGCCTTATCTACTGCGCTACCTAGTGGCCTCGACCGTGTTCATTTTAATCTCTTCATTTCACTCTTTAGTCTCTGGAATTTCTCATCTCTTCCCCTGAAATTCCATTCTTTCCCTGTCTACCTTTTCTGCTTCCTTTTGTTGTTATTATGTTCCACTATTAGAATCTAAGCTGCTTGGAAATTGGAACTGTTTTGTTTGTTCATTTGTTTTTATTTGTATCCTCAGTGCTTAGCACAGCTTCTGGAATACAGTAATAACTTAATGAGTATCTTATATATGTGGCTACATAACCACCTACCTACCTATTTCTTTGTTTCTTTCTCTCTATCCTTCCTTCCTTCCTTCCTTCCTTCCTTCCTTCCTTCCTTCCTTCCTTCCTTCCTTCCTTCCTTCCTTCCTTCCTTCCTTCCTTCCTTCCTTCCTTCCTTCCTTCCTTCCTATCTATCTCTTTGTAGGGGAAAATATTAAAGCATCCTCCTCTTTATGTGTTTTACCTTTTCAGTTTTAAGAATTTAGGTATATGTACCTTTCTCTTTCTCTTTACACACACACCCACACACACACACATAAACATTTTCTGTTTCTGTTAAATATAATGTACTTTCCCTGATTAGTTTTCTTGATGTGAAATTTGCTTCTTCCATTGTCTGATATAAAGATTGCAACTCCTGTGATTTTTTTTTTTGTCATGTGATAAATATGCAATTTTTTAACTTCTTTTTTCTATATATAACTTTATTTATGTCTGTTTCTTATTTGAAGTGAATCATTAGGTTTTGTTTTCTTATCCATCTTGCCATTTATTTCCTTTTATTATATAATGTACCCAGTTCATATTGTGATTTTTAGGTCTGTGTTTTCCTTTATGTATATTTTTACATTGATTTTTATCATTTTCCCTTTTCAAAGAATATTTATTTGTTTGTTTTTAAGGTTATAAACATTTTTATTTATAGCTATGGGTTCCAATTTTATCCCTCCTTCCCTCCCTACCTTTCTCCACTCCCTGAGGTGTTAAGCAATCATATATGGTTATCCATGTACAATTATGTAAAACATTACCATATTAGTCATTTTGTATAAGAAAACTTGAATAAAAGAAAAAAATGAAAAAAAGTGAAAAATAGCATGCTTCAGTCTGTGTTCCATCAATATGTTCTTTCTTTGCAGGTGGATAGTATGTTTCATCCATAGTCCTTTGGGATTGTCTTGGATCATTGTATTGAGAAGAGTTAAGTCATTCACTCTTCTTCATCAAACAATATTGCTGTCACTGTGCACAATGTTCTCTTGGTTCTGCTCCCTTCACCATACATCAGTTCATACAAATCTTTTCAGGCCTTTCTGAAATCATCCTGCTTGTCATTTCTTATAGCATAATAATATTACATCACCACCATATACCACAGCTTGTTTAGCCATTCCCCAATAGATGGTCATTTTTTTGATTTCCAATTATTAGCCACTACAAAAAGAGCTGCTATAAATATTGTTGTACAAATAGGTCTTTTCCCTAAAGTGGATCTATTTTGCATGACTACACATGTATAACATATTGAATTTCTTGAGTTCATAAGGAGGGGTGGGGAGGGAGGGAGGAAGAGAATTTGGAACACAAAGTTTTAAAAAATTGATGTAAAATTTGCTTTTACAAATTTTTTAGGAAAAAATTCTAAATAATAAAGTCTCAGAAAAAAAAACACAAATAGGTCTTTTTCTCTTTTGAGGGATGTCTTTGGGATATAAACCTAGTAGTGGTATTGCTGGATCAAAGGGTTTGCACAATTCTGTAGCCCTTTGGTTATATTTCCAAATTGCTCTCCCCAGTGGTTGGATCTTTTCACAGTTCCACTAAAAATGGATTAGCATCCCAGCTTTCCCGCATCCCCTCCAACATCCAATATTTTTCATTTTTGTTAATTTGCCACTCTGATAGGTATGAGGTGATACCTCAGAGTTGTTTTAATTTCTCTAATGAATGGTGATCATTTTTTTCATGATTATAGATAGTTTTGATTTCTTTGTCTGAAAACTGCCTGTTCATAACCTTTAACCATTTATCAATTGGGGAATGACTTGTATGTCTATAAATTTGACACAGTTCTCTATATATTTGAGAAATGAGGCCTTTATCAGAGATATTTGTTTTAAAAATTCTTTCCCAGTTTTCTGCTTCCCTTGTAATATTGGTTACATTAGGTTTGTTTGTGCAAAAGCTTTTTAATTTTATATAATCATAATGATCCATTTTATATTTTGTTTTACGCTCTATATCTTCTTTGGTTCTAGATACTTCCTCTGTCCATGAATATGACAGATACACAATTCAATACTCTCTTAATGTGCTTATGGTATTATATTTATGTCCAAATCATGTGCCCATTTGATTTTACTTTATTATACATTGTGAGATATTGGTCTATACCTAGTTTCTGCCATACTGTTTTCTAGTTTTCCCAGCAGTTTCTGTCAAATAATGATTTTTTTGTTCCAAAAGTTTAGATTTCTGGGTTTACCATATACTAGATTACTATAGTCATTAGTGTAATTTGTATCTATTCTATTCCATTGGCCCACCTCTCTATTCTTGGCCAGTACCAGATTGTTTTGATAATTAATGCTTTATAATAAAGTTCGAGATCTGGTATTGCTAGACACTCTTCTTTCATATTTTTTTCATTGATTCCCATGATATTCTTGAACTTTTGTTTTTCCAGATGAATTTTGTTATTTTTCTAGATCTATAAAATATTTTTGATAGTTTGATTGATATACCACTAAATAAATAAATCAACTTAGATAGGATTGTCATTTTCATTATAATGAGCCAATATAATACCAATGAGCACTTAATATTTTTCTAATATTTTAGATCTGACTTTATTTCTAAGAAAAGCGTTTTGTAGTTCTGGTCATATAGATACTGTGTTTGTCTTTGCAGGTAGACTTCCAAGTATTTTATATTGTCCACAGTTATTTTAAATGGAATTTCTCTTTCTGTTGTTGCTAGACTTTGCTGGTAATATATAGAAAAGGTGATGATTTATATGTGTTTATTTTGAACCCTGCACCTTTGCTAAAGTTGTTAATAATTTCAGGTAGCTTTTTAGTTGATTTTTTAGGATTTTCTAAGTATAACATCATAGCATCTGCAAAGAATCATATTTTTATTTACTCATTACCTATTCTAATTCCTTTAATTTTTTTTTTTACTTCTCTTTCTAGTACAATATTAAGTATTGGAGATGACAATGGGCTTTCTTGCTTCACCCCTTATTGTACTGGAAAGACTTTTAGCTTACCCCCATTACAGAAAATGCTTACTAATAGTTTTAGTTAAATAGTACTTATCATTTTAAGGTGAGCTGCTTTTGTTCCTATGCTTTCTAATGTTTTTAATAGGAATGGGTGATGTATCTTGTCAAAGGCCTTTTCTTTGTCTATTGAGAAAATCTTATGATTTCTGTTGGTTTTGTTACTGATATGGCCAGTTATGCTGATAGTTTTCCTAATATTGGACCATCCCTGCATTCCTGGCATAAATCCCACCTGGTCATAATGTATGATCCCTGTGATGTATTGTTGTAATCTTTTTTTTGTTAGTATTTTATTTAAATTTTTGCATCACTATTCATTAGGGAGATTGGTCAATATTTTTCTTTCTAAGTTTTGGCTCTTCTTGGTTTGGGTATCAGCACCATATTAGTCTAATAAAAGGAATTTGGTAGGACTCCACTTATTTTTTCAAATAACTTATATAGTATTGGGATTAATTATTTTTTATATATTTGTTAGAATTTGCTTGGGGATTGATCTGGTCTTGTGGATTTTTCATTATGAAGTTCATTGATAGCTTGTTAAATTTCTTTTTCTAATATTGATTTATTCAAATATTATATGTCTTCTGTTAATCTTGGTAATTTATATTTTTATAGATATTCATCCATTTCATTTAGATTGTCAAATTTATTGGCATATTATTGGGAAAAATAGGTCCTAAAAATTGACTTAATTTCCTCTTCACTGGTGGTGAGATTATACCTTTCATTTTTGATACTAGTAATTTGGTTTTCTTCTTTCCTTTTTTTGATCAAATTAAGTAATGGTTTATCTACTTTATTGTGTTTTTTTTCACATAAAACCAGATCTAGTGTTATTTATTAATTCAATGGTTTTCTTATTTTCAATTTTATTAATCTCTCCCTTGATTTTCAGGATTTCCAATTTGGTGTTTAGTTGGGGATTTTTAATTTGTTCATTTTCTAGTTTTTTGTTTGTTTGTTTCATGCCCAAATCATTTATCTGCTGTTTCTCTATTTTATTGATGTAAGTAGTTTGGGATATGCCTTTTCCCGAGTGCCACTTCAGCTGTATCCCATAAATTGTGATATATTGTCTCATCATTGTCATTTTCTTTAATGAAATCATCAGTTGTTTCTATGATTTGTTCTTTGACCCATTTTTTTTTTAGCATCAGATTATTTAATTTCCAATTGTCCATTACTGAATGTAGTTTTTATTGCATTATGATCTGAAAAGGATGTGTTTACTATTTCTGTTTTTCTGCATCTGGTTATAAGGTTTTTATGCCTTAATACATATATAATTTTTGTGTAGGTCCCATGTACTGCTGATAAGAAATTATATTCCTTTCTATTCCCATTCAGTTTTCTCCAGATGTCTATCATATTTAACTTTTCAAGAATTTTATTAATTTCCTTAACTTCCTGTTGATTTTTTTAGTTAGATTAATCCAGTTATGAGAGGAGAAGGTTAAGGTCCCCCACTGGGATAATTTTATTATCTATTTCCTCCTGTAACTCATTCAAATTCTTCTTCAAAAACTTACATGCTATACCATTTGGTGCATATATGTTAAGTATTAATATGACTTCATTGTCTATGAGTACCTTTCAGCAAGATATAGTTTCCTTCTTTATTTCTTTTAACTAGATCTAGTTTTTGCTTTTGCTTTGTCTTTAATCATGATTGTTACCACTGCTTAGTTTGCTTTAGCTGAAGCGTAATAGGTTCTGTTCCAGCCCCTTACATGTACCCTGTTTGTATCTCTCTGCTTCAAATGTGTTTCTTGTAAACAACATATTGTAGGATTTGGGTTTTTAATCCATTCTTCTATCCACTTCTGTTTATTGGGTGATTTCATCCCATTCACATTTATAGTTAAGATGACTATTTCTCACCATGCTATTTTCACCTGTTTATCCCCCCCTGCCCAGTTCTTATCCCCACTCTTTCCATCCTCACAAGTGTTTTACTTATGGTCACCACCTCTCCCAATATCTTCTACCTTCTATCAGTCCCCTTCCCCCTTCTATTTATTATCTCCTTCTTTTTTTAAACTTTCTTATAGGATAAGATAGATTTCTATGTCCAAATAAGTGTTTTTTTAAATTCCCTCTTTGAGCCAACTTTGATGAGAGTAAGGTTTAATCTTTGCCCATCCTCCTGTCTTCCCTTCCATTTTGATAGTTCTTTCATGATTCTTTTTTATTTGTGTATGTGTATGTGGGACAATTCACCGCCATTCAATTTCTCCCCTCCTCCTTCCATGCAATTCCTTTCTTACCCTTTTATTTTTTTTTGGGGGGGGGGTGTCATATCATAAATGTCACCTTATAACCACACCCTCTCTACATATACTCCTAATTTCTCTTTTAATAAAGTTGTTAAGATTTACAAATATTATCTTATCATATAGAAATATAGTTTTACCTTATTGAATTTCTTTTTTGTTTAGAATTTTATTTTCCAAATTACATGTAAAAACAAATTTTGACATCACTTTTTAAAAAACTTTGTGTTCTAACTTCTCTTCCTCTCTCCCTCCTCATCCCCCACCCCCAAGAACTCAAGCAATTCAATATAAGTTATACACGAGTAGTCATGCAAAACATCTCTACATAAGTCAGGTTGTGAAAGAAAACAGAGAAAAACAAAACTTCCAATTAAGGAACTCTAAAAAAAAATTATGCTTCAATCACTTCAGATACCATCAGTTCTTTCTCTATAGAAGGATTGCAATTTTCATAAGCCCTTCAGCGTTATATTGGATCATTTCATTGCTGCAAATATCCATGTCATTCATAGCAGATCATCTTACACTATTGCTGTTATTTTGTATATGGTACATTTCACTCTATTTCTATTCATATAGGTCTTTCCAGGTTTTTTCCTGATAGCATCCTATTCATCTTAACTTTTATATTGTACCTTAAACTTGATAAAGAATTTTCTTTACAATAGCCCAGCAAAGTAGGTATTGTACGTTTTGCCATTATAATCAGTCATCTTAACTGTTTCCTTCCATCCTATTCCCTTCCCATGATATTTACTCTATTTGCTATCTTCTTTTACCCTATTCCTCCTCAAAATTGTTTTGTTTCTGACTGTCCCCTCCCCATTCTGTCCTCCATTCTTTCACCCTTCCCTTCTTATCATCTTCCCCTACTACTTTTCTGTAGGGTTAGATAGGTTACTCCTCCCAATTGGGTGTGAATGTTATTCCCTCCTTGAGCCAACTATGATGAAATTAAGATCTTTGAGCTAATTCTGATGTATGTAAGACTCCTTCACTTCACCTCTGTTCCCCCATCTCCATTTGCCTTTTCCTGCTTCTTTCCTGTGAGATTTCACCCCATTCTACCACTCTCTTTACCCCTCCTCCAGTGTATTCCTCTCTCCCCTCAATTTTACCCCAAGGATGTCATAATGGGATAGCTAGGTACCACAGTAGACTAAGCATCCACTGTGGACCCAGGAGAACCCGAGCCCAAATCTGGCCTCTGACACAAGACACTCACCAACCCTGACCATCCCCCAAAAATTGTAATAAATGCTTTACAGATATAATCCCTTCATAATCAATTCCCACCTGTACCCTCTGTCTAAATTTATTCATATCATCTGCCCTCATACTCAGAAGGCTCTTATGATTTAGACATATCATCTTCCCATGTAGGAATGTAAACAGTTAACCTTTTAACATCTCTCATGATTTCTTTTTCCTGTTTAGCTTTTTATGCTTCTCTTGGGTCTTGCATTGAAAGTCACATTTTCTATTCAGTTCAGGTCTTTTCATCACAAATACCTGAAAGTCCACTTTTTTATTGAAGTCCCATTTTTCCCCCTGAAAAATTATACTCAGTTTTTCTGGGTAGGTGATTCTTGGTTGTAATCCCAATTCCTTTGACCCTGGAATATCTTATTCCATGCCCTCTAATCCTTTGATGTAGAAGCTGCTAGATCTTGGGTTATCCTGATTGTAGCTCCCACAGTACTTGAATTGTTTCTTTTGGCTGCCTGCAATATTTTCTCCTTGGCCTGGGATCTCTGGAATTTGGCTACAATATGCCTGGGCTTTCTCTTTTGGGATCTCTTTCTGGAGGTGATCAGTGGATTCTTTCAATTTCTATTTTACCTTCTACTTCTAGAATAACAGGACAATTTTCCCTGACAGTTTCTTGGAAGATGGTGTCTAAGCTCTTTCCTTGATCATGGTTTTCGGGTAGTCCAATAATTTTCAAATGATCTCTCCTGGATCTATTTTTCCCAGGTCAGCAGTTTTTCCAAGAAGATACTTCACATTTTCCTCTATTTTTTATTCATTTGGATTTGCTTTAGTGTGTCTTGGTTTCTCCCAAATTCACTAGCTTCCATTTGTTCAGTCCTAATTCTTAGGCAATTATTTTCTCCAGAAAGCTTTTGTATCTCCTTTTCCATTTGTCTTTTCAAGCTTTTGACTTTCTTCTCATGTTTTTCCTGCATCACCCTCATTTCTCTTTCCATTTTTTCCTTTACCTCTCTAACTTTTTCTTCAAAGTCCTTTATGAGCGCCTCTATGGCCTGAGACCAATTCATATTTTTCTTGCAAGCTTTAGATGTAGGGGCATGATGTTGCTGTCCAGCTCTGATGGTGCCCCTTGAATCTTCTTTGTCACTAAAGAAGCTTTCTATGGTTCACAATTTTCTCTGCCTGCTCATGAGGCACATCTTTCAATTAAATTTTAAGTTCTTCTTATTGTGGGGTCCTGCTTCCAGGATATAGTCCACAGTTTCTGGGGGTCCCAGGTAGTATGATTTAATAAGGGACAGTTTCTACACTGGCCTAGCCCTATCTCTGGTCCATAGAAACCCCCAGACCAACTTGCCAATTAACTAGGCCATAAAATGTTTTTTTTTTTTTTCTCCCTGTGGTTGCTAATTCTGACAAGCCTGCACCTTCTTCCCCACCTGGGATGTCACAACTCAAGGTTTCTTTCTGGTTCCCTGCTGGGGTAGGACATCCAAATCCTCCCTTACCTCCTACATACACCCCTGTAGACTCCCTCCCATTCAGCCATTCAGCCCTCTCACCAGACTAAGCTTAGTTCCAGAAGATGCCCTCACTGCAGCTGATTTGGTGGCTCAGAGGTAACTTTCTCTGGTGCAGTCTGCCTGGGGCTGGTTTTGTGTCAGCATGATCTTGGGGCTGGACTCCACTTCCAGCTCCAGCTCCCCCTTCTATCGAACTTCCAAGCTGTCTTTGGCTGAAAAATAGTCTCAGCTGTCTTTTTCTGGGTTCTGCTGCTCCAGGAGTTGTTTACTGGTTGTTTTTGGAGTTTTTTTAGAGTAATTGTGTGAGGAAGTCTGAGTGTTTACTGCCTTTCCTCCACCATCTTGGCTCTTCCTCTCCTTATTGAATTTCTTACAGTTTTTCTTCCTTGTTTCTTTCTTTGCCTTTTTATGTTTCTCTTGAGTCTTACATTTAGAGGACAAATTTTTTATTCAATTGTGCCCTTTTAATCAGAAATGCTTGAAAGTCCTTTATTTCATTATATATCAGTGTTTCCCCATAAAGGTGATTTTTGGTTGCAAACCTAACTCCTTTGCCATATGTTACATTCTAAGCCCTGTGATACTTTAATGTGGAAGCTGCTAAATCCTCTGTAATACTGACTGGACCTCCACAGTATTTACATTGCTTCTTTTTAACTGCTTGCAATACTTTTTTCCTTGATCTTTTTTTTAAAAGTTTATTTTAATTTATTTTAATTTTTTTGGCAGGCAGTGGGGGTTAAGTGACTTGCTCAGGGTCACACAGCTAGTAATTGTCAAGTGTCAGAGGCCGGATTTGAATTCAGGCACTCCTGAATCCTGGGCCGGTGCTTTATCCACTGTACCACCTAGCTGCCCCTTTTCCTTGATCTTTGAGTTTTGAAATTTGGCTATGATGGTCCAGGGAGTTTTCATTTTGCAATCTCATTCAGGTGGTGATTGGTAGATTCTTTCAATTTCTATTTTGCCCATAGGTTCTAATATATCACGGAGGTTTTCTTTGATAATTTCTTGAAAGATATTGTCCAGACATTTTTTTTATCATGGCTTTCAGGTAGTCCATTAATTCTTATGTTATCTTTCTTGCCCCTATTTTCTAGGTCAGTCATTTTTCCAATGATAAATATCACATTTTCTTCAATGTTTTCACTTCTTTGATTTTGTTTTCTTGGATCTTTGTGTCTCATAGAATCATTCATTTCCATTTGTTCAATTCTAATTTTTAAAGAATTATTTTCTTCAGTGACCTTTTTACTTCCTTTTCCATTTGGCTACATCTGTTTTTTAGGGAGTTATTTTCCTCAGTAAATTTTTGTATTTCTTTTTCATGGTTCTCTTGCAGTACTTCTATTTCTTTACCTAATTTTTCTTCTACTTCACTAATTTCTTTTTAAGGTCTGTTTAAGCTCTTCCATGAATTCTTTTTAGGCCTTATACCAATTTACATTTTTCTTTGAAGCTTCACCTGTAGCCATTTTGTTACTATTTTCCTCTTCTATGTTTATGCCTTGATTTTCCCTGTCACCATAGTAACTATCAATAACAAGCTTTTTTTTTTAGTTCTTTTTGCTCATTTTTGTGCCTTGGTGTTTTTATGAGAAATGTGGGCTCTATTCCTCCATGTCTCAATTTTTTTATCTGAGACTTTGGGACTTCCTATTGGCTTTCCCGGGGCTTCAGGGTTTAACTGCTTGCTTTCTCTGTAGAGTAAGCTTTTCTTCTGATTTGTATTGGCGAGTTAGTCCTCCCTTTTGGCCTCACTTGGGTGTAGGCTGGCCCTTCTCCAAGGGTGGTGCCCTGCTGCTGGGTCACTCTGTTAGCAGGACCTCTCTGTTAGCAGGCCCTGGAGGAATGATTTTGTTGCCAATCTGTCCAAGTGTGGGGGCTTCTGCTGCTGGATTGCTATGGTAACAAAGTCATTTGGCCAGCAGGCACTGGAAGGTAATTTTGTTGTGGATCTGCTGAGGGTTGGAGGCCCTGGTGCTGGTTTTCCCTAGAAAGAGTCTCTCTGTTAGGAGGTTGCAGGGGTGGGAACTTTCTGTTCACCAGTCTTGGGTGGGGCTTCACTACTGGTCAGCAGTATGGTCAAAGTTTCCCTGGTGATCTGTGCTTGCTGTGAGGTGCCTGGTGAATGTCCCTGCTGTGCTGCCCAGACTGCTTACTTGCATAGGGAGTTGCTTGTTTGCAGGAGGGTGGAGCCTCAATGGTGATTTGTCCCAGGCTCAGAGCCCTGCTTCAGGCCCCCTGCTGTGAGCCCCAAAGCTGCTTCTGCTGCTGCTGCTGCTGCTGCTGCTCTTAGACCTCACCTCCCTCCCTCTCATGTAAGACAGACCTTTCTTGCTGGGTTAGTAGGCTGTTTCCCTGCTCTTAGAATGATTCAGATTCAGAGCTAATGCTTAGCAAGTTATTTTTTTATTCCTTTCCCTAATCAGGGAGATCAATTGGATTTAATAAACTCATAGTTAGTAATTGCTTATAGATTGGAGATGCTTGTAGTATAGTAAAAACTGAATTATCTTTCTTGTTTTAGGTAATTGTGGCTAAGTGACTTGCCCAAGGTCACACAGCTAATAAGTATCTGAGGCTGGATTTGAATTCAGGTACTCTTGATGCCAGGGCTCTTGTTCTATCTATTGTGCCACCTAGCTTCCCCTAAAACTGAATTATTTCCTTGCTTTCTTGATTTTTCCCTATTTCCCTATATCCAGTGGCACTGCATGAAAAAACGTCCTGCTTAAAGTTTGCCAAATTGTATCTAGGTACATCTGATTATTTTTTTTTAAGTCAGAGCCCACTTCCTTCTTCATTGTCCTCTTTTCCTCTGGCTCAGAAGTGAGCAGTAACCAATTAGGTCATGCTCTCCCAATACTATTCCAGCAATCATTGAAGACACAGGGGCCCATTAACCAAAGTATTAGAAAATCTACTATGTACCATTTAATGTTTTTGTCTACTTGGTTATCATATATTTGGAATCATTAACTGGGAGCTTTGTTGAGATGAAGATAATCTGCCACCTCACTTGCTTAGCAGTTTTTTGATCATTTAAAAAACATTTTGAGAACAGCATAATGTGACCTAATTGATCATATTATATGTAATGTTAAGTGGCAACTCTCAGTACTTGGTGCAATTAAAATTTTATTTCTTTCTTGAGTTAATTTCACTGGTAAATTTCTATTTTAAGATTGTCATGTAAATGCTGACCCATGTTGGCAGAAGGATCCTCTCTTCTTATAAGTGTCCTTTTCCCCTGTGCTCATTCAGGAACTGTTTTAAATCTTAAGAGAACTTAATCTTGAGAGAGCTCTGAGGAGAATCCTTTAAAATTAGGCTTTTCTCTGGTATAGTATCTCAAACAAGTGAATCAAAAAAAGTACACAATGTTCATTGTAGACTGAGTACAATATAGGATCACTATTTATTTTCCCCACTGAAAAGAGATGCTTAAAACTCAAAATTTTCATAAGTGTACATTGAAAAAAATGACAAAATGATTCATTGAACTTAATCTTTTACCATCCTATTTTAGGATGTTGATTTTTTTCTTGGGTGGGGCAATAAAGATTAAGTGACTTGCCCAGGGCCACACAGCCAGTAAGTGTCAAGTGCCTCAGGCTGGATTTGAACTCAGGTCCTGCTGAATCTAGGGCCATTGCTTTATCCACTGTGCCACCTAGCTGCCCCTGTTAATACTTTTAATATAAAAACATGAGACCTTTTATGGAACTGCTGAAGAATCAATTCATATTTACTTTGGCTTGGCACTGTTTACCTCAAGATCCATGTTTTCTGCCAAACTAGGGGCTGGTTTGGGATCATACTCCTGTTAATGATTATCTTCTCTGAGCAGTATGTAGCTGTAGAAAATTCCTCCTACCAATATTCAACACTGATGGAGGATCTCAAGTCCTTTCAAACTCTTGAACTCACAATATTGTCATCAAGGCTTCAAACAAACATCTCAGGATAATATGGTCATGAAAAATAAATATAAGAAGATGCTGCATTAAGATATAGTCTTAGACTCACCTAAGATGCACATGTGCTTAATGCTATGTGTGAGTGGTACTATTTCTGCTGTCTCTATTTCTCTTGGAAATTTGACAATTTTAAACCTTAAGCTTAAAACAAAGTTTTGTAACAATTGGAATGACACCACCTGCTGGAGACTTACTGTAGAAAAGCTCCGCCATGAAAGGAAGGTCATTGAGGGCAAGACCATGTGTCTTTTCTTTGGCTGATGTTTGCTGGCGGGAGGAGGAAGGGGGAGCCGGGTGCTCTGTCTCTCTCTCTTGCCTTTGGACTCTGGTGGAGAGTGGAGCTAGAAATGTGCTCTCCCTTTAGTAGATACATGAATGTAGTCCTTTCTCTCTTTACCAAATTCTTATTCTCCTTAATAAATGCTTAAAAACCTAACTCTTGCTAAAGCTTATAATTTATTGGTGACCACTCATTAGATATTTTATATAGACTAGCTAGAATTTTAGCCCTTAACAGTTTTTAAGTTTAAATTTAGGAGTTAGAAGAGGGCAAGAACAGATGTTTCTCTTATTAAAGTCTATCGATTAAGTCATTCTTCCTAGACCAATGGCCAATCCTATCTCACACAGCACCCCCTACCCTTACCCATGTGAAAATATTGTTGTGTCATCACATATTCCTTAAGGGCCCAAAACATATGTGCCTAGAAACAAGCAGCAGAAAGTCATTCATTTCATTCTATGTAGGCTCAAAGGAATGTAAACTATTCCCTTTATACATAGGACACATTTAGTAAAAGTAGTATTAATTTTTAAGGTTTAAGTAATATTATAATTTCTTCTCTAATGCCTGCATTCATCTGATAAGTAACAAAGCTGTTGGGTTCACCCTGTTTTGCCCACTGAAGATCTATGAAAACACCAAAAACTTTGGATCCTATTGATTTGAATAGTATAATGATTTAAACTATATCTAATTAGATACCTTGGAACCACTAGGAATTCATGGTACTAAGCAAAAATGTGACTTGGCCTCAAATCAAAACATGACCCTGGAAGGAAATTATATGGTGAAAGCAAATACCTGGTAACCTCAATAAAAAAGACCTTTTGTTTTTCAGCTAACATTTATGACAGCATAAAAATTAATCTAATTTAAACAAGCGATATCTAAGTTGACATCTATTGTGAGATTTGGAATCTGAGTTTTCTCATGCAAATGTATTATTTTAATGTTGGATAATGTCAGGAAATAGCATTTCATTTGACAAGCTAATTACATTGTGCTTGGTGCCATGTCATAATATAAACAGTGTTATTTGACAAGCTACACAAAATGTTAATGATGATACATAGTGTGTTGAAAAGTAGCATCTAGCTGGTACTCAAAAGCTTGTGGTACTTATTGTTCTAATAAAAATAATCCATGTGAAGATATCATGTAAATTTCAACTCTGTCATGAAACCTTTCCAGAAACAATTGCCAGAATGCCAGATTATAAATATACACATATACACCTGTATATATATGATGCATGAATTTAGAGGGGAGGAATTTTTTATATATGTATACATTCATTTATGTTATGGTTACGCTCTAGCAACTGATAATGATTGTACAATGATCAGAAAATTAAGAGATTATGCCTCTGTCACCAATATTGTTCTAAATCTCATATGTTTTTATTTTCTTTTTTAATTGGTAGCTATTGCCTTCCCTCTAGAGAGTATATCCAAGTAGTGTTGAAGTTGGCAAAGTGATAAATCATTTTTTTTACTTCTTTGTTTATTTTTCCCAAAAGTGTATTATTCATTAACAAAAAACATATACACAAATAATAAAAAAATAAATTTCTGAAAGTGAACACATAAAGAAGAGATTAAAAAGGGTATGAATATGCACATGGTGGCATTGTATTTTTTTTCCTATACCCCCTCACTCCTCCCTAAGACATCAAGTATTCATTAAGCAATTAAATAATTCTTGATTGTTATCTGAAATGAAAAGTTCAATAAGGGTCAAAGGAAAAGAATTTTAGTCCTTTCATATGTCAATTTCATTTTGTCACAGTGCCTTTTGATTTATCAGTCATTCTGGTTCCTCTGACAACCATAAGTTTTCATCACCCCGAAGAACCAACCTATTGTATCACTCATATCTAGAAGTAGGATAACCAATGTTAGATTATATCTAGGCAGGGAAAATCACCCATGTTCTAAATAAACTCAAAGAGAGGGTCAATCTTTGCATGTTGGAAGAAATAAGATCTCATTGTCTCATTCTCCTATTAAAGGATTTCAAAGATGTAAGCAGCTTATTTCAACTAATATTCTTAGCAGTGTAGGACTCATAATTTGAATTCACATCTTTGAACTTCACCTCTGGCACTCTACCTATCATATGCATGTCATGAAGATATTTATAAAGATGGTTCTTAACCATCAATCTGGGGAAACATACACCATTTGTGATGAACTCATTTCAGAGCTATGTGTAATTATAACTGTAAGTATGTTTTTCATTTCATAACATATGTAAGAGCTTCAGCATATGATGGCTTTGCTTTCACCATTTTATAATAATTGGACTTTCCCCCTTTTTTAGAATCGTTTGCAGATTAAAGTAGGCATTATGGTTTCAATGGAACAAAAGGGTCCTCTTAGAAACATGTCATGACTTCCAGGAAAGCTGCTGATAAGAAGCCAGTAATAAGGAGCAACTAATAAGTAGCTCAAAGAAAACTCTGCACAGGCGTATTACACAAGAACTCTCTCACTCTTCTGGCCAACCTACATTCATATCAAAGGAAGAGATGGGGCATAATTTTCTGTCAGTCATTAAGTGCATTTTCTTGTGAAGAATATTTGTTTCAATCACTTAGGAAAACCTGTATAAAGAGACATGACAGAAGGAAATAGGAATATTGAAAGACGAATGCTATCTTTAATAGTCAGATAGATTAAACCCTTCATCCTATTTCCTACTGACACCTCTAGAACCTTGCTCTATCAATCATAGCCTTCTCTGATACATCTTCAATCATTCAGTTTCCATTGCGTTCTTCCTCTCTATTTACAAGCATAGTTGTCTTCCCTACTCTAAACACACACACACACACACACACACACACACATTCCTTTGAGCTCACTAACCCCACAAGCTATTATCCTATGTCTCTCCTCCCTTACTGTCAAATACTAAAATTATGTAATTTTGAAACACTAATTATTCTCAATCTAGTCATTTCTCAATCCCTTGCAATATGACTTTTGGTCTTACAACACAAAGAAGAAAAAAACTTCCTTTAAGGTCACTACTGGTCACCTTATTGCTTAATCCAATGATATTTCATCTGTGTTCTTGCTTCTCGACTTTTCTGTAACATTTTGCACTATTGACCACTCCTTAGTGGCTTCATTGTCAGTACACTCTCTTAAGTTTCCTCTTAGGTTCTGAATGCTTGTTCTGTCTCTTTCATTGGATCTTCATCCTCCTTCCATCCATTTAATGTAGATGTTCCCCAAACATATATTCTTGGCTCTCTTTTTTTTTTTTTTTTTTTTTTTTTTTTTTAGTGTGGCAGTTAGGGTTAAGTGACTTGCCCAGGGTCACATAGCTAGTAAGTGTTAAGTGTCTGAGACCGGATTTGAACTCATGTACTCCTGACTCCAGGGCCAGTGCTCTATCCACTGTGCCATCTAGCTACTCCAGCTCTCTTTCTAAATAATCTCCTTTGGTAATCTCATCAATTCCCATTACTTTAATTGTGATTTTTATTTGAAATAATTCCATATATAGATCACCTTTACCCAGGTCTCTAGCCCCACATTATCAACCTTCACTTGAACATCTTTACACGTGGACATACTACAGTCCCTTCAGACTCAAAATATCCAGGAATAAACTCATCAATTTATCCCATGTCTATCTATCTTATCCTCTCATTTCTCTATTTCATTTGATGGTAATACAGTAATAATAACAACATCTAGCATTTGTATGATACTTTATAATTTGCAAATCATTTTCTAAACACTATATAATTTGATCCTTACAATAACCCTTGGAGGTAGGTGATAATGTCCCCATTTTACAGTTGGGGCAACTAAGGCAGACAGAGGTTAAATTACGTGACCAAAATCACATAGCTACTAAGTCTCTGAAGCTAAATTTTAACTCAGATCTACCTGATCACAGGTCCAGTGCGCTATATATTGTACCACTTAGCTATGTATTCCATGGTTCATAACTTCAGGATCATTTTTAACTTTTTCTTCTCCTTTCAACTCCCATTAAATCAACTTATTAATATACATTTATTATTTACTATGTGCCAGACTAAAAAGTCAAATACATAAGCTGAAGCTTAAATACTTGGGCTGCATAGTGAGAAGACAGGACTCACTGTAAAACATCCTGTTGTTGGGAAATATTGAGGGCAAAAAAGAAAAGGGGATGGCAGAGCATGAGTTGGATAGATAGTTTTGCAGAAACAACAACCATGAGCTAGCTTAGACAGATTTGAGAGACAGTGGAGGATAGAAGGGACTGGTGTGCCATGGTCCATGAGGTCAAAATGAGTTGGACACAACTGAACAATCCAACAACAAGAAAGAACAACGTGCCAGACATTATGCTAAGTGCTAGGAATATAGATATAAAGAGTAAAATAATTCTGATTCCTCAAGGAACTTACATTCTAACTCAGCATTTCAAATGTAGATATCTACTCTTTAAAATAATCAAATCCTGTCGATTCTATTACATCAATATTCTTTGAATTGATCCTCTCCTTTTATTTCCCATTACAAACATCCTAATTTAGGCACTCAATTTGTGTTGTTGAAGTTATTTTAGTGAGTGACATTCCAAACTGGAGAAGTAATGGTGTAGGCTTTAACCTCCATGCATTTGGGCTATATAATAGTTCTTTTTACCTTTTTCTTTTTTTTGGGGGGGGGGGCAGGGCAGGGAAATGAGGGTTAAGTGACTTGCCCAGAGTCACACAGCTAGTAAATGTCAAGTGACTGAGGTTGGATTTGAACTCAGGTCCTGCTAAATACAGGGCCAGTGCTTTATCCACTGCGCCACTTAGCTGCCCCCCATTGAAGTTATTTAAAAATACTTTTTCTTTTTACTTCATGAGAATCCTTTTTAATATATTCTCTCTCTTTCACTCCCACTATAACTACTCAATTTTAGTTATTCAATGTTACTTTCTACAAGTAAAATAGCACAACCTCCTAGCACTTCTTTATGACTAAATTCTATTTTTCTTCCAATATGTCATTTATACCACTGCCCAAATAACTTTCCTAAGACACAGCTTTCTACATGGCATGACACATTTCTGTCACTCATCTATTTAAAAAAAAATGATGGGACTTCATTTCTTACTGAAAAGAGGACAAACATCTGATGCTGGCATTAAAGAACTACAATCTTCCTTCAGCTTTCCTTTCTAGCCTTATTTCTAACTACTGTACTCCTTTTCCCATGATCTGTAACACCAACTAAAACAAAACAACAGCTACTTTCAATTCTCATCCTACCCTTTCCATTCTTTAAGCCTTTCCTGGCATCATCATCTCTATCTTTTGAAAGCCCTATCTTTTCAATGCCCACTTACCTGCCACCTTTTCAGAAAATATTTCTTGAATTTTTCTCCTTACTCTCTTGTATTGAGCAGCTGCAAATGATTTCTTTATTCCCATAGTATTTCCCAAGTCCACACCTTTTTTTCAGTTTTTACATTTGATTTTGTTATTTCTATATACATTCCCAAGTCCTATAATATTAGATTATAAACTCCTTTAGGAAAGTAGGCTCTATGACATACTTATCTCAGTATCCTCATTGCCCAGCACAATGCCTGGAATATAGTAGGTGTTTAATAAATATTTGTTGGATTTAAAATAATAGTTCCCATGGTTTGGTCTCTGTGAGCAAAATGCAATATGTATTGTGATTATTAGGTAATAAACCAGCTTTCTAAAATACTGGAACTTTGCTCTCATATTGTTCTTGGGGTCTTGGATATAGAACTGTATAGCTATAATAATAAAATAACTCAAATTGATATAGAAATTTATGGTTTATAAGGCAAAAAATCCTGCAAAGCTATAGATGTAGTGATCATTTTTCCTATTTTATAGGTAATAGCTCACATTTATATAATGCTTTAAGATTCATGAATTACTTTCCATGCATTATATCATTTGGTCCTCACAACAAAACTGTAAGAACAGTGCTTATTATCCTATTTTACAGATGAGAAAACTGAGACTCAGAGAGATTCAATGACTTATTCAGGATCACAAATTAGAAAAAAAATGTGAATGGAGATTTGAACTTATCCTTTCCCACTTAATTATTCACCTGGGCATTATCATTGCCTCCTGAAATTCAAATTGCTGTGAGATTATGTCAATTCTGAAATGAAAAACTCTCTACTACCCCCTGTCCCTTGAGTCCCTTCCTCTGTAATTATAAAGGGTGAAGGGTGGACATCTGAGAGCTCCTTCTAAACCATCTATCATTATGCCTATGCACTGGGTACCTTCTCTCTACCACCTTCCATTTTCATCTTTTTCTTTATCTTCCCCCATTGTGATCTCCTTGAGGTCAGAGATAGTCTTTTGCTTCTACTCATATTCCAAGTACTTAGCAGAGTGCTTGGAACATAGTAGGTGCTTAATTAATGTTTTTGATTGACTGAATGACTGATCCCAAGTTTTCCTAACTTCAAATTTAGGGCCCTAACCTCATGGTTAGACCTCTAACATCTCTACCACATGGGGGAAATGAAGACCCATGAGATCTGATGTCAAGGAACTTGCTCATGGTCACATAACCTTGAACAATTGTCTCATCTAGGATATGAATCCAGTTATCCTTACTAAAAACTCTTTTTTTATACTGTATGATGGACACTATCCTTCAATATGTTTCAACAAGGAAACCACATTTAACCAAATTCAAGATCATTTGAAATAATATTATATAGCATTAAGCTGTAACAAGCTATGATACAATGCATACTTTCTCTGGATAAAGTCTTGGGTGTAAATATCAAATATAGGCAATTTTGTCTTTAATATTTAAGAGTTTTCTGATTCATGCCATAGGGTTTAAGAGTCAGTTGGTACTTAAATAATCTTATTCTATAATCAAAACTGAATGCTATAAAATTATAATGACCAAATTTCCCCTCCTTCTTTGTATAAGTGACCTGTATAGGTAAAATTCTGTAGATTTTTCACTATGTTGGTTAATATCCCTTGATTTAAAAAAATCCTTTATTATAAGGGATCACTCTCTAGAAATGAGGACAGCAAGAATATATTAGGAAATGTAGGTGGCATAAAAATAAAAAAAATAAAATTTATTTTAAAATAATCTTATTTTGTTTCTTTGGATGTGGGCAAGTAATTTTTATCAAGGTTGGGAGGTCAGTGGTAAAGAAATTTCCTCTTCAAATAAGGCTTTTTTCATTTTTTGTATTTTATTTTTCCCCCATTACATGTAAAATGTTTTAATATGTTTTTTAAAACTTTAAATTCCAAATTCTTTATTTTCCTCCCTCCCCACCCCCCTCTCAATGGGAAGGCAAGCAATTTGATATAGGTTATACATGTGTAGTCATGCAAAACATATTTCAATACTAGTTATGTTGTGAAAGAAAATACAGACAAAAAATGTCAAGAAAAATAAAGTAAAAAAGTATGCCTTAATTGGTATTCAGACACCATCAGTTCTTTCTCTGGGGATGAATAGCACTTTTCATTATAAGTCCTTCAGAGTTGTCTTTGGTCATTGTATTGCTGAGAATAGCTAAGTAATTCACAACTGATTATCTTAAAATATCGGTGTTATTTTGTACACAGTACATTTTTGCTTTGCATTAGCTCATGGAAGTCTGTCCAAGTTTTTCTGAGAACATCCTACACATCATTTCTAATAGCACAATAGTATTCTATCATATTCATATGCCACAATTTGTTCAGCATTTCTTCAATTGATGGACATCCCCACAATTTCCAATGTTTTGTTGCCAAAAAAGAGCTCCTATAAATAGTTTGTAAACATAGATCCTTTTCCTTCTTATATCTCTTTTTGGATACAGATATACTAGTATCAATGCTAGGTCAAAGGGTATGCATAGTTTTCTAGCCTTTATGGGCATAGTTCCAAATTGCTTTATAGAATGGTTCAATCAGTTCCCAACTCCACCAGCACTGCATTAATATCTCGTTTTCCCAACATCCCCTCCAACATTTGTTTTTTTCCTTGTCTCTCCTATTAGCCAATATAATAGGTATAAGATAATACCTCAGAGTTGGTTTTAGTTTGCATTTTTCCAGTCTACAGTGATTTAGAGCAATTTTTCCATATGGACATAGTTAGCTTTGAGAATGGCTCATATTTTTATAAATTTGACTCAGTTCTCTATATGAGGGAGACTTTTTCAGAGAAACTTATTTTCCAGGACAGTTGTTTTTCCAGTGAAATAGCTCACATTATCTTTTATGTAGTCATTCTTTTCTTTTTATTTTATTGTTTCTTGATTTTTCATAAAGTCATTAGCTTCCATTTGCTTAATTCTAATTTTTAAGGAATTATTTTCTTCAGTGAGCTTTTGTACCTCCTTTTCCATTTGGCCAATTCTGCTTTTCAGTGCATTCATCTCCTCATTGCCTTTCTGTACCTCTTTTACCATTTGGCTTAGTTTGTTTTTTTAAAGTGTTATTTTCAGTATTTTTTCTGCTTCTTTTCCAAAATTGTTGACTCTTTTTTTTCCCTTTTTTTTGGTGAGGCAATTGGAGTTAAGTGACTTGCCCAGGGTCACATAGCTAGTAAGTGTTAAGTGTCTGAGGCCAGATTTGAAATCAGGTCCTCCTGACTCCAGGACTTGTGCTCTATCCACTGTGCCCCCTAGTTGCTCTGACTCTTTTTTAGTATTTTCTTTTATCACTCTCATTTCTCTTTCCAAATTTTCCTCTACTTTTGTTACTTGATTTTTCAAAGTCCTTTTTGAGCTCTTCCATGACCTGAGACCAATTCATATATATATATATATATATATATATATATATATATATATATATATATATATATATATATATATTTTTTTTTTTTTTTCTTGAAGGTTTTGGATATAGGAACTTTGACTTTGATATCTTCTTCTGAGTGTTTTTGTCTTACTTGTCACCATAGTAACTTGCAATGGTAGGATTTTTTCTGTTACTTTCTAATTTTTTAAACATATTTCTTGACTTCTAACTCATTCTTAAGGTAGGGCACTGCTTCCAATGTGGAAGATGTACTGTCCTAAGCTTCAGTTATTTTTTCAATCATAAAATAATTTTATTATTTTCAAGTTACATGTAAAGATAATTTTTCTTTTGGTGAAACAATTGTTGTTAAGTGACTTGCTCAGGGTCACGCAGCTAGTAAGTGTTATGTGTCTGAGGTCGGATTTGAACTCAGGTACTCCTGAATCCAGGGCTGGTGCTCTATCCACTGTGCCACCTAGCTGTCCCTGATTATTTTTAACATTTGTTTTCATAAGATTTGTAGTTCCAAATTTTTCTCCTTCCCTTCCTTCCCTTTTTCCTTCCCAAGACAGAAAGTAATCTGATATAGGTTATATATGTACAATCTCAATAAACATTATTTCTGCATTAGTCATGTTGTGAAAGAAGAATCAGAACAAAAGGGAAAAAACCTCCAAAAAGAAAACAAAAACAAAAGTTGAAACAGTATAGCTCAATCCCCATTCAGAATCCACAGTTTTTTGTTTTTTTTTTTTTTTTTTCTGGATGTGGAGAACATTTTCTATTAGAGTTCTTTGTAATTGTCTTGGATCATTTTATTGCTGAGAAGAGCTAAGTCTATCACAATTGATCATCACACTCTGGTTCTGCTCACTTCACTCAGCATCAGTCCATTTAAGTCTTTCCAGGTTTTTCTGAAATCTTCCTACTCATCATATCTTGTAGCACAATAGTATTCTATTACATTCATATGCTATTACTTGTTCAGCCATTCCCCAATTTATGGGCATTCCCTTGATTTCTAATTCTTTGGCACCACAAAGAGAGCTGCTATAGATATTTTTGTACATGTGTGTCCTTTTCCCTTTTTTATGATCTCTTTGGGATATATACCTAGTAGTGGTATTATGGGATCAAAGGTTATTCACAGTCCCATAGCCCTTTGGGCATGGTTCCTAACTGGTCTCCAGAATGGTTAGATCAGTTCACAACTCTACCTACCATGCATTAGTATTCCAATTTTTTGACAGTTTCTCCAATATGTATTATTTTCCCTTTTTGTCATATTAGCCAATCTGATAGCTGTGAGGTGGTACCTAACAGTTGTTTTTATTTGCATTTCTCTAATCAATAGTGATTTAAAGCATTTTTTCATATGACAATAGATAGCATTGATTTAGAAGGTCTCATTTTTTAATTTTTTAAAGGAGAGGCTGTAGTGCCCCAAATCCTGAGATCCAGAAGCATTAATAATAATAATAATATATATATATATATATTCTTTCAAATAAATTTATATAAAAACATTTTAAAAGAAACAGTTACTACAAATTACCCCCACCTGTTCAATTTTGATATAACAACAGTTTGGTCTTTGTTTTGTGACATTTAGTGGGATTTTCTTATAATGCATATGGCTAATAAGGTTAGTCCTCATGCTTGTGTTTATGACCTAAGTCATGAAGACTTAGGGTCACATGATAATGTAGGGATTTACACTTACAACGATACATCTAGAAATCTCTAATGTCCACATGTCTTGGATTTATTATGAGATCCAAAAATGTCACATATGTACAAGTCAACCCAACTTCCTAGAAATCTGAAAATTAGACTAGAAACTTAGAAAAAAAATTATTTTCCCCTTCTTCCATATGTTGAAAACAAATGAAATCTCATCCAGCCCATCCTGGTACTAATCTTCTATACCACAACAAAATCCTCCTGGCCAAATAACTGAGAAAACAGTACAGCTGATATTAATATAAAGGTATATAACCACTAAGATGACTATATTATATTATATGTCCAAGCTGACTTCATTTTTCAAATTTCCCTTTATTTCTTACTCAAAGCTGAAATTCTTCTTCTCCATGTTCTTTTCCTTTCATTGGCATACTCTATACCCACATGGCTAATTATTAATCCATAAAATGATTCAAATGAAGAACAAATAATCTCTCAGTTTCTTTGAAGCTTCTAAGTCAGATATTAGAGTCCATTTCCTTAAAGCTGAGACAGTTCTTTATAAAGGTTGTTTTCCTGATCAGTTTAATTTCACTGGCCACTATTATATCACTTCAATTCAATTCAGCTGACTGAGCATTTTAAAGTGTTAATTATATTTCAAGCTCTATGCTAGATGATCTGAATATTGACATAAAAATGAAATAATTATTTCTGTTGTGAAGGTTGCATTCTACTGAGGTGGTAGTAGAGATAAGACTTACACTGTAAATACAACATATGTGCAAAATTGATATAATATAATTTTGAGTATTGGTAGCCCTAAACTGCAGGAGAACAAGTCAAGATTTCTTGTATATGGTGACCTTAGACCTGAGCCTTGGAGGGAACTAGACATTCTAGAAGTGTAGGTGAGGAGAGAATTCCAAACTAGGAATGGGGGATATGTTATGCCAAAGCATGAAACTAAAAGATATAATGTATAGGTAGAAGCAATCAAGTCAGATTAAAAGGAAGATTATGTGAAAAAACAAAACAAAACAAAACACAAATTGAATCATACTAAAGACTGGAATCATCTTGTGAACAACTTTAAAATCTGAGGACATTTATTTGTATTTTATCATACAGGCAATAGGGAGCCACTAGCTTCTTGATAAGAACAATATAGGAAGATCTATATTTGAGCAATATAAATTTCGGAGCTATGCATATGATGTGTTAGAGAGAGGAGAGGATAGATGCACATAGACCAAATAGGAGATTTATAATAATCCTGGCAGAAAGTGATGAAGGGTTGAAGAGAGATTTATTGGGATATAACTAGAGATGAAACATGTGAGAGATACTATAAAGACATAATCAACAAGACTTACCAACTTCTTGGATATGCCTGGCATAAGGAAGAGAAAAGCCAAAAGAATGGCACATAGAGTATGGAATTGGTTGACTGGGTTATTCCAATATTGGTACTCATCAGAAATAAGGATGTTACAAATATGGTTGCGTTTAGGGAACAGAATCATTTCTTCTTTAGACATATTGAATTTGATATTTTTATTTGGAGTGAGAGGCTGAATGGAATATAGAACTAACCCTTGAACTATGAAGATCTGGGTTCAAGTCCTGTATCTGACACAAATCATTCATAAGACCCTAGATAGGTCCATTAACCTCTCAGTGCTCTAAAGAGTTTCCTAAGACTATAAATTGCAGAGAAGATGCCAGTATTCATTCGTAGGAATTCCTGACCATGAGTTTCCTATGCCAATTAAAACATGAGTCTAGTTTCTATTCCCTATTTCACTGAAGATGGAGAAGTCCAACTGGCAATTGCATGGGTGGAATTGGAGCTCAAGAAAGATGAGGGCTAGATACATATATTTTGGAATAATCTGTACAAAGATGGTAGTTGAGCCAATAAGAGATGGTGAGATGAAATGAGAGAGAAAAAGAGAAAGAGGGAGAGGGAGAAAGAAGAAGGGAAAAGAAGGAAGGAAGGGAGGAAGGAAGGAAGGAAAGAAGGAAGGAAGGAAGGAAGGAAGGAAGGAAGGAAGGAAGGAAGGAAGGAAGGAAGGAAGGAAGGAAGGAAGAGAAACAAACAAAACAGTATGCTTCAGTCTGTATTCAGATAATATCAGTCCTTTATCTGGAGGTAGATAGCATGAGAAATGTGAAAGAGAGAGACAAATGAGTATTGAGAAGAAATCCCTGGTTCCACAAAAAACCCCAGAAAAACAAAAAAACAAAAACAAAAAAACCCACCATTACCAAATTGCATCTTTAATGGCAAGATTATGAAGCACAACATATGCATGTATGTGTGTGTGCATTTATTTAACTATTTATTTATATCAATTCATCAATTTATTTTATTGGTTTAGGTTTATTATTTCATCTTTATAGAAAATCACCCAATTAAAGGGATAGAGATGTACCTATGGGGGGGCAGTTTTATGGTGCAGTGGATAGAGCACCAACCCTGGAGTCAGGAGGACCTGAGTTCAAATATGGGCTCAGACACTTAACACTTACTGGCTGTGTGACCCTGGGCAAGTCACTTAACCCCAATTGCCTTACAAAAAAAAAGGGAAAAAAAAGAAAAAAAAAGAGATGTACCTATGATTTCATTGACTAGTACAGGGAACTCTTAAATATGAAAACTCCCTCTACTACTGCAGGTTGGCACTTTCTCTCCAATTTATATCCTTAGAGATTTGCTTAGAACACTAAAATATTAAGTATTTTCACTGGGGTCAGACAACCAGTATGCATGAGAGACAGGGCTTAAACCTTCAGTCTTCTTGGTTCCAAAGTTGGCACTCCATCCATGTACTTTGTCACTAACACAGGTCCCATTCATAGGCATGTAAAAGGATAAATATATACTAGCAAGAGTATATAACAGTGTCGGTCTAGTCTAAACCATAGGGAGTATTAACTCACAGACTTCAGATAAATGTGATAAACAAATCCCTGACTAATTGTAACCTAGTGTAATTACCTTTCATAGTTATCAAGGGAAAACCTAATGTTTCATAAGCACCATCTAATGGATTCATTCATTATTTTATTCTGTTTAGTTCATCAGAATTGACTTGACATTTGTTTTACTATTACTATGTACCTATTCTTTAAAAGTGTCTTGGCTTTTGACTATATAAATTTAGAGCGGGAAGGAGCCTTGGCAGTCATCAGGTACAACCTTCTCATTTTACAAATGAGAAAACTGAAGCCCATGATGACTAAAGCACTTGCTCACAGTCACATGGCTAGTAAGCTTATCAGGCAAGATTCCAACTCAGGTCTTCCTGGCTACTCTATCCACTATGTCATGTGGTTAGTTTTAATGGGTGTTTATGATTCTCCTTACTTTGCTACGAATTATCTTTTCCTTAGTAGATTGGAACCCTGTTGTTCTTAGCACACTATATGATACAGTTAAACTGGATTTTTCTTTATTCTTCACACATAACTCTCTACCTCCCATCCTTGAGCCTTTACACAGATCATCTTCCATGCCTGGAACAGACTTGATTCTCACTTTCATCTCATAGATTCCTTCTGCTGTCAAGAAGCAACTCTAGTACTACCTTCCATATTAAGCCTTCTGTCATCCCCCAAATCAGCACTTCCTTTCCTCCCTAACTATATTTTATTTAATGGGTTTGTATTTATTCTGTATGTATAAGGAAAAAAATTGGTTTATTAGAAAAGAAATGAAGAGGCATGTGGAAGCCTTAAGGAAGCCCAAAGAATTCATAATCCAAAGAGAGGCTTATGAAATTGTGATAGAGTAGGAGAAACAGACATCTCCACTTAAATGGGAATAGCAGGGGAGAAAAAACCATGAATTATTAAGATGTGAAAAGCAGCATTCTTTTCCCTTGAGAACTCCTAGGCTATGGAGATATGATGGTCCACTCAATTACAAGGGTCCCAACTGTATAGTTTCTCAGTCTGGGGCAGACTGACTGGTGTCTGTTTTGACTCCCAAGGACATACATGGAGTCCAGCTTGGGTTGCAAACAAATTATGTCAGCTCAAGGATAGCTTTGTACTTGACACATTCAGGGCCTCCTGCATGATCTGGGTCTAGTGTCTCTGGAAAATATGGCAACTCAAAAAGACAGGTTCAGGGCACTCCTTAATATTCCTTAACAATTGAGGCAATTTTGAGCATCCTGAAAAATTTTCAATGCTAATAGTATTTTGTTTTCCTACCTAAAACTTAAAATTGACTTATCTTTTTTTCTCTGTATCCTGCTCCTACCACCATTCGACTTGATCATTTTATTCAGCTTCTGATACCTTTTTACATCATAAAAGTATTTTATTATTTTCTAGTTACATGTAGAGATAGTTTTTAACATTTGTTTTTATAAGATTTCCAGTTCCAAATTTTTCTCCTTCCCCCCTCCCCTCCCTCCTCCCAAGGCAGCAAGAAATCTGATATAGGTTCTATACTTACAATCACATCAATAATATTCCTGCATTAGTCATGCTGTGAAAGAAGAATCAGAGCAAAAGGGAAAAACCTCAAAAAAGAAAGACAAAAAAAGTAGAAATAGCATGGTTCAATCTGCATCCAGATTCTGCAGTTCTTTTTTTTCTGGATGTGGAGAGCATTTTCCATTCATGAGTCCTTTGGAACAATCTTGGACCATTGTATTGCTGAGAAGAGTCGGGTCTATCACAGTTGATCAACACACAATGTTGTTGATACTGTGTACAATGTTCTCCTGGTTCTGCTCATCTCAGCATTCCGATACCCTTTTGATAGAAAACTTAGACATCTTACCATTATGAATTATACCTTAGATTGGGGAATAGTTTCTAAGTTTTCCTCCAGCTCTAAGATTTAATGATGCTTTGTTATTTTCTATATTAATTGCATTGACTATATAATGTTATATGAACATTTCTGTGTTTGTTGATTGCAGTTCCATTAACTACCAATTCTAAATCTCTAGTTTTAGTCATAATAGTATCCTCATGCCAATTGTTGCCAGGATCTGGTAGCTGCTGTTATCTTCACCATTTCTTTCACATTTCCATGCTATCAGAACTGACTTATCAAATATGGAGGTTTTATTTTTATCAGTTTCTTTGTTGACTGCTCTCCAGCTACCTTCCTCTAGTGCCCTTCTTTTGCAGTTTCATGAGCTCAGACTGTGATATATTCTGTCTAATACCTTCTGACTTAGGCTATTGAATATAACTATGCAATCATCTTCCAACAGTGTGACATTTACCATAATGAAAGATGTCATGATGCCTTGATGCTCACATATTTTCACAAGACTTAATTCAGTCTCTGTCTCTGTCTGTCTCTCAATCTCTGTTTCTCTGTCTCTGTATGTCTGTTTCTGTCTCTTTTGCGCGTGCACACACACACACACACACACACACACACACACAGGTTCTCCCTCCTCTTTCCTTCTTTGGTCAGCCTCCTCATGATAAAATAATTACATTGTTGATAATGTGCTGATCACACTGTTGTTAGCCTACCGTCTGGAGCAGCTTTTTGTCAGATGTAGGACTTTATGAATGACTTTAATCTTTATGTACATAACTAGTTACTGGCAAGGTTAAGAATCCTTAAGATGTCTTTATGCTTCAGCTCTTAAATGCACATTAAATGCATATTCTACTTTTTTGTAATAGGAAACACTTGCAAATACATTTATCCAACTTCATAATAGCTAAAAAACTTGTGGGATATATATGTAATGTAAAAGTAGCAAACAATGAGCAATAGCCAATTTTTGGAATTAGGAGAAAATAAGAAGCAGCCTCATAAAATATTGGGAGTGAAATAATTAGAATGAGAACAATCAATCAATCATTTATAATAACTAAAATAAATGAAAACATCAAGGCAATTGAATTTTTATTAGTTGTAATGATCAATTTCGGTCAGAAAATTAAATGAAGAAGCAAACTCCTTTGGTGAAGAGATAGGGATTGACATGTGCAGAATGTTGTATATACTACTAGTTGTCCTCTGTCAGTTACTTTTTTTTTCTCTTTCAATCTCAATGGGTTTACTTTTTTGTCAGTGATGGTGTAATTAAAAGGGGATAATATTAGGCCCATCCACTGACTGCAGGGGAACTATTGGAGCAAAACAATGACTCACTTGGAAATGATACAGATTATGATTTAATAAAGAAATTTCTTATTGGATCCTTTTGAGGACCAACAAAATCTACTTGGCCTGGGGTGGGTTATCTACCTTAAAAATGAAGAAAGTCAAACTCAATTCCTGCTTAATACCCAAGCTTAATACCAGCACTTAAGCTTGATGCATTTTAGGCTGAATGTGCCACTTACCAGTCTGACTCATCTCTGAATACAAGATTGTGATGGCAGATCAGTGGGTATGAGGATACCAGGGGTGAAGAACTTGATTGTGAAAGCACCAGGACTGACTAATTAGTGATCAGACTAACTTTTGATGTTTCTAGAGTTAAAGATAACTGAGGGGGCAACATTTGTATCCAGATGAAACTTATTAATGGAGAAGATGAAATCTGTAATGTTAGTATAAATACAACATGAGATGCTCCATTATGAATATTACTGAAATATTTGGTCTATATATGAAACTGTCATAAATATTGTACAATATATTTTAACATTTGACCTCTGTGACTGGACTGCTTCTTGTAACTCTGTTATGTATACTAACTGCTACATATCAAGTAAGTACATATGATAGGCATCATGGGGTAGTAGCTAGAAATTGATCTGGGAGTGATCCATATCCAAGTACCGCCTCTGATACATCCCCCCACAAGAGACCCTGGGAAAGTCTTTTAGCATTTGAATGTCTCAGGCCATTATATACAGCTCTCAGTGGAAGAGTAGTTGCTGAAATAAATTGGAAAAGAAAGTTTTCTCACCAAGGAGCTCCTTGCACCAATAAAACCAGAGGCCCTCCCCATCTCCCATAGATAAGCATATGTATGTACACAGACACACATATAAATATATGTGTATAAATGTGTGTATGTATATGTATATGTGCATGTACACACATATTATATATACAGGGTAAGCCAAAAGACACAAGGTCTTAATAACATTTTAAAGATTTTTTTCTTTACTTTTCACCATTTACTAACCTTGATTTTTCACATTCAGTGTAAATTCATTTACTGTATATGCTATATGTGATGTAATGATATTATAAATTAAAAACAAAAAATAAAGCAGTTCTTAAAAATTGAAAATGCTTTGTGATATATATGGTGTAATATATAGTGTATTGCAGATACTTTCTTTTAATTCTGCAATATATCAAATTTTAATGCTTATGATTTAATTACATTCAGTTCACAAGGATTTTTATATGTGGATTGTGTGTCAGATACTATGTTGAGCATTAGAGATTTTTCTTTTGGACTATACCTTTTTATTTGTTTATCTATCTCCCTCTCTCTCTCTCTCTCTCTCTCTCTCTCTCTCTCTCTATCTCTCTATCTGCCTGTTTATTTATTTGTTTGTTTGTTTTGACCTGGGCATTTTGTCATTGTGGGGGAGCTGCTTCTTTTGAGGCATTTCTTATATCAAAGCAAATCAGTACATTTTCTACTGTTCTTAGTCATAGAGTGTTGCCTAGAGAAGAAGGTTAAATGCATGAGATCTCATAGCAAGTAAATGTCGTTTAGCACTTCAACCTAGGTCTTACTGAATCTGGGGCCAAATACTTGTACACTATGCCAAGCTGACTCTCTCTAGGAGCTTTAAGTAGCTACAAAAGTCAATGAAAACAAATCATAAGTTAAACTAATTTATGGAATTACTTAGGGCAGTTGGATTGTTCAGTGGATTGAGCACTGGGCAGACCTGAGTTCAAATCTGACCTTATATACTTACTAGCTGTGTGACCCTGGGCAAGTCACTTAACCCTATTTGCCTCATTTTCCTATTTATAAAATGATCTGGAGTAGAAAATGTTAAACCACTCCAATATCTTTGCCAAAAAAAACCCCAAACAAACAAACAAACAAACCCAAATGAGGTCACAAAGAGTTAGGCATGACTGAAATGACTGAACAAGCACTACAAAAATTGGAGTTACAAAGACAACACACCAAGCAATTCAACTTAAGTAACATATGTACTTCTGGAGAAAAACAAAGTGTACCTAGACAAGTAAATTGAAAACATTGTTGTAAATTCAAAGTACATACACAATGAACTCAAAATAACTTTGGGGGCAGCCATAGTATTAACTGGGAAGATCAGAAACGTACACTTATAGGAATTAACTTTTCTGCTGAGTCTCGAAGTGCTGTCAGGGTCCTAAGAGACAGAGACAATTGAAAGAACATTCTAGATATGAAGACCTGTCTCTACAAAGGAATAGAGGTAAGAGATGGAATGCCATATATGAGGAATAGCTTGGAAGATAGATTACCTGAGGAAGAAAAACAGATGCTTCCAAATATACATTTCTAGTGTGTGTGATTTGTGAGGACTGCACATTTTTGTTAGAAAGAAAGAATGTTTAGTGTAGCAATGAATGTATGTTTTCCCAGTGCTTGGGGCCAATGGATAATCTTACTGACTGGAGAAAATTTTCTGAACTACATTTCCAAGAATGATGTGTAAGTGCCCTTTAGAAACATGGCATCAACCAGGATACATTATGATTGTTTAAGAGTGTTTAGAGTATGGACAGATTAGAAGAGACATGAAGATTCTGAGAATGGTGCTGGTGGTGGTGGTGGTGACTCAAGCTTGTATTAAAATAGCTGCCAAGTACAAAGAATGATTAGATGATGGAGATATGGGAATAAATTTCAACTGCATGAATCCCACATTAGTGGGAGATTAGAGTTGTCAGTGTTCATTCACTTCCACAGAAAACTGAAGTCAACATTCTCAAGATTATCATCATGTGTAGACTGCCACTGAGGTGACATGTAAAGGAAAATGACTCAGCAGAGAGACAGCTTTGAACATTGAACTCCACTATAAGTTTGTACTGATTTATTTCTCTCTATGTATTGCTGACAAAATGACTAAAAGAAAATATATGACCTGAGTCAATGAATTATTTATGTTTTATACTTTATTTGAAAATGAAATATCTTTTGATTTTATTTCACATGCCATCTGGCTCAGTCTGATTTTTTTTAAATCACCCAGTTAGGGTCAGAGCTATGGATTTGAACTCGTTCTGAGGACCTCCTGGATCATATGACCAACAAGATGGTGTATTAGTCATTTTATCTAGTCCAGACTACTAGTTCTCGGAATAAACACACAAAAGCAATACCCCCACCAATGAAAAAGATAAATGATTCAGAGATATAGAAATTAGAACTGTTTCCATGGAATATGGACCCCCCCCCAAAAAAAATACAACAAAGTAATGGCTTTATGAATTAATGGTAGAGAATACCAAATCTAAAGTGCTATGGGAGAACTAAACCAATCCACAAAGGCTTTTGCTCTTCACTGAGTGATTTTGCTGATACTACAGTTTCTGGTAACACTCCTGTCCTTCTCATAGTGTCACTCTGAAGCAAAGAGAAGTGCTCAATTAGAGGCAGTTCTGTGGTACAGATGATAGAGTTCTAGACCTGGAATAAAGATTTGAATTTAAATCTAGCCTCAGATATTTTCTTACTAATTGAATGATTCTGGATAAATCACTTAATGTCTACCTCAGTTTCCTCATCTGTAAAAAAATAGAGAATAGTACCTGCCTCCCAGATCTGTCATAAGGATAACATGAGATATTTATAAAGTGCTTTGCAAACATTAAAATTCTATATAAATGCTAGCAAGCTATTATTAACTCTACCCAACCACAAAGGAGGTAGTGAATTAAAGAGAGGATTATCCTTCCTATCTGCCTAGGGACAGCTCCTAGTTCTCCTGGCCTCTGAAGCTACAAAGACTCTCCTAGGTTTACTCAACCTGTCTTTTCCCAATGCTCCCCGACGTCGCCCCCCACAAAATGGCAAATTGACTAATTCTAGTTGAGAAATAACAAAGTTGGGGAAAGGGGACAGGAAAGGGAGGCTGGGGATAGGAATTCAGCATACATTGTATATCTGCACCATTTTAACCAGCCCCCCTAGAAGCAACATGGGGAGAGACAAAGGTCATTGTCAAGTAAATTCCTCAATATTTGGAAAAGGTTGAGACAGTTTTATGATCCAGCCATCAAGATAAACCCACCATAAAAGGAGGAAGAATCAGAAAGGGAGTCACATGGGAAGACCTAATGCAATCTGGGAATTCACAAAGGATTCCAATGTTGTGTGGGTACCTGTGTAGGACCATTGTAAAAAATATCACATTTCTCTTTAATTCTCTCTCTCTCTCTCTCTCTCTCTCTCTCTTTCTCTCTCTCTCTCTCTCTCTCTCATCCCTCCTTCCCTCCCTCCCTCCCTCCCTCCCTCTCTTTCCTTCCCTTCCTACCTCCCTGCCTCCCTTTCCCTCCCCCTCTCCTTCTCTGCCTCCCCCCTCCTCCCTCTCCCCCTCTCTCCTTTTCTCTCTCCAGTGTGTCTGTTTGATTACCAGATAATCAATTCTTCCTCAAACAAAGCAAGCATCAAAAAGAAGTAAAAAAGAGCTGATCTCCTAGCTTCTTTTAATTCATTAGTTTCCTTGTCAGAATTTACATAAGATCATAGATATAAAGTTGGAAAGACCCTCAGAGAATATGTTGTACAATTTTCTCATTTTAAAGGTAAGGAAACTGAGGTCCAGGAAGCTTGAATGATTTTTCCAAGGCAGCAAAAGTAGTAAGGACAGAGACAATAATTAAACTCGTATCTCTTATTCCAGAAGCAGTTACCACACTGCCTTTTCACTGGACCTGAGCCATCCCTTGCCCAGGCCTTTTTCCTTCATCCTTGATACTGACTATTTTAAACTCTTGACTGCTGAAACACTGGTAAGTAGTATCAGAACTAGAAATCAGAACCAGGTCTCTGTATTTTAAGTGCAGGGCTCTTTTCAATACACTATGGATAAGGACAGATTTAAGAATTATTCAATGACAGATAGAGGGCTTTAGTTTTGATTAATGGGTCAAAGCAAAAGAGGTACTGTTATAAGTTCTTGGATAAGGGCACAACATGATAAAAGTGCTATTTGAGGAAGATTGGTCTAGCTGAAAAAGGAACACTAGTAAGCAAGCTATTAGAGTAGTCTAGGCTAGGTTCTTGGCAGTAGCAATGGAAAGTAAGAGATGAATTCAAGAAAAATGGAAAAAAGAAGAATCAATACAATGAAATGAAAGAAAGCACATAACAGATGATGCATATCTATTAATAGTCTTTTCATCTTTACACTCATCAAGTCAATTCTGCTAAATGTCTGTTTTTAAAGTTCTTGGCCAGTAAATAGTGCAACGATGCAACTTTTGAGTTGACCTTGAATTACTGATGTACTGTTTCTAGAGTTGGGTTGTTTTTGTTTGTTTTCCCACTGCTGCATCCCTGTGGAGAATTGTATTGATTATGTGAAATTCTTCTAGTACTGGTCTCCAATATTATTTCGACATTTCATCTCTGAGTATCCACATTGCATCCTACAGAAAGAGTTCATCCTTCAAAACAATCTTTATTGACCACAGAATCTCATCCTGATTCTATTGCTCATGTTGTCGCCATTTTCCAATCCATATGCAGTTCATCGGGAATTCAATAGTATCACCCAAACAGAAAAAGTAGCTGATTTATTTCATAAAATGTCTTCTTTCTTTCCTTCAGGGGAGTTACTTTGAGAAACCACAAAGGTCAATATGAGCAAATAAGAAATTTAGGCTTGTTTTGTGGACTGTTATAAGAATATTACCTATGCTTCATGCTCAGAAGCATATATAGCATTCTAGCCAATATCTATCACAGGAAAAAAAAAATCTTTTTCTCACTTAAAAGGCTTTCCAAAATTTACTCCATTCTGCAATACTGTTGGGGGGTGGTGGTGGAGGGGAGGAATGACAAATATAGTTAACAGGATTGTTATGGACTTCCATATGTTATGGGGGCTAAAATTCTAGCTAAACTATCTAAAATCTAATGAGTAGTCACCAATAAATTATAAGCTTTAGCAAGAGTATTTAAATGTTTAAGTATTTATTAAAGAGTATTAGGGGGGCAGCTAGATGGCACAGTGGATAGAGCACCGGCCCTGGAGTCAGGAGTACCTGAGTTCAAATCCGGCCTCAGACACTTAACACTTACTAGCTGTGTGACCCTAGGCAAGTCACTTAACCCCAATTGCCTCACTAAAAAAAAAAAAAAAAAAAGAGTATTAGGATCAGAGAGAAAGGTAAAATTCTTAACTATTTCTAAGAGACCCTATCATCTGACTCACCATGGTGAGGTCAGGAACCAAAAAGAGACAGCACCCCTATGCTAGCGTCCGCTTCCTACTTCGTGTCGTCCTCCCAGAAATGGGAGACTCCTCAATTTGATTGGCTGGTAGCCTCAATAGACAGTACCCATAAGCAAATGTCACTTCCTGATGCTAAGGACCTTGACCACATGGCTTGCCCTCAGAGGCCTTCTCCTCATGGTGGAGCTTTGCTACAGTAAGTCTCCAGCAGGTGGCGTCATTCCAATCGTTACACATAATATATATTTCCTAACTCCTCTTTTCTTTTTTTTTTCTTTTTTTTTTTTTTTTGGTGAGGCAATTGGGGTTAAGTGACTTGCCTAGGGTCACACAGTTAGTTAAGTGTTAAGTGTCTGAGGCTGGTTTTGAACTCAGGTCCTCCTGAATCCAGGGCCAGTGCTCTACCTACTGTGCCACCCAGCTGCCCCTCCTCTTTTCTTAAATCCAGAAGAAAAAGATGAAATTGAGATTAAGATTGAATTCTAATATTTTGTTAATTACAATGAAACAGTATAGTTTGTTGTAACTTTTCAGTATCTTTCATTCAGTCAGTAAATATTTGTTAAGTGACTACTGTGAAGCACTGTGTTAAGCACAAGGGATACAAATATGAAGGAAAAAAAGACAGCTCCTGACCTCAAGGAGCTTATAATCTAATATAGAAAGACAATAGGAAGCCCCAAAGTAAGGGGGTGGAGAGTTAGGAGAGTTGATCTCAGAGAATGGGTCTAGTGAATGATCATAAAATATGTTCTCTCTATGATGAATTTTAGGTGCTTTCTTATTAAACCATGCAACGTATTTTTGTTTGTTTGTTTGTTTTTGTGGGACAATGAGGGTTAAATGACATGTCCAAGGTCACACAGGTAGTGTGTCAAGTGTCTGTGGTCAAATTTGAAGTCAGGTCCTCCTGAATCCAGGGCCAGTGTTTATCCACTGCTCCACCTAGCTGCCCCTAACTATGGTTTCAAAATTAATTTTAACTCCTACAGTTTTTAGTCTCAGTCTTTGTCCATGAAATTGAATAGCTGGAAGGTAATTTGGAATGCATGTAAGCTCCTTGATAGGAGTGACTGTTTCCCTTTGGTCATTGCATTTTAAATGCTTAGGACAATTCATAGAATATAGCAGGTGCTTAATACATTTTTTTTTTTTGCTTGAATGATGGATTTTCTTTCACCCTTATCGTACAGATGAAGAAACTGAGGCCCACCCAAGAGAGGTAAAATAAGCTGCTCAGAATCACATAATTAACCAATAGTTGATCCAGAACTAGAGCTCCAGATTTCACATCATTACTAATTCTGATTCAACACGCTGCTTCTCGTTTATAATATAACATTCCAATTAAAATGAGGAATATGCAATCTACACAATCTTAACATTAGGTGGGTGTTCATGTGAGGTTGGAATGTCATACCTAAAAAAGAGTTAGCAACAGCTCAGTTTCTTCACAGGACTCGCACAATTACTCAGTGTTTTCCTCAGTGTTTTTTAGCACTCTAAAAGGTTCATTTCTTCACCATCTGTGCATCATATGTATCTGACACCTTTCTCCCCTCACTGAAAAGTTTTCTTTGATTTATTCCCCATTACCGATCATAACCAATCACTGACCAATGGTGTGTGATGGACACTGGTTCCAATGAAAGGAATTCTTTTTTGCTTTCTCCACTCACACTCTTTCATTCCACTTATCTTTCTTGAGCCAAGGCAGACCCCATTTCGTAGCAAAGGCAGTGATGGTTGGTGAGGATATAGTTGAAGGAAAGCAATCAGGTGGTGGGAATAGGGCCAAACTATTGTGGCCTTGTTTTTGTAGTAAAAGAATGAGTGAGGAGGCATACTAAGGACAAGTCCTTCAAATGTCTAGGTCAGAACCCCCCCCCCCACACACACACACTACTCCATTTCTTTGCAAATATCATGAAATATTCATACCAAATATTGTATATGTCAGACATTTTATATGTGTAGGTTGATTTGATGAACTGCCCCCCTTTTTATTTTTATCTTTGTATTTAATTCAAAAGACACTTCTGGGGAAAGGGAAGGATATATTGGGGAAAGTGTTCATAAAAATATTTATCAAATTATTTTTAAAACAAAACAAAATGCACAGCTCATAAAAGGAAATTTTGAATCATAAAAAAATTCTTACATTGTTCTGATGAAATTTTTTTTTTGTGAGGCAATGGGGTTAAGTGACTTGCCAGGGTCACACAGCTGGTAAGTGTCAAGTATCTGAGGCTGGATTTGAAATCATGTCCTCCTGACTCCAGAGCTAATACTCTATCCACTGTGCCATCTAGCTGCCCCTGATGACATTTCTTAATATTATACTCAAACCTTATGACCAGACCATTAATTTATTTTTTTTAACATGGGGCAAAACATTTTTGGGGGTAGTGGTGGATAGAGGATGAGATAGGGTGGTGATAGGGTGGAGGTTGGCAGTAGTGCAGAGGACAGTATTTTCATAGGTTCCCTTATACTCTAGGCTATTGCTATCAAGCTCAATTACAAATAAATTCCAGCCAGCTGCATATTGGCTTAAAAACTATAAAATAATATTATCTGTGTTGCATTTTTATTTATTTTGTTAAATGTTTCCCAGTTATATATTTTTTAAATTTTTTTATTGTTTTTTATTTTAGTGAGGCAATTGGGGTTAAGTGACTTGCCCAGGGTCACACAGCTAGTAAGTGTTAAGTGTCTGAGGCCGGATTTGAACTCAGGTACTCCTGACTCCAGGGCCAGTGCTCTATCCACTGTGCCACCTACCTGCCCCTCCCAATTATATTTTAATCTTTCCCCAATATTTGGGAGATTGCAGATGTGATTTTGACACCTCAGTCAGGGTTTGTTGGCCCCCATCCCCAAAGTGTCTATTTAAAGTTAGGAAGCTGAGTGGGCCCATAGCAAGCGCTTTCTTGTTGATGGGGTCTTAGGGGGATTAACCTAGTCTGAAGAGGACAGGTAATTTGTGTCAGCATAGTGAAAGAATGTGAAGTATAGGAGGTAAACACTGTCTCCATACCAACAGGAAGAAAAAACATGTCCACCATGCAGAAGGGTATTTCCTGATTTCACCCCCTGATGTCAGTACCTGGGGGTGAATTCCTGATTGTACCTTGTATTGGTCTGCATAGGCTTAAGATTCAACAAAGGTCATAAAGCTAGAACTGAGATTTTTGAAAGTTATAGAGCCATAGATCCAGAGTTGGAAGGAATTTTAGCAGGCCAACCCCTTCATTTTATAGATAGTGAACTCTGGCCCAGAGATGTAAAGTAATTTGCCCAAATCAGGGCTGGTATTCTAACTCAGGTTCCCATGGCTCCAAGTTCAGGTCTTTTTCCAAGAACAGTTCAGATGTGATAGAGGTCTTCAGAGATCTTGCTTAGAGTTTTGAATATTTTAAGGTTTTAAAAACAGTTCCAGGAAAAATAAGGCCTTGGGAAATTTGAGTTTTGGAATTGACAGAGACCTCAGAGATTACCTAGTTTTATTCTCCCATTTTCCTGAGAAGGTAAATAATAATCTCAGATGTTACATGATATGTCTGTGGTCATATTCTACTGTGTAACAAAGAAGGGACTAAAAGTACAGGTCTTTTTGCCTCTAGGCCTTATATTCTTTTCATTGCTACTCTCATATTCCAATTTACTCTAAAACTTCTATCCAATTTAGAATTTTTCTTTTGAAAGCTGCCATGTGAATGCCCATTCAGTTACAAAATATCTGAATCTAATAGCCTGCCTCATCCTGCTTATACCTCATGTCCTACTTTGTGTTATGTCATACCTACTGTGGCCTTCAAAATCTTCTATCTGCTCTCTGACCACAGCTGCTCACACAGTTGTCCAGATACTGCTCTTTCTTGTAGCTGCCACAGAGAACAATTTCCCACTTCATCACTTGGTCTATTACATACACAAAGTTCTGGGATTTTAATGGATGGTGCAGAGAACCTTCTGACTGCTAGGTGATAAGGTTCAGCAGAAGTCAGCTTTACTTGCTGTGCCTTCTCTCCACCCAAATGATTATAAATACAATTACCTAAAGAATTCACTATTTACATGCCTAAACGTTTGACTTTTCCCACACTCTGTTTTAGTGGATTTGCAGCAGGTTAAACTTTGAGGCAATGTCAAAAACTTGACTTGAAACAATATCTTCTATGTCTATTCCTTACATTAGGAAAACAAATATTTATTGGACTTTTATTTTGTTAAATTATTTTAACTTCAACATAACGTCATGCTTTTTCCAGGAAACTAATTATTTTTCTTTTTCAAAATTAATCATTTCAAAGCATTTTGACTATGATTCTTAAAGACTTCTGAGTTTTGTTGTTATTGTTTATTTTCTTTTGATAAATCTCCCATTTTCTTGATTGGATACAAGTTCATTTTATATCTGAGAACTCTTGTGGGAAAGAACATTAAAATACACCCCAGGGGCCCAAAAGAAGAAATCAAATAAAATCAAGTTCAGTGAATAATGCAATTTTTACTCATTTGGAAGTTTACCAGTTACCACCTAAGGTATAGTGAGAGGAAGTCATTTGTTCTGAGACAATTTCAGTTTCTGAAAACTCAAGGTAAGGGGTCTGAGATATATATGTGTGTGTGTGTGTGTGTGTGTGTGTGTGTGTGTGTGTGTGTGTGTGTGTGTATGTATTTACATATATATATATATATATCCTCTATGAAATACAATGTGTTACTCCATGCATTTTCACATTTAAACCAAATTGATTGGGGGTGAATTGTTATAGCTAAGATTAATTAGACATGTAGCACTTTGAAAAAATAATAATGGGGATTTAAATGTTAGCAAGAGAGAGCTGAACCTTGGTCTAGCTATCCCACAATGGGAAAACATTGGAGTTTAATTGAGCTCCTTACCATTTCCCTTCTATAACTGAAATGTGGCTTCATAAAATTAGAGTATTATTAATTATTAGAGGGATATCTGCAACCTTGATTTTTATACTCCTTTCCACAATGCTCCTTTTTTTCGAGTGTTCATCTGCTAAGGGCAATTGGTAGTGAAGGAAAAGTAAGAACATGTTAGATTCAGTGGATGTTTTTTTCTTATTGACTTCTTTGGTTGGTCAGAAGAAGTTGAAAATTATCATCTGAAATGTTCCTTTAAAATGTATTTATAGACTTCAAGTTTTCATTATAATTTTATCTCCTTACTCTGGAGATTTGTCTGTGGTATAACTTTCACTATATTTCTGAGGGGACAAAGAAATCAGAATTGGTTTTTAGCTATAATTGGTAGAAACATATTATCCCAGGAATGATGGTGACAAAATAGTAGTGGGACTCACTCTACAGCAACATGATGAATTAAATTCAGAAAAAATTGTTTTTTGCTGAATCCTCAGAAATAAAACTTAAGATACTAAGTTAATCGCAGGAATCCAATAAACTTCAGAATCTTGTAAAGTAAAATATGGGGTAAGGGTGGGGTAGGATGAATAAGATAACCATACTCAGTAACTGGTTACTATGGGGACCTAAAGCTTGAACCATTGGCATTGCTTTCTTGCTATTCAAGGTATGAAAAGCTCTGCCTCTAGAGAGCTAGTTCAATTGTGGTTTAGCAGAATTCCCATTGCCCTTCAGAATGTCTTCCTAACCCAATGTTATTGCATGTTGAATGTGTAGGCAAAAGAAAGTAGTATTTATTTAATTAGTAATTGTATACTTTTAAAGCTTTAGTAAGTTGATTTATTTTCATTTTCCTTATATTAGCTATCTAGGTTTTCTAAGACCATTAACAAAAACTTGAGGAAGCTTGCTTTTTATAATACCTTTAGGGTTTTTTTTTCTGTTCAGTTCCTTATATTCCTATTGGGCTGATCCTATAAGATCATTGAGTTCCTCCATTTAACCCCAATAAGTAGGTTTTCCATATGTAGCTAGAAGTGTTGGAAAAATAGGATGTTGTACTATCCTATCATTCAGTTATACAAGGATCCTTTCTTTCCATGTTACCCTTTACTCATAATGATGATACAAACCACAATGTTATTGTGAATAAATCCTCCCAGGTATCACAGATTATTTTTTCGGGCAATGAGGGTTAAGTGACTTGCCCAGGGTCACACAGCTAGTAGGTGTCAAGTGTCTGAGGCCAGATTTGAACTCAGGTCCTCCTGAATCCAGAGCTGGTGCTTTATGCACTGCGCCACCTACCTGCCCAATAGATGTTAGGAATTAGGTCTACATCAGGCTAATCTAGTAATGCAGGCTTACTATTGGGATTCAAGGAAATTTGAATTCAATTTCAAAATTTTACTTAGAAGTTTAAAAATTATGCACATAACAATTAAAATAAATGCTGTTGCCCTCTATCTCTGCATTCACTGTGGCAACAAAGCTGAATCAGAAAGATATTCCATAGGACAATGAGAATTTTGCTAACTCTTTTATGGAGAAACACATACTGTAATTTTAATGGTTTACAGTACTACGATCAATTGGCATTTCCCTTCTTGTCTCCCCTCATCCTACTAACCTTCTCCTGGATATAAACAGTGCCAATCTAGCTTGTAATTTATATTTACTTACCTTTAACTACCTTTAACATCACTCATGACTCTAACTTTTTCTGTCTGAGTTGATTTATTATGCCCACTGTTCGTTTTGGTGTCTCTTGTAGCCATACCAAAGACTTGTAGGAATACATTAAAATTGTGAAGCCCTGATTCTGTTGAAATTCATAATATTCTACTTTACCTGAACTCTCACCACTTTATATTCTTACATATTATCATTCTTTTTGTGTTGACTATTTTAGATCTTCTCTGTGTTTCAGGCTGCAATTATAGTACCATTCTGCCAACTCACTTGCTCAGCAAATTACCTAGAGTACCAACTCTACTAATGTGATTGAGGGAATTGAGCCCATGCACTAAGCCCTTAATAAATGCTTATTGAATTAGATTGATGCTATCATGATTTGCTCAATACATATATATCTGTTCCTTTTTTTTTCATTATCCTTTCAATAAGAGAGAAAGAATCATTCTTTCCCCTTTATGAAATTAACCTTTCTCCTGTGCCAACTTGTTCTTCATTGGTGTTCTACTTTAGATGCCTGAAACCTATCCACTTCTGATTTCTGAAATAGAAGTATTTTTTTCACTTCCATCTGTATTCAGGTAATATCAGTTCTTTCTCTGTAGATGGATTACATTTTTTATGTCTTTCAGAGTTGCATTGCTGAAAATAACTAAGTCATTCGCAGCAGATCATCTTACAATATTGCTGTTATTTTGTATACAGTACATTTCACTTTGCATCAGCTCATGTAAGTTTTTCCAGGTTCTTCTGATAGCATCCTGCTCATCTTTTTATAGTAAACTACATTTATGTAGTACTTTGAAAAGAAATTTCCTTACAAAACATCCATGAGATTGATTACTGCAACAACAATAATAGCTAACATTTATATGGTACCTTATATCTGACAAAGAATTTTCTTCCCAGTAGCCCAGTAAAGTAATTACCATCATCATCATCATTATCATAATCTTACTTTGCTCTTGCCTCTGCTTCAATTTTTTCCCCAGTTACTATTGCTAACTGTGTTTCCCTCCATCCTCTGAGATAGAAGTATGAAGGATAGATTGAAAAGGTCAAAGTCTGAAGTTATCTAGGCAGGGATTGTGAATCTCTTCTCCCTTTCATCATATCAAATTTCTTTCATTCCAGCACTTTCTTTCCTGCTGTTTTTAGATTGAATGGTTTCTCCAAATAAGAAAAAAAATTTCATTTGACAAAATTGTTTTTCCCTCTCATCATTATCTCAAATTGTACATGTTGCAAATGAAACATGAATTTCTATTCATCCTTCTAACAGACTTACCATTATTTCTTTGCTTTTATCAATTTTTGCTCAGTTATTCACTTAGTCAAGAAGCATTTATTGTTTACTTTGTACTAGGAAATGTTTTAAGTACTAGAGATACAATGAAAGCAATAAACGGGAACCCACATTCTTATTAGGGAGACAAAAAGACTTGAAACCTCAGCTTTGATTTACCTTTCTCCATTACCTTTCACAGGCAGCCAATCAATAAATCATATCAATTATAACTTAATATATTCCTTGACTATCTCTTCACCTACAAATGTTTTGGTAAATATGTAACAACCAGCTTTTCCAAAAATGTATTTATGATATGCTTTTAAATTTAATTTGTGTCTTATTATTTTCCTCATTACTTTGCTCAATCTATACAATCAACAAAACAATGGGTCATGTTTTGTAGCATTTGACCATTTCTAGGGAATAAATGTTCATACTTACACTTTGTCAATCAGCTTTCTTGAACCCTGTTGAGCTGGCTCCATCATGCCTTTTAATCTCAACATCTACTGCCATTTCCATAGTCCGGGTCAGGGTTATTGCTGTCCTTTAAGAATAGTAGAGTTTCACCTTTTTTGTATGCTCAGTATTGTATAAAAACATTGTATGAATTCAACAAGTACTTGTGGATGTGGTTGTTTTCTGAAGTAAAACTTTTTATCCTGCTGAATTTCACTTTTTTGAAATTCCAGTTATTCCATTTAAAACTTAACCAGGTTGATATTATTTTCACAAAATTACTCTTAGTATTTAAAATAGATAACTACTTTTGATGTCCTTTTGGCTTAATTTTAGACTATGTGAAGAGAAAGTCTAAGATATAGCTCTGCTATATTTTAAGAATTGTTTCCTCTTGTCTAAACACTACTTCCTATGATACCATTGGACAAAATCTATCATGACTTCATTTGTTCTTACCTTGTGTCTGGACTTAAATCCCAAAAGGTACTTCAAAAGTGTTTTCATCAGTTCTAGCCATAAGGGAATAAAAACATAACATGACAAGATGATTATTTTGAAAGAGTGGATAGTCGTTCACGCAAATTCTATTCTGCTTATCAGTACAAAAAGTCCCATTAATATAGAAACACAAAAGGTATTGTGAAGGTAAACAGAGTAATGCCTGCATGAGCATAAGGGAAACTTAATAAGAATCCTAAAGATACCAGATTTTTATTAAATTCATTTCATGTCCTAATGTTTGCAGGTAGCCAAGTGTCATTTTGGGGATATATAATTGCAGTAGGGATTTTTAAAATGAAACTGTCCTGCAAAAATGGGCAAGGAGGGGGGAAAAATCATAAAGAGGACTAGACCAAAAAGGCAACTTGTAAGTGCTTAGCCAAGAAAGTTGGATTTCAAAAATAAATGGGAGGCAAAAAGAGAGGTAAGCCTTCAGTGTAATAAAAAGTGATGGCAACATAGAAAACAGAGATTGATTGGTGCCAGTTGACCAGCAGTAAGCCTGGAGGGAAACAGCCTGCTTCACTAGACACCTAAGAACACTAGCAATCTGTCATCCAGTCACTGAACAAGACATCCAGATCCCAGTCAGCAAAGGGTAAGGGCAAAATAATCATTACTTTCGGCATTTATGTCTTTCAAGGTACTAGTAACTCCAGGCAGTTAAGTTAAATTACTGTGTTTGCCTTTACTTTCTTCACATGCTTGAGTATAGTAGAGCTTGTGTATGGTGAACTCTGGGATTTTGAGAGTCCATTTATTATAATAAAAGCCAATATAAATCCCTTGTGAGTTATATAACTCTTCATCTTAATGATAGACCCTTGCTATTTTGGTGTTAGCAAATTTTTACTTATATCTTGATTAACTTTATTGGGAAAATCACTTAAGTCTGAGTCTATTCCTTGTTATTAACTTCCATGACTTCAGGGAGTGTAGTTTTAATACCTTCATGACACATTCACTAGGCACAGTGATTGACCATTCCATCTGGTGGGTAGACCCCACTACATGTCCAGAAATGGATTTCACAATCAGGATGCATTTGGTCAGTTGTCTTGTTCGATTGAGATACTTTTATATTCTCAGTGTAAATATTCCCATTTCAGAATAAAAAAAAAAACACATAGAGAAGCACCACAATTATTTGTAACTAAGCCTTAAAAAGAAGTAGACCTGAAAATGCTAATTCACTAATTATTAAATATAGGGAAAGCTAAGAAAACTCTGGAAAAGTAAAAACTTTTTGGATATTTTTCTTTTACATATTTCTACAAATGACCATTTCCCATATAATTTGAAAGATACATTTTCTTATCTTTATGTTTGTGTATTTGGTGTTTTAGTTATGCCTTTTATCATCTGCTGAATTTAGTGATTTTATAATAAGACTATTAGTCTAATCTATAGCTATGATTATTATAATGTAAACTTCTTGAGAGCAAAAGCTATTTCATTTTCTCATTGGATACTCAATTCCTAGCATATATATTTCTTGACTTATGGTAGGCTCTTAATACTTAATGAATTATTATTATTATTTTTTGCAGGGCAATGGGGGTTAAGTGACTTGCCCAGGGTCACACAGCTAGTAAGTGTCAAGTGTCTGAGGCCAGATTTGAACTCAGGTCCACCTGAATCCAGGGCCAGTGTTTTATCCACTGCGCCCCCAGCTGCCCCTACTTAATGAATTATTGATTGATACTTTTATTGGGGTATAATAAAACTTAAATGTAAGCAGAATTTGAGTAAATTGTATGCATAGGCTATTGGGGAAATGAGATGTAACAGAAGATTATGTTTAGAAATGGGTAAAACAACAAACAACAAAACAATAATAGTAATAATAATACTAATAATAACTTTATATGATACTATGTGCCAGGCACTATGCTAAGTGCTTTAGGATTATTATTTGATTTCAGTCTGACAACAACCCAGGGAGTTAGATACTATTATTTTCCCCATATTACAGATGAAGAGACTAAGGAAAAAAGAGTTTAAGTGAATTTCCCAAAGTCATAAAGCTAGTCAGTATCTAAGGCTGGATTTGAACTCAGGCCTTTCTGAGTAGGTGAAAAGTAAATTAGAGTGGTAGATGGAAATATAGAGGTGTGGATATCATCAGGAGTTATGAACAGGCTTATATGATTAAGGAGGAATTAAAGGCAACTATGATGAATTATTCCATGCTTCTTTGCAGAAGGAAGGCTCCATGAGTATGAAACATTACATGAAGCATCAGATTTTTTTTTCAATTTGTTGGCCAGTTTTCCTTTTGCTTTTTTCTATTCTCCCTCTTTTTCTTTGTTTAAAAACAAAAATTTGTCCTGAGGAATGGTTTCCACAAGGAGGAAATGGAGGAATTATTTTAACACATATAAGGAATGCAAAGGCAAAAGATATTAATAAATTCCATCAAAATAAAAGATACTCCAGTTTTTAGATAGAACTAAATGCAAGTTGTTTTGTCCAATTAGCAACAAGTGGATTTCACTACTGTGAAATTTGTATTTAATCCATAGTGCCTTTTAATTATGACCAAACAAAGATATCAGGACCAAAAAATAAAGAAACTTTAACTAAATGAAGGAAACAAAGGCTTTCCTTGGGGAAATACATGAAGGAGAGACAGTAGGGTATAAGGGAAGGAATATTGGTTTTGGGAGTCTGTAAATATCCAAGTTTGATGTCCAGCTCCACTATTTTTTTTCATCTAAATGATATTGGGGAAGTCAGTACCTCTCTAGATCTGTTATGTCCCCTGGAAAAAAACAAGTTTTGAACTAAATCAAAACTTCTTAAACTTTGTTTCAATCCCATGTAGGATTGCATAACTGAATGGGCGGTAGTAAAATATTCGGCAGAAAATGTTTGATTTAGGGCAGCTAGGTGGTGCAGTGAAAAAAGCCCCAGCTCCAGATTCAGGAGGATCTGAGTTCAAATCCAGCCTCAGGTACTTGACACTTACTAGCTGTGTGACCCTGGGCAAGTCACTGAACCCTCATTGCACCACCCCCCCAAAAAAGAAAAGAAAATGTTTGATTTATCTTTTTATATACTTGAACTAGATGATTTCTAAAGCCCTATTTCAGTTTCAAATGCTATGATCATGGAGGTGACAACATTGGATTCATATGTTCCCAAAGGATTAAGAAACAATTTCCTGGATCAATTAGCCAGGTACCTTGCTGTAAATATTATGTGGAAAGTAGAGCAGACAAATCTGAAGATAGTTGCAGCTTATTTTCCGAAAATCTATTTCAGAAAATAAAAAGGTAGAAAAAATTTGTAAAGAATATAAATCTTCCAAACTAATTCAGCATACATACACACACACACACACACACACACACACACACACACACACACACACATACACATTTTTATTTATTTATTTTTGTGGGGGCAATGAGGGTTGTGACTTGCCCAGGGTCACACAGCTAGTAAGTGTCAAGTGTCTTGGGCTGCATTTGAACTCAGGTCCTCCTGAATCCAGGGACAGTACTTTATCCATTGCACCACCTAGCTGCCCCCTCAGCATATATTTTAATGCTTTGTAAATTCTATTTGGAAGTGGATATGACAGAGAGGGGAAAAATGTAACATTATGTAAACAAGATAAAAGGCACCAAAAGTTTTAAAATTATTCAGAAAACTACATTATGAAATACATTTCTTGAAAAAGAGAGTAAAATGATAATCTAAATAGGAAACACTGAATACCATTATAGAAAAAGAAAAAAATAGTGTTGATTATATCTCATTGGTCAAGTGATGACTAGTTACTGGTATGTAATTCACTTTCAAATCAACTGCATAATGTTATCATTTATTCATTAAAGCAAAGGTCAAAGTAAACACGAAATTAGAAGAGTAAACGCGAGAAGAAGAAATTATATATCATTGCAATGGATACTTCATGAGCTATTTTAAAAAATGACTTAAAATGAGAAGGTACTAAAAGTAGAAACAGACTCTTACTATCATCATTTGTAAATAAGTTTAACTAACTTTACACAAAACAATCAACACAATTTGGAAACCAAGGGAATCCAGAAATCATATAACGTATTGCATATTAATAGAAAAGACATGGTGGTCAATACAAGATTGGATTAAAAGAATGCCAAAAGTTGCAGAAGGGTATTCCAGAAAATTATAAATATTATTTCACAAAATAGTGAAAATCAGTGAAAGATAATCTTGTAAATAAAAAATACATGGGAGATAGAGGACATCAGCCTATATTTTTAAATTTTTATTTTAAAAAAATATTTTTTTTAATTTTCATTATTTTTTTGAGCCTATATTTTTTAAGGTAGCTTCTCTTAACAGCAATACTACTGGAGTTATCACATTTGGACTCCAATACATTGATTCCTAATATGATACCTAAGTAAGTAGAATTGTCATTCAAAAAAATGAAATATTTGATTCAATAAAAGAAAACATACTCTTAAAGGTTGCCCTCCATGTATGTGCTAATGTTTCATACATGCATGAGCTAAGATTTTAACAAGATTGTTTGCTATAAGAAATTATAGTGACAATGGAATAAGGAACATCCCTATAAAATTTTGAGAATTATTCAGTTGGTAAGACTAGTTAACTTGTCAGAAGACAGAATCAATAATTATTAGTATGTTATCAGACTGAAAATATGGGGCATATCAAACATAATTGGCATTAATAGGGCTAATTGTAAAGTGCAATGTTAGTTTTAAATGTTCAAATCGAAAATGGGAAGGTGGTTATGCAATAGTTTATGTAGGAAAAGATCAGTGTATTAAAGTAGAATAAAAGCTCAACTTAAGTTAACAGTGTGAAACTGGTAATACCTCCCCCCAAACAAAACAAAACTAAAACTACAACAACAGCAAAAAACAAATGTGAGATGACTGGTTTAATAAATAGTGAAAAGAATGAGGGAGTGGTTAGTTTCATTATGTTCTTCCATGACCATTAAGTAATACTAGAGAACTATGTTCATTTCTGGGCAGCACAGTGTAGGAAAGGTATTGGTCTACTGAAATGCATCAGGTAAGAGGTGATTGGGATCATGATGAAACTGGACATCGTTCCAAGTGAGCATCAATTAAAGGAACAAGAGATGATTAGACTAAAGAGAAGAATAATTCATCTGATAGACTGGAAGTTTTAAAGTACTTGACATATGACAGAAGAGCTGTCATATGAAATAACGTTTCAAGTTCTCCTTGATTCTAGAAAGATTTTTAGGACTTGCTGCATTTCATTTTACTAGATATAGATTCCTTCCAACTCTGAGTTTCTTTGATTGTGATTTATGTTTGGTTCACAATTATTGTTAATCTTTTGTTTCCAATTATAATATGCATATTGACAATATTAATCATGAATTTGGGACCCTTGCAAGATCAGTGTATTCCTGAATGAGATTCCATCTCCACAATAAATAGAGAAAAGGTTGGAAGGCAATGTCTTTCCCCTCATCCAGCTTTGCTCTCCAGAGCATCATTGTACAAATCATAATTGGAAAGGGTTATAAGGAGAGATGGGAATCATGGGGTGAATATGGATACAAATTCCTTTCAAATAACTTGAATTTTTTTTTCATTGTGAGAATCTGGAATACAGCAGTTTGATAAATACTTAGGTAACTACTCTTTAAACAACTTGTTTATTTGCCCTTTCTGCAAATATAAGGAGTATTATTAACTAGGTTTATGACTATTGATTTTGATAGATATAATGTCATGTCATTATTATTGTTTTATTTATTGTTGGAACATGTTTTACTTATTGTTGCAACATGTCCATTGTTAGAACATGGTGTTTAACATATTGATTATTTCTGTAAATGGTAGACTACTGTTATAGTCAAAGATAATTTGTCTTTTTAATTGCAATTTTCTTTTCTCAACAATTTCAACTTGCCATTTAGTATGATTTACTATCTGCTTTTGGCACTGTATTTCAAATGGTTGGTCTTTCCTGAGTAGCTAATTGCCATGATTCTTAGGGTATATTAGGAAATACAATAAGACTATCAATAAATAGGGTAAACGCTTAATAGTGAAGGAAAGGGGAAAATGATTAATGAATAAACAATTAATTTTTATTAGAATAAAATTTCAGAGAAGCATGGGGACACGTTTATGTTTAATTTTTATTATTATCAATTAAATGTAAAAATAAATTTTAGCATTCACTTTTTTAACATTTGGAGTTACAAATTCTCTCCTTCCCCCTTCTCCCCTATGAGAAGACAAGTAATTTTATATAAATTATATGTGTTCAGTCATGCAAAATATTTCAATATTACCCATGTTGCAAAAGAAAACACAGATTACCCCCCCCCAAGAGGGAAAACCAAGAATAATAAATAATATAGGGGGGGAAAAGTATGCTTCAATCTGCACTCAGATTCTTATCAATTCTTTTTCTGGAGCCAGATAGCATCAGGAGTCCTTCAGTATTGTTTTGGATTATTGTATTGCTAAGAGTAGCTAAGTCATCCACAGTTGATCACTTTAAATATTGTTGTTACTATGTACAAAATTCTGGTTCTGTTCATTTCACTTTGCATCAATTCATGTAAGTCTTCCAAGTTGTTCTGAAAGTATACTGTCCATCATTTCTTATAGTACAGTAGTATTCTGTCACAATCATATACCACAACCTTTTCAGCCATTCCTAAATGATGGACAACCTTTCAATCACTAATTCATTCCCACCACAGAAAAATTGCCAGAAATATAATCATACATATGGATCATTTTCCTTTTTAATTAATATTTTTGGGGAACCAATATTAAATATTAATGTTGTTGGGCCAAAGGGTATGCACAGTTTTATAGTCTTTTAAAATTCTTGGACATACTTCAGAATTGCTCTCCAGAATGGTTAGATCAGTTCACCACTCCACCAACTATGAAGTAGTGTTCCAATATTTCTACATTCCATCCAAAATTTATTATTTTCCTTTTCTGTTATATTAGCCAATCTGATAGGTGTGAGGTCATCATTCTTTTAATTTGAATTTATCTAATCAATAGGGAGATAAAGCATTTTTTCATTTGATGTTAAATAGCTTTGGATTTTTTTCTTCTGTAAACTGCCTTTTCGTATCCTTTGGCCATTTATCAATTGGGGAATGATTTGTATTCATATACATTTGGCTCATTTCTCTGCATATTTGAGAAATGGGGTATTTCTCAGAGAAAATTGTTGTAAAATTGTTTCCTCCAGTTTCTTGATTCCCTTTTAACCTTGGCTGCTTTTTAATTTAATGTAATCAAAATTATTCATTTTACATCCAATAATGCTCTCTATCTCTTCTTTGGTAAAAAATTCTTCTATTATCCATAAATCTGACAGTAAAATAGTCCATGCTTTCTTAATATGCTTATGATATCACACTTTTTTTCTAAATCATGTACCCATATTTACCTTATCTCAATAAATGATGTGAGCTGTTGGTCTATACCTAGATGTTTTCCAGTTTTCCCAGCAGTTGTATTGGATTTTTGTTTGTTTGTTTGTCAAATAGTGATATCTTGTTCCTAAATATGGGCTTTTTACATTTATCAAAAACTAGAATACTGTGCTAATTTAGTTCTGTATATTGTGTATCTAATGTATTCTACTGATCCACTACTCTATTTCTTAGCCAGTACAAGATCATTTTGATAATGTTAATGGCTTTGTAATATAGTTTAAGATCTGGTCCTGCTAATCCACCTTTCTTCACATTAAAAAAATTATTCCCTTGATATTCTTAACATTTTGCTTTTCCAGATGAATTTTGTTATTTTTTCTAGCTCTATAAAATGACTTTTGTAATTTGAACGGCAGAGCACTGATCAAGTAAATTAATTAAGGGAGAATTTTCATTAGTATTATATTGGCTCAGCCTACCCATGAGCAAATAATATTTCTCCAATTGTTTAGGTCTGACTTTATGTGGGTAAAAAAATAATTTGTAATTGTGTTCATAGTTCCTGGGTTTGCCTTGGCAGTTAAACTCCAGTATTTTACATTGTGTGCAGTGATTTGAAAAGTAATTTCCTCTTTCTATTTGTTGTTGGTGTGCTTTGTTGGTAAATAGATAAAAATACTGATGAATTGTATGGGTTTTACAACTTTGTGGAAGTTGTTAAGTATTTAAACTATTTTTTTATTGTTGTTGATTCTCTATGTATGCCCATCATCATCTGAAAAGAATGATAGTTTTGTTCCCTCATTGTCTCTTCTAATTCCTTCCATTTCTTTTGCTTTTCTTATTGTGATAGCTAGCATTTCTAGGACAATATTGAATAATAGTGCTGAAAATTTACTCTTTATCTTATTGCAAAGTTTATCCCTACCACAAATAAACATTACTTATGGTTTTATATAGATACTATTTATGTTAATGAGTGCTCTATTTAATCATATGCTTTTTATTGTTTTTAATAGGAATGAGTTTTGCATTTTGTCAGAAGCTTTTTCTGTAGCTGTATGACCCTGAACAAGTCACTTAACCCCAATTAACTCAAAAACAATAAAAAACTTTTTTTTGCATCTATTGAGAAAATCATTTGAATTTTGTTGTTTTTATTATTGATTTGGTCAATTATTCTGTTATTTTCCTAATATTGAACCCGTCCTGCATTTCTTTTATAAATCTTGTCTTTTTAAAAATTATTTTATGATATACTGCTGTAATTTCCTTGCTAGTAGTTTATGTAAAAAAATTATGTTGATATTCATCAGGGAAATTTGTCTACAGTTTTATTTTTGTTTTTCCTGGTTTAGGTATCATCATCATATTTGTGTAGTAAAAGGAATTTGGTAGGGCTCTTTGCCTGGTTTTTTCCCATATAATTTATATAGTATTGGAAGTAATTGTTCTTTAAAGTTTGGGTAGAATTCATTTATGAATCCAATTGATCCTGGGGATTTTTTCTTAGGAATTTAATTGATAGCTTATTCAATTTCTTATTCTAACATAGGTCAATTTAAGTTTATTTTTCCTTTTCTACCAGTTTAGGCAGTTTATATATTTACAAATATTGATTTCACTTAATAAGATTTATTGACACAAAATTGGGCAAAATAGCTCCTAATAATTGCTTTAATTTCCTCATCATTGATGGTGAATTCACCCTTTTCATTTTGATAGTGGCAATTTGGTTTTCTTCTTTCTTTTTTTATAAATCAAATTAACTAATAGTCAATGTATTGTAATGATTGGAATGACGCCACCTACTGGAGACTTGCTGTGGAGAGCTCCACCATGAGGAAAATGCCTCAGAGGCATTGTGGCTTTTCCTTGGTGTCAGGAAATGACGCTTGCTCATGGGTGCTGTCTATCAAGTCTACCAGCCAATCAACTGGAGGAGCCTCCTATGGTCTGGGAGGAGACAGGAAGGAGGAAAGGGAGCCTGTGCAGAGAGCGCTGGCCTTTTTGGCTTCCGGACTTGATGGTGGTGGCGGCAGAGGACTTCACAGGAGATTTGAGGAAAGATAGGAATGCCAGGCTGTTAGAATTCTGTTCTCAATCTTTTTCTTTCTATTTTCCAATAAACCCTTAAAAACCTAAACTCGTTTTATCAGTGATTTTTAGTCAGTTTCCCCCAAACTGGGGGAACACATTAGAATCCACATTTAGAATCTTAAATTACACAGTATTTATTCCTTCCCCTCCAAAAAAAAAAAAAAGAAAAAAAACAGCTCCTAGTTTTCTTTACTAGTTTATTGGTTTTCTTACTTTCAACTTTATTAATTTCCCCTTTGATCTGCAGGATTTCCAATTTTATGTTTATTTGGATTTTTAATTTGTTTTTTTCCTAGGGTTTTTTTTTCATTTCATGCTCAATTCATTGACCTACTCTTTCTCTATTTTATTGATGTATGCAGTTAGAGATATAAAATTTCCCCAATGTACTACTTTTCTTGCATCCTATAAATTTTAGTATGTTGTCTCATTGTTGTCATGCTCTTTAATGAAATAATTGATTATTCCTATGATTTGTTCTTTGACTCATTCATTCTTTAGGATTATATTAGTTTCCAATTAATTTTTAGTCTATGGTGCCACAACCCTTTATTGAATGTATTTTTTATCATGGTCTGAAAAGGATACATTTAATATTTATGCGTTTGGTTGTGAAGTTTTTATACATGGTAAAAATTTGTGAGGGTCCCATGTGCTATTGAAAAAAAAAAAGTATAGTCCTTTCCATTCCCATCCAATTTTCTCCTAACTTTTCTAAAGTCCTATTAATCCCCTTAACTTCTTTCTTATTTATGTTTAGAATTATCTAGTTCTGAGAGAATGAAGTTGTTTTCTAAATTCTTATTTTCTTCATTATTTTTTGTGCCTCTTTTATTAAGCCTTTGACTCTCTTTTCATAATAATCAGGCATCACTCTCATTTCTTTTCCCATTTTCCCTCTATTTCTCTTAAAATCTCTTTTTAGCTCTCCCAGGAATTGTTTCATAGCTTGAGACCAATTCCCATTTTTTGAGGCTTTGCATGTAGCTACTTGGACATAATTATCTTCTTCTGGGTTTGTCTCTTGATCTTCTTTATCACCATAGTTACTTGTCACAGTGAGGTTGGTTTTTGTTGTTGTTGTTGTTGTTGTTGTTGTTGTTGTTGTTGTTGTTTTCTAATTTTTCTAGCCTATTTCTTGGCTTTTAACTGTCTGTGAAAGTTGAACAATGTTCCCTGGGCCAAGGGAGCACTATACCGAGCTTTAAGCTTTTTGTGCTTGTATTTTCAGAAGCAGTTCTGTGGATATGAAGGTTTTAGTACCTCCAAGGTCATATGTAATGAAAAGAGAGGTGTTATCACTATTCATTTGTCCTATGCTTTGGTGTTTATGTAGGAAGGAACCTTGTTACCCTGTAGGTACCTGCGTTAGAACTCCTCCTGGGTCTGGGTCCAGGTGTAGCATTGTCTTACAGCTGTAATTGCTAATGCTATCCTGTCTTGGAATTGAGACCAGGGTCTCTGTTCCCCAGTGAGTGAGATAGCATGGCTCAATCTGCATCTAGATTCCACAGATCTTTTTATGAGTTTTGGAGTTTTCCTTCAGCAGGTAACCAGGAAGAAATCTTGAGCCATGAAGGCCCAGGTTGGGGAGGGGTGCAGGCTCATTGAGCTAACAACTACAGCAAACAATATTTTGTTGCCTGGTTGATTATCAAGTTGGCCTGAAGTTATTTATAGACCAGAGCATAGGCAACCTACCCCTTCTTAAATCATATCACCTGGGACCCCGTGAAGCTTGGGACAGTGTAGCCAGTAAGCAGGGCCCCACACTAAGAAGGAGTTAAAAGTCAGGTAAAAGATGGGCAAGATGAACAAGCAGAGAAAGTTGCAAATCATAGAATGTTTCTTTAGCACCAAGGAAGATCGAGGTGCACCCTGAGAAAAGGATAGCAATGTCAGGGCTCCTACATCCAAAGCGTCCAAGAAAAATATGAATTGGTCTCAGACCATAGAGGTACTCCAAAATGACTTTGAAGATAAAGTAAGAGAGGTAGAGGAAAAATGGAAAGAGAGATGAGAGTGATGCAGGAAAGTCATGAGAAAAAAAGTCAACAGCTTGAAAAGCCAAATGGAAAAGGAGATACAAAAGCTCTCTGAAGAAAATAATTGCCTAAGAATTAGGATTGAACAAATGGAACTAGTGATTTTATGAGAAACCAAGACACAATAGAAAAGACACAAAAGAATGGCACAATAGAGAAACCAAGAAACAAGCAAATCCAAGTGAATGAAAAAAATAGAGGTCAATATGAAATAACTTCTTGGAAAAACTGCTGACCTGGAAAATAGATCCAGGAGAAATAATTGGAAAATTATTGGACTACTTGAAAGCCATGATCAAAATAACAGCTTAGATATCATCTTCCAAGAGACTGTCAGGGAAAATTGCCCTGATATTCTAGAAGAAGAAATTAAAATAGAAATCAAAGGAATCTACTGATTACCTCCTGAAAGAGATCCAAAAATGAAACCCCTAGTAATATTATAGCCAAATTCCAGAGCTCCCAGATCAAGGAGAAAGTATTGCAAGCAGCCAGAAAGAAATAATTCAAATACTATGGAGCCACGGTAAGGATATTACAGGATCTATCAGCTTCTTCATTAAAGGATCAGAGAGCATTCAATATGATATTCCAGAGGGCTAAGGAATTGGGATTATAACCAAAAATCACCTACCCAGCAAAACTGTGTATAATCTTTCGGGGGAAAAAATGAAACTTCAATGTAAAAGAGGATTTTCAGGCATACATGATGAAAAGACCTGAATTGAATAGAAAATTTGACTTTCAAATGCAAGATGCTAAAGGAGCATGAAAAGGTAAACAGGAAAATGAAATAACGAGTGCACCACAATTTGCTACCTCAGTGAAACAGACCTCTCCTCTAGATATCCTAAGTTATCTTGGGCCGGAAAATTGTTATACCTGCTCTTTTTTTGGCTCTACCACTCAATAATTTGATTTGATTTGTTATTTTAGAGTTGATTGTAGGGGAATTAGGGAAAATTTGTCTAATTGCTTCTCTACTCTTCATCTTGGCTCTGCCTTTCCCAGTCTCTTTTATCTATAAGAATATTTTCGTGGATTGACGTAGAATGAAGTATAATGAGGGGGAATATATACATATACATACACATACACACAAACACAAACACATATATTGCAGCCCTGTAAATTGGAAATTCATAAATAGGAAACTGCATGATTGTAACAACTGAGCTTAACCCCATAAAAGTGTTGAGAAAATTCACTTTCATCACATCTTTGCAGAGTTGGTAAAATATGGTTTGGAAATATTACATAAGCTGTTGGCATATTTGATATTTTTATATACTCTGTTGAACCATTTTCTCCTGCTTCTTTTAAAAATCATTTACATAGTATATCTTTCTGGACAAAGAAGGGATATATTTGGAAATGTCTCTGTTGTAAAAATAGGAGTTAACAAAACTGTATAATTCTAATGAGCAAGAAACTTTTCTATGATTGTTGAAAAAAGAATATATACATGCACATGTATTTATATATAATACATGTTATACTACATTATTTGAGTCTCTGTATATCTATACTTATATAAGTGCATATCTATCTATCTATCTATCTATCTATCTATCTATCTATCTATCTATCTATCTATAGGTTGAGAGAGAAAGAGAGAGAGAGAGAGAGAGAGAGAGAGAGAGAGAGAGAGAGAGAGAGAGAGAGCGAACGAGCACATAACTATCCTAACATCTCAGGCCAGAGAGCAATAATATTCTATTTTTAGAGGGTCCTAAAATGTTAAGGCATCTGAAACCTGCTTTCTTTCCCATGATATGGACATTATCCATCTCTGAAAGTTTCCTCACATTAATTTTACAGAGCATCTAGTAAACTAAACCCTTCTCTATGGACAGATTTTTCCAAAATTGGATAAACCCTTGGAGATCTGCACATGTCATCACTGTTTTTTCTGGTTTCTTCACCCAAGTAAATTCTCTTCCCTAAGCAGATGATTACTAAGCAAATATATGTTTCTTATTTGATTCCTTCCTTTAGATTTTTTTCTTTCCTGTCATTCAAAAGGAGAAATACTATAATTTCTTCTACAAACCTGAGGAGTAAAATGTAAATTTTAGAAATATTGAAGCTAGATTGTAATTTGTTTCTCAGAATAAATATGTGTATCTCCATGTGTACCGATATACATACATATCTATGCATTTGTGTATGTATATATTAGTGTGTGTGTGTGGGGGTGTATATATTTATGTAACAATAAATCACTCCAAAAGGTAATTTTACATGTAAAGCTCCCACCATACAGGGGAAGAAAAAGTGATAAAGTAGTCAAGGCTCTTGGTCCATGGTGAGAACTGAAAGTATTCTGTGTAATCAAGGGACAAAGAGAAGGAAAATATTGAAAAAAGAAAAACAAAGAATTATTTTAAAAATGTGTTAGTTGCCCCTTTTAAACTTTAGTTTTCCTCATAAAAGTGGAAAGCATCATTTTTCACATAATAATAGAACTTTTTACTAATTCAAAGGAACCTTAGAGTTTATCTAATCTAATTCCCCCCCCTCCATAACACTAATTCCCACTCTAGAATACCTAACAAGGGATCATCTAAGCTCCATTTGAAAATTTCCAAGGAGATGCAATCTCGCAAGACAAAGACTTCCACGTTTGGAAAGCACAAATTATTAGGATTTTTAAAAAATTAAACCTAAGTTGCTGTTATTCAACTTCCATCCATTGTTCTTGATCCTCTTCTGGTTTCCTTCAAATGAGAGCTCTTTGAAGACATGAAAAGATCCATCATACCTCCCCCAAGTCTTTGTCATTTTCTGGCAAAACATCTCCAGTTTCTTCAATTGATCTCCACATGACAAGGACTCAATGTCTTTTAGCATCCTGGTTGTGGTCTTCTGGATGCTCTCCAGCTTTTAAGTGTCCTTTAATTATGGTGCTCAGAGGTGAACATAATACTTCAGATGAGGTCTGGACATCGGTGTTTAAGAAGATATTGATAAAATGAGAATGACTATCACCTTCCTATTGGTGGAAGTGGGGCAACTAGATAACACAGTGGATAGAGTGCCAGAACTCTTGTCAGAAAAACCTAAATTAAAATTTGATCTAGCCTTCCTTACTAAGTGGGTGACCTTGGGCAAGTCACTTGGCTTCTATTTACTTCAGTTTCCACACCTATAAAAGGGATAATAATAGCATCTAATTCCCAGAATTATTGTGAGGATCAAATGCGATATAATTGTAAGGCACTTAGCATTGTGCCTCACTCATAGTAAGGGCCATATAAATGTTTATTGTTGTTGTTACTCCTCTTTTGATAGAACCCAAGATTTTATTACTTTTTTAGTTAAGTTTCAAATGTACTTAAACCCCCCAGATGCTTTTCAGAACTTCTAACCATTCCTTCCCTATTTTATACTTGTGAAGATGAATTTGGGGAGTTTTCAAGTGTAATATTTTACATTTATCCCTATTGATTTTGATTGTATTAGATTCATCTTAATACTTTAGCCTTTCAAGATCTTTTTGGGTCCCAACTGTCACCTGGTGTTGTGTTGGTTATCCCTGTTAGCTCCTATGTAATTTGTAATTTTGCTGACCTTGCCATCTATATCTTTATCTAAGTTACTGATAAAAATGTTCAACCACATAGGGTTTAGCACTGATCTCTTGCTCCTCCAAATCCTGGCTTACTAACATAAAAGATTTAATAGCTGCTCTTTAAGTTCAGCCACTAACTGTTCTGAATTTATGTTATTGTAGTTCCATTTAATCAACATCTCTCAGTCTTTGTTACAATAACTGAATCAGATACTTTTTATTAAAAAGTGTTTGCTAAAAACATATATAGGTCAATTATCACCACACATTCTCCTTATGATCTGGCTTAGCAATTCTGCTAAAAAAAGAAAATGAGGTTAATATGACATAACTCCCTTTGGTATGTAGAAATACATAGCACTTCCTTTGTAAATATTTGACAAACATTTCTTGAATAAGCTACTTCATTTGCCACAGTGTTTCAAATGTCTTTTATTTATGCTACATATTCTATCACTTGCATTGCTTAGGAATAAATGACTAAGATATGGGGCCATTCTGTTCTTTGTGGATGAAAATTAGGTAATTCATAGTATCACAAAACACACAATGGGACTTTTGCATATTACATATTACATAATACAACCCTTTGTATTATACAGAAATAAAAATCATTTCCTAAAACCTTTTGTGTCTTCACCATGGGTTCAGGATCAAAACTGGATATGATCCTATCATGCAAAACATTAATTTCACCTTATTTGTCTTCTCTCCCCACCCACCAAAGGGAGTAAGTTGAAAATATGAAGCAAATATTAATATTTTGATTACCTGTTAAGTAGGGATAAGAAGAATTAGATGAAATAAAAAAGGCACTCTATTCTTCAAAACCCAGAAGGCACCTGTGTATTAATTTGACCAACCAAAGTCCATACTTAGTCAATACATTTTAATAAGAAGAAGTGAAAAAGGAAAATTAGCATTGTTCTGTGGCTAATCAATGTGACTGAATATGATAAAGGACAATTGACAAATCACTTAAAGATTCCTTTGCTGGTATAATTTGGTAGATAAATACATGCCTAAAGAACTTTACATGACTGATTTCGTTTCCATGGTCTCACAGACCAATATCAATAAATGAGACATGAATGAAGTGGCAGAAATAACTACTTTCACTAAAGAATCAAAATACAATTTTCATCCACTATAGGAAGGAGACAATCAATTTCAATCAAAAAAGATAAATGTTGTGTATTCTTGCTAAAACAAACCATTTTTCCTTCCCTTATATGAAGTTTCTCTCTCAAATGAAACTCTTTGTGGACTTCCTTAGTTCTTGAAACAATATTCACTCCTTAGGTGAGAGATAGCCTCAACTTTCTAATTCTACTCCTAATGTCCTCTTTGCAAATAGAGACTAGGAGTTGATTCTCTACAAGATTTCCCTAGTACTAGACTCAACGCTCCTACTAAAGATTAGACCTCTGTGATCCACTAACAGGATAAAATGTAACAAGGGAATCTTATATTATCCTTCCTCAATGTATGAAGAGAATCATGGTTAGGATACCCATAAGCCAATAAATAATATTTGTATTCTGAGAATAGGGTGACCTGTGAAGTAGATTTTTCTGTTCACTTTATCAGACTAATCCTATTTAGTTCTTTATTCTCTTCTGAATACTTTTGTATTCAAGTAGAGGCTAAGAAAGTAGTCATTTGTGGGTTTTGTGCTAACACAGAATAGAAATTGTATTTCTGTGATGGATGAGGGAATTTAACTTTGTGGGTATTTCTGAAAGATACAACTGATTATTCCTTACTGAAATAGAAAGGCACAGTCTATTAATTTGAATTTATGAACAATCATTTTTATAATACAGCATCTAAAACTGTTGGGGGGTGGTAATAATATTTGACACCAAAGAGGATATGATGAATCATGCTTCAGGGGGGATGATTTCCTCCTTTCCTCCTCCATGGTGTTTTTTATGTAGGTGTTTGAACAGATTATAATTTCATAATCAAATCAGACCTCGTGAGTTCATGGTTTTTCTACTAGAATAAAGACCACACTGAAAATCTCAAAGTACAGCTTTCTAGACTAGGTCAAAAGAAGTGGACCGAAGTGTTAGAAGTCATGGATATTCCTGATTTATGATATTCCTGGGGTATTGGAAATGCTTCCTTCACTCTTGCTTACCCTTTGAAGTTGGAGAAATAGAGAGAGGCATAAAAAGAGAACAAGCCTATGACTTTTAGACACAGATTCATAGAATGTTTGAGATGGAGTTACTTTGTAATTTGTCATTTTGTACCTTATTTTAACTCTTCCATGTCTTCGTGATTCAGAAGTCCTTGACTTTTGTTCCTTCCTTTAATGACAAAGCAACAGGGTAGCAGGAAGAATATTCTAAAAGTCATAAACAAGTGCTATTGGACCAATAGTTTTTTCTTCTCTAATACAGTCGGGAGTAGTATAGATATTGTCTTTGTTATGATTGCTTGAAAAAATGGTTTTGAGTTGTTAATATATAACTTGAATGGAGGGCAGCTAGGTGGTGCAGTGGATAAAGCACCAGCCCTGGATTCAGGAGGACCTGAGTTCAAATCCTGTCTCAGACACTTGACACTGTCTTACTGTGTGACCCTGGGAAAGTCACTTAACCCTCATTGCCCTGCAACAAAAAAAAATATACACACATATATGTATATATGTATGTGTATATATATATGTGTGTGTGTGTATTATATATATATATATATATATATATATAACTTGAATGAATTCTTGAGTTAGTGTGACATACTGAGGACAGGAAATAGTATATTTTTCATGGTTCTATCTAATAAAAGTAACCAGGGTATGGACCTTCAGATGACTAGAGATAACTGTTATTTTCTATCTCACAATTTCTAGTTCCTTTAACCAATAACAACTGCTGATAATTGCATGTCTCAGGTGTGGGATGGGGTATTGAGTAGTTACTGTCATTACTATTTGCCTTTTCATCCTCTGATCACAGACTCCTTGCTTAGGTGGATTTCCCAGTATAAATGCTTTTTGTCTATACTGGAAATTGGATACATCTTTTGTAACAGCTCTCTTAAAGGATGTATGGGAAGAAGGGCAAGATGTACACAGTCTAGACCCTTATAGACATCTGGGATTTTGTTCATTTCCCTGTGCCATGAGGGCAGGGGAGGAAGAGGAAATGAGGGAGCTAAAAACAAAAGGAGCAAGTAAGCTCTATTCTCCAGACCTTGCCCCCTCCTGATAGCAGAAACTGAACATGAGTAGGTGTATTTGGTGCAGAATAGAAACAACAATGAATATGTCAGATAAGTAAGTAGGAACAATATTACATGGGAAGAAGAGGCTGGGATGTGCTTTATCCTTTCAGTCCCAAGGCAAGAAGAAGATAAGGCAATGGGGCAAATTGGAAAGGCACATAGACTGCTCAAATTGATTGTGATGCCTCACTTATTTGGTTGGAACTCTCATCTGATTCAGATGCCTTATTGGGAATATGGAAGAATATTGAACTAACCTTTACTTTCTCTTGCCTCACCTGATTCTGAGCTCATTGCTTGACCTTGTAATATGCTGGTTTTTTGTTTTTGTTTTCATTTTACAACCTTGGTTTATGTCTCACAAATATCTATGGTTGACTCAGTCATGTACATTTTCTTGTGTCTGTGAATGGTCAGCATGTGTGGGAGGGCAGCTCTGTTCTAGACTTGCATAAGGAACTTAAGTAGTTTGTTTTCTAGCTCAAGACTTAGGTAAAAAATACCTGGTCTATTATTTTTAAAATATTTATTTAATTAAGGGCACACTGTATGATCCATTTCTCTTGTGTTTTGGATGAAACATTAGAAAATTCCAAAAGAGCCCAAATGATATGGGATCTGGGGTGGTTTTCTTTTCTTTTCTGCTTGTTCTGACCATACAGACAACTCCTGGGGGATGGATTGAAATGAGATTGTCTTGGTAGCAAGTCTCTAGCCTTTCTTGTTTAGGAGAGAGAAGAGTACCAACTCTCATTTTAAACCATATCACATCATTACTAAAGAATTTTTAATTTTTAATTACACATAGACACACACACACACACACACACACACACACACACACATTTGTTTCCAAACCCCAGCCAGGGACATTGCTCTGACAAAACATCTCAATGTTAAATATATTTCTCCCTTCTCTGGGGAGGCCCAGTTGTCTCCTCCCAATTACAATTTCAACTAGTTCATCAAACTTGGAAAAAAATAAACTGTGCTAAACTGTATTTATAAAGGAAAAATAAGTAAATATTTAAAAGAAATAAATATAAATAGACTTTTTTCAATGCCCAGGGATAGGACCTCAAGCTCCCCTTATTTACAGTGTGCAAAGATATGCAGAATCAATGCCTTAGTGTCCTTAGTATGGACAGTTTTCTAAACCTAATCATGATCAATATTCTTTATGCTCTGTTGACTCCTGATCTTGGAATCTGTAAGAAACAGGTAAACTGAAGCAGGCCTCCCAGTCTGGTGCAAAGCAGGAAGGCCTTTTTATTATGATCTTGCAAGAAAGGGTACACACTTTCTTTTTCTGTTTGTTTGTTTTTTGGTTTTTTTGGTGAGGCGATTGAGGTTAAGTGACTTGCTCAGGGTCACACAGCTAGTAAGTATCAAGTGTCTGAGGTGGGATTTGAACTCAGGTCCCTTGAATCCAGGGCTGGGGCTCTATCCACTGTGCCACTTAGCTGCCCCCTTTACTGTGTTTCTAATGCAGAGATTCCCTCCCCTGTTTTGCTGTTGGCTGGCTACTCTGGATGCATACTCTTCACAACATTCCTACTTAATATTTACTCCTAAACATGTACCCCCACCCTGATCATACAATGCATTTCTGATTATAATGTAAAGTCTTCACCGAGGGGGGTGTATTAGATACTATGTATGAGGCTTAGTAAGCAAGTGCAGTACAATTCTAAGTTATCTAGGGGTGTGAAGGGACCCGTTTGGGCTGGTATGCAAGTCTTCCTGATTCTGGGGGAAAATTGTCCTTGTGGGACAACTTCTAATTGGATGGAGTTTTTGTGGTTCTCCTGTTATCTGACTTTGGATAACTGTAACTGCTAGCTCAGCAGGAAAAACAAGAAAACTAGAGAGGGGTGGGAAAAGCCCCTGGGGCCTGAACAATGTAGTCTGCCTAATCTGAAGAGAACACATTTTACTTATTTCTCTCAATTTCCTACTCTGCTAGCTCATTATAAGGATAATGTCATTATCCTGTAAGATCGCAGGAGCTTTGGGGCAGTACCAACCTACCTCTACCTTCTTGCTTGGATAATGGTGCTATGAACTCCATTTAAGTAGCGAGCCACAGCTCAGACATCTCATTTTTCACCTGGCTGTGCTACTTTGGAATTTCTTTGACTGACTTCTCCACTGTAGTTTCTAGTCAGGTATCTTCCTTTCTACCCCCTTCCTCCAACTCCCTAGCTTTTCTCCTTTCTTTTGCATTTTATCTTCCCCCATTAAATTATAAGCTCACTGAGAACATGGGTTTTCTCTCTTTTTGTGTTTGTTTCCCCAGGGCTTAACAGAGTGCTTGTCACATAGTTTGAATTTAACAAATGACTATTGTTATATTATAGTTAGGGTAGCTAGGTAGCACTGTGAATAGAGTATGGGCTTGCGGTCAGGAAGACTTTTCTTTAAGAGTTCAAATCTAGCCACAGACATTTATTAGTTGTGGTACTCTGGGCAAGTCATTTAACCCTGTTTGTCAGTTTTCTCATCTGCAAAATGTGCTGGAGAAAGAAATGGCAAACAACTCCAGTATCTTTGCCAAGAAAAGCTCAATTAAAATTATGAAGAGTCAGACATGAAAATAGATACCTTGATTTGATTGAGTCCTCAACTTATCCAGGTAATTAAAACAACTTATGAGTACTAGTTTCATTGACTAACACATCAACATTCCTTTGCAATGACCAAAGTCAATCTAGGTAGAAAAAAATGGGGGAAGTAGGTGGTGCTGTGGATGGAGTGCTGACCCAATATTCAAGAGACCCAGAGTTTAACTCTACCTCACACACTTACTAGATGTGTTACCCTGAGCAAGTCACTTAACCCCAATTGCCTTAAAACATCTGGGGCCATCTCCAGTTGTCCTGATATATATCTTGATATTAGACCCAGATGGTACTGGAGGAGAGAGTGAGATTAGTGACCTTGCACAGCCCTCCCTCACTTAAATCCAATTTAGTGCAAGTCATGATGACATGGGCATACTGGTTCTTGGATACCCTCAATAAAGAATTAACTCACACATATTCCAGTCAGAGTTAGAATGAAGTTTTTATTTGGCAGTAGGGAATTTGGCCAAGAAGAAAGTTTAAGACTTTAACCTCTCAGGGAGGAGAAAATTTAAAACATTTTGCTCAATAAGCCAGAGGGAAGGCAATGCTCTTATGGAAGATAGATGGGGTGGGAGGGGCTTGAAAAAGTTGCTATCATGTTCCTGAGCTCTGGGGTCTAGGGGGACTTTTGCCTGATGCCTGGGGTTATCACTCTCTCCTGGTTTTTGTCAGGTACTTAACACACCTGATTACCATTTGGGTTCCTGCTATTAACTTTTATGGCCCCTTAATTCCTTGATATGTCTCCCCTGTTATCTAGTTGATCAATATTTTTGGTTTTCATAGGGGGAGCCCCCTCTGATCCTAGGCCCATGTCAATGACATCACCCCAATGTCAAGGTCCTCTTCCAGAATAAAAGGACAAATATCAACAGCTGGAAATTAGTTTAGAGCAGATCCTGAACTATTTGGTCATGGTGGTTTCCGGACTTTCAAGAGACATTTCCATCTTACCTGACAGCAAGTTCTGGGACTATGAACATTTATGATCTTATTGCCTCTACCTCTCCCCCAACTCTGGTTATGGGACTCTTAGAATTATTCTGTTTTTTGAGAGATCTCCCTATCAATATATCTCCTAATCAAACCTTGAACTGTGACCTGCTTATCACCAAGGGTGCTTTCTGATTTGTGTATCAAAGGCCACTTCCTAGGCCCTGGAATACCTCCCTCCCTCTCCCCTTGAGAATGGAACCCACTGACTAAGCCCAACTTTCCCTCCAAAATTCTTTAACTGCCTTTGTTTAAAATGTATATATACCCACACAATCTACTACTTGGTGTCCTAGTCAGCATAGGCTGGATAGTACCCATGCTGCATGTTAATTACTTTTTTTCTTTTCTTCCCTGCTTAATATAAAGCTTTCTTTAATTTTATAAGCATAGTTTTTCTCTGATTTCCTTCCCTTTTGGGAAAAAGGGGATTTAAATCTTAAGAACAGGCCTTTGTGTTCTCTGTTCTTTCCTTTTGGGGAATGAGAGATCTAAATTCCAGTTAAGAGAGGTTTGCCTCAGTTTACAGACTGAAAGGAATGAACAACAAAGAAGACTTGGTCTCATTCTTTATAACAACTTCCTATTCTCATATTTCCTCTGCCATAATTGCATGTGCCTTTTTGAGGTCTCTTCTTTCCAGCTCCTTGAATCTTCTATGTGTCATGAAAAATTGGGTTCTTTCTCTATTGTGGATTCTTCATGGCTCTATTTGAATTGGCCTCAGTCTCTGGCCAATAGGCCGCTATGCTTTTCCAAAAAGAACAGAATCCCTTACCCTAGGACTGGCAGAAGCCTCCCTGGCAGAAGTTTTATTTGCTTTGGTCTTCCACTATGAGGAGTGCCACCTTTTAGACATGAAGTCATCTCTGCAAGCTAATTCCCTGTAGGACCTTGGCATTTCCTTTCAACAACTCTTAAATTGGGCTGGAACACTGTTGTGTCACCCAAGTCTTGGTGACTATCCATTATATTTTCTAAAACGTCATTTCTGCAGTCTAAGCCAGAACCAAACGATGACCATCTGCCTAAAAAACAGGCTTACTTTCCCACAATTTTTAAGTCTGTCTTTCCCACTATTCCACACAAAAACAACCTAATGCCCTTCCAGCAAATTCCAAGTTCTTTGACTTGACTGTGGTTTACCTGTTTTCCCCACCTTTTTATATGTAAATGAGCTACTCAAAACTTCACAGCCTTTATAAGGTGAAAATGAGCCTAGTGAAAGTTTGATCTCCTTTATAATGTTCAAAATGATCTACCTAAATATGAAAGGGAATTATAGTTCACTGTGATTAAATGGAGTCAATTGAGACACACCCTTATATTCATAGTACTTCAGAAGCACAAAGTACAAAGCACTTTAAATATATAAACTTATTTGATATTCATATCCCTCATACCCTGCGAGTTTGATGATTATCATTTCTCATGAATAAACCGAGTCTCAGAAATATTAAGTGATTGAGAATTATAGATCTTCAACCCAGGGGCAGGGTTTGAAACAAGTTCTTTCTGACTAGTTTTCTACCTCTTCCTACAGCCTCTTGATGAATCTTCATCATAAATTTTAAAAAGCTGGAGAAACATAATTTCTGGGTAGTTTAATTATTTTATTACTAATGATAGCATTTTAATAATAAGATGGTTATTTGGCCAGTTTTCTTTCTTAGCTCAAAGACAATGATGGCAGAGAGCTCAAGGCTTATATTACCATTGAAAGAGGATGTTCTCAAGGTTGTAAACCAACTCTGATTGGTTAACAATTAATGAAAAAATGAATATTACAATAAGGGGCTGAACCTATTCAAGTGAACTTTGATTATGTTATTTCTGAGTTAGCCTCAGGCTTGCCATAAATTCAAAGGTAAATTCAAAGAATTTATCACCACCCAAAACTGAATAGAGTCCCCATTTGAGTAGGATCTGAAAAGAAAGTCCAGTGTCATTCTTATTAATGTCCTCAGGACTTTAGAAAAAAAAAGGGGGGGCAGGACTCTGAATATTTTCAAATCATTATTTATTTATTAATTATCATTTCTTTTACCAGGTGGAATGAACTTTAAGCCCTTCAACATTCCAATTAAATATCATCCTTTCCTATTGTGTTTACTTTTAAAATGCAGATATTCATTTGAAGGGAAAATTAGTAAGTAATTATTACCTTAATATTTGGTTTTCAGGTCACTTTTGCTTTGAAATGGGATGGGGCCATATAAGAATATTGGATAGGGAGGCAACAAATGAGAGGGGCTGAAGATCTAGAAAGAAAAAGTTAAAGGATTAAAATCAATCAATTAATAATTTTTATTAATAGTTTACTACTTATAGTCCTAGTCATCAAGGAAGGCAGCTGGTGGCTCAGTACATAGAGTACTAGGCTTCTAGTAAGGACAATCTGAGTTCAGATCTAGTCTCAGACATTTCCTATCTATTTGACCCTAGGCAATAACTGAATCTCCCATTGCCTGACAAAATGTTTCCACTGGAGAAGGAAATATCATTCCATTCTGGCACTTTTGCCAAGAACACCAAAAATGAGGTCTCAGAGGGTCAAACGACTGAAACAACCAAAGAACAATAAACCCTTAATGAATATATGATCAAATGGTGGGGACAACATATAAACAACTAGAAAATTATAAACTGGGACAGCTCAGTAGCACAGTACATAGAGTGCTCAGCCTGGAATCAGGAAGATCCATCTTTATAAGTTTCAACATGGTCTCATATATTTACTAGCTATGTGACCCTGGACAAGTCACTTAACCTTATTTGCCTCATTTTCCTCATCTGTAAAATGAGCTGGGGAAGGAAATGGCAAACCACTGCAGTATCTTTGCCAAGAAAACCCCAAAAAGGGTTATGAAGTATTGAACATAATTGAAATAACCGAACAATAACAACAAAATTATAAGTTGTATGTAAAGTAGATGATAGTCATTTCAAGTTGCTAGGGGTAACCAAAAGGTTTATGTCACCTGGAAAATATTGGGAATTTGATTTGATTATGCAATTTCTATAGTTTTCTTCAGCCCTAAGATTTATTGTTATGCTATGTTTGCAATTTTTTGTTTTGTTCTGCCTCTCTGCTACCTATTAATTTTTTAATTTTTCTCTCCAATTTCCTCCCGATTTTATTTATGTCATATAGAGATTAAGATTTAATTTTCATCATAGCTGAAGTTGACAGCTCTCAGTTTAGATCTTGCATATTCTATCTTCCATTCTCTTCCTCGGGAACTTATGCTTAAATAAACCATGTCCATGTTAGCAAAAAGGAGACAGGCCATCACTGCTTAACTCCTCCCCAGTTGCCACATCATAAGGAAATGAGATCATAGATAAGGGGCACTGCCTTCTAAGTGCTGGCTAACAGGTAGGTGATGGTGACCTGCTATGTGTTGGACAGCAGATGACACAAATGTTGTTGTCTGGGTGATACCTGCCCCCAAAGAGACTCCCTCAACAGAGCCTCCCCCAGCATTGATTTAAAAAAAAATAAGGTCACTGAATCAGCATAACTTTCAATAATGGATTGACCTTAATTTTATTTTTTCTGTGATTCTGTAAAAGAAATGAGACAAGACATATTACATATTACATCAGAAGCAGTTGAAACACAGATGAAGGAAATGAATCCTGTTCTGCAGAACTAAAAGTATGCTGCAGAGAGGGGGGCTCCAGCCATGTCTTTGATTTGGTAAAGATAATAATATCATTCTGCAGAACAGAGATACCCATGCAGTAAAGGCAAGTGAGAAAAAATGAGAGAGGAGCCAGATTTCATTTTCAAGTCTAAATAAAAAGCTAAGTGATTGGGACTGGGGCTGGCACCAGCATCCATAATCTTTAGCTTAACCACTATGTAAGCTTTTTCTGAGGTAGAATTCAACATCTGCTATGTATTTATAATTTAATTTCTATTTTTAATGAAAAAAGTGTTACCTATAACACAAATAAAGATGCAAAAGATAATAAACTAGGACAATAATGACAGTCCTTTATGAGGGCCCACTGGAAAAATTAGGTTTAAATTATTATATTTTTTTTTGTGATCAATAGAAATCTACTTTATCCCCTCTCCCCTCTGCCTTTTTAGGAAAAAAAAATATGTTACATACCAATCAAAATGAATGTGTGTATATTATATGCACACACATACATATATTATACATATGGTATGTATATACATTTACACATGTACACATACATACACATATGCATTTCTCAATCGGCATATATTTCTCAATCTGTGCTCTGTGTCCATCACCTCACCATCCAGAGGTGATTAGCGTGTTTCATCATGAATACTCTGGGATTATGGTGGTCATTTCATTGATTAGAGTTCCTAAGACCTTCAAAGTTGTTAGTCTGAAAATTATTGTTATTGTGTAAGTATTTCTCCTAATTCTTCTCATCTTACTCTGCATCAGTTTCTATGTCCTTCCAGTTTTTTTTTCTGAAGCAAGCCCCCTCCTTATTTCTTATAATGTAGTATTCCAGCATATTCACATAGCATGATTTATTCCTTCATTCTCTGATGCATACCCTCTCAGTTTCCAATTATTTTCTACCTCAAAAAAAGCTGCTTTAAATGAGTTTGTACAGGCTTAGTTAGAATTTGTTTTGCTTAGGACTAATCCCTCCCTTAATTTACATTATTTCTTATGTCCTCCCTTATCCTTCTTCCTGTTTATTTCTATTTCACTCTTTGGTGAAAATGTATCATTGACCCAACTCTCTGTGTGTGTATGTATGTGTATGTGTCTCCCCCCCCCCTTGACAAATTCAGGTGAAAAGGAGATTCAAGTATGGTCCGTTCCATCTTATCTCTTCTAGTATTTTTTGCATAGATTTCCAGTTGTGCCTGCCAATTATGTGAGATATATTTCCCTATTATTCTTCCATATAACCATCCCATTCTTCTTACCTTCATTTTCTAATCTTTTAAGTTTATCAAACTATAATAGAACCACACCCTTTCTCATTCATACATAATGATTTTAAGGTTCCAGGGGGGAACATGTACGATGTTCCCATATTAGAAGATAAATAACGTACCCCCTTATAATTGCTTCTTCATTTGTACATTTATGTTTCTCTTGACTTCCACGTTTGCACTTCAGAATTGCAACTCAGCTCTCATCTTTATATCAGAAATGCTTGGATGTTCTTTATTTCATGAAAGATAAAAATTTTCCCCCGTAAGACTATATTTAGTTTTGTTTTCAGATGAAATATTTTGGTTTTAAGAGTCCCCTACAACTGACCCCCTTTTCTTTTCCTTTGTCTTTCTCTCTCTCTGCTATCTATGTATATTTATATAAACACACACACACACACACATCCACATCTATATAGGTATAAGTATGCATCTAGGTATACACACATATACATATGCATATTACACAGATATGCATGTATATATTACGTGTACATGTATACATATACACATGCACATGTGGATGTAACTGTTATATCATGCATAAATGTCTAATATATACACACATATGTGTATAGTTATATCTATGGACATATGTATATAATATACCATTATTATTTATTATATCACATATAGATCTGTGTATGTACCTGCTTACGTGCATGCATTTAGGTGTGTGTATACATATATATGTATTGTGTACATGTGTGTATATACACATGCATAGCCTTCATTTTCATGGCTAGTGAATCTAGTGATTTTCTTGAAGTATTGTACTTTTTTAAAACTTAGATATCTGGATTTTGGCTATAATATTCTTGGGAATTTTCAGGGTTTATTTCAGGAGTGATTGATATTAATTCAATTTCCCCTTAAAACTTTGTTTAAGAGATCTGGGCAAATTTGTTATTTCTTAAAATATAACTTCTAGGTTATCATGATCATAATCGTTTTTGGTCATGAATTTCAGCTGATTCAGTGGATTTTCTTTTTTTTGTTGTTGTTGTTTTTGTTTTTTTGTTTTGTTTTGCTGGGCAATTGGGGTTAAGTGACTTGCCCAGGGTCACACAGCCCATAAGTGTTAAGTGTCTGAGGCTGTATTTGAACTCAGATCCTCCTGAATCCAGGGCCGGTGCTCCATCCACTGAGCCACCTAGCTGCCCCTGATTCATTGGATTTTCAATTATATTTTTTCAATCTGTTATGAGGTAGTTTATATTTTCTTACATTTTTCTAGTCTTTTTACTTTATATTTCTTGTTTTCTCTTGGAGTCATTATTTCTATTTGACCTTTTCTAATTTTCAAAGAGTTTATTGTTTAGAAAAGATTTTGTACCTTTTCTCCCAAGTTGTTAATATACTTTCCAATTCTTTCTTCCATATCCCTAATAACTTTAAAAATTATCCCTTTATCATTCTCATTTTATTTATTGAAAAAAATTAACACTTAAAAATAATTCTTACTAATTCTATTCCAGGAAGTCTATTTGAACTTGTATCTAACTTCTGTTGGTCTTTGAGGCTTTTCCTGTAGATATTTTGGAATCATTCTCCTTTTCAGGTTTTCTGTCTTGAGCAACCATTTCAATATCTTTTTAAATTGGTATTCTTTTTTTCTCATTTTCCAAACTACATTCTGACTTCAGAGTTTAGGTTAGAATTAGGTACTATACACTTCTGTAGGGATTATCTGAGATGACCTTGTATCCTCTAGGATCCTCCTGCTATTTTCTTGGGACACTCTGTTAGCTTTTCTAGTATTTCAAGAATTGTATTATATTTTATTTTTAAATTTTTTTTCAGGGCAGTGATTGTTAAGTGACTTGCCCAGGGTCACATGGCTAGTAAGTGTCAGGTGTCTAAGGCCAGAATTGAACTCAGGTCCTCCTGAATCCAGGGTCGGCATTTTATCCACTGTGCCACCAGTCTGCCCCCAAGAATTTTATTTTTGTTCACATTTTTTATGCCTAGCAATTAGCCCAATACCTGACACACACTAAACACTTAATTAATGCTTGTTCACTTGGCTCATACTCTATTAGCAATCATTCTAGTTACAAAGGAAATATGGTGAATAAATTAAAAGAAAACAAGTAAATTCATCTTAGCTAATGTTGACTTAAATGAAGAATTTTGATGGCTGTCATGCTTCAGAGATACTGCATATATTGTAATGAGAAATCAAGTCAAATCTACAAGCAGTTATTAACAACCTCCTATGTGCCAAGCACTATGATAAGTGCTCAGTATACAAATGCAAAGAGAAAGACAACCCATACTCTCAAGGTGCTTACATTCTTTTTTTGCTTGTTTGTTTTGTTTTTTAGTGAGGCAATTAGGGTTAAGTGACTTGCCCAGGGTCACACAGATAGTAAGTGTTAAGTGTCTGAGGCTGGATTTGAACTCAAGTACTGCTGACTCCAGGGCCGGTGCTCTATCCACTGCTCCATCTAGCTGCCCCAAGGTACTTACATTCTAATGGGCAAAGACAACACATAAAAAGAAGCTGAAAAGTAAGGAGGCAATCACCAATGATGTTTTCCATCCACTCATTGATATTTAAAGTAAAAAAAAAAAAGTCCCTTATAAAACGTTTTTGGCATAGTAGTCTTGTTGTATTTTGTATATGGAAGTAAGCATCTTTCTACCTGTCACATTTCAGTGTTATTATTAAGTATAGAGGCAATGTGGCATAGTAGCCTCAGAGTTAGGTATAATATACATACTTTTTTCATTAGTATCACCTCTAAATGCCATAGGCAACTTTCTAAGACTGTAGGTTTCATAACAGTTGCAGACCTGCATTTAGTACACACAGTTTCCTCATTGGGAATTCCCTACATCAATGAAATCAGAGGTCTATCTAAATAAATAATTCATCTTCAACATCACCATTTTTGCTCTCTACTCTATCCAGGCCATAGTTTTATATTTATTGAGAACGATAAAATCCCAGACAAGACATTCAATTTTAAAGAACTGAACTAAGAATGGAAATGTTCTTGCAAAGAAAAAAAGATGAGTATTGAAAGGGAGTTGTTTTATGAACTTGTAACATCCAGGGTGAATATAGGACCCTGATTATCACCAAGTGAACTAAATTTTTCTTTGACATGAGCATTTTTGTTGACTTATCTTCCCGAGTTTGGAGAGCATTTTTAGAAGAGAAAGAAAGAGCTTGCTCACACATTTTTCCCCCTTCTAAGCTCTAACAGCTCTAATTAGGATAATAATCTCTACTTTCTGGGAATTGCATTGAAAATGGGGACAATGCAACTCTAAAGAAGTATTATTAAAATGTCAGCCTCAAAAAAGCAACCTATTTCAAAGCTTTCACTTGTCTTTTACTCTGTATTACTTCCTCTCTTCCATATCATGAATGTAAAAAGAGTCTACTTTCTTTCTTTGTTATTTATTTATATGTGTGAAAGCCAGAACTATGGATGTTCTTATGTGTAATTATGTGCATTCATTTTTAATTAAAAATTAGGTAATGGTTAATACATCCTATAATGTGTATATATTGATATCTTTAGAGATTTAATTATTTATATTTTGCATTACAAATATTCACAATGCTGAATTATAAATAGGCTGTCAACCTTAGCACAAGATTTTCCATGCTCTTTAGAAGACATTAAATCAGAAGAATAAAATGTGAACCATTATAGTATCAAAAAGTTGAGGAAAGGTTTCTTTCAGATAGAGTTATCAGTTGAATAGTGGGATGGGAAAATATGGAAAAGTATGGGAAAATAAGGTAGAATTTCATTGGGGTAAAGGATGAATTTTAGAAAGGGAAGGATAATGCATTAATCTTTGAGGATCTGAATTAGAGATGCAAACATGCACTGGAATTGCTCACATATCTTGACAAAAACATAAAGAGAAAAATCATATTCCATTAATTACTAGAAGACATCTGAACTCATGAACAGATGGTGAAAAAAATTTCCTTCTTAGAAGTAGAGAGGTAGAGGAGAACAGATATAGAATGTTGAATATGCTACCAGACATGGTATCTGTCTTGATTTGTTTTCTTTGTGACAAAGAAATATTTTAGGTAGTAGTTGTGATGGAAGGATATTGATAAGTGAACAAAACTTATAATGAAATCAAATAAAATGGCCATGGCCTTGATCATAGTTCAACCAAAATAAAGAGAAATGGTTGTAACATTATCCAAACTTTTCTGGTTGTGAATCACAATTTATAGGAAAATAAATTTAATATGTACCTCCTGTGTTCATATTTACTTAAGTAAAGATATATGCACATATTAATAATCATGTATTTTATACAAATCATCATACACATTATACTAATTGTCATATACATTCTACTAATAATCAGATGTATTATATATGAAAATATAATTTTGAAAAGTTGATATAAAATAAATGTGTGCCACTAGGTGGTACAGTGGATAGAGCATTATGCCTGAAGTCAAGAAGACCTGAGTTCAAATCCAACCTCAGATATTTAGTAGTTGTGTGACCCCGGGCAAATCAGTTAACCCTGTTTGTCTCAGTTTCTTTATCTGTAAAGTGAACTGGAGAAGGAAATGCAAACCTTTCCAGTATATTCCCAAAATAAATCTTAAAAGGGATCATGAAGAGTCAGACATGACTGAAACAACTGAACATAAAGATGAATGATTTTTTTATCATAAAATCATTGGGAATCACTGGGATTTATTGAGTAGAGAAATGGATGTCAGATTTGAGCTTTAAGAATAACATTTTGGGGGCAACTAGGTGGCGCAGTAGATAGAGCACCGGCCCTGGATTCAGGAGGACCTGAGTTCAAATCCCTCCTCAGACACTTGACACTTACTAGCTGTGTGACCCTGGGCAAGTCACTTCACCCCAATTGCCTCACCAAATATATATATATATATATATATATATATATATATATATATATATATAATTTTGGCAGCTGAGTAGAGGATTGACTAGACATATGAGAGACTTGAAGCAAGGTGAAGCTAGAAGGCTTATTGCCATATTGAGAAGAGAAATTGTAAAATTATTGTGCAGTGGTAGTTTTACAAGTATAATGAAAATCACCAATATGTGAGATTCTGTGAAGCATTAAAAGAAAATATTTGGCAACTATTGGGGGATATATATATATATATATGGCAGGGGAGGGGGTAAAAGAGAGTAAGAAATTGAAGATAACACTGATGTTATGAATCTGGGTGAACTGGGAAGATGATGATGCCTTCTATAGCAATAAAGAAGGTTGGAAGAGGGGTGGACTCCACCAAAAAGATAATTTAAAGAGGTATGTACTACAGATCACAAAACATATGTGCCTGATCATCTTATTTTACTTGTGGTTTCCCTCATTAAATGAAAAGGGGTGGGGGAACTCTGGCCCTTATATACTAAATACGGCTCCCTCTATTTGTATGAAGGGTAATCTGTGGGACAAAGTTTAAGTATTCTGGGGAGGAAGAAAGGAGAACACTATTTCCAATGGCATCAGCACAGGTGCTGCTCTGAGCATTCTGTTACAGAACTAAATCTGCTACTTGAAGTCAAAATCTTTTTTCAAAAGGTAGGATCTTGAGTTCTTACATATTAGAGGGAGGTAGAAAGAATAAGTAGTATTGGGGATAAGTTTAAGTGTAGTTATTTTAAAGGTAGTCTTTAGGAATGTCAATAAAGATACTTGGGATATAATCTATATGTACATCCCATAATTGATAAATCATAATCTTTTGATGGCATGCCAAAGACCAACACTGCAACATGAGGTTAAAAACGTTGTCAGTGGCAAGAAGCTTAGTTTTATCACCTCCCAAATATGTTAATCATGAGTGTGATTTTAATACATTGTAGAACATTTGTTATGTTAGTGCGTTGACTATACATTATAAATTTAATTAAATAATTACAGCTTTGTAAGATGAAGACATGTAGAAAAAGGCATGAGGAAAGTGTGAGAATGAGGATAATCATATTCATTGATGGGAAAATAACTATCCTGAAGAAGGAAATTTTCCTAATTGGATAAACTCTCCTAAATTTTGAAAGACATTATTTTAGTAAAATTGAAAGTAATTTAGTAAAATGGAAAACTATTTTATATTAATGATTGTAATTTTTTTGTCTTTGTTGTCTCCAGTGCCTATCACATATTAGGTACTTATTGAATGTTTATTGAAATTAATTGATTTGAATAACTTGAAAATGCTCAAAAATCATTACGATTTATTTTTATTACTTGGCATACTTTTACTAATTATTTTCTGACATTTGTCATTAAAAGGAAATAAACTAGTCAATTTGAAAAGAAAAGTCATCCAACTTGATTTGGCTCACCCATGAAAGAAAAATATGTTTCCAGTCTGTGAATACTCCAGAGAAATATCCAAATTCTTATTGCATGACCCTCAAAGTTGGTAATACAATTTCAGTATGATAACCGAATACAATGCTTTACTTGGTTTCTAATTTTAGCAATTTAAGGGGAAAGCAATGATGAGTATCAGGAGAAGAAATGCCACCACCCAGAATTATTTTGTTAATGCATTGGCTACACAATATAAATTTAATTAATAATTTCAGCTTTGCATGTATATATACATACATATACATGCATGCAGTATATATGCATGTATTATATATACATACATATACACATACACATATATACATATGGATAGATATAGTGATTTTCTTTACCTGGAGATACAAAAAATATGAGGTTTGTTTACCCACATAAACAATTGAATGTTCCCTTCTTCCCAATCCTGAACATATGAAGTCTTGTATTATATTTTGATTATAATATTTATATTACACTTATATTATTAACCTGAGAACAGGACTTTGCATGTGTGGATATTAAATTTCATCTCTTGTGAATTTGATTTTTTATTCCTTACAAGACTTTTTTTTAGATCCCAGTTCTGTCCTCAAGTGTCTTAGCTGACCCCATCAGTAAGGTTCCTCTCATCAAAAAATCTGATAGACATACCATCTATCCCTTTATTTTAATCATTAATAAAAATGTTGAAAAGATGAGAGCCAAGGACAGATTTTGGCATTGCCTTGGAAACGTCCCTTCAAGTTGATATCAGTCCATCAATTGTTTGCTTGCATTGTTCCAACATCTCTGTATCCACTTATCTGTGCTGTTATCCAGTTCATCTATCTTGTCCACAATGATAGTCTCATGGGAGGTGTTGTAAAATGCAGTGCTGAATTGTAAACAGTTTACGTCTATGGAATTTATGCCATCTACCAATCTAATAATAGCAAGAATATTTAGAGCACTTTCAGAACTGTTAATCACACAAAATTCTCTCATTTGATATATGCCCCCAAAGGAAATAAAGTTAGTTTGCCAATGCAGAATCATAGTCATTAATGTTGGTCTTTTGTTTTTCTGTGTTTACAAACCGTATTGCTGGTGAGGTGAGATGGGGTGTTTTGGGGTGGTGGGAGGGTAGGCAAAGCATTTAAGATATGCTTAGATTGCCTCATACAATTGTGGAATGGCTGAAAAAAGTTCTGGAATATGAATACAAAGGAATATTATTGCACCATGAGAAATAATTTCAGAGAATTCTCCTTAGTATGAATAACACAGCATGAGGTTAGCAGAATTAGGAGAATAATTTATATAATGACGGAGTCATTGTAAAGAAAAAAAAAGTCTTTGAAAGATGAAAATTCTAATCACTGCAGTTACCAACCCTAACTTCAGAGGTTCCGAGTACAGCTTGTTACCCAACTTGTAAAAAGATGATGGGCACAAGAAGCAATCCATAACTATCTGTATCTGTATCAATATCTACATGTACATGTACACATATATCTGCATCTATGTCTACCTCTCTCTAAATATATCTATCATTTCCTGTACTTTTTGTCTGTCACTTCTATCAACTTATCCATATCTATATCCATAGCTATGTATCCATATTGACATCTGTCTGCATATAGGTTTGTTTATATGTATGTACATGCCTGACATTGCGGTTGTGACATATGGAGGAATTAAGGGACTACTAAAGTTTAAACTGGCCAAATAGCTATCAGGACTGACACACCTATGAAGTAGGGGGATATTGAATTCTATAGCAGTTGGGTGTGGCTACTACCTGAGCTAGGAGACAGAGATAACTCCAGAGGTCAGGACTATCATTCCAAAAGAAACATACCACCCCTCATTCAAGCTTTTCCCACCCCCAAAATGAACTTTCCATTGTCAGGTGGTCACCCCACCTGCCCCCCCCCCCATATGTCCTCTATAAAAGCTTTGACCTCCTTTCCATCAGAGAGAAAATGGTGTCTCTAAGCCATCTCCTCCCCTCAAGGCAAAGTCTTTGATTTCTCTCTTGGTCCCTTTCTCCAGCACCCAAAAAAAAGACAATTTTATTCTAAATGGATTGTGTGCTAGAGTTGTAATTCTTTAAAAAGGAATATCTAATGACCCCCCACCACCTATTTCTCTGTGATATGCCCATAGATGTAAATGTATTAAATGATGTTTCCTGCCATCTATATATTGAATCTTGTATCCACCAATTTAACTCTCTGAGTACTGACATTGTTTTCAGGTACTTCTAAATTCTTTGTCTTGGGGCTTTCTGCATCTTCGCTTTAATATATGAAATAAAAAATGTGTTGATACATGTTAATTTATTATATTACAGATGATAGGATTTTATAAATGGAAAAGACCTTACTACCTCTTTGACCATGCACAAGTCACTTAACATCTGCAGACTTCAATTTCTTTCTCTATAAAGTATAAAATGAGTGGGGTTGATTAGCTAATCTATAAATAAAATACTATGGTGCTTTTATTTTAAAGATGAAGTCCAAAGAAGTTAAGTGGTTTGCCCAATATCATACAAAAGAACTAAGACATAATTCTATAGGCTCTCCTGATGCTAATACAAATGAGTGGTAACAGTAGAAAGGCAGATTTGTCCTTGATATTCAGAGGAAAGGAAAATAATAATTATTATTATCAGAACTATCCAAGGGTGGGGTCAACTAGGTGGCATAGTGGATAAAGCACTAGCCTTGGATTCAGGAGGACCTGAGTTCAAATCCAGCCTCAGATACTTGACACTAGCTGTGTGACCCTGGGCAAATCACTTAACCCTCACTGCCCTGCAAAAAACAAAAAACAAAAAAAAAGAACTATTCAAGGGTGGAATAGACCACCTCAGGAGCCAGTGGATTACTTCACAGTGGAGGTCTTCAAGCAACAGAGCTTCTTGTTTGGGACTATATTTGCCTAGAGAGCCATGAAAGGATTTCCCATCTCTTATATATCATTATTCTATTACTCCTAAATGAGTTTTCTTTCTACAATACCAGACAGTGTAAATTGACTACTAGACTCTATTCACATCCATTTATTATTCACTTAATGTGTAAGGCACAGCAATTGGTATGGAAAACAAGGCCCCAAAGGAATGTGGCACCAAGCAAATTATTTTCTTGTTGTTATTGTTGTTAAACCTTCTTGATATCTTTGCTTTTCCATAAGTGGCAGCTAAGTGGCACAGTGGACAGCGCACTGGCCCTAAAGTTGGGAGTATCTGAGTTCAAATGTCACCTCAGACACTTACTAGCTGTGTGACCCTGGGTAACTCACTTAACCCCAATTGCTTTAAACATCTGGAGCCATCTCCAGTCGTCCTGATGTATATCTTGCCACTGGACTCAGATGTCTCTGGAAGAGAGGGTGAGGCTGGTGACCTTGAACAGCCTTCTTTTACTTAAATCTCATTCAGTACAAGTCATGATATCACCCTGATGTCATAATCCTCTTCAAGAGTGAAGGACAAACAACAGGTTTTCCATAAAAAATATTTCCAAATAGACCATCTCCCCTTCACCAAAGAGTAATCGCTTGTAACAAAGAATAAAATTTAAAAGAAGGGAGAAAAAAGCAATTAAGAAAAGTTAACCAGCATATTAATCAGGTAAGATATTATATACAATTATATTCTAAATCCATTATCCTCCAATTTAGGAAAGATAAAAGAGAGGGTAATTTTCTCTTTTCTTCTGTGAGGAACAAGTACCAATGGAGGAATAGTTTGAAATCTATGAGTTAGTTGTTACTGGAGAATGAATCCTGGAGGTTATAAGAAGGGGGAAGGATAGAAACAAGCATTTATTAAATATCAACTACATGCCAGGCACTATTCTAAGCACTTTATAAATATCTCATTTTTTCCTCCAAACAACACTGGAAGTTGAGTGCAATTATTATTTCAGTGTTGAGGCAACTGAATTAGATGGAGATTCAGTGACTTACTACTCAGGGTCACACAGCTAGTATCTGAACTCAGGTTTTCCCAACTCCAGACCTCAATCTATTCAATCCACAGAACTAGGTAGATGCTTCTCAAGGGGCATAGGCAGTGATGTCAAGTTGATATATATGGAAATGGGTTAGTGAGCCAACATGAGTTATTGTAGAAAGCAAGAAAGCTATCATAGAAATGAAATCTTCATTATGCTTTCTAGATGTTAAGCATTACCCAAATATAGAAAAAAAAAACAACCAAGATTCCTATTTAAATAATAAAACAAATTTAAAAAAACCCTTTGATTTCCATGCTAGATGTGACCTTTTTTAAAAAAATAAATTGGTTCAATAAAAATGCTATTTTAGTGGAAGAATATTTTTTATAAAATTTTAGTGTGAAGGTCAATTTGGTTGTCAGTGATTGTAAAAATGAAAAAAAAAAGATTATTGTGGCTAAATTAGCTTTCTGATATGCTTGCTCCCTTTAAGTATTTCTAGTGCTTCCCCTGTTTTGTTTTCTCTTTTTTGAGATATGGTTAAACTATTGAATTTTAGGTTGAATTCCTATTTCTGCATTGTAATCACGTCACTGTACTTAGTTGCAAGGTTGTCGAACTGAACTCATGGCAATGAAATGATTAATCCATCAATGAAAATGATTGCCCTACTTCAAAATGGACACACACACACACACACCTCTATACCTGTGCTTCTTTCTGGAAAGGAAAATAAAAATACTTTGCACTAAGAAATGAAGGTGAATAGCCAGGAGGAAGTCATATTGTTTTACAAGTAGAGTTCATTTTATTTTCCAAACTACCAATAAAATCAGGATTAGACATTATGCCACTCTACTCTTAAATATATTGTGTGTTGACTTTTGTTTCAGTATAAACATTTTCTTTGATGATGCAATAAAATTAGATGTACACAGAGACTTGAACAAGCAATGAGTACTTTACATAGAGAGAATAGAACTTAAAATATTTATATTGTTGTTAGAAAATGAGTTTTACTCAAAAGAGAAATATGAGTCAGAACAGTCATATAAATAGCACAGTTAATATTACCTGAGGGGGAAAAAAGCAAAACCAACATGTGTCACTGCAGAGTTGGAACATAACCTGTGTGGGAGATGAACATAAATGTGAGCTTTTAAAAGTCACTTAAAAAAAGAATTCCAATGAGTATATATAAAATTAGTGAGATGTGGGTAGCATAACATCTGTTACCTGCTGCTGTTCATATTTATTAAAACTACCAACAATTAATTTTTATTAGTCATGTGTAAATATTGGAATGTATATACTTAGTAAGAGAATTTGTCTTACTCTATCCTTAAGGGTTATTTAAAGAGGGTTTGGTTTATAGATAACAACCCAATTTCAATCCAGCTACATTTTGAAATCCTTTATATTATGAAATGTACCACAGATGTTAATGTATGACAAGTTTTGGTGTCATTATAGAGATAAAAACTTATTCATTCATTCATTGAACTGAAAAAGAACTGCAAACAGGCAGTTCTCAAAGGAAGAGATCCAAACTATAAATAACCCCATGAAAAAATGTGCCAACTTACTAAATATTACAGAAATAAAAATTAAAACATCTGAGTTTTAGCGTTTACCTGGAAAAAAGACAGAGATGCCAAAAAACAAAAAAATGACAACTGTCAGCGAGGCTGAGGAAACACAGGCACACTGGTATGCTATTGGTGGAGCTATTAATGAATCCTGGCATTTTGGAAAGGATTTTTGAATGTTGCTTCAAAATCATTAAACTTTTCATATTATTTGGCTCAGCAATATCAAAGAACACTATCAAAGAAAGCAAAAAAGGTAGTGGGCACTAAAGTAAAAATGAAGGTGAATACAATATAATTTCTTCTTTTAAGGTCATTTTATAGATAATGTTTCTCTTCCCCTTCTCTCTGTCAGTCTTTTGTTCACTCCAAAAGTATATATATAATATATGTACACATTATTACACACATATATAATTAATATATGCATATTGGTAACTATGTGGTACAGTGGATAGAGTATTGGGCCTGGGGTCAGGAAGACCACCTGAGTTCAAATCGAGCCTCAAAGAGGTAATATCTGTGTGACGGTGAGCAAGTCACTTAGCTCCATTTGCCTCAGTTTTCTGTAAAATGAACTGGAGAAGAAAAATGGCAGATCATTCCAATGTATTTTCCAAGAAAACCCTAAATTTGGTCATGAAGAGTCAGATATGACTGAAAAATGTCTCAGTAACAAAAAGAATTATGTAAAGAAATAGATAAATCTTTGAGGGCAAGGATTACAGTATACGCACACATACACATGCATATATACATACAGATATACATATACAAGGATTTGTTTCTAGAACTCTGATTTCATTGATGTATGGAGTTTTCCTATGAGGAAACTCTACCAATGCATATTGGCAACACCTCGAAAATGTGTAGTCTTAGAGATTATAGTCACAGTTTCTCAGAGAGTTGGTTGTCTGGGTATGAAAAGTGACTTGTCTAGGACTGCATTGTTAGTGAATATCAAGGTGATGCAGTGGCCAGAGCACACACTTTGGAATTAAAAAGACCTGAGTTTAAATACAGCCTCTGATATTTACTAGCTGTGTGACCCTGGGCAGGTCACTTAACCTATTTGCCTCAGTTTCCTTATCTATAACATGATCTGGAGAAGGAAAATGGAAAACCATTCTAATATCTTTGCCAAGAAAACCCCAAGTGGGGTCATGAAGTGTAAGACATGATGGAAATGAACAGCACTGGAACCCAGGACTTCTCAATGTAGATGCCAGTTTATGATTTACTATTACTATTACTCTACCTCTCCTTGTAGGTGAGGTAAGCCATTTAAACAAATACATAAAATATGATGACAAATGTAAAGGGAGGGCTCAGATGAGGTCAAATGGCATGAATTTTTAGTAAGGCAAATAAGCACCATTTCCTAGCATGCTCTATTAGCCCAGAATGAGGAATGCAGAAAGCAATTTATAGCAATTATCCAAGGTTGAAAACTGGTCAAAAGCATAGGATTGATAGTACTGAAAAGACTATTATGGCAATGGGATTTAATTTGCAAGCTGTTTATTGTTCTTTTTTGTCAATTTGTTTTACAACTTTTTCATATGTAATTCTGAAAACAAAAAGCTATATATACTTCCATTTGAAAATTCTATAGTTGAAGTACATTTTGTTTTCGCATTTTCATGTACATACTTCCTTCTTTCAATGAGAGTCATTTAGGAAACAGAAGAGGCAGTGTGTCTTTTTTGTATTCTTATCACACTGCCTGACTCATAGTATGATAAGGTATAACAAAATAGGATAAATATTTATTAAATACATACTATGTGCTAGCAACTGAGGACACAAAGAATAAAAAGAGAGTCAGCCTCTGCCCTCAAGGAATTTACAGTATAACAGAGGGATAGACACAATACACAATAGGAAGCTGAAAAGGGGAGGATTAGCATCAGAGGATATCTGGCTCTTAGGCATGATATTGATGGAGTTGAAACTTAGTGGATCTTCTGGTGGTATATGAAGAGATGCCTGGCATTTTAAGCCCTCTGTGATGGAAGGGTATAGGAGTATTGTTTTTTTGTTTTGTTTTGTTTTGTTTTTACTCAGCCCTCTAATCAAAGAGAAACTGAAGCAACTAAGGTTGTTGATGATGTGCAGTAGACACTTAATCAATGCTTATTAACTGACCAATTAACTATTCAAGAGGAAGGATATTACAGTAGGCATTGCTGAACTTGCTTATCACAGTTCACCTTGGGTAGAGAGGGTTTGAAACCATAAGATACCTAATGAAGAGGGACAGGTAGTTTTGAGTGCCTTAGAGGTCATGATGATTTTGAAAGTGCATTCAATCACCTCCTTGAGAAGAGAGAATATCACATGATTTGTCTCCTTATTTCTGATGCCTAATACAATAGCACTTATCAGTAGTAAGTACTTAATAAAATACTTGTTTGTGGATGAAGTGGACTCATGAGAAAATGCACAATATGCTGTTGACAACAATTGAAAGTATAGAAGTGTATGAATAGTACTATGTATTAGAAATAAAAGTCAGAAGTCAGGGAGAGGGGAGGCAGAGCCAAGACAGTGTACATCAAAATGAATTCTGGAGTGGTATGACCAACAAAAAGATAGAATGAACAAATTTTCCAGCCCAAGAAAACTCAAAAGGTTGGCAGGTAAAAGGGAAGCGCAGTCCAGTGCAGGCAGCACCCAAGCAAGCCAGCAGCAGGCCATGTCCCATTAAGTTAGTAGAGAGGTCCAGAACCTCAAGACAGCCCAGTAGCCATGTTCCACACCCCTGGCACAGACCAGAAATGATCAGTGCAGGCCAGCAACTAGGCCCTGTTTACTCAGCATAGGTCAATAAGAAAGCTCCAAGACCCTGGGACAAGAAGTTTGGGATAATGCCCTCTTACCCCAGGAGAAGTGCCCAAAATCACTATTAAAAAAACATCAAAAAACATGTCCATATAAAGTTACTATGGTGATAGGGAAAATCAAAACATAAATTCAGAATAGGACAAGAGTTACAAAACTGATATATATGAAGCCTCAAAAAAATATAAATTGCTCTCAGTCCCAGAAAGAATTACAAGAATAGCTTAAACAAACAAGCAAATAAACAAACAAACAAATAAATAAATAAATGTGTGCGCATACACATACACACATATAGCTCAAATATCTATCTATAGATACATACATATATATATATATACACACATTTATACATATATGTAAATTGAAAAAGAGAGGTAGAAGAAAATCACAAAAAAGAGTCAACACCTTGAAAAAAGAAGCACAGGGGGGGTGGAGCCAAGATGGCAGAGAGGAAGCAGCAAACTGCCTGAGCTCTCGTTCTGTTCCCTCAAAAAGAACATTAAATCAAGACTCTGGACAGATTCTGAAACTACAGAACCTGCAAAGGGACAGAGAGACACAGTCCTCCAACCAGAGATAATTTAGAAGACTTCAGGAAAAGGTCGGTCTGACTCGGGCAAAAGGGAGGCCCAGCGCAGGACAGCAACCCAGCGCCAAGGGGGTCGGGGCAAGTCAGCAGGAGCTGCGGGCCACAGCTGAACAACTGAGGCCCCTGGAACCTCGTTCAAAAATCTGGTGGCCAAGAAGGACAGTGGAAAAATCTACCTGCACCGGCCGGGAGGACGACGAACGGGTCAGGCAGGAACAGACGCCAGGAGCTGGCGCCTGGCTGGCCGAGCGCATCCAGACAGGAAGTGCAGGGCAGGGGATCTCCACACACCATAAAGGCCTCAGAGTAAAAAGCCGGTCACACAGCACCTATACCCCTGCACAAGAAGCCCAAAACAGGGACTCTGGTGCCCTGAGAGCAGACCTCAACTTAAAAAATAAATAAATAAGCTGCAATAATGAGTAAGAAGCAAAAAAGAGCCCTCTCCATTGAGAGCTTCTGTATCAATAGGGAAGAAGCCAATACAAACTCAGATGAGCTCAATAGCCTCAAATTGTCTACATGTGAAGCCTCACGAGGGAAGGTGAATTGGTCTCAGGAACAAAATGCCTTCCTGGAAGAGCTCAAAAAGGATTTTAAAAATCAATTGAGAGAGGTAGAAGAAAAAATGGGGAGAGAAATGAAAGCAAAACAAAAAACTATGAAAAAAGAATCAGCAGCTTGGAAAAGGAAGCAAAAGATTGACTGGCCAAATGGGAAAAAAAAGTGCATAATTTCACTGAAGAAAACAATGCCTTAAAAAATTCACTTGGCCGAATGGAAAAAAAGTTGCATAATCTCACTGAAGAAAACAATGCTTTAAAAATTAAAATTGGACAGTTGGAAGATAAGGAATCCATGAGACACCAGGAATCAGTCAAGCAGAATCAAAAGAATGGAAAAATAGAAGAAAATGTGAAATACCTCATTGGAAAGACAACTGATCTAGAAAACAGATCGAGGAGAGACAATTTGAGAATCATTAGACTGCCTAAAAGCCATGAACAGAAAAAGAATCTAGACACCATATTCCAGGAAATTATTAAGGAGAACTGCCCTGATATCATAGAATCAGAGGATAAAATCATCATTGAAAGAATCCACCAATCACCTCCGGAAAGAGACCCCAAAAGGAAAACTCCAAGGAATATTGTAGACAAATTTCAGAATTATCAGGTGAAGGAGAAAATACTCCAAGCAGCCAGAAAGAAGCAATTTAAATATAATGGAACCACAGTCAGGATTGTTCAGGACCTGGCAGCTTCAACCTTAAAGGACCGCAAGGCTTGGAATATGATATTCCAGAAGGCAAAGGAGCTTGGATTGCAGCCATGAATCTATTACCCAGCAAAAATGTGCATTTTCTTTCAGGGGAAAAGATGGACATTTAATGACATTGGGGACTTTCAATCTTTCCTGGTGAAAAGACCAGAACTGAATAGAAAATTTGATCTCAACATACAAGACTCAAGAGAAGTTTAAAAAGGTAAACAGAGGGGGAGAAAAAAAAAAAGGTTACCCTATTAGGTTAAACTGTTTATATCCCTACATGGTAAGATAATACTCATAACTCTTAAGAACTGTAAATGTATTTGGGCAGAGAGAAGGACTTTACGTAGAGGGTATAAATATAAATTGTCTTTGATGTGATGATACAAAAAAAAATTTAAGGGGTTAAAAAGGGAGTCTATGGGGAGGAGAGGAGAGGGGAGGTGGAAGGGGATGAATTATATCATATGAAGAAGTGAAAAAAATACCTATTACAATAGAGGAAAAGAAAGGAGGGGGTGAACATTGTTTCAACCCTATTCTCATTAGATTTGATTCCAAGAGGGAATAACATATACATTTATTGGAATAAAGAAACTTAACTCATTCTTTAGGGAATCAAAAGGGGAAGGGAAAGGGGGGGGACTGATAGAAGGGAGGACAAAAGCAAGGGAGAAAAGGGTAAAGAAAAGAGAGGGGGGTGATAAAAGGGGAGGGCAGATTGAGGGAGGCAGAGGTAAGAAGTAAAACGTCGGTGAGGAGGAATAGGGTGAAAGAAGTGGGGGAAAGTACAAAGGGGGTAAATAGAATGGAGGGGAATAGACAGTAATAATAACTGTGAATGTGAATGGGATGAACTGTGCTATAAAACAGAAGTGAATTGCAGAGTGGATTAAAAACCAGAATCCTACAATATGCTGTTTACAAGAAACACATTTGAAGCAGAGAGATACACACAGAGTAAAGGTAAAAGACTGGAGTAGAATATATTATGCTTCAGCTAAAGTAAAAAAAGCAGGGGTAGTGATCCTTATCTCAGACAAAGTGCAGGCAAAAATAGATCTCATTAAAAGAGATTAAGGAAGGAAATTACATCTTGCTTAAAGGTACTATAGATAATGAAGTAATATCAATATTGAATATGTATGCGCCAAGTGGTATAGCATCCAAGTTCTTAGAGGAGAAGTTAAATGAGTTACAAGAGGAATTAGACAGTAATACTATACTAGTGGGGGATCTGAATCTCCCCCTCTCAGACTTAGATAAATCTAGCCAAAAAATAAATAAGAAAGAAGTGAAAGAGGTGAATAGATTACTAGAAAAGTTAGACATGATAGATGTCTGGAGAAAATTGAATGGGGATAGAAAGGAATATACCTTTTTCTCAGCAGTACATGGCACATTTTCAAAAATTGACCATGTATTAGGGCACAAAAACATCATAGTTAAATGTAGAAAGGCAGAAATAGTATAGGCATCCTTTTCAGATCATGATGCAATAAAAATTACATGTAAGAAAGAGCCTGGGAAAAGTAGAATGAAAATCAATTGGAAACTAAATAATTTCATTCTAAAGAATGAATAGGCCAAACAAGAAATCATAGAAACAATCAATAACTATATCCAAGAAAATGACAATAATGAGACAACATACCAAAATCTATGGGATGCAGCCAAAGCAGTGCTTAGGGGAAAATTTATATCTCTAAATGCTTACATGAATAAAAAAGAGAAAGAGGAGATTAATGAATTGGGCATGCAACTTAAAAAGCTAGAAAAAGGACAAATTAGAAAACCCCAATTAGATACTAAATTAGAGATCCTGAAAATCAAAGGAGAAATTAATAAGATTGAAAGCAAAAAAACTATAGAGTGAATCAATAAAACTAAGAGCTGGTTTTATGAAAAAACCAATAAAATAGATAAAATATTGGTTAATTGGATTAAAAAAAAGAAAGAAGAAAACCAAATTACCAGTATCAAAAACAAAAAAGGGGATGTTACCACCAATGAAGTGGAAATTAAATCAATAATTAGGAATTATTTTGCCCAACTGTATGCCAATAAATTTGACAATCTAAATGAAATGGATGAATATTTACAAAAATACAAACTTCCCAGGTTAATGGAAAAAGAAATAAAATCCTTAAATAAACCCATATTAGAAAAAGAAATTGAACAAGTTGTTAATGAACTCCCTAAGAAAAAATCCCCAGGGCCAGATGGGTTTATGGGTGAATTTTACCAAACATTTAAAGAACAATTAATTCCAATATTATACAAATTATTTGGAAAAATAGGTGAAGGAGTTCTACCAAATTCATTTTATGACACAAATATGGTGGTGATACCAAAACCAGGCAAAGCAAAAACAGAGAAAGAAAATTATAGAGCAATTTCCCTAATGAATATTGATGCTAAAATCTTAAATAAGATATTAGCAAGGAGATTACAGCAAGTGATCACCAGGATAATACACTATGACCAGGTGCGATTTATACCAAGAATGCAGGGCTGGTTCAACATTAGGAAAACTATTAACATAATCAACCACATCAATAAGAAAACCAACCAAAATCATATGATTATCTCAATAGATACAGAGAAAGCTTTTGACAAAATACAACACCCATTCCTAATAAAAACACTGGAGAGTTTAAGAATAGGGGGAGCTTTCTTTAAAATAATAAACAGTATCTACCTAAAGCCATCAGCAAGTATTATATGCAATGGAGATAAATTAGAGGCCTTCCCAATAAGATCAGGGGTGAAATAGGGATGTCCATTATCATCCCTATTATTTAATATTGTCTTAGAAATGTTAGCTTTAGCAATCAGAGAAGAGAAAGGAATTAAAGGAATTAGAATAGGCAAGGAGGAAACAAAACTATCACTCTTTGCAGATTATATGATGGTATACTTAAGGAATCCTCGAGAATCAACTCAAAAATTACTTGAAACAATTAACAACTTTAGCAAAGTAGCAGGATATAAAATAAATCCACATAAATCATCAGCATTTTTATACATGACCAACAAAGTCCAGCAGCAAGAGATAGAAAGAGAAATTCCATTTAAAGTAACAATAGATAATATAAAATACTTGGGAGTCTACTTGCCAAGACAAACCCAGGAACTCAATGAACACAACTACCAAACACTCTTCACACAAATCAAATCAGATCTAAATAATTGGAAAGATATCAATTGCTCATGGATAGGCAGAGCTAATATAGTAAAAATGACAATACTGCCTAAATTAATTTACTTATTCAGTGCCATACCAATCAGACTACCTAAAAATTATTTTATACAGCTAGAAAAAATAATAACAAAATTCATCTGGAAAAACACAAAATCAAGAATATCCAGGGAAATAATGAAAAAAAATTCACAGGAAGGTGGGTTAGCAGTACCAAACCTGGAGCTCTACTATAAAGCAGCAGTCATCAAAACTATCTGGTACTGGCTAAAAAATAGAGTGGTAGATCAATGGAATAGGGTAGGCCCAGGAAATGCAGTAGTAAATGACAGTAGTAATGTAGTGTTTGATAAACCCAAAGACTCCAGCTTCTTGGATAGGAACTCAGTATTTGACAAAAACTGCTGGGAAAACTGGAAGATAGTATGGCAGAAATTAGGCATAGACCAACATCTTACACCTTATACTAAAATAACGTCAAAATGGATACACGATTTAGACATAAGAGGTGATACCATAGGTAAATTAGGAGAGAAAGTAATAGTCTACCTATCAGATCTTTGGAAAGGAAAACAGTTTTTGACCAAACAAGAGATAGAGTATATTATAAAATGCAAAGTGGATGATTTTGATTACATTAAATTAAAAAATTTTTGCACAAACAGAAGCAATGCATCGCAAATTAGAAGGGAGGCAGAAAGCTGGGAAACAATTTTTGAGGCCAATACTTCTGATAAAGGCTTCATCTCTAAAATATATAGGGAACTAAATCAAATTTATAAGAACCCAAGTCATTCCCCAATTGAGAAATGGTCAAAGGATATGAACAGGCAGTTTTCTGATGAAGAAACCAAAGCTATCAATTCCCATGTGAAAAAATGCTCTAAATCTCTAATGATTAGAGAGATACAAATTTCAACAACTCTGAGGTACCACCTGACACCTATCAGATTGGCTAAAATGACAAAAAAGGAAAATAATAAATGTTGGAGAAGCTGTGGAAAAATTGGAACACTAATCCATTGTTGGTGGAGCTGTGAACTGATCCAACCATTCTGGAGAGCAATTTGGAATTATGCCCAAAGGGCGATAAAGCTGTGCATACCCTTTGACCCAGCAATACCACTTTTGGGTCTTTTTCCCAAAGAGTTCATGGAAGGGGGAAAGGGACCCACATGTACAAAAATATTTATAGCTGCTCTTTACGTGGTAGCAAGGAATTGGAATTTGAGGGGGTACCCATCAATTGGGGAATGGCTGGACAAGTTGTGGTATATGAATACAATGGAATACTATTGTGCTATGAGAAACGATGAGCAGGAGGAGTTCAGAGAAACCTGGAGGGTCTTGCGTGGGCTGATGATGAGTGAGATGAGCAGAACTAGAAGAACATTGTACGCAGTAACATCAACATTGAGTGTTGACCTACTGTTATGAACTATATTCTTCTCAGCAATGCAATGGAACAGAAGAGTTCCAGGAAACTCATGATGGAAGAGGATCTCCAAATCCAAGAAAAAACAAAAAAAAAATAACTGTGGAATATGGATGCTAAATGAACCATACTATTTCTTTTGTTTTTGATGCTGTTGTTTTTTTTTTTCTATTCTGAGGTTTTCCATCATTGCTCTGATTTTTTTTCTCTTATAACATGACTAATGCAGAAATAGGATTAATGTTATTATGTGTGTGTGTGTGTGTGTATATATATGTATATAACCTATATCAGATTACCTGCTGTCTAGGGGAGGTGGGAGGGAGGGGAGGGAGGGAGAAAAATCTGAAATTGTAAAGCTTGTATAAACAAAGGTTGAGAACTATCTTTACATGTAACGGAAAAAAATAAAATATTTTATTAATTAAAAAACAAACTAACAAAAAAAGGAAAAAAGAAAAAGAAGCACAAAAAATGGCAAAAAATGATATAAAATATCACTGAAGAAAATAATTCCTCAAAATCAAAGGAAATATTAATAAAATTGAAAGTTAGAAGAATACATTAAAATAAAACTAGGATGTAATTTTATTTAAAAAAAATAAACCATGGTTAATTGGATTAAACAAAAGAGGAAAAAAAAGGAAATTGCCACTATCAAAAATGAAAAGCATAAATCACCAAACAAAGAGGAAATTAAAATAGCTATTAAGACTTATTTTCCCCAATTATATGTGAATAAATCTGACTAACAAAACGAATGAGTGTTTATAAAAAAAGTTTCAGATTATCAGAAAAAAAAAACAGAACAATGAAATAACCCTATCTTAGAAAAATAATTGAACGAGCCATTGTGGGGGCCAAATTTAATATATGAAGAGTTAATTGTGTGGCTCACCTAAATATTGGGGTCCCGGAGATAATGAGGGACCTCTGGGTTTAAAGCTCCCTCCCCTCCGAAACTGCCTTTTTAGATATTTCTCCCAGGCCAATAAGAAAGGAGCCTTACAGCCTCTGTTCCAGAGATATTTTATTAGGGAGAATAAAGTAAACAGCAAAGGTAGATTAATAAAATCAAAATCAAGGAAATAGGGAAAAGGAAATATGGATAATCCTCCTAGCTCTAACCTAAGTCTATTCAAAAGAGCAGAGTACTTTACCACCTGGAGCTTGTAGCTTCAATGGAAAGCACAACTTACAACCAGGCTTGAATGACTTGGCTGCTGCTGCTCCTGCTCATGCCACCACCAGGGAAGAAGAGGGAATAAGAGAGCAAGCTCTGGAAGAGACTCAGACTCCCCTTAGTTAGCGTCCAATTTTCCTCCCCCAAAAGGGGAGGTCCTTAAAAAACTGCCTATGGAGAGAAGCTTCTCCTCACCTCAGTAGTATACTTAACTTCAGGGCAGGCCAGGCGTGGCCCCTCCCAAATGAGTCAGCTCAATTCTAATAATTTTACCACATCTCCCCCTTTGTTTCTTTGAGGAACACGGGATGTTTCCTTGATGAAACAGTAAAAAATAACAGAATATAATACCCTATGCTAACAAACAATATGTTAATAACAATATAGAAAATGTAGAAAAGGAAAGTTTGTCCAGAGGGGCAGTCCCTTATAAACCTGTGCTTTGACACTGCCTGCAGAGGGAGGGCCTCTGCAGAGAATACATGTTACAAATGGTGTATATGATAACAGAAGGGAAAAAGAAAAACAACAAAATGAAACTGTTTATTTAAAGTCTTTGAGATCTTGTCTTCTTGGAGTGGTGAGATGTTAACAGGATAACTGGACTCTGGTTTAAACTCTGGTTGTCTCTGGACTCACTTCTTTAGCTGTTGAACTGCTGGATTTTCACTAATCCTTAGCATAGCATTGTAAATAATCAAATTAAACAGTGAGAGTTCTTCAAAATATAACTCATACTTATACTTGATATATATATCATATTACATTCCCCTTCTTTACATAATACAGAGTTGAGGCAGTTATGCAATCTATAACACTTCTTACCACCATGTGTCTGGATCAATGCCAAATTTAGTAATGTGTCCATGATGATACCTGAAAATGTTATGGAAAGGTTACTATACCACATCTCGTAGTTCTGCGACATCCAGTAATTGTGCTAGGCCACAGGTGGATGGATTCTGACCATGTCATCAGACAAGTTAAATTATACTAGGTGCATGTGTTGGACCTTCCATGACACCAGGCTATTTTAGGAGGGAGAGAGGAAGAAACTGGACTATGTCCAGCAATTGTGGTCTACATAGTTGCAATCATAAGCAAACCATGGACTTACGTGTACCTGTCTCTCCTACTGTTGCACATATCTTCTCTCCAGGGCCTGCATGAAGCTCATTGTAAGAGCAATTAGTCTCTGAAATGATAAGTTTCCATAATTCATAAATCTCATATTAATTTCACCAAAGACAATATGATGGTTAAAATGCATGTTATACTGCATAACTGAGGATATACTTGTAATATATAAAATAATTCCAAACCATACCCAGAGTATACATAGTCACAATGACATATAAATGATAAATGAATGTAAATGGCTGATAATGTTAGACATTATTACACAATCTTCTTTGAGCAAGTAAACACGTCATCTTGTACATGAATTCTCTATCTAATATGACAATAACTGATACTTAAAGTGATAATCAATTTATCAAAAAGAAATAAAACTTCAATCAGCAAGTTTCAATATTCAATATGTTCATTGATAAATCAAGCAATAGGTTTCAATAACTCCTTATAAGTCAGCCGAATCCTAATAATTTTACCACACCATAACTAAACTTCCTAAGAATAAATGCTCAGGGTCAAATGGATTCACAAGAAAATTTTGCCAAACATTTAAAGAACAATTAATTTCTTACAATATACACTATTAGGGAGGTTGCACAGTGGATTGGGCACTTACCCTGGTGTCAGGAATTCAAATTCAGCCTCAGACACTTGAAACTTACTAGCTGTGTGACCCTGGACAAGTCACTTAACCCTCATTGCCTCACAAAAAAAAAGAAAGAAAGAAAGAAAGAAAGAAAGAAAGAAAGAAAGAAAGAAAGAAAGAAAGAAAGAAAAGAGGCAGTGGAGGAGTCCTAACAAATTACTTCTATGATACAAATATCTTGCTCATAATCTAAATCAGGAAGAACAAAAAAAAAAAAGAAAGAGAAAAAACTATAGGTCAATTTCATTAATGAATGTTGATGTAAAATGTTTTAATCAAACACTAACAAGAAGATTACTGCCATATATCATAAGAATTATACATTCTGACAAATTGGGAATTTTATGGGAATGCAGGACTGATTCAATATTGGAAAAACTATCAATGTAATTGACCATATCTGTAACAAAACTAAGAGAAATCATATGGTTATTTCAATAGATACAAAAAATATTTTCACAAAATGCAACACCCAGTCTGATTAAATTACCAGAGAGCATAGAAAAAAAAATGAAATTTTCCTTATATGGGTAAGTAGTATCTATATAAAACCATCAGCAACATTATCTGTAATGGATATTTGAAAATGGATATCTTGATTTACTTGAGTTCCCCGCTTATCCATGTAATCAGAATACATTTTGAGGACTAGCTGCACTGGTTAACACACCAAGGATACTTTGTAGTGACCAAAGTCAACCTAGCTGGAAGCCAATTAAGCCAAGTAAGCTCAAACTACCAATTAAGCTCATTAGCCAACTAAGCTCAAAGCAGCATTGAAGCAGATCCTGAACTATTTGGTGATTTGGTGATGGTGGTTTATGAACTTTCAAGAGACATATCCAATTTATGGTCTTATTGTCTCCAGCTCTCCCCCATCTTTGGACATAGGACTCTCAGAATTATCCTGGCTTTTTGTTTTGTTTTGTTTTGTTTTTTTGAGAAATCTCATTATCAAGATATCTCCTAATCAAGCCTTGAACTGTGACATCCTTATCAATAAGTGAGCTATCAAAGGTGACCTCCTTGGCCCCTGGAATTCTTCACTCTCTCTCCCCTCCAGAATGGAACCCACTGACTAAGCCCACCTTTCCTTCTAAAATTCCTTAACTGTCTTTGTTTAAAATGTATATAAACCGGGGGCAGCTAGGTGGCGCAGTGGATAAAGCACCCGGCCCTGGATTCAGGAGTACCTGGGTTCAAATCCGGCCTCAGACACTTGACACTTACTAGCTGTGTGACCCTGGGCAAGTCACTTAACCCCCATTGCCCTGCAAAAAAAAATGTATATAAACCTGCACAATCAACAACCTGTTATCCTATTCAGCATAGGCTGGATAGTACCCATGCAGCATTTAAATTTTTTTTCTTTTCTTCCCTGGTTAATAAAAACCCTTCTTTAATTTTACAGACATTGTCTTTCTCTGCTTTTCTTTCCATTTAGGAGGAAGGATATTTAAATCTCAAAAACTGGTTTTTGTGTTCTCTGGAAAACTGACTTTTAAATTCTCTGGTTTTCCCCTTTGGGGAAATGAGAAATCTAAATTCCATTTAAGAGAGGTTTGCCTCAGTTTACAGGCATAAGTTAGAAGACTTCCCAGTAAGATCTTGGGTAAAGCAAGGATATTCATTATCACCAGTAGTATTCATTATTGTACTAGAAATGAGCTATAGCAATAAGAAAAGGGAAAAAAAATGAAGGAATTAAAATAGGAAATGAGGAAATGAAACTATCATTCTGCAGATGACATGATAATATACTTCAAGAATCCTAGATAATAAAGAAAAAATACTTGAAATAATTAACAACTATTAAGGATGTGGAAAAATTGGGATACTAATTCAGTGGTAGTGAAATTATAAAATGATCCAACTATTTTAGAGAGTAATCTGGAATTATGCCCAAAGATTTATTAAAGTACCAATACTTTTTACCTACCATTACTACTTCTTAGTCTATTTCCAAAGATGATTAGGGGAATGGGAAAAGAACCTATTTGTTCTAATTACAGCAGCTCTCTTTGTGATGTCAAAGAACTGGAAACTACAGAGATGCCCATCAATTGGGGAATGGCTGAACAAGTTGTGCTATATAATTGTGATGGACTTCTATTGTGATATAAGAAATGACAAATAAGATAATCTCAGAAAAACCTGGAAAGACTTACATTAACTGATGCAAAGTGAATTGAGCAAATACAAGAGAACACTGGACACAGTAATAGCAATATTGTATGATGATCAATTGTGAATGACTTAGTTCTTCTTAGCAATAAAATAATTCAAGACAATTTTTTAGGATTTATGGTGAAAATGCTATCCACCTCCAGAGAAAGAACTGATGGAGGTCAAATCATACTATTTTGCACTTTTTTTTCTTGGTCTGTGTTTTCTTTCACAACTTGACTAATATGGAAATATGTTTTGCATGATTACACATGTATAATCCATATCAAATTGCTTACTATCTCAGGGTTTGGGGGCGGGGGGAAAGAGGGAGGAAGATAATTTGAAAGTCAACATTTGGAAAACTTAATGTTAAAATTATTTTACATGTAATTAAGAGTAAAAATAAATATAAGAAAAAATATTAGCATAGTGCCACCATACAAAAAGAAGTCAGTGAGAGTCAGCTGGGTGTCATTTAAGAAAGACATGGGTATTTAAGCCAGTTTCACACTGTCTTTCAATGCTAGTCTTTCCTTTATGTGATCCACAGTGAAGTATATGGGAGAGTGTAAAACATAAGGATCTATGGAATGTGAATTAGTTCTATAGTAGAGGACTGGATTTGCTTCCCTTTTCTCTATAATGATGTTTTTATGTGTCCTTTGGCACTCCATAGCTATGAAAAGTAGGCAGAAGCTAGTATGGCATGAAAGTTGTCATGAGGCAGCTAGGTGACATAGTGAGATATGGGCTTAGAGTCAGGAAGACTTCTATCTCCAGAGAAAATGAAAAAAAAATGGAAAGGAAAGCAGTTGATTAAAGAAGATATAGATAGATATATAGATGTAGAGGTAGAGGTAGAGGTAGAGATAGAGATAGATATTTAAAATCACTAAAAGAAAAAATGATCACTGGGAAAAAACCAGAGTAGCAAGATCGGTGAAAGTTGTGTGTGTGTATGTATGTATATAAGAGTAATCTGCATATATAATAGAAATCTGCAGTTTCATATACAACCTTCCTTTTCTATTCTACTATGTATACAGAAAAACCAATTTTATTTGTTTGATTCAAAACAATTTTTTTTAAGAAAAGGAAAATGAAGATGGTTCAGAATGAAACACATGCAAAAAATGGAATAGATAATGCCCTGTTAAATTTGAAATATTGCCCCCCAAAGAATCTGTATTTAAATATCAATATTTTAAGCTTTCTTTTTAGTTACTCCTTTGCAGAGGGAAATGCTTATGTTTGTTATTTCTGAAATTCATAGAAAAAAAAAAGATTGAATGAACTAATGAATGAATAAATGAATCTCCCTTCACTCATGAATCCTGCCCCCAATGGGCCATTTCTATGACAAGAAAACTAGGAGTAAAACAGATGGTGGCCCAGTGATAGATGACTAATGCAGAGTTATTACATCTGACATTAGAGATCTATTTTGATTTTTTTTTGCATGGCAATGAGGGTTAAGTGACTTTCCCAGGGTTACACAACTAGTCAAGTATCAAGTGGTTGAGGCTGGATTTGAACTCAGGTCCTCCTGAATCCAGGGCTGGTGCTCTATTCACTGTGCCATCTTGCTGCCTCAAGATCTGTTTTCAATATAAATTTTGAAGTAATTATTCTGAATCCAGGAAATTTATCAGAATGCTAATAGAGTAGTGTCCATTGATGAGGGTATGAGGGAGCAATGTCATTAGGGGGAAATATGGATTGCACACACATTTGAGAAATAGCAAGAATGTTGAAGGAAATATTAGTTACAGGGAGTCAGCTTAAAGTGAGGGATGGTATCTCTACTTTTTGGAACAGACTACTAATTTCAGATTCCCAGTTCACCATACAGGAAAGGAGGCTGAATGTGGGGAACAAACTAAAGTACAGACCTGGGAAAACTTAAAGATTAACTTTACATATAATTCAACAGAGAGTTAATGACACATTTAAACTGTCTGGAACAGAAGAGTACATCCAACATTCTTAGACTATCCCGGATAACTTTTACTTACATAATCACTCATATTACTTTTGGCATTACTTTTCTGTTTTTCAATTACTATAGTCACATAAAGCCATGTTGGCAGCTTCAGGAGGCTCAGTGTTGAAGCAGCTTCAAATAGCCATGTGTGTTTCTTTTTTGTCTTTACCCAGATGGTCCCACAATCCATGGATATTTGGGGGCTTGGCTTTTGCTTTTAAAGAGAAGTTATTGTTTTAGCTCTTTCATGATTCTCTGGAAGACTTATTTCACGTCTTTATACTTAAAAAGAATATTCACATGCTAAGGTTTCAGCTTTGACTATTTTGGCAGAATCTAGTTATAAGTGTGAAATGCCCTACCCTTACACCACTTTTCCCCACTGACTTAGAGTAAGGTCATTAGGTGGAACAGTAGACAAAGTTTTGCACCTGGAGTCAAGAACACCCGAGTTGATCATGCAAAATGAAGTTAGCAGAATCACACAGTAACAGCAAAAGTGTAAGGACAATCATCTGTGAAAGACTTAGGTACTCTGATCAAGATAATAATCCAAGACAATTCCAAAGGTTCCGTGATGAGAAATGTTATCCACTCCCAGAAAGAGAACTGGTGAATTCTAAATGAAGATTGAAACATACTTTTTTTCATTTGTGTTTGTTTTCTTTTGAAACATGTATAATATGGAAATATCCCTTGCATGCCTTCATGTATATAATCCATGTCAAATTACTTACCTTCTTAAGGAGGGGAGACAGGAGGGAGGGAGAGAATTTGAAAATCAAATTATTAAAAATGATTGTTAAGGAGCAGCTAGGTGGCACAGTGGATAAAGCACCAGTCCTGGATTCAGGAGTACCTGAGTTCAAATCCGGCCTCAGACACTTGACACTTACTAGCTGTGTGACCCTGGGCAAGTCACTTAACCCCCATTGCCCTGTAAAAAAAAAAAATTTTAAATTAAAAAAAAATGATTGTTAAAGACTTTTAGTACATGTAACTGGGAAAAGTTTCACAAAATTATATTAAAATAATAATATAAAAGAACACCTGAATGCAAACCCTGCTTCAAATACTTAGTACCTGTGTGACTCTGGGAAATCACTTATTTCTCTCATCTTCAGTTTTCTCATCAGTAAAATTAAGAGGCTGGAGGATACCTATATTGTAACTTTAGACTGAATGAGGGATTCTAGTTTCAAGAATTTAGCTACTTATTTGATGAAAATTGCACACTTCTATACATTTAAAGAATTTGGACCTTTGTCCAAATCCAATTTCTTTCACCTATTCTTAACGTTGCTATTTGCTCCTGGTTGGTATAACAGAAAGGACAGCTAGGTGGCACAGATCATAGAGTACTGGGCCTGAAGTCATGAAGACTGATCTTCCTGAGTTCAAATATGGCCTCAGATTTTGAACCTGAGTAAATCACTTAACCCTGTTTAGCTCAGTTCTTCATTTTTAAAATGAGGTGGAGAAGGAAATAGCAAACCACTGCAGTATCTTTTCCAAAAACACCCCAAATGGGGTCACAAAGAGTCAGATATGTCTGAAAAACAACAAGTTTAGCAGGAGAGTTAATTGAATCACCCATATGGAAAAGGTGTTTGTTTGTTTGTTTTTCCCTCCGGAATGACATAATTAATATCAATAGAAGTAACCGGCTCCCTAGTTTGGGAGGTGTGCTGTGGCTATTTCTGGTGTGTTAAGTATGTGAAGAAGAGATAGGTTGTTCATTGACCATTTAGCTAGAGCTGTCAAAAATTCAAAAGTCACCAGTTAGACATAGTATGATTCTTGGCTCTGACTCTTTCCAGATTGAATGGCACTGGAGAAAAATGGTAAAGTGCTGTGGGCCTCCAAGTAGGGGTTGGGAACTCAAGTCCTCTTTTACATGAAACTAGCATGAAGTGGAGCATGCTTGGTCCTACTATTCCTTCTTTCTTGTCTATGTCTCTTCCTAAGTTTTTAGTGAATGAGATTGGAGATAGCTATGATATTGTGAGCTCTACGAGGTCAGGAGGTTGAGAAACCAGGTCAGAGAGTAGACTTCATGCTAGGTTTCCTGGCCAGCTAGAATAACAGGCAGGTATTGCAGAACAATTTGAGGGACCAACCCCATCAGTAACTTAGACAAGTGTCCATCTAGGGATTATGACACATTCAGGAGTTTACCTGGTATAATGAATTTTATGCAGAAACTTATATTATCTTTGACCTCTCACTCTCCCCAGGGATTGAGGTTCTGTATTCCTTCAATATAGGAGAAGAATGTTTTTCCCAGGTGTTGAGGGACGGGAAACTGGTCTCTTCTTAACAGTAAATACCCCTTTGTAAAAATTAATTCATGTTACTTGGCTAAATTAAAGTGAACCACTAATTACTGACATATAATAGTGGGATGTTTACTTCAAAATGGTGGCATATGACTAATTGTGTGTGTGTGTGTGTGTGTGTGTGTGTGTGTATGTGTGTGTGTGTGTGTGTGTGTGTGTGTGTGTTTTGCAGGGCAATGGGGGTTAAGTGACTTACCCAGGGTCACACAGCTAGTAAGTATCAAGTGTCTGTGGCCAGATTTGAACTCAGGTACTCCTGAATCCAGGGCCGGTGCTTTATTCACTGTGCCACCTAGCTGTCCCCCCTAATTTTTTTAAAAGAGATGCAATCAATCTCTTTGGGGTACAGTGAGGAAGAGATGTAGCCAAACTTGCTCAAAGAGAGTAAATCCAGAATCTTCCTGTCAAAGTATGTGAATGTAATATATTGAAATGAATAGTAGAATTTAAAAACATCTTGAAAAGAAATACTTTTACATGACATCGATGTGTCGAAATCACCTTACCTAAGATAGGGGTACCTTGCTATCTAAAAATCTAAAATGAAATGGTATCTTCAGTTGTCCAGGGCAGTTAATGACCATCAGTCTCAGTTACACAAGGATTTCTTGGGAAAATAGTCATTTGTTTTATAAAAGTGACAACCCAAAGGAGGAAGGAAAAAGAAGTAGGTGCTATTTCATGACTTCACTCTATAAGCATATAAATAAAAAACTAACTAACCACTTAACGGCTGCTGCTCTTTTCTTTAGGAGGTAATTTAGCAATAATTGCATCTACATTCTGTTTCTTTCTTTAAAAGCTCTGTCTTAAAATTAATGAGCCACTACTCACCATTGTACATAGAGGTTGCAGGGGGGCTAGAATAAGTGTTCGTTGGTTTCAACTAGCATAGGTATTTGGGCCTTAGTAGCAATCACCCATTAACAACATTGAAGCATATAGCTTCAGTGAGTCAGTCCTCTCCTTAACCTTGCCCATTATGATCTCACTGTAATCATGCATTCTGTTGCATCTGCTGATCATTTTCATGTGACTTTTGAGATAATAGCCAGTTGACAATTGCCTTTTTTCAAATTATTCCCATCTTCCTGAAAAAAAAAAGTCATTATGCCTATATCCTCCCATTTCTATGTGAAATAGCTCTCAACTATATAGATACCACTAAGAGCTTTCTATTGCTTACTTGTTGAATTGCTATGTAAATGAAATATATCACTTGTCTATGCCTCTATTTCTATATGAGGAAACTCAATCCTATTTATCTCATTAAAATATTGTATTAATAAGAGAACAATGTGACTTTTTTTCTTTAAGAAACTCAATTCCACAGTCATTTATTGATTCTCTATAAGACACTACCTTAAATTGGGACACTTATTAATCAACATAATAGGAAATTATTATATAGTGTATCTTTTCCACCAAATTACAGAGCAAAGACACTAGAATTAAATAGAATTTTAATGTCTTCCTGTATATGTAGGGATGTTCACTGAAACCTGAAGGGAGTCATAAAATCCAGGAAGTGATGAAGGTAGAGAGCATTCTAGAAATGGGGACAGCCAGTGAAAATGTCTACAGTCAGAAGATGGAGTAACTTGTCACATAGATATCCATTGGCATGTAAAAGTAAGTCTTTACAAATTATTTTAAAGTCATGTAAATTTTCACCTTCATTGAAGTCCGGATGTGATGACTCATCATGAGCAAGTTTTGACCCTGGCTTCTTGAAAACTATACTAATAGTACTTAAGTTCTTGATGCCCCTTATATGGTTTGAAAAATAAAACAGAAGAAAACAAAACTTTAAATGTAGGTCCAAAGATAGCTTGTGTATTTGTCACCTAAGGATAAACCGAGCTAATTTGAAAGAGGCTCTTTAACATCTACTTGTGAATTTTTTTAGGTGTAGCAAAGCTTATAGATTGTCTATCCAGTTGTAGAGGGATTTATGACACCATGTGCTGGTGATAGGAAGAGCACACCTACCAAAGCACAAGTATAGTTTGCTACAGATTGGGGTATTAAATTATAAAATCTTCGTGGAAATAAGTGGGATATAAATCAACAAAATCGCAAAGGAAATTTAACTAATTGTTCATTATTCTTAAGTAACACACTCATAAATTACTTCTTAAAGTTATTTGCACCTAATTTTGGTGATTCACATGAGCTAATGATACTAATGAAAGGGGCAGGGGCTGGGTTTGTAATTGCATGGGTACAAGGAACTCCTGAGTGCAAGGTTTGAAGATGGAGGACTTCCTCCATTATAGCTTGGCAACTTATCATCTTCAAGATTACCAGGACAGACTGAGAGTATTGTGTGATTTGCCCAGTGTCACACAGCCAATATGACACACAGTGACAGAGGCAGACCTTGAACCCAGATCCTTATGTCAGAGGTTTAAAAGTCTATCAAGTCTGCCGCTGTATCTCACAGTCAGAAGGTTATCAAATGCTGAATTCTGTAGGGTACATATGTGTTTCCTCACATTTAGAATTGAAGGCAAAGGGAATAGAAGAGAACAGTTGTTTTGGCAAGTGCATAGTTTGCTAAGAAGCTGGTATATAAGAAGGATAATAACAATAATATTTATAATAATTAACATTATTAAGTGTCATATGTGCCACTATGCTAAGTGCTTCTCATTTAATTCTTACAAGAAGACTAGGAGGTAGGTATTATTATTATTATCCCCATTTTACAGATGAGGAAACTGAGGTAAATGGGTTAAGTGACTTGACCAACTAGGTAGTGTCTGAGGCCGTACTTGAACTTAGATTTTCCCAACTCCAGATCTGGCTTCCTGACTTCTGAACTGGTATTCTATCTACTATACCAACTGGCTGCCCAACAACTTAAAATATAGGGATGAAAGACTACTGGCCAGAAATAGAGTATACTTAGTGTAGCATGTATGTTAAAGGCCCTTGAAATTCTAATCAAAAGGGTTTTAAAATTTTTAAAAATGAGGCAGTAGGTTGACTATGCTTATCCACCAAACTAGACACTTTAGGAAGTAACTATAATAAAAGAAGAAAGAGTTAATATACTTGGAAATTCATATTTGGAAATGTGAAAGAAAGAAGACAGCTATAAGTCAATAAACGTCAACTGACTATGTGTGCAGATATTCAAATTTAGGCAACAAGGAAGAGGAATTCGAGGTTCTAATTCCAGAAAGCACATTTGATCTCATAATTATCACTGAAATGGTGGGATAAAACTCTGGAATATGTCCCTTGGGGAAAAATGCCTGGAATGTCACTCTGGATAGATATACATAATTCAAAAGAAAGAGAATGGGCAAGAATGGGCAAAAATGGGGGATGGGACATTGTTGGATTTAAAAAAAATGCATGCCACTGTGGGAAAATCCAGGAACCAGAATGGGGGGAAATGGTGGAAGACTTTTTGGTGAAATTTTTGGATGAAATTAATAGTAAAACACAAGAAGTTTTTATCATGGCATTATTCTTCAGACCAAATGAATAGAAAAAGGAAACAAATGAAAACGTCAGAAAGTAGACCACCAAGGTGGCACAAGGGAAGTATTGTAGAGGTAGGAGATTTTAGTTATCAAGAGCTGGAGCTTTTTCTTCCTGTTTACCTCTTTGCCTCATTTGCCTTTTTCTGTCTGTCAGCTTGCTTGGCCTGTCTCTATCTCTGCCTTTCTACTCTCTGTCTTTCTTTATTCTGCCATTGTGTCTTTGCTTCTCTCTCTCTCTCTCTCTCTCTCTCTCTCTCTCTCTCTCTCTCTCTCTCTTTCTCTCTCTCTCTCCCTCTCTCTTTCCCTCTCCCTCTCCCTCTCTTTGTCTGTCTCTGTCTTTGCCAAAATTACTCTTTAAAACATGAAGAGACAAACAAGAGAAAATTTTGCATATGGTCTTATTCTCACTAACAGGGATGAAGCAATTCAGGTTGTTTAGCCTACAGAAGAAAAGATAGCCTTCTTTAAATATTTGAAGGGCTGGATTTTGGGGAAAAATGTCTTATTCTACTTGGCCAGACTGGGAAGAACTATGACCAATCAGGAGCATTGGTTGATTTAATTTAACACAAGGAAGCATTTGATAGTATTTACAACTATAGAGATCAATATCATTCATTGATGTAAGGAAAGCCCAATGCTGAACTTCCTCTATCAATATGGGATGTCATCTTTTCTACAACTAAAGCTTTAAAAATTTCCTGGGGTGGTGAAAGGTTTAGTGACTTGGACTGGGATCGTAAAGCCAGTTTGAGTAGGAGGCCGATTTGAAGGCAGGTCTTCTTGGTTCATAGGCCAATTCTCTTTCTACTATACCACTTTGTCTCTCTTTAGAGTTTGAAAATATTCCCAAATGTCTTAGAGAAAGCAAATACCCCTTCAAGTGGAGGTTGGATGGATATACAACTTGTCAGTGTTCAAAGAAGTGCTTAGCATAGTACCTGGCACATAGTAATTACCTAATAAGTATTTATTGATTCATTATATTGTTATATATGTGTATATGTTATCTGTCTATCATCTATCTATCTTCTATCTATCTATCTGTCTGTCTATCTATCTATCTATCTATCTATCTATCTATCATCTATCTATCTATCTATCTATCTATCTATCTATCTATCTATCTATCTATCTATCTATCTATTTATCTATCTACCTATCATCTAATTCCCAAAAGTCTTCCTGTAGTTTTAAACTTCAGTAACTTAAAACTACAGGAATACTTTTGTTACACATAACCTGAATATACATCATGTTATTGAATTCGTTAAACATACCTGTCATTTGAGAGGATAATGTAGATAACAATCAACAACCCTACCCTGTGTTTAAATAGAGGGAAAAATCTTTCCTTTCCAACCAGCATCTCTGTGAGATCCAAATAAAAAGCCCAGAAATACTATATTATTATGAATGAGGTAGATGTGTGATTAATTTGTACCTGAGCTAAAGGAAGGTGTGAATCAGGACTTCCTCACTCTTAAGGCCAGGATTCTTTCATCATACTATGCTGATTCTTAAAAACAAAGAAACAAAAATCATTATATCCCTTGTATATTTCTATTTTTCTCTTCCTCTGAACAACCTCTGTCTTCCATAGTTTTCTATATCTTTAGCAATTTGACTCCTATGATTAGCTTCCCTAATGAATATGACAAAATACATATTCAAATCTATGTCCTACTTAGCTTTCACTCTACTATATACCATAACCAAATAAATAATACATATATGTGTATATACACATAAATATTACATAAGTGTTTGTGAATATAATGTATTTAGAGTATTTATATGCATTTTCTGAGATTGATCTTAATGGTTTTTTCTATCTTTTTACATGGACATGATAACTCTCTTTGGTAGAAGAGAGGCTTGATATTCTTCATAATTGGAGGGAGTTGAACAGAAAAATAACAATAGCATAAAAGTTTATCTTGTTTCCATTAGCCAGAAAACAACTAAAAAAACCCAACTTACTATTAATTAGAACTGTCTAAAAGTAAAATGAGTTGCTTTAAAGCATAGTAAACTCTTCTGTTCGGGAACTAAGTGGCACAGTATATATACTGCTGGGCCTGGAGTCAAGAATCTCTGAGTTAAAAATCCACCCTCAGACACATACTAGCTGTGTGACCCAGGCCTAGTCACTTAACTTTTATCTACCTCAGTTTCCTAAACTGTAAAATGGGGATATTAATAGCATTATTTGTAAGTACTTAATACAGTGCCTGGCACATAGTAGGTAGTTAATAAATGCTTCTTTCCTACTTCTTTCCTTCCTTCTTTCTTCCCTTCTTTCCATCCCTTATTCTTTTTTTTTTTTCTTCAAATGCTGGTTTATCAGAAAAAAAGATATTGTCTATGGGATTCATACTTTGGGTAAGAATAGATTGTTGTAGCTTCATCTCTTTTTGGGTCATGGACTCCTCTGGTAGTGTGGTTAAGACCTATGGCTCCTTTCTCGGAATATTATTAAGTATACTAAAATAAAAATATATAGGATTACAAAGGAAGCCAAAGGCTAAGTGAGGGAAAAATGTTCATGAAGCCCAGATTAAGAAACCTGGATAATCATTAAATGCATACATAATCCCTCCTTATTTAATGTGATTCTTTGGTCTGTGGTCTGATAAAATTATTGAATTCAGGATTATACTCTTTTATTTTAGTCCTTAGTTCATTGTATGAGGCTAAAATCCACAATTGAATAGGAAGTAAAGTGGTTGCTGCTATTGTTAATGCCATGTACTTTGCCAACCACAGCAATGATCTGTGGAAAACGTGATTCTAACCTTTATAATCAGTGTCTAGGTACTTGACAAGTTTCTAACAACCTGACTCTTGTCAATTTTCCAGGAAACTCTTTGTGTTGTTGGAAACCTTGATGATATATCTATCATCCTAGAAGGAGAGAAGGTACTATTTCTGTATCACCAATAAGCTTCACAAAGTTTAGTTTTTCATGTTGAAAATATATCTTTGTAATCCATGCTCTTTTTTTGTATAAATTAATTATCCATACTGTTTCAATCTGAAATAACCTTATACTCATATTTCAGTCCCAGTGGGTTGAATTATCATAGAAAAATAGATTTTTCTTTCTTTTCTTTTTTTCTTTTTGATTGGCAGGTTTTCTTTCTGCAACTTGGATTGTTACATCAAGCTATGACCTAACTAAATACATGATTTATACTCTATAATTAAACCATCTTTCATAAATCACAGAAGATCTCTCAATATTGTTATTCAAGCTCAATATTTTAAATAAACTTAGTTTTCATTGAGTGTAGCTTGCTTGATCCCTTATGGTAAAATTTTATGAGAACATAGAATCGGATTGCACATGATGGGCAGGATTGGATGGACTGCAATTTGTATCACTGCACAAAACTCTACAGATTTGTTTTTATATTTGAGGAGTTTGGGGATGTTAGACTTTGGAGGTTTGCAGATCTTTGAAACATAACAGCTAAATGATTTATATTACTGAGTCACTGGAGGCTATTTGTACTGATCTTTTATCTTCGACATTATAAATCTTATTTGTCAGGTAAATAATAATATTCCAATTGCAAGTGATGCCTTATAGTCAAAATCACCATGGTTCTTATAGAACGAAGAAATATATCAAAGAAGAAACTCAATTTCCCCTTACATCATGTTTCCCAACCTCAAATGCTGTCATTTGTATATTCAATTTTCCTTTAAAGATCAGGAACTACAACATAGTGTTTTCTTCCTCTTATATATCCCTAAAAATAATAATAAAACATAACCTATGACTTTAGAAGTTGAATTCTACATACAGAGATGAAATCCTAAAAGTCTGAACTTATTATCCACCTGCTTATCATTTCTTACAGCACAACAGTATTCCATTACATTCATATAGCACAACTTGTTTAGCCATTCCCCAATTGAGGGACATCCCCTTAATTTCCAATTCTTTGCCACCACAAAAAGAGCAGCTATGAATATTTTTGTACATGTCGGTCCTTTTCCCTTTTTTTATGATCTCTTTGGGATATTGATCTAAGTAGTGGTATTGCTGGGTCAAAGGGTATGCACAGGTTTAAAGCCTTTTTGGCATGGTTCCAAATTGCTCTCCACAATGATTGGATCAGTTCACAGCTCCACCAACAGTGCATTAGTATTCTAATTTTTGCACAGATTCTCCAACATTTATCATTTTCCTTTTTTTGTCAAATTAGCTAATTGGATAGGTGTGAGGTGGTACCTCAGAGTAGTTTTAATTTGCATTTTTCTAATCAGTAGTGATAGAAAACTTTTTTTTTACATGGCTCTCTAGATAACTATTAATTTTCTTTTATCTTCACACAAAATGCCTGCTCAAATTCTTTGGCATTTTTCAATTAGGGAAATGACTTATATTCTTATATATTTTATTTGCTTCTCTAGAATATTTAGATATGAGCATTTATCAGAAACACTGGCTATAAAAAATATTTGCCAGCTTTGACTTTCTTCTAATCTTGTGAGCATTGATTTCGATTGTACAAAACCTTTTAATTTAATGTAGTCAAAATGATGTACTCTGCATTTCATAATGTTCTCTATCTCATCTTTGGTCATAAATTCTTCCCCTCTCCATAGATCTGACAAGTAAACTATTCCTGCATTTTCCAATTGGGTGACTTATGACTTCAGGAACTCTTTAGTTCTTTTCTAATGATAAAAGTATTTTATATATTCTAGTTACATGTTAAGATAGTTTTCAACATTTCTTTTTATAAGATTTCTAGTTCCCAGATTTTCTCCTTCCCTCTCTTCCTCTCCCTCCCTAGAGAGAGAAAACAATCTGATATAGGTTATATATGTGCAATCACATTAAACATATTTCTGCATTAGTGATGTTGAGAATGACGATATCAGAACAAAAGGAGGAAACCTCAAAAAACAAAATTATAAAAGTAGAAACAGTATGATTCATCTGCATCCAGATTCCACAGTTTCTTTTTTTTTTCTGGATGTGGAGAGTATTTTCTATCATGAGTCCTTTTTATTATCTTATATCATTGTATTGCTGAGAAGAGTTAAGTCAATCACAGTTGATCATCACTCAATGTTGTTTGATACTGTGTACAGTGAGGGATTCTTTAGTTTTACAGTGAGGTAATAGAAGTTAGCCTTTTACAACTACACCATTCTAGAATGAGCAGACTTCATTCTCATTGCATAGCCAAGATGCAGTACTCAAAGACTTCATTATTTTGTCTTTTTTCTATCTGTAGTAGAAGCTAGATGACAGGATCCACCCTAAGCAGATTGAATCTGGTTGTCTCAGCTTTTGTGGGAAATCATGCAAATCAAAGTGGAAGGCAATGGAATCTCTTCCTAATAAATTAGGATGAGTTTCAACAGCACTATCCATTACTGCAGAAAGGTTTTGGCAAATTAGATGAGTTGTCCAAATTCCCTATGGTGTCCTCAGATTCTAATTTGATATTTATGAGAGTACTACGTAGGATAATGAGAAAAGAATCCAACAGGTGGGTGCTTCTTGAAGTATGACTATGGAGTTTCTTTTCCTTTACCAGTCATTTGCAGAATCTCATAGTAGTCTATAGCATTTCAACATTTTCATATTTCAAGAAACTTTTTTAGTTCTGGACTTTCATTAGGAAAGTTTTAAAGTTCCTATTTCATTGAATGTCCATCTTTTCCCCTGAAAGTTTATGTTTAATTTTGCTGGGTAGTACATTCTGGTTGTAATAACAATTCCACTGCCTTTCCAGAATATCATATTCCAAGCCCTTCAATCCTTTAATGCTGAAGCTGCCAGGTCCTGTGTAATTCTGATAGTTGTTCCTTGATATTTAAATTGTTTCTTTCTGGCTACTTGCAGTATTTTCTTCTTTACTTGATAATTTAATATTCCTTCAAGTTTTCCTTTGGGGTCTCTTTCAGAATGTGATTGGTGTATGTTTTGAATGGCTGATTTTTCCTCTGGTTGCAAGACATTGGGACTGTTCTCCTTGATATTGTCATGAAATATACTGTTTAGCCTCTTTTTGACCATGGTCCTCAGGTAGTCCAATTATATGTAGGTTGTCCCTCCTGGATCCATTTCTAGTCTGTTGTTTTTCAGAAGAGATTTTAGTTTTCTTCTACTTTTATATTCTTTTAATTCTCCTTTACTTCTTCAGGTTGTCTCATTGGAATCATTAGCTTCCATCAGCCCAATTCTCATTCTTAAGGATTATTTTCTCCAGTCAGCTTTTGAACCATTGTTTTCCAATTTTTAAGGCATTAGTTTATTTGTGAAGCTATTGACTTCTCTTGTATAAACTCTCATTTTTTTCCCCAATTTTTTCTCCTACCTCTCTTATTTGGTTTATTAAATCCTTTTTGAGCTGTTCCAAGAGGGATTTTTGGTCTGGAGACCAAGTTTTCTTCCCCCTTTAAGGTTTCACCTTGGGAGTTGTCTTTCTCTGATTTTGTTTGATCCTCCCTGCCATCATACTAGCTGTCAGTGGTGAGAGTTCTTTTTTTGTTTCTTATTAGTATTTTTTTTATTTTTATTTTAGCCTCTTTTGTGCCTTTTAAGGTTGAGTTCTGCTCTTGGGGTTTGGTGTACACTGTCCGGAGCTTCCTTTTTCTGGCAGCTGGTGGCCAAGTCACCAGCTTTCTTCTCTGAGGTGTCAGCAGTATTGGGGCGTGGAGGCCTCACACCTGGCTTGTTGTACCACCAGCTTGCTGATCTCAGGAACCTTGGTTGTTCAGCTTCTGATCTGTGCTTTGATTAAGAACCTTTTCCTGGCTCTCCCAGACACCCTCTGTACTGAGCTGTGCTCCTCTTTTACCCAGATGAAACAGACCTTTCCTGAAGATCTTCTAGATTATCTTAAATTGGAAGATTGTAGCACTTCATTTTTGTTGTTGTTGTTGTTGTTGTTGTTTTGCAGGTTTTACAGCTACAGAATCTGTTGAGAGGCTTAATTTAATGTTGTTCTGAGGGAAATTTGGGAGAGCTCAGGCAGCTTCCTGGTTTCATGCTGCCATCTTGGATATACCTCTGGAAAAAAATCTTATTTTAAGAAACAATAAAGGACAGTGTTTTGATTAATAACTCTCCAAGTAGGCCAGATAGGCAAGATTTGTGAAATGTTTTATGCATTCACACTTGATATTTTCTCCAGTGTGTCACTCTGTAAAGAATAACAAACTTTGGATATGGTGCTTTTAGTTTTATAATAGTATTTCTGTAGTGAAGCATGTTCTCAGAGCTTCAAAGTGTTTAATTTTGCTTAAAATCCAATACATTCTAAAGTTCTCATTTGTACACACAATTTGATTACTTGGGTAGCAATTAGTTTGCATGAAAGATTACTCCGTCATAGACTATAAGCATAATATATTTTCTCATTAAATTAATAAGAAACTTCCAACCCAGAGTCTCCAATTTTGCTGACTATAGAATTTTCAATGAAATTGTTTACAAATAACAATCTAATGTGTGATCTGTATTAGATATGTGGTCAGTTAGCTGTCATATAATAACTGAGGAGCCCACTGACTCTTAACTATTTGCTATTCTCACTACCAAACTTGATAAAACAACAATTCAGGGTATGTTTTCTCATGATAAGTTGGAGGAAGGCTATTTGGGGTAAGTATTATCTCTGTGTAAACTCTCTAAGGCTGTTCCAATTGCTAAGCATTGTCAATGATAAATATTTATTTCCCTCCTTAAATTAGCAACACAGAAGTTTAACCCCCAGGTATTCCATTTCCTTACACAAAACATGTCAACAGACATCCTAAAGAATATTTATTAACTGACTGATGAATTTATGAGTAAATGTTGAATCACAGATATGGCATTTTATTCCTATGACTCTTGATGAAGACTCTTGTAGTTTAATTCTATTGATTTATATTTATTTCATTTTGATAAGTATGGGATGCATAAAAATTTAACTGCAGATACCTATCCTTCCACTCTCAATGCATAAAAAGGTAATTGGGACATAGCGGAGAGATAATGGACTGCATCTCCCTGGGTGCCTAAGTCAATCCCTGGGAGTGGGTTTCTTTCTTCAGGGGGCTCATTAACTCAGGTAGCAGGAGTTTTCATTTAGTGAAATAAATATGAATACAAAAAAAGGGACCTTCAGTAGATTCATGTGAAAATGAATAATATAGTCAGAAGAAAGCTGGGCTTTATTTTTAGAGACTTTGACATCTTAGGCAGGAAACTTAAGGTCATGGGTAAATCATGTTTTTGGTATTTTTTTCCTATTGAGTTTGTGCATTTTGAAGATAAAGGAAGATAGGAGAAGGATAGAGTTTCCCCTGTCCTTAGAAATGTTGAAGTAGAGCTTGTATGTTCATGTGTTATACAATTTTGTGTGAAGTTAGGAATAGATAATTGCCACCTCCCTTTACATCTTTAACAGTCTATGAATTTGATTATGTTAAAAAGGATCTAAAAATTTTTTTTAAAGGATTTGATTATGTAGTTATCCTTTAATGACAGGATTGATTGTTATTGATTTTCCTATACAATAGTCCATGGTAACAGAATGATGGACTCTTGGTAAGACCTGTGTACCCTACAAAGGAAAAAAAAAGCCTAACTCCACAGGAGATTTGTGTATACTAATAGGGTTTTAATTTGAGATGTAAAGAGCATGGAGGAAAATGTCAAGATGACAGTGGAGAATGAGGGTGAAAAGAAAAGAACGATATTATTAGAAGAAGAGTACATATTATTTCTCAAAAGATAATTATAGAAAATTGTGTAATAACAATACTTGTAGACTATAAGAAATATATGATAACTCTAAATATCTTACCCATAAAGGTTTGGCAGGATTGGAATGTTGACTAGAAATACAGCAATAGAAGGACAACGTTTTTATGATAGATCTAAAATTTAGAGAGAGTTGGACCATAAACTAAGAAGATACATACCAGGAAGGAGAAAATTTACCAACTTGAGCGCTGAAGCATAATGGAGGGCATTCATTTGAAGCATCAGAAATGCTGCCTTTAGGAAAAGATGCTACCAATTCCTTAACAAAATGTAAAAGATGGAAAATGCTTTTATAGCAAATTGTGCAAATGATTCAAATAAGGAAGATTATCAGGACAAAGATTAAAAACAACAACAACATTGGTTGAACAAAAGATTACTGATCAACAGAGATGTTAAAAATATAAAATTTGGGAGAAAAGGGTATAAAACTAAGCACAAATAAAGCAGCATGTCATGGAAAATAACTGCAATTAGATCCTAATTAATGAAAATAATGAATCCTCTTACATACCCACATGTATTCAAATTCACACTATTAGAAGGTGTATTCATGCAAAATGTGCTAAATGGTTGTTGCCTAATGAAAATATATGGTGTGGAGTCAAATGATGTGACCACTTAAGAGGATTCGTTATTTTTAATAGTTATAACCTAAATGTGTATCAAAAACTATAAAGGAAACTTGGAAAGATGTTATGAAAAAATATCATGACCTTTCAAAAATGGTAAACAGCAATCCTATATTCCAGTTTTTGTTTATTTTTGTTTTTGTAGTAAGCAACAGTCAAAGCAAGATGGGTAAGGAAGAGAAACTCTTCTTGACTATTTCTTGATAGTAATTGCTTAATGCTACCAGTTGAGAAAGCAAAATTGAAAGTGCTTAGCTTACATTTTCCTTCATTTTCTTTTTAAGGACAATGGTGTTCAATTGTTATAGGAAGAATAACCATTGCTAAGGGGAAAAAAAACCAATAGCTTTTTTTAAAAAATCCAGTAGCTTTTAAAGAGTTCAAGGTCTAGAAGAACTAAATATGATCTCTGAACTATTAATACTATTTGAGAAATCATAGAAAAATAGAGGTTTGAGAAGATTGGAAGATAAAATATTGACTTTATGAGGAAAAAAGATTCTAAGAATTCTAGACTTGGAATCATGTCCAAATTCTACAATGAGTTATTAAACATATGGCTTATGGACTCATATAAGAGAGAAGATCACTAATAGACACCATGATTTCAAGAAGATAAGACCATTTCAAGCTAGCCTTATTTCCTTTCTTAAAAACTAGTGCTACTGAAGTAACACATGATGATAGGCTGCAGTTATCGTAGATCTCTAATTCATCAAGTGGTCTGAAAAATAAACACATGGTAATCTTCTGATCAACAGGAAAAAAAGAAAAGACATGGGTTGAAGAAGGCTAGTTCACTGAATAACAATTCCAAGGAGAATTGATTAACACATTTACCCCAGAGAGAAGTCTCTAGGATATTCCTCAGGTCTCTGCCCTTGGATTTAATATCCATGTAAGTTCTGTTCAATATGTTCTGTTTAAGAAGGCAGAGGTATATATAGTCTATTTCAGAAAAACAAATTTAAGGGGAAAATACTTAAAAGCTAGGCTAATTACTTAAAGGATTCTTCTAATAAAGACATCCAATATGTCTCACATAGTACTAAAAGTAATTAAATGTCTCAAAGACTATGCCATAGGAATAAGCCTAGACTTATACTAGTAACCATATGTGAACTATTAACAAAAATAATATTAATTAACCAGTATTGATATACCTCCTACTCTATGCCTTACCTAAAGTCACACAGCCAGTAAGTGTCTATGGCCAATATTCTTAACTATCTACTTGCCCTATGTCTGTAATTTAGGGACTAGTCTAGTTAAGTTAGAAGGGCTTATCATGAAGTTGACTATAGAATGTTGAATTACTGGCCACAGTAACTCTCCAAGACAAGCAATCAGCCAATAAGCATTTGTTAAGCAACTACTTTGTGACAAGCCCTATGTTATGTGCCAGTGGCCCAAATACAAAGATTCCATACTCACAAGGAATGTACATTCTAATGAGGAGAAAACCATTACACATATAAGTATATATATATATATATAATTTGTATAAAGAGAATAAATATTTTAAAAGTATACATATAATGCAAATAAATACAAAACTGTTTGGAAGAGATAGAAAGAGCCAATCTTTTTATATCATGGATATGTTGTTCTCTGTATATATTGAACAATATCCACAGGAGTAAAATCACAGATCTTTGGATTGAGAATTACATAAAGGTTACATCTCAGCTTCCTGAAAAACTCAGTTATCAGTAACAGTTCTCTCCCAAGGCTTCTAAGTATCAAAGTTGTCTGCAATGTTCAGATCAGGAAAGATAATAGTCCAAATGTACTTTGTGGTACTGAGGTAATATCTGAAGTGTTCTACTCCCTTCTGAATACAACATTTAAGACAAATATTTGATATACAAAAGCAATAATGTCAAACTCAAATCAAAATAAAAGTGACTATATATATGGCTCTAAGAGGGTCACATATCGGCTTAGAAATCTAGGCATTAACATTTATGTATCTTTTATTGTATTTTTATTTGATTATCAAATATTCCCATTAGATTTTTATGTAATTCTGGTCAACATAGTAGTGTTTGACAATTCTTCACAAGAGCATGTCTAGACAAGACTATATTTACATTAGGCCCATTGGAGAGAAATTGCTCAATTTGGGAATATCTAGGTGGAGCCAGAATTTCCTTTTGCTACTTCCAATATTTTGAGGCAATATTGAGAAAAGCTCTGGTCCTGTCTGGTGATGAATGCCTATAATTCATGCTGCCTGATGGCTGAGGCTGATGGATCTCTTCAGGTAGAGAGTTCTGAGCTGCAGTGAGCTAAAGTCAGTTAGGTGTCCATACTAAATTCAGGTTTAATATGCTGAGTTCTTGTGTGTGTGTGTGTGTGTGTGTGTGTGTGTGTGTGTGTGTGAGTGAGTGAGTGTTGGGGGGGCTTAACAGATAGTCAAAGGGATAGCAGGAACATAAAATAATTAAAATCTTCTAATTAGAATGAGCTTAGACTCATGAGTAGCTGATAGCCTGTGCAAAATAAGAAAACCTAGTCTTTTTTTAGAATTTTATTTTCCAAAATATATGTAAAAACAAATTCTGACATCAATTTTTAAAAACTTTGTGTTACAACTTCTCTTCCTCCCTCCCTTCCTACCCTCCCACCTGCAAGAAGTCAAGCAATTCAATATAAGTTATACATGAGTAGTCATGGAAAACACCCCCACATTAACTAGGTTGTTAGAGAAAACAGTTAAAAAACAAAACTTCAGATTAAGGAGTTGTCAAAGAAAATAACATTTTTTAATGTGTTTCAATCTGTTTTCAGATACCATCAGTTCTTTCTCTGTAGATGGATTGCAATTTTCATAAGTCCTTCAGAGTTATATTGGATCATTGCCTTGTTGAAAATGACCACATGCTTCCCAGCAGATCATCTTATGCTATTGCTGTTATTTTGTATACAGCACATTTCACTCTGCTTCAGTTGATGTAGGTCTTTCTAGGCTTTTCTGATAGTATACTGTTCATCAGAACTTTTACATAGTACCTTAAAATTGACAAAAATTTTCTTCCCAATAACCAAGCAAAGTAGGTACCATACATTTTGCCATAATAGTCAATCATCATAACTATTTCCCTCCATCCTATTCCCTTCCCATGATATTTACTCTATTTTCTATCTTCTTTTACCCTATTCCTCCTCAAAAGTGTTTTACTTCTAACTATGCCTTCCCCCACTCTGCCCTCCCTCCTTTCAATCTTCCCTCCATATCCTCCTCCCCTCCTACTTCCCTGTAGGGCTAAATAACTTACTCCTCCCAATTGGGTGTGTATGTTATTCCCTCCTAGAGCCCTATCTGATGAGATTAAGGACTTTGAGGTAATTCTGTGCTCTAAATTTTTCTTCCTACTTCCTCCTCAACCCTCCCTATTGTAAGGGCTAAAATTCTAGCTATACTGTCTAAAATATCTAATGAGTGGTTGCCAATAAATTATAAGCTTTAGCAAGAGTTAGACTTTTAAGCATTTATTAAGGAGAATAAGAATTTGGTAAAGAGAGAGAGAAAGGCCTGATTCATCTATTTATTAAAGGGAGAGAACATTTCTAGCTCTGCTCTCCGCCAGAGTCCACACGAAAGAGAGTGAGACAGAGCGCCAGCCTCCCCCTTCTTCCTCCCATAAGCAAATGTCACTTCTTGGTGCCAAAGAACCTGCCCTCAGAGGCCCTCAGAGGCCCTCTCCTCATGTTGGAACTTGCCTACAGTAAGTCTCCAGCAGGTGGCGTAGTTCCGATTGTTACACTATGAAATCAAGCAATTCAATATGTCATAGTTGTGCAGTTATGCAGAACGTATTCACCCTCCTCGAAAGTTTTTTACTTTTTACTGCTTTCTCCTCCAATCTGCCCTTTCCTCCTTCACCTCTTCTCCCCGCCCCCATCTCTCTCCCCTCCCATTTTCTCTCAGGGCAAAAACATATTACTATACCCTCTTAAGTATATATGTTATTCCCTCTTTGAGCCATTTCTGATGATAGTAAGGTTCACTCATTCCCCCACTCCTTCCCCCTCTTCCCCTCCCTTCCTTAAACTTTTTTGTTGTTTCCTACATGTGAACTACCTCTCCCCATTCCACCTCTCCCCTTCCCCCGCCCCCAGTCTATTCCTCCTACCCCTCAACCATATTTTTAAAAATAAAAGTATTTTATTATTTTCCAGTTACATGTAGATATAGTTTTCAACATTTATTTTTATAAGATTTCTAGTTTCTAATTTTTCTCCCTCCCTCCCTGCCTCCCCAAGACAGCAAGTAATCTGATATAGGTTATATATGTACAATAACATTAAACATATTTCTGCATTAGTCATGTTATAAGAGCAGAATCAGAGCAAAAAGGAAAAACCTCAGAAAAAAATACAACAGCACCAAAAACAGAAGAAAGAGTATGGCTCAATCAGCATCCATATTCCACAGTTCTTTTTTTTCCATCATGAGTCCTTTGGAACTTTTTGGTACCATTGTATTGGTGAGAAGAATCTATTCTATCACAGTTAATCAACACATAATGTTGATGACACAGTGTACAGTGTTCTTCTGGTTATCCTCTTCTGGGGGCACCTCGATCTCCTTGTTGCCAAAGAAACTTTCAATTGTTCTCACTTTCTTTGCTTGCTCATCTTGCTGTTTTTCACTTGATTTTAACTCCCTCTTGCAGTGGGGCCTTATTTCCAATCTACACTGTCCCAAGCTTTAGAGGGTCCCAAGTGTTTTGATTTGAGGGAGGGCAGGTTTTCTCTCACCTGGTTTGTTCTCTGGTCCAAAGGTAACCTCAAGCCAACTTGCTAGTTAACCAGCAGCAGAGTACTGAGGTGGTCTTAGATTCCCATGAGCCTGAGCCTTTCCCCCACCTGGGCCTCCTGCCTTTCAAGATTTCTTCCTGGTTCCCTGCTGGGGTGGGATTGCTGAATTCCTCCTCAGGTCCAATAGACACCCCTGTATTTTCCTCCCCCCGGCCAGCCCATTCAGCCCTCTCACCCATGGTAAGCTTAGTTCCAGAAGACACTGGTGCTGCAGCTGATTCAGAGACTAGTTTCTCTGGCACAGTGTGTTTGGGGTCTCTGTCAGTGTGATCATGGGGTTGGACTCTAATAGCAGCCCAGTACAGCTCCCTATAATCTGGAAAATATTCTCAGCCTTCTTTTTGTGGTTTGCTGCTCCAGGGCTTGTTTTATTCCTGTTTGAGGGGTCATTGTGTCAGGAGCTCTGTGAGTTTAATGTCTTTCTTTTGTCATCTTCTCTTTCCTCTGCCTGAAAATCTAGTCCTAAAAAAAAGTCACTGGACTTGGCATTTGAAATAAAATCCCAGTTACAGTATTGACTAGCTCAGTGACCATAAGTCATAACTTCTCTAAATTTCACTTTTATAATCTGGAAAATGACTATAAAATGTGTGTTGCGTATCTCACAGAGTTATTTTGAGGAAAGAACTTTTTCTTTTCTTTTCTTTCCTTTTGGTGGGGCAATGGGGGTCAAGTGACCTGCCCAGGGTCACACAGCTAGTAAGTGTCAAGTGTCTGAGGCCGGACCCGAACTCAGGTACTCCTAAATCCAGGGCTGGTGCTTCATCCACTGTGCCACCTAGCTGCCCCCGAAAGAACTTTTTCAAACCCATAAAGTACTATAGAAATGTAGGTTATTCCTATTTCATTATAATTGTCATTTTGTTAGTACAAAATTCCAGAATTTTGTGTTGTTCCTTAGGAGGGCAACCAGTGTGGGTTTAGATATCAAGTCATATGAGGAAAAGTATAGAAGAGAAGACTTGGGATTGGTAGGCATGATAGTTGTTCTCAAAATGCAAAGGCCCGGACAGAGACAGCCAGAGCTTCATGCATCTTTCAACCTTCTTACAGACTAGTAAGGAATTGCTTACAAAGGAGTTACATCTCCGCTGCCATTATGGATGTGTGTATGGACAATGCATGATAGATAATATAGGGAGAGGGACCAGATACATTTCCAGATTGTTTGTTTGTTTTTGGGTAGAGCCCAGTTGTCTCAGTGGCTTGCTATCTTTGATTTACTAGTTTTGTTTGAGAAGGTGAGTCAGACCCTCGAGGGTCTCTGTGATTTCATGGAACTTTCCTTAGTAGGTATGCTATTCTGTACCTTGTCTGACAGCATCTACCCCATCTACCCCATTTTCTCCTTGGGATGTCTTGAGAGCTGTGACTAGAGTTTGTAATTTTGGATTGAATGAATCTTCTGCATGAGGAAGAGTTTTTGATGATAAGCATTTTTTGATTCCACCAGGAGCTGCCTCTCTGACAGTCTTATTCTACATCTTTATCCTAGCAAAAGTGGAAAGAGCTTGCCAGCTTTCCCATATAACAATATTCCATGTTGCTCCAATGGAGTGAAACAAAGACCAATGGCTACAGTATTGTGAAGATCAAATGAGATAATATAAATAAAGCACTTTGCAAACTTGGAAAAATTATATAAATATAAAATGTTTACTATAAGAAAAAGCAAATGAAGAAAAGATTGTTTTTTTGAAAATTCCTTTCCAGTCCTGTATGCTTGGCCCTGTCTTCTTTATTCCTTTTTAAGAAAAAATAAAGTAATTATAGCAATATACAATTATAATTCTGCTGATTTTTTTCTGAGTCATGTATATGGATATATTCCTATAATGTAAGTTTTAAGTTTCAAATAACCTTACATAAAATATCCTATTTTTTAAACATTCCATTTAAAATCTTTGAAACCATTGTATTGCTAATCTTTCTCTCTGAGAAAAATTATCCTAAATTGAATGAAAGATAGAAAACAGTAGAAACCCAATTTTATTCTGATTTTTAAAAAAAGAGTATGTAAATGACTTTCTTTAAATGAAGGAAGATTAAACAAAAAACATTTCATTTCATGGCTTCAAATATTATATAGACTCATTGGGGAGGGGAATTACAGGTAAGATTTTTGCCTTTGTTATTTGATTTTCCAAAGAAAGAGAAACATTTTTTTTTAGAATAACAGAATATTCAAAGTAAATAATTTAGGATCCATGGCCCACTAAAATGAAAATAGTCAATCATTCACCGAGCACTTATGAAGCAGCTAATATATTTGCCGAACAATTTGGTAAGTGGTAATTATACAAACAAAAGCAAAAGATAGTTCTGTTGGCATAGAGGTTACAATCTAATGGGGGATGGGGAGAGACACCATATGAATTATATAAAAAGTATACACACATGTATGTGTACATAGATAAACATATATACACATATAAAGAATATATATATATGCACATGGATATGTGTATATTATGCTTATATAATGATTCATTATATTTTTCCAGGGGAAAAAATATTATACCATTTTAATCTACACTTATGTGATTAAAATTTGTCTGCATCCAGAATGTTTTCTGACCTATATAACTTCTTAGGAATGCCAGAGATGGTTACAAGGTATTTTGGGTTCCCCCAGCTTCCCAGATGTACCTAGAGCATTCTTATTTTGGGTTACTAAGGACTCATTTAGGGTCTACCCAAGCTTGTGGTTTTGATTTGCTCCATGTGTTTTGTGTGTAACTTGGGTGCAGTTAACTTTTCCAAAATCCTATATAATGTACCTCTTCCAGAAACTGGAGAGAAAGAGAGACAGACAATTAGACAGACAGACACAGAGACAGAGAGGACAAGCAGACACAGACACAGACACAGACACAGAGAGACAGAGACAGACACACACACAGAGAACTACTCTCTGATTTGCTTTCCTCTGCCAAATCACCAAATTAATTTATTTTTAAAATATTTTTCAGGTTTTGGGGTCTGTTTTCATAAATATCTATCATCTATTTATCTATCTACCTACCTATCTATCTATCTATCTATCTATCTATCTATCTATCTATCTATCTATCTATCTATCATCTATCATCTATCACCTATCAATCTATATATGCTAAATTATGTATAATTTTAGATGGAAAACTCCAGTTTTAAAGATTTTTTTGAAAGATGGATTTGGTGGTTATTCAGGTAGGGTCACTAAAGTAGCTATAATTGCTGTGCACCTGGTACAGATGGGGCAGAAGTTTAAAGAAGTTTGCAGAAAGTTACCAATACACTATATTCCTGGTCAAAAGATTCTACATGTGATTGTTTAATATAAAATTTTTTGGGGGGGGGCAATGAGGGTTAAGCGACTTGCCCAGGGTCACACAACTAGTAAGTGTCAAGTGTCTGAGGCCGCATTTGAACTCAGGTCCTCCTGAATCCAGGGCCAGTGCTTTATCCACTGTGCCACCTAGCTGTCCCCTATAATAGTTTTTTTTTTTTTAAAAAGGTTCCTGTAGCTCTCTGCTTCCCATTTCCTTCTTTGTGAATGGCAAGCAGTATCTGCCACCAGATAAGGATTATAAATCATAAAGATATACTGCTCTTGGTGTGAAATTAATAGAAAGAAGTACAGTTTTATTAGTCAACTATTGGTTATTCTAGTTATTGGAATTGTGATTGCTTCATAAAATCATTTATTTCTACCTTGAAGGCTAATAAGGGACATAGTTATTAGACCCATTGGTGTTACATGGAGGGAAGAGTCTGAAGCTGGTTCCTTCATCTAATTACTAACAAATCAATGTTTCTATTACTAACATTACTAGTTATTTAACAGTGAAGATTAAGAGAAGATGTTAAGTAAAGGACTATTTAAATACTGACTTGTCTTGTATATGTTCTTAAATTTGGGCTGCCAACTTTAAATAGGGCTCTCCCTGTCCACGAGATTACAATACTTAGAATTTAGCAGTGCAGTTGGCAGAAACATATGCCCTTGGCTCCTGCACAGTCCTCTCACATGACTCTGGGATTCTAAGAACAGCAATAGGAGTTAACAGAGGATAAGGTATTTAGTAATGCAGACTCTAGTTGCACATGTTTGGGATGTACAATGAAATAAAATGGTCTTACTGTGGGAGATATTGATCTTTCCTCTCCAGTCCTCCATTCTTTCAGCAGGCAGTAAAGTTTAACAATGCTTGGCTTCTCTTACTTGGTATATTGTTAGAAGCATCTCTGGGTAATTTGAATAATTCTCCCAATTGTTCACAGAGATTGGACTAGAGGAACAATTGAATGATGGGAAGATTAGAGCATTTTTCAAGTTTCTAGACCTATGGCAAGTACTGATGGTGGGAAACAGACTGCTCAAGTACTAAGAGAAAAGGGACATCAGATCATGAATACAAATTCCAACCTAGATCTCATCAGCTCCTCTTTGTGGATTAGAGGATAATATTGATAGTACTGCTTCCTGGGAAAATTCCAATGAAAGCAGCCAACCAGAATCATAGCTCAAGCAATATGCTTCAGAGTGATCACACCATGGACTGGAATGGTATTTAAGCTTTATGAATGAAGGACTTCCATCTATTCCCATAAAAGGGAAATTCTGAAGTATCTTCCTTTGTATCACTGAGATGGGACCAAGATAATCAAATGGGTTTCGCTGGGAATTTTGAAGAATTGCAGACAAAGTAATAACTGGCTGCTAAGCATCACAAGAGAATCTGACTGGTTGTTACATTACATTATATTAAGCATTGCAGGGTTGAACTGGTTTGATACAAATCAAAATCTTGGAAAAAACAATTTCTCCAATCCTGGCTTGAATTGTTGTATGATGGATTTTGAGATTATACCAAGATTCTACTGCCTGATGTTTCAAATTCCAAATCCCACCCTCATATGAAAATTAAATCATTGATTCCCTTTTTAAACCATAACTCCAATGGTAAGATTTAGGAAAGGAATCCTTTTGTAGCATAAAATAACAAATGCATAAGACTTTTCTTCTTAGACTCATAACTGTACAATCTCTTGAAATCATCATTGTTTCTACATTTTCTACTTTTTAAAACCACTTTATGGTTTCATGTCATATAAATTCCATATCTGGAAGGACAAATACCATTATCAAGATAATTTTTTCCAAGGAGAGTTTCAGTTATTGGAGTCTGGTCATACTATCCCTATACTCCCTGCCCCATCTGCACCCTCGCCCCTGCCCAGCGATTTGCCCATATATAAAAAAGACAGTCTAAGGATTGAAGGCCAGCCTTGGAGTCAAGAAAAAAGAAAATATCTTGGATGTACCCTTGCTATGTATTAGCTGGGTGCCTATAGAAAAATCATCCAGGGACTTCCTACACTAATGAAATCACAGATATAGAGCAAAGATAAGATGAAAAAAAATAAACAGTTTAGTCTAAAGAGAGCAGGGGATTTGTCTTATCTTAACTTTATGGTCATATATACACACACATATATGCATGCATGCATGCACGCATGCGCACATACACACACACACACACACACACACACACCCCAAAGCACCTGAAAGTAGTGATAAGAACATAGTAGGCAGATAATGCAAGTTTAATGAATCAGATTACAAGGGTTATTGGGAGGAGGGGTGTGTATTTGAGCTATTCATTCATATTCTCTGGAGGCATTAGTGAACAAGATAGATTCTTAACTTTCTGCAAACGTTTGTTAAATGTGGTCTTTTTAAAAAATAAAGGTAATGACCTTGACATCTTCATGCTCTTTCCATTATTCATATTTGAGTGCTGCAAGGTGCTAAACACTATACAGAATACACAATTATGTCCAGCTCTTGTCCTAAATTGATTTTTTTTTTATTTTTTGTCCTAAATTCTTACCTTCTGAGATTGTGAGGAACAGAAAGGAGACACTGTGTCATATGCTAGTGAGGGCAAGTGATCAGATGTAACCTTTGTATTTTTTGACATGCTTTTACTGGGAATAAAATAAAGAAATGTTTCAGATGCAATGCCCCATCTCAATACATTGTTTCATAATTGTGTTTCTTTAAAGCCTTTTTGATGTCGAGTCACTCTATCAGAAGTAGATGATTTGAGCAGTATTTATTTAAGGCTCAGACCTCTGATCTCCTAACTTGGCATTCTCTGAAAAAAAGTAGAAGAAGCTAATAATAATAAAGACAGAGAACTGAATATATTTCTGGGTAAAACCAGGACAGGATAGAAGGAATAAAATCTTTAATACTTGTAGATTTGTTAAAGCTATATGCAGTCAGAGAAATGTAGAATTTTTTAAAAATCTTTTTCATCCCTAAATTCTTTCTTATTTTTAAAAGCAATCATCATCTTCTATCTTCACGAATTTCACTCTCAAATTCTGATTTTCTTCTCTTTCCTGTCTCCCTGTCTCTCTCTCTATCTCTCTGTGTTTCTATATCTTTGTCTCTCTGTCTCTCTCACACACATACACACAGTCACCCCTCCTCCTCTCTCCTTTCTCCTTTAAGAAGTTTCCTCAAGTTATAAAAAATAGATATTTCAGGTCTATAATATTTGAATAAAATTTTGAATTCATGTCTAAGATTTAGAAATGAATCAATCAATGAATTTTGGAATAGGATTAAGCTGTCAGCATGGTATCATTAACATCATTTTTTTTTATTTCAACTATATCTATTTCATATATATAGATTTTTAAAAATCAGTTTGTTTCTCATTAAAAGTGGAGCACTAGATGGTAAGACTATACTCCATAATCTGAACAACTATACAATCTATACAAAGTCTAAAAAGAAGTCCTCTCATTGTAAGACTGGCTAATATCTGTAGGGAGATTTACAAACTATGGCCAACATTCATAGTACTTTTTGCCCTTGGAAGTATATTATAAAATGATATGCTTATGTTCCTAGTTAGGAACACAACTCAATAACAATGTGCTGGGGTTTGAACACCCAACTGGGAACCAGAGAAGTTTCCTCTCTTTTTTTTAAGTAGCTCCCACAGCTCTTCTTTGGCCTAGTGCTGAAAAATCTCAGGGTTTTTATAGCCAGCCAACTCCCTGCAAGGGGCTGATAAATGAATGCTACAATGACATGTCTTAGTCTTTAATGAATATAGGTAAAATTTTTGGTTATCATTGCTTTGCATATAGTGTAACATGCCTAAATTTTACAGACCTTTTATTAGGGGAAATTTTTTCCCACTCCATCTTCAGGAAAAGAGTATTCAAATGAGAACCATTTTGATGTTTCTTTTTCAACAAGTCGACCAAAATGTATTGTGTCCCCTGAGTGCCAGGGTCTGTACTAAACATTGTAAATGCAGAGACAAAAATAAAATATTTCCTGCTCCCAAGATGTTCTAATATGGGAAATAATAGTGGGGAAAAAGATAAATTAAGGATGACTTAAATAATAGAGATCTATGTCTTTGTCTCTGTGTCTAGAGATGTATATAGGCTTCCTTTCAGAAGTTACATCTAAGCTGGGCAAAGAAGGAAGCAAATAATTTGTAAAGCTGCATGGGCAGAGGAAGTGAATTCTAGATATGTCTTAATAGATAATGCAAAGACAAAGAAAAGGTAGGTAAGAGTTGGGATCCACAAAACAGCATGTAGATCTTAGATGACCAAGACAGATGGTGGATTAGGTTAGAAATTTCCAGGCTCTCCAAATTTCTTCCACAAACAGAGAGAAAATCATGAAGAAATGAACATAGGGCAGCAACAATGAAGGCCTAAAGCAGTTTTCCCAAGACAACTTGAGAGGATTTCAGAAAAGACAGAACCTCCAGGGTCTTGTCCTCAGTGGAGTGTAAACGCCTCTAGGCCAACTCCACTGAGTTAACAAACATCAAGCCCTAGTATATCAACACATTTATTCACTTAGAGATTATTTGTACCACAGGCTCCAGACCAAAGTCAGGAAAGATAGATGGGAGGCAGATTGGGAAAGGGATCTAAACGATCAACAATGGACTTGTCATATTATCATGGAAGCACTAGGGAGTAGACGGTCACTTAAATTTTCTGATCATGCAAGTGACATGGCTAGACCTCTGCTTTAGGCAATTTATTCAAAGATGAATGAGAAGAATGGATTGGAGGAGGGAAAGACTAGAAGCAGGGAGAACCATGAGGAAGTTAGTAAAAAGAGCAGACCATGAGGTTCTGAAATGACATGACAACTAGCTGAGTGGAAAGAAAAAAAGCACATATGGATAATTCCATGGAGTTCGATTCTAGAAAACTTGTATATGGTTTGTATGTAGTGATTGTATATAGTGGCTAAAAGAGAGAGAAGAGAGAAGCATTATTCCAATGCTTTGAGCCTAGGTAGCTTGGAAGGACGATGATATCCCATACAGAAAGTAGGAAGGGCAGGTTTAAGGGTTAAGATCATATATTCCATTTCATACATGTTGAGCTTAAGATGCTGATTGGAGATTTAAATGAAGATGCTATCCAACAGCTGGTAATGTAGGACTAGAGAACAGGAGATACCTTAGGGATAGCAATATAGCCCTAAGGCTCATTTGAATTGCAAATTTTAATGGGACCTTTTATTACTGTTAGTTTGACAATGTTTCTTTCTGTAAAAAAAATCTTTTTTTATTGATAGCTTTTTAAAAATGTAAATGATTTTCTGAATACTTTCCACATCGCCTCCGTAGGGAACAATCTATCCTGTGTAACAAAGATTGAAACACACACACACATACATACAGAGGGAGAGACAGAGAGAGACAGAGATAGAGAGACAGAGAGATAGAAAGAAAGGGAGAGACAGAGACAGAGAAACAGAGAGGGAGAGGAGAGGAGAGGAGAGGAGAGGAGAGGAAAGATTCAGCAAAAATAACCACCATTTCAACTGACATAAATATATGCAAAGTTCCACACCCAATAGCCACCCCTCCCCCCCCAAAAAAAACCCTTTGGCTATATTTTGTGTTATCCTTTCTGTTTATAAGTTCATTCTATGTCAAATGTCCCATTTAGTAATATTTATCATGTAATTTTATTTTAAATAAGAGGATTAACAGAGTTTTCAAGGCCTTTTGGATGTTAATGTCCCATTTCTGAAAGTATATGTTATTGTCCTCTAAATAAATTGGTTTGGTGGTTGACTTGCATAAACTCTTGGCAAGAGGAATGGGAGCCTGTGGTAGAAATAATCTCTAAATGAATAAATGTGTTGATATACTAAATATATATGAAGCACAAAGGAAATTAACCATGCAGAGGATTCCGGTGACATGTGCTTAAAGAGCAGCACACCCACTCCATTTTCAACTTTAGCTGAAGTGATTTTCAATAGAACTTACAAGTATTCATTGACTCAACTGAACACTCATTGTCTTTAAATAGGCATTAATGAATGCTGGTAAGACACAGTTACCTGTGGAGGATGAATTATTAATCTGGGAATTATTCACAACAGTGAATTGAAACCTAATTCTCTGCCACACAAAAAGACATTTAAGAGAAAGGAAATTGTTCTATGTGAGGAAATGCATCCAGGAATGAGTACAATGATGCTCGATCTAAGGATTTCCAAATAAGGCATATTTCCTCTAACTTCATTCTCTGCCTTATCATTATAGAATACTTTCTTTAGGGAATCTGCTAGGAGTATGTAAATGAACTTATCTTGCTCTCAGAATCTCACAGAAGTTTGTCTATGTATTTATCCAGATTTGTGTATAAATAAACATAATAGAGAAAAATTGAAAGGTAATTCATGAGCTCTCCCAGGGCTTCTTAAACTTTTTCTACTCACAACCCCTTTTTTTCTCCCTAGAATTTTTCATGTGACCCCCCCCCCGGCCATATACATAGGTATATAAAATAGGTATACATAATCTTTTACTGTTGCCAGAATTTTTGCCACCCCCATATTCAAACACCTATGGGGTCACAACCCACAGTTTAAGAAGCTTTGAACTCACCTATGCTTACATTTTAAAAGGCTATTTTGTTATCATTGTTATAATTGTTCCTTACCTAATCAGTCAATCACTAAATATTTAGTAAGCACCTTCTAAGTGCCAGGAACTCTACTAACCACTTTGACTTTGATTATAGTTTTTCAGATACCATTGAAAAATTATAATGCATTAACATTTCTGTAGTCTTTTCATCATTTGTCAATTCCATAAAAGGGAGAGAAGATTAGTGTTTCAAATTGGCAATACCTTTAATCAAATATAAACATGATTTTATTTAAATCAAATTTAACTTTTGGAAAGGAAAGCATAATTAAGTCATTGTTTTATTTCAATTTGTTCCATTCACACATATACTTTATAAGCTAGTATGTTTAATATAATTTCTGAAATCTGTAATATCTCACATATACATATATACATACATGTGAATGTATCAATACACATATATGTATACACATATATTTACATACACATGCATTAATAAAAGTAGTCTCCAACCACCACATTTTATATGTATATACATATAAACATATATGTTTATGTATATTTATGTATATATGTTTACACATGTATGCTCATATGTTTACACATGTATATACACCTTTATATACACACATATTTCTTGGTGTATATATGTGTAAACATATTTCTAGAAATGCATGTATATATGCATATGCCTATATGTACATATGCATATATTTGACTACATATAGTAGAATACCTCCAAATGTACTAACATATTTCTCAGGATATTTCCAATCTGCTGTGCCTTTTTGTTAACTACCATATGCTAAACAATTTTTGGAAATAAAATTATTTTCTTGGTAGTATAGAAACAGTTTTGATCAGTTAATATATGAAACTAGGGTCCTGGAAGTACTCAGACTACAGGAATTCAAGGTAAGTGTATAGAAAACAATATTTTAAAAGGTATGGAAGGTCACTTAGGATGCCACTTTTTATACATAACAGTATATTTTAAAATGTCAGTTAGAGTCACAATCCATGCCTCATCTGTATTTATTTGGTGACATCATCATAAAATAAATGTGTTTTACATTCAGTGGAGCAAAGTCTCTGGTGGATACATGTAAGATATATAAATTTGATCATGTGAGTCAGAGTCCCATCATCTGTGACCAGAGTTCTCATCCAAACAAATATTTTCTGTTGTCCATAACATGGCCATGGATAAGAATCTCTGCAAAATTTACCCTTTAATTACAACTCATGCAAATTTAATCTGACAAAAGAATTAGGGGGGCATCTATTTGCATTAGAGTTCAGCCATTCCATATTTAGTATTGACAAATATTAAAAACTGATTATCATTCACAATAATGAAGCCTCTTCATTCTTCTCCTTTCTTCTTCTCTCTCCTCCTCTTCTTTTTCTTTCACTTTGTTCTTCTCCCTTTGAATACTTCTAAATACAGGTAGCTAGTTGATTCACTAAAATGTTTGTTAGTTTTGTGACCTTGGTCAAATTACCTCTGTTTATCTTAGTTTTTTCAACTATAAAGTGAAAACACACATACAACCATATATATACATACATACATGTGTGTATACATATGTGTATGTATGCATGTATATATATATGTATATATATATATATATATACATATGTATATGTATGCATGTATGTATAAAAATAGCTCTTAGGGATTTTTTGAACACCAAATAAGATAATAGTGCAAAGTGCTAAGGACCGTGTCTGCACATGGAAAGCATTTAATACATTCTTCTTTCCTTCCTTACCCCTTCCTTCCCTCTCTTTCTCCATCCCTTTCTTCCCCTTTGGTTTTTGTTATTCTTTCTCTTCCTCCTCATCCTAAACTTCTCATTCTCCTTCTCCCTCCTCCTCCTTTTTTGTTGTCATCTTCTTCTCATCATCTCCTCCTTCTCCTCTTTTTCATTCTCCTCCTTCATCTCCTACTTCTCTTTCCTTTCCTGTTTTTTGACCTCCTTCTCCTTCTCCTCATTCTTCTCATGCTGCCCATCCTTCTAGTCTTCCATACTTTGTTAGTGTAATTAGAAGAGATGGCCTACTTGTATTCAGATACAGGTATTGTTAGTCCTTCTTCTCTTGATAACTCCAGCATAAAATCATCTTCTCTTCAACAATTTCATTTGAAGAATTCCTTTGGTAGATTTTAGACTCAAAAGTATGTTTACTCATTTCTATAAAACTTGAAGTCTGGCCAGCTAGGTGACACAGTGGATAAAGCACCGGCCCTGGATTCAGGAGGACCTGAGTTCAAATTCAGCCTCAGACACTTGACACTTGCTGTGTGACCCTGGGCAAGTCACTTAACCATTGCCTTGCAAAAAAACAAAAACCAAAACCAAAACAAAACTTGAAGTCAAACTTTTCTTTCTGGCTTTGAGATACCAAATAGGGAAGAATTTAAAATTTAGAATTTTAGGTTAATAGTGTGATAAAATAATGGAATTTGGCAGATGCCCTGGGGTCCCACCTGAATGATCTAGTATTGTTTGGGAAACTGGCTAGGTACCCATTTGGGATGATTGGATATGGGCCACACCTGGCCTGCCCTGAGTGACGTATACTGCTGATGCAGCAAGGGAACCATTCTGCTACATCCAGCTTGAAGGACCTCCCTTTTCAGGGAGACAGATAAAAAATAGAAAAGGGAACATTCACTAAGGGGAATGCCCCTTTTCCTGTTGGTGAGCTTCTGAGAGCAGACTGCAGAGGGGCTGCACAGCTCTTTCCTACTGAAACTATGGACCCCAGGTGGTGAGTTAATAAAAACAGGTCCAGCTCTTTGAATTAGCTGAGTTGGAAGCAAGTTTGGGGATTGTGTCAGTCTTTGCTAGAGCCAGGGAGCTTATCCATTTTTCTCTTTCCCTATTCCCTTGTCATTAGCTTAATTAATTTCACCTTTGCTGTGTATTTTATTCCCATTAATAAAACCTTATTTGTTTGTGGAAAAGAGGCTGTTAATCTCCTTTCTTATTAGCCTGGGAGAAATAACTAAATAAGACAGTTTGGTAGGGAGGAATCTTTGGACCTAGAGGTCCCTCATTATTTTCTGAACCCCAATATTACAGTGAGCCACCCAATTAATTCTCCCCATATTAAATTTGGCCCCTACAATAGTATATATTAAGTTATCTCTCCGTACCTTAAGGTAAACTACAAATTCTAGCTGTCAAAATTAATCTTGACAATGTCCTGACAAATAATCCTCATCCAATATAGCTATCTGAAAGGGGGGGGGGGGAAGCCAAATACTTTTCACTTCTCAAAGAAAAGTGCCTACCTATGTCACTTTGTATGTCCAAAGGACTCTACTTGTACATTTCAATTAAATTCAAATCAACTAGTTTTTATTATCCTAGCAGAGAGCTAGGTACCTGGTATAAAATGATAAAAGGAAATGGTCTTTCTAGGAGTTCATGTTCTACTTAATTGTGAAATGTATTCACTCAATTCTAGTCCCTTTCAAGCCATCAATTAACATAGTGTTTGTTCTTAAAGCAGAAAAAGGAAGTGAGAGCTTTAAACCACTTTTCAAGAAACTATGTTAATTTTCATAGAAGAAAGAGTTAGAAATGTAGGAATTGATGTTTATTCCCAGTAGGAATGGGAATCCTCCCATAAATCCAACATTTTGAACTCACTCTGTATCTAGGTTCTCTGTAGTGCATCTCTTTCACTGACTGTTTTTCTAGCAGTAACTTTTTTCACACTTAGATTGACCTTAGATTGACAGACATTTTGTAGATTTGCTACTGTACCCCATGTGAACGTTTGTTCAGTTCTTTTAGAAATTTCCCCAGGCACTTTAATATTGAAGACTTTGCGACTAGAATAGAAAAAAGATCTCAGGTGTACAGAGAGCAGAGGAGGTGGGCTACAAAGCAATTTCGGTTTTACATCCCCCACTCACCACAATCTTTGTACTTCAAAGAATCTTACAACCTGAACAAACTGATTCCCAACAAGTCCAGTATGAGGAAAGAATGGCATACCTGCTGCTGAAGTAGAAATGCCTCCAGGGCAAATGTAACTTTAGAAATGAAGGTGTCAGTGCACAAGAGTATTGCTAGAGAAGAAAAAAAAAAGAGTAAGTGAAAGCATTATCCATTGGCCACTTGGCCAGTTATATCCATTTTAAATCACAGAGCAATATTCCAAATGCAATAAGACAGCAAGTAACATTTGCAGAGTGGGATGAGAGGAGAGACAGGGGCTTGCAAAAACATTGGCCTCATCTCTAATTCATTATAGATATCACCATGACCTTCTAATGTCTTGGGAGGATTCCACAATACTTTTTATAAGATGTGAGAGAATGTGGAAGTACCCTTAGACCAAAACAAAGCGAGTATTCATAGATACTTAGATGGTTCCCCACAAATGTGGTGCCAGGGTTAAACCATCTTTCCCTTGGAAGTTCCCTAGTAGAACATGAGTTACTCAAGAACATGGACCATTTAAAAAAATCGGGTTTGGATTCTCAACACCTTAGTGAAGTGCCTTACAGAGAGTAAGTGTTGAGGAAATGTCACTTGAGATGAATTTAAGGATGTGAGAACTTTTTTCAAATATACAACAGAATACCATATTTACATATGAAAAAACCTCCATAGGAAATTTGCTAAGAGGTGAAAATTACCATCATTTCCCACATTTCCCATTTTTCCCTAGAACAGTCACCTAGAGGATTGAGAGGGTCTCTGTTGCTTCAGAGCAATATTTAGGCTGATTTGAGGGGCAACATTGTCCATACTTTTCCGACATCACTGCCACTATAATAAAAGTACTTAGTCCTTTTACACTCCTTCAAATAAATGTTTGTAGCTCAGGCACATTATATCTGTCACATATGCAGTAATTCATTTCAACAAATTTGTACACACATATGATATGGAGGCTGATAGAAGCAGAGTTGTGGATGCATAGCATACACCTATTATTCCATACATTGTAGAATTATTATTAGGTCAGGTACTTAGCCTGCATGTAGGTATGGAGTAGGAGTTTTTCTTGAAAAACAATTACTAACAACTGTGAGGCTTTTGACTAGTCTACAAACCTTTGCCCCCTTTTAATTCTTCATTCTAGGCCATATTTTCCAACACAATTTTCTACCATCCTACCCTGTGTCTGCTTTTGACTTAAAGTTATAGAGGGTACAGATACATATTACTTTACTTAACCCAGTTGACTCCTTCATGCATAGCATATAGGTGGCTCTTAAATATGTATTGTTTGAATTATTGGTTTGTTAACCTCTGGATTTATCACACTGATAAAGAGTTCAGGTCCTCCCTCTTCTACAAAATGGCTATGGCTCCTTGGGCAAATCATTTAACCTCTAACCTTCTAGGCAGCAATCCAAGACTATAAGTTAAAGAGAAAGTGTAAAGTTCCTCACTGAGAGTTAGCTATAGTAATGAAACATCACAAATCCAGGTTCAGGTTTAAAAAAAGAAAAGAAAAGAAAAGAAAAGCTTCAAGTTTCAGGATCATCATTTTTCTGATGTTCAGTATGAACCATGGTAATCAAATGTCATTCAGTACTATTTCTTGCTACCTTCAGGTAAGGTAAATTAGGAAAATAGTAGAAATTTCCTGTACTAAGCCCTTTATTATAAAACTCTCAAATTGGCCATCTATTTAACTAAAACCTCTTTATTCTTTTGATAACAAACATTTTTATTTAAAGATTTGAGGATATACAAATGGACCTGTTTACTACCTTGACTAAACACTAAAACGAGGTTAGAGGAGAAGTAGACCTAGAAATTCCTCCAGTACAGGAACCCATAGACATTCTTTCCCTCCAAAGGGATGCAGCATTCTAAAATAATGAAGATTATTTTTTTTTTCATGCTAAACATAGAATCCCCAAATTTCCAAAGAATCAAAATGGTAGGTGTTTTGTATGTATTTGTTTGCATGTTGTTTCCTCAATTAGGTTTCAATTTCCTTGAGGGCAGGTACTGTTTTGCTTCTTTTTGTATGCTCAGGTTTTAGCACAGGGCCTGTTACATTATAGGTACTCAATAAATGTTTATTGAATGAATGAATGAAAGAATGAATGAATGAATGTATATATGTATGAATGAGAACCAAACACATGGTGGGTATAAGAATCTCCAGTGCCTTGCACAATGTCTGGTACTAGTGAATACTTAATAGGTGTTTACTTGTGTGTTCTTCTTTGATTAAATTATTCTAGTCATCACCAATGAGATATGTCATCTAACTATAGCTGTTATTTTTAGCATCTTTCCTTCACACAAGATTCAATTTCCCTGTTATCTTTTTGTTTTATTTCTTCCCTACATAGCTCTGCAGTTCTCCTCTAGCACAGGGTTTTTTAAAGTTTTTCCACTCATGACCCCTTTTCACCCAAGAAATTTTTTACACAAGCCCAGGTATATAAAATAGGTATACATAACCTTTCACTGTTGCCAAATTTTTCACAACCCCCACATTCAGTTACATAACCCCATATGGGATCACGATCCACAGTTTAAGAAGCTTTGCTCAACCACATATTTGGTTATAAAAAACTATATAACCACAAAAAGAGGCATGAATAGAATACATATCAAAGAAGAACCTGTGTGTTCAAGCTAAAGAGTAGTAAGCCAAAGTTCCCTTAAGGATGCTTGAGGCTCTAAGAAGCTCTCAGAGCAAAACTCTTCTCCCCTCAAGAGATAACAGAATGATTCCATTGTTCTTCCCAGTAAATCACAGTCACAAGACTATGGGAATGAGCTAGACAAGATTAGGAGCCATATTTCCATATTCTAGTTCCTGGGAGACCGTTTTTTAACAGCTATGTAGGAAATGAAATCAGGACCATGTGGCTTGATCCCCAAGAGAACTCTTCTGTTATGTTTGTATTTCTTTCATTTGGCCAAAATCCCAGACAATTTTTGGCAGACCTAAATAGGTGAATCCTCTTGAAATCAACAGTTATGGTTAAAAAACAAAAATTTTAAAATTTGTATTTTACAGTAAAATTTGTGTGGGTGTTTTGCTTTACCAACTGAGAATCTCTAGAAATTTTTGATACTTGCCCATACAAATCTTCAGTTTAATAACAGGTTGCAATGCTAAGATATTGCCATGCCAAAGACAATAAATGGAAAATTGAAATGAAGCCTTGTTTCTTCTACCACCCACCCCCAGAGAACAGGAAAAGGAGATTCCCTAAAAGTTATATGCTACTATTTGTGAATAATGTGATATTTTGATGTTTGCATAAAGATATAGAATAAAAATATTCTCTAAGAAGGAATTTGAAAGCTTTAAAGTATTTGGCCTTACTGCCCATGTAGGAAGGACCAATTTGATAAAGGTTAAGTTTTGAATATTATGATAATGTCTCTAAAGAAATAATAGATTAAACATAAAGTTTGTTCAGTTGTATAGATGTATGTGTGAAATGACCTAACAAAGATGTTTTCCTGTGTATTCACACACATGCACATATATACATATAAAATATGTGTATAGATAATATATAAATATATGTATATATACTTTATATATATTTAATATACATATATATGTAAATATATACATACTCAAACATATATTGGCTAGTACTGATTACATAATATTTTGAGTTTTACAAACTATTTCATTTTATTTGTACAACTTTGGCACATGCCAAAATGTAGATAGTATTATTATTATTATTCCTATTTTAGAGGTAAGGAAATTGAATCTAGAAAGGTTAAATGACTCTCCCATGATCAAATAGAGAGTAAATGTCTGAGGCTGGATTTGAAATCAGATATTCCTTACTCTAGTTCTAGTGCTCTCTATATTATACTACCTAGTTACATGTGTGTATGGGTATAGGTACAGTGTGTGTGTGTGTGTATGTACATATGTCTATATGTGTGTGTTTATGTATATATGTGTATATATATGCACATGCATATATATGCATATGTATGTATATAGTATTTAAGCTTCAGCTTTGGTATTTGACATTCCAGGGAATAACCTGAATGAATTGAAGTATTGAGTGATTTGTTCTCCTTGCTGTCCAAGGAACACTCAAAAGTCTTTTCCAGCACCACCATTCAAAAGCATCAATTCTGCAGCACTCAGGTTTCCTTAAGTCCAACTCTCACAACCATATATTGCTACTGGAAAAATAATAGTTTTGACTATATGGCAAGGTGATGTCTCTGCTTTTTAGTACACTGTCCAGATTTGCCATAACTTTCCTTCCAAGGAGCAAGTATCTTTTAATTTCATGGCTGCAGTCACTGTTTGCAGTGATCTTTGAGGCCAAAAAAATAAAATTGGACACCACTTCCATTTCTTCTCCCTTTATTTGCCCAGAAAGTGATGAGATCAGTTGCCAAGATCTTAGTTCTATAGACAGTCATTGCTTGAGGCCAAATTTGAACTCTAGTCCTCTATTCGTTATGCCACTTAGATGCCTCACTTAAACACACATAAGTACATACATACATATATGCATACACTGATAAAATATAGATATGTGGCTACATACACACATATGCATGTTAGTACATATATCGGTATACGTATACACAATGTATATATATATATATATACACACACACACACATATGTATGTGTGTATGTATGTATCCACTAGTGTGACCACTAGCTTCAAATGCTATATTCCTTCCCCTCTTGGAGTTTACAGTGTATTTGGTGAATGTGACACAAACATAATAAATGAAAACAACAATCAATAAGCATTTCAAATGCTATTTACAAAGATGTGGTTGTTCTCATTGCTACTGTCTTTTAAGGGCCAACTCCATAAAGCAATATAATTTTACCAGAAACCTAATGATGATGATGGTGGTGGTCATAACAATTATAGTTCTATATATGAACCAGGTCTTTAATTTCCATAAGCACAAACCAACCTCCTTGTTTTCTAACCACACATGTATTGCCAGGCATTGCAAATTGAGATGGATTGCAAGGGCAGAAGCCAATCATCCAAAGGGCTTTAACTGGTGTGAAATGAGATGCAATTATTCAAAAGGAAATGTTAGACTAGCAGGAAAGAAAGGCTTAATGGCAATGCCCATTAGACATTGGCATGCTCAGCCAACAAAAGCTTTCTTGCATGCTTGGGACACTGACAATTGGCCTGAACAAAACATTAGAGGAGATTAGAGCCAACTCTCCTGTGTTGGCTCTTGGGTAATGACCTAATAGGTCTTTTATGTTTCTAACTTCTATAGTCATAGAAATTCTCACTTCCAAGGAGGAAAAAATAAAGAGGTTTTAGCTCCTATGTCTTTTTCATTATGGATAGTTTTTTTTCAGAATCCAGAATAGCTGGGAGGCATTTTCAAAGAACACATACAACTTTAGCTCAAGAAGGTCTCACATGGAATGATGTTTTTAATTCTGGAATTAATTTCATTTCATATCCATCTATTTTCCTTACTGTGCCTGTTCCTTCTGTGCTATGTAAACCCACTTATTATTGTCCTTAAATTTTACTGAAACAGCAGTCAAAAGACTTGGACTCTAGTCCTGGCTCTCCCCCTAAGCAATTGTGTGACATTATGTAAATCACTGAATTTCTCTAAGTCTCAGTTTTGGCATCAGTAAACTGAGGAGTTTGAGCTAGAGGTTTCCCAATGTGTATCTTCCAGTCTTAAGATTATATCTTATCTATATTCAAGGTCAAGTTTGATATTGCACACATAAACTTAAGACATCTGATTGACCTGAAAGCATATCTATTAGGAAGGAAGCACTTGTTCTATACCAGAATTCTGACAAACAAAATATGATGGGTGTACATGGTACCTAACCTCATAATAGAAGTTTACTTTACAGAGGACAGAGGTGCCTGATAGTGCACTGTAAGTGATGATTCATTCAATGTTTTCCCACCCTGCCCCTTTCTCCAATTCCCTTTTCTGACCATGCTTTGAAGGGCAGTATATAGGATAAACAAAAGGAAGGAGTAAACATTGGGGAGAGAATGACAGCTTTTTATCTGAATCCCATGGAAAGAATTCCCTGGACTCCCCAAAGCTACACAATGAATGTTTTGTTGTTATGTTCACATAAGTTCTGACAGTCCTAGCTGTTTGAGGGGAACTTCACCTGAAAAAGTCCAAGAGGGAACAGGAATAAAAGTGGACAGTGTGGTGACTAGAATATTAAAGACTAAATGGCCAAGAAAAAACTCTCAAATAGAAAATGTCATTTGTGCAAGTTGGTCCTTTTCTGTCTTTGGGTATAGACTTAATCATAATTCACTTTTTATACTTCAGGTATTTAAGGAAGTTCCCTTTGTTTCCTTCCCTTCTAAAGTCCCTAGATTCCTTCAGTGTATGGCTCTAGTACTGCTCCTTAAGGAGCCTTCTTATTTATAAGTACCCTATTTCTCTTGAGTTTATTTTTTATAACTTCATATATATTGAGTTTTATTGGGATGTATATTGTACTGTATCCAACTGGTAAAAATGACACTTCTTGAGGGCAGGTACTCTGTTTTACTTCTTTGCATCCTTAATGCTTAGCATGGTGTCTTGAATAGAGTATGTGTTAACACATGTTTGATTAATTCCATTGAATGTAATTCATGGAATATAATACAATTCTCAGGAAACTTGGGATGATGATCAGAAACAAGCATTGAAGTCTGGAAGACCTGCCTTCAAGTCTCATCTCTGATATACCGGTCCCCTGAGAAAGTTACTTAACAACTCAAAGCTCCAATCAACTCCTTGATAATAAGTTGCATAAAAGATGCCAATATGCTTTGGTAGAAGGGATTTCCTCATATGAGAGTTCTCTATAATGATAAATAAATGGTTCTAGGAATATCTATATGCACACATACGTGTGTAATTTCAAAAGCCTCAGTTTATATAGGAAAAAGGAGAGAGAAAGAAAGGGAGGAAGGGAGAATAGAAGGAAGGGAGGAAGGGAGAATAGAAGGAAGGAAGGAAGGAAGGGAGGGAGGGAGGGAGGAAGGAAGAAAAAGGAAAGACAAGGCCCAGCGACAGCTCATGATCACATAGAGAATAACTGTTGAAATAAGAATCCAGCCCAGATCTAGGCCTATAAATCCAGTACTTTCCTGCTATACAATGGTACATATTAATAGTTTATTATAAATTGCATGGTGTTGTATACATTAATTCTTTACCTAACTCCAGAATTTTATGCATTTTGTTGGAACAGACTTAATCAGCACCACACACCAAATACATTCTCATTTGTTTTAAAATGTTGAATGGATATCTTTCTTTCAAGTATTGTCATTTTAGAGAGCAGCGAGGACATATATATATATATATATATATATATATATATATATAATATTCCATTCTATTATCGTCAGAGTTGTGAGAATTATAGTATCAAGTCAGGGATGCCTGAGAGATATTTGCATCCAGTCTACCTCCTATTTGTATAGGGAGACAGCCATTTCATCATGTATTATCACTAGAATGAAAACCACCAGACCCGAATTTTTATTCTGAATTCACAGCTGCATAAATGTGGTAAATAAACTCCCCCCTCTCCCCAGCTCATTAAAGCCCAGAGGCTTTCCTTTGCAAAAGTTCAAAGCTATTGCTCATTATAAGAAATCTTAGTAGAAGAAAGATAATAAAAATAGGTCTTAAAGCAGTACATTATGTGATGTCTCTGAAGAGAGATGTATACTCATGGTCTGTAAAGGTAAAAGGAAATGTTACAATTTGTTAATAAAGGGTAGTATTAATAAAATATTAAAGCAGATTAAAAGTCAAAAATGGGAATTTTATGTTAAAAACTTGTCATACTGCATATCATTTGCATTTTCAGCCATAATAATTAATATTCCTTTAATCCTTACTTCATAGTACTCTTCATAATGACTACAAGTTTCCTGAAGGTAAATAGACATGAGTACAATTAGTAAGAAATAATAGGGTTTGGGTCATATCATGCTAGATCTTTTTTCTTTTAATTATCACTGTAGATGAGGATAGATTAACATATTTCACTGTGATGTATGTGTGGGCATTAATTTGTTCCACTAGAAATTGAAACCTTCCCCTGTTTAATAGTAATCAGGATTTATTTTTGCTTCACATAAATTATCTCATTTAATTATCATCACAATCTTTTTTTTTTAAATTTTGTGGGGCAATGGGGGTTAAGTGACTTGCCCAAGGTCACACAGCTAGTGTCAAGTGTCTGAGGCCGGATTTGAACTCAGGTACTCCTGAATCCAGGGCCGGTGCTTTATCCACTGCGCCATCTAGCTGCCCCCATCACAATCTTTTAATTGAGAATCATCTTTATTATTTTCCCCTTAATGGATGTTATAACTGAGGCTTTAAAAGGTAAGCAATTTACAGTGAGTCACACAGGAAATTTCAGAGGAAGAATTTGAACCCAGGTCTTCCTGATTAAACACATAAACACTCAGTTATACCAAGCTGCCTCTTTAAGGGTTTTCCTGACCACATTCTCTTCTTCCTGTTTTTTTTTGGTTTTTTTTTAGTATATCAGAAGGCATAAAACAGTGAACACTTCATATTATTGTTTAAACTTTTCTTTCAAGACTGATTTCCTATGACTCCTGCTCATACACTCTGTGTTCTACCTGAACTGGTCTCGTTTCTGTTTACCACTCATGGCATCCAATTTCCTATCTATATGCCTTTTGAGGGGCTATCTCCATGTCTGGAATATTATCATTCTTCACCCCACACATCTTGGATACCTGACTCCATTCAAAGATCATATCAAAGGTTACCATTTCCATAGGGCCTTTCCTAATCCCCTCCAATTCCCCAAAGTCCTTTAGTTTTTATTTTGTATATATAAGTGGGAATATTCCCAAACCCCAATTAATCATGGAAGGCATAGATATTTGTGTTTTTCCTTTTTTTTTGTTTTTTTAATTGCATTTTATTTAAAAATTTTTTCCAATTACTTGTAAATATATTTTTTGAGTTCCAAAATTTTCTCCCACCCTACCTTCCCTTCCCCTTCCCAAGGCCAGCAAGCAATCTGATGTAGGTTATACATTAAATCAAGGTAAACATATTTCCACATTCGTCACCTTTTAAGAAAGATCAGAACAAAAAAACAAAAAGAAAAAATGCAAGAAAGAATAAACCAAAACAATAACAAAAACCAACAACAAAAGTGAAAATACTATGCTTCCACAGTTCTTTTTCTGGATGTGGAGAGCATTTCCACCATAAGTCTTTTGGCACTGTTGTGGATCATTGTATTGCTGAGAAGAGTTAAGTCTATCACAGTTGATTATTACAAAATGTTGTTGATACCGTGTACCATGTTCTCTTGGTTCTGCTGATTTCTCTCAGCATCATTTTCATGTAAGTCTTTCCAGGTTTTTTTTGGAAATCCATCTGCTTTTCATTTCTTACAGCACAATAATATTCTATTACATTCATATGCCACAACTTGTTTAGTCATTCCTCAATTGATGGAGATCTCCTGGATTTCCAATTCTTTGCTACCACAAAAAGAGCAGGTATAAATATTTTTGTACATGTGGGTCCTGTTCCCTTTTGATCTCTTTGGGATATAGACCTAGTAGTGGTATTGCATGAATTAATCCTTACTCATTTGGAAAGGAATAGAGGGTTGGGCTTGAGTCATTGGATGAAAGCAGTAAATTTAATAAATGGAAAAAGCATTAATTAGCCCTTATTACATGAAATGGAATGTGTTTAGCACTTGGGCTACAAATAGAAAAGTGGAAAGTCACTGTTCTTGAGAAGTTCACACCCTAAGGGGGTTGACAGAAAGTAGGAAATCTTGTGATTGGTTAAAGAGAACCAGTCATGTTCCACAAGGTGCTCTCTTTCTTTCTTTCTCTCTATCTCCCTCTTCCTTCCTCCATTTCTCTCTCTCTCTCTCTCTCTCTCTCTCTCTCTCTCTCTCTCTCTCTCTCTCATATCTGTCTTTGTAACCTATATACCCATCCACTCATCTATCCATCTATCTATCCATCACATCTATCTATTAGCTCTCATCGCTCATCTAAATTTTTTTCTGTCATCTATTATCTATTTACCATCTATCAACATATATAAATAGCAAGCCATATTGGAGCTAGTCAGTTGAGTGGAAGATGATTTCAAATTTAGAAGCTGAATATTCCCATGTTCTCATATGGAATTTATCTTCTGACATATCAACTTTTACTGATATCACTTATCCTGAGATTTAATCACTTCTTTTCTTATTTTAGAAATCTGGTACTTGCTCAAAGATCTCAAGAACTTGATTTAAATAAAATGTTTACTGTGGTATTCAGTTAAAATGAAAAAAAATCATTCCTACAACAAGGAGCATCAGGATTATTACCTCTAAAACATACTCAGGTACTGTAATAGCTCTATGATTTCACTGATTCAGATGTCCTTTCCCTCTGTTTATGCATATTGAAATTCTCCCATGCCTGAAATGACTTTTTTATAGATATAACTATCATGTGTAGTTTATTTTTTGAAATTAAAAGTGTTTTATTATTTTCCAGTTACATGTAAAGATAGTTTTCAACATTTGTTTTTATAAGATTTCTAATTCCAAATTTGTCTCCCTCCTGCCCTTCCCTCCCCAAGATGGAAAACAACCTGATATAGGTTATATATGTACAATCACATTAAACATATTTTTGCATTAGTCATGTTGTGAAAAAAGAATCAGTACAAAAGGGAAAAACCTCAAAAAAGAAAAAAGAAACAAAAAGTAGAAACAGTATGTTTCAGTCTGCATCCTCATTCCACAGTTCTTTTTTCTGGATGTCTCACTTATATTTCTGCTGTAGTTTCCTAACTGGTCTCCTTGTTCCTATCTCTCCTCTATTTAGTCTGTCCTATAGATGGCTACTAAATGACTATATCTAAGACATGAGTCTGAACATGTCACTCCCATTCTATTAAAAACATATAAGGGGCAGCTAGGTGGCACAGTGGATAGAGCACCGGCCCTGGAGTCAGGAGTACCTGAGTTCAAATCCGGCCTCAGACACTTAACACTTACTAGCTGTGTGACCCTGGGCAAGTCACTTAACCCCATTTGCCTCACCAAACAAACAAACAAACAAACAAAAAACATATAAAGAAACAAACAAAAACAACTTCAGTAGCTCCTTATTGTCTCTAGGATAGGATACAAACTTCTTAGTCTGGAATTTAGCATCTTTCACCATCTGGTTCCAATTTACCTTTCCAAATTTATTTTAATTCCCCCATTATATTCACTCTACCTTCCAGCCAAATTGGTCTCCTAGATATCCTTTACTCCTTCTGCTTTTCAAGTTTCTTTCAAGGCTCAGCTTAGGTGACTCCCTCTGCCAAGTAACAACATTTTGAAGAACCCTCAGTTATAAGTACTTCCTTCTTCCTCAAATTGCTTTGTATTAACTTATCATTGTTTATGCTATATAGCTACCCACCACAATGTAAGTTCCACAAGAGCAGGGCCTGTTTGATATTGCCTTTTTCAAAAAATCCTTATTGCTTAGCATAGTGTCTCACATTGTTATTAAATGTTGATTAATTTAAATGAAATTGAATTGAAATAAGAGGATCTGGAAGAGATGGCCTTCTATGTGAGAGAAGGAGCATGACATGAGTGAAGACAATCACAATTAGCCTGATATACTTACAATAGAATACAAAGAATAACCTGAGTGATACAGAACATTTAAGTTGAGCAAAGGCAGTGGTTGTTCTCTGGAACTATATGATGTACAGTACATTTCATATGTATTAGAATGACAAATTTTATATTTTTGATCTGATTCCCTGAGAACATAGATAGTAGCGCAGTCAAACTGAGAAAAATGTTAAGGTTTCCAGAATGTGGCAGCCATCACCAAAATCAATATGGTCCATTCAGTAAGACAACTTTTAAAAAACCCAAACTTTAATGCATTACTTTCTTCAGAGCTGCAAACCATTTGACAGTATTTTGACTTTTAAATCGCAGTATAGCCAGTTCTTGGATTAAACAATTTCCTATTTCTCACTTCTGTCAGCGTAAAAAAAAAAATCAACTTAAAACCAAATGGTGATAAAAATGAAATTGAAATTCTATTAGCATGGCCTCAAAACCAACACTTATCTAACTGTCATTTCTTTGTCAATATCTTGACTCATTCTAAACCTCTTTAATATCTGTATCTCTTATTCCCTTTCAGACAGAAATAATTTCAATTATTAGCAAATTACTTGGTACATAGTAAGCACTTGATAAAATACTTTCCTATTCCCTTCCCTTCCATTCTTCAAAAAAATGAATTATTGCCTAGGTCAAACTCAAACCTTGTCTTATTCTACTTTTTTTTTTTTTGCCGAATTTCAACTTTCTCAATTCAAATATTTTTTATCACCAGATAGTCTCATTGATATAGTTTGTCCTCTACCAAATGCTACTCACAATCCTTCCACTCATTATTTTGTGGAATATCCAAGTCTTCTCACAGATTCTCTGTATATAATCTACTCAATATATTTTTCTCTGTTTCTTTACTAGTTTGGGTATAAAAGGGGAAGCTAATCCCTGACAAACATATTTCCCCCTTTAGAATACAGTAATAGAGGGGAATGTTTTAATTCATCAACGATATATCAATATTCTCTTAAGATTTTGCAAAGTAGGTATACTTTTTTGTGATTGAATTGAATGAGACAACTATTTGACGAGGTGAGAACTGGCCCTCAGCCTGAAGGATTTTTCATAGTTAAGCATACCCTCACTTAACTCATTGGATTCAATTCAACAGCAGTTGAACAGTAACTTATTTCAGATAGGATGAAAACGTTCAAGAAGAACCCAGATCCAGAAAGAGAATCACTAGAGAGGAGTAGATTACACTGTACTTCTCATTATTTGCACTTAATTAGCCAGTAGGAGGTGCCATATTCATAGTATAGAAGAGCTGTACTCTTTCCAGACAGATATACAAAAGAATAAGTTATGTTTAAGCAGCTTCAAAGAGTAGAATCTCTAGTACCAAATAATAAAATAATATGCACTCAAGAGTAACTTAGAATTGGCATTAAGTGATTCTCTTATAAATAGGAATAAATCTTGGGATCTCAGGGGAGTATTCAACTCAGTAAAAATTCTGAAGTCCAGGATAGATTTGTGAGAAATATATGAATGAAAGGCCCCACAGTACCAGAATTGATAGTTTATTTTGCACCTGGTGTTATCTATATTTGTGCCTCATTACTATTATTTTCTGGGTTTATCCCTACTCTTTCCATATTATGTTTGTAAAAGGGTCCATCCTAGGTTATTGTTGTTTTGTGTGTGTGTGTGTGGGGGGAGGGATATCATAAAATTACTAATTTTAATATGCTCTCTTAGTGATTTTACTAAAAAAAATTGTGTCTATTGACTGATTAAAATAGGCTCAAGTTAGGGGCAATGGTCTATACTATTATAAGTGCAGATTTGGGGAAGCTAGGTAGCGTAGTAGATAAAACACCATTTTAAAATTTAAAAATTTCTCCACACATAGGGGCAGCTAGGTGGCGCAGTGGACAGAGCACTGGCCCTGGAGTCAGGAGTACCTGATTTCAAATCCAGCCTCAGACATTTAACACTTACTGGCTGTGTGACCCTGGGAAAGTCACTTAATCCCAATTGCCTCACTAAAAAAAAAAAAAAAAAAATTCTCCACACTGCTCCCAAATTGATAAACAAAGGATTAAGGAGCCTCTGAACTAAATAATCAAAGCAGAGTTTATTTATGAGATACAATTTAGAATTAAGAATACAGGGAAATAAAATGTACAACCTGACTGTGTTCTCTTTCCACCTGCTGTGCCTGGAACTTTTTTTTAATACAATAAAGCCCTTAGCCGCCTCTTACCTTAGGGCATGTTCCATTTTCACTGCTCAGCTTCTTTATTCTAACTTGGAGGCCCCTTTCACTTTGGGGATCCCCCCTGTGTGTCTAACTTTCCTCTCCTTACTGCCACCCTGTGTTTCTCTCTCACTGACCTCTCCTTCCTTTCTCTTAGTGTTCCAGTGTCCTTCTGTTCTCTTAATCTTCACTTTCTCCAACCTGTACCCTGTGCTGACCACTTCTGTGCTCTCCAATGCCTCCTGTTCTGTCTGCTCCGTCAATCTGCCCTCTGCCACCTTTTCTGCCCCCAACCTTCTCCGTTCTTCTAATCTTGTCAGTCTCCTCTCTGTTCTTCTAATCTTGTCAGTCCCCCCTTAATCTTGTCCACTGGCCTCCCTTGCCATCTAACTCTCAAGTCTCTCTCTATATATATCTTACTTCTCTCCACTCAAATCTCGGGGCTTTTTTTTTGCACCCCCATACACAACAAGCTAATCTGCCAGCCAGGGCTGTGGCTGGTGGGGGGGGGCGCTCAAGCCTCCCATGCATACCACACATCTTGTATAGCCCACAGGGCTTTTTGGCTCAGCTGAAGCAGAGGGGGAGGGGCACCAGCTCCTCCCACACAGAAGAGACCCTGAGGGCCTAAGGCTTTCTAATCTCAGCCCAAAGGTAGGGTCCCCAAATCAAAATAAATTTCCACACTAGCTTGCCTCCAATCCTGCTCATAGTCATCCTTGATATTTTTTTATTAAGATGCTGTTTCTTGGTAAGCTATCACTAGTAATTAGTTGAATACTACTTAAGCTCAGCATGTGTCCTTCTCTTATTGTCCTTCAAAACATTCCTCCTCAAAATTAACCTTACTGAAGCTTTCTCAAGCTAATCTCATTTGGCTAATCAATAATATGGTTTCTATTTGTACCTTCTTATCTATATTCTGCTATAGTATATAGCATATATAGTATATAATATACATTACATTTTTATTATTTTATAATATATTCTATTAATATATTCTATATATTATTTTTTAATATGGAGAGTTTGTTATATATTTTAAAATTCTGTTTGATCGTTTCTGTCAAGTATAATATAAACTCTCTAAGGAAGGGACTGTAACTCTGACTTCTTTTATATTTTTTTATTGCCCTTCTTGTAGTTACTTCTCTACATACTCATACTTCTCATACTCATATGTACTCAATAAATGATGTTAATGATGACTGAAGGATAAACATTTGATCAGACAGTGTCTTAGTACTTGAGGAGGGTAGGATATGTTCAGGGAAGACCAGGACCTCTGGTGGGAGGGTTGCTTAGCCCCCTTCAGAGCTGCTTTCTATCTTTTGGTATACACCTGATTCATCCAACTCTTACCAAGGATCCAAGAAATTGTAGCATGTGCAATGGTCATTCCCCAGTAAAAGCCTCTCAATAGATGGACTAAACCAGGATGAGAGTAACTGAGGAGTCTCCAAACCTATGGGGAGTTGGGAAGGGGGTCTACTCTGAGCATGTGAAGACTACCCCCAGAAAAGTGGGCATACAATGTTCTAATGACCATGAAAGTGGCTGAAGCTCTCAGTTTTACATTAAAGAAGCCAAGGTCATTCACTGCACCCTAAGCCATCATCAGTTGTCTTGATTTTGTCTTGCCACTGGACTTTGATGACTATGTAAGAGAAAGTGAGGCCAGCAACTTCTCACAACTCTTCCTCACTTAAATCCAATTTATACATGAATCAAAAGACATCACCCATACCATTTTACTATTTGTACCTACCTCAATTTCCTGTGATGATAGTCAAGTTCAAAAGCAGCAGGTGGGGATACACTGGGACCTGTAGTTATAACCCTTCACACAGGTGAACTAGGCCATAAGGTAATCTTCTCACTGGACTGAAGCAGCAATGAGATTTGACAGTCCCCTGGGTTTCTGAGCAGACCTTTTGAAGGATTGCACCACTTATCTCCTGGCATGAGGAAGATGGTAGAAATGGTACCCTAAAAATATCTTCATTCCCCAACCCTAGACTGCTTACTAAAGCAGGCAGGAATCCTACCCTGTAGTTGAAACAGAAAAAAAAATGTGTACAAAAACTGTTGCAAATAAGATTCTACTCAGGGCGCAGCTAGGTGGTGCAGTGGACAGAGCACCGACCCTGGAGTCAGGGGTACCTGAGTTCAAATCCGGCCTCAGACACTTAATACTTACTAGCTGTGTGACCCTGGGCAAGTCACTTAACCCCAATTGCCTTGATTAAACAACAACAACAACAACAAAAACAAACAAAAAAAACCCAACCAAACAAAAAAAAATATGATTCTACTCAGCATCGGTACATGACATATGCACATACTTATGGACAATGCAAAATCCAGTGTGCTTGGAAGATGCATAGCTCTTGTTGCAAGAGAACCCAGCAGGTGTCACATCCAAATAGCAAACCTAAGTGAAACAAGGCTTCCAAATGAAGCCAGATTACAAAAGTTGTAGCTAGATGTATGTTTTGTTTTGTTTTTCTGGAGTAGACACAGTGATGGGAATATCAAAGATCTGGCTTAGGTTTTGTGATCAAAACTAATGTAATCAACAATTTTTTCTGTCTACCAAAAGGAGTGGATGATAGGCTCATGACAATGTCATTACCACTTGTAGGAAAACACCACATGATGGTGGAATCATTGCTGCATATGCTCCCACCATGACAAACCCTGATAAGGTCAATGAAAGACCTGGACAACCTTATCATTAATGTGCCAAAAAAGGACAAGCTTATAATTCTAGTTGACTTTAATGCAAGAGTAGGCAAAGACAACCAAATATGGCAAGGAGTCCTTAGGAGAAATGGAGTTGGAAATAATAGCAATGGTCACTTAATACTGAGGACTCATGCATCTCATGACTTTTCTTCACCAACACTGCCTTCCATTTACCTAAATGCAATGAAAATACATGGATGCACCCTCACAGCAAACATTGACATTTAATAGACCATGTCATTGAAAGGAGAAAAGACAGGGTGTGAGGGTGATGAAGGCAAAGTGTGGTATAGAGTGCTAGACTATTCATAGATGTATCCTCTCCAACCTGAATATTCTCATTCAATAAAACAGCAGCCCCAATGTAAGACAACTAGCAGAAGACTTAATGCCAACAGATTAGGGGTAGAGGGCTAAGAAAGAATAATTCTTTACTAACTTGGAAGGAAGGGGGCAGAGCCAAGATGGCAGAGAAGAGGTTGTGACTCTCACAAACTCCCCATAAACCCATCCACTCACTCCCAAATAATGCCATAAAAAACCGCAAAGCAGCCTAACTCACATAAGAACAAAGTGAGACTATTTTCCAGCCAAAAATGATGATTGAGATCAACTGCTCATTGACTGAGAGATGAGTTCAGGGTGCAGCCCAGACCCAGCCAGGAACAGACAGGTGCCTACAGTGTCTCTGAGTCTTTAGCTCCAGGGGCCTTTTCTGAGGCTCTGCTAGTGGATGGTGAGGGGGTTCTGCAGTTGGCCTGGGTGAAGTGGCTGTAATCTCTGCTGGAGTTGGGGCAAAGTGCCCTGATTTTGAACCAGTGGGCCAAATTGAGTAGTGGCGGCCCGATGGGGGAGGGACACAGGCACACCAAGCTTCAGACCATAAAGAATCAGATTTCAATCAGACATCTGCTTCTGGGTCTAGATGAGTTGGCAAAGAAAACACTGCGGACAATAGACAGCTTCTTTGGAGGAAGGGCAGACCAGAATATACCCGCAGAAGAAGAAAATAACAAAGTCAAAGTTACAACATACAAAGCTTCCAAGAAAATTATGAATTGGTCTCAAGCCTTGGAAGCTCTCAAAAGTGACTTTGAAGAGAAAGTAGGAGAGATAGAAGGAAGATTTTGAGAGAGGGAGGAAATAATGGAAAGAGAAATGAGAGTGATGCAGGAGAATCATGAGAAAAAAGTCAACAGCTTGAGAAGTCAAATGGAAAAAGCTGTCTGAAGAAAATAATTGCCTAAGAATGAGGATTGAATAAATGGAAGCTAGTGATTTTATGAGAAACCAAGACACAGTAAAGCAAATCCAACTGAATGAAAAAATAGAGGGCAATGTGAAATATCTCCTTGGAAAAACAGCTGACCTGTAAAATAAATCCAGGAGAGAAAATTTGAAAATCATTGGACTACCTGAAAACCATGACCAAAATAAGAGCCTAGACATCATCTTCCAAGAAATTGTCAGGGAAAATTTCCCTGATATTCTAGAAGCAGAAGGTAAAATGGAAATGGAAAGAATCCAATAATCACCTCTAAAAAGTGATGCTAAAAGGAAAACTTCCAGGAATATTATAGCCAAATTCCACAGATCACAGGTCAAGGAGAAAATATTACAAGCAGCTAGAAAAAAATGAATTCAAATACTGTGGAGCCACAGTCAGGATAATACAAGATCCAGCAGCTTCTACATTAAAGGACTGGGAGATGTGGAATATGATATTCTGGAGGGCAAAGGAATTGAGTCTACAACCTAAAATAACCTACCCGGCAAAACTAAATATAATCTTTCAGGAGAAAAAATGGGACTTCAATGAAAAAGAGGACTTTCAGGCATTTGTGATGAAAAGATCTGAACTGAATAGAAAATTTGGCTTTCAAATACAAGACCCCAGAGAAACATAAAAAAGTAAACAGGAAAAAGAAATCATGAGGGACATTAAAAGGTTAAACTGTTTACATTCTTACATGAGAAGATAATACTTCCAACTCATAAGAACTACCTCAGTAGTAGGACAGCTGAAAGGAATATACTTAGAGGGCACAGGTGTGAATTGAATATGAAGGAATGATATCTGTAAAGCATCTGTCCTTGTTTTTTGTGAAACAGGTAGGGTGGGGTGGCTTATGTCTGGGGCTGGTGCTTTGTCCACTGTATCACCTAACAGACCTATGATGATATCTTTAAAATAAAATTAAGGGGTAAGAGAAATGCACTGGAAGAAAGGGAAATGGAGAGGTGGAAGGTGTAAAAAAGTTCACATAAAAGAAACAAGAAAAAGCTTATGGAGTGGAGGGGAAAATGGGGAAGGAGTGGGGGAGTGAATGAGCCTTACTTTCATCAGAACTGGCTCAAAGAGGGAATAACATAAACACTCCAGTGGGTATAGTAATATATTTTGCCCTGAGGGAAAGTGGGAGGGAAGGGGAAAAGGGGGGGGGATGAAAGAAGGGAAGGCAGAAAAACCAAAATACTTTTGAGGAAGGTTAGGGTGAAAGAAGATAGAAAATGGAGTAAGTATAAAGGGGAGGGAATAGGATGGAGTGTAATAGAGGAAGCAATAGTAACTGTGAAAGAAATGATGAGCAGGATGCCATAAGAAGGTCCTATGAAAAGTGCAAACCATCAACAGAGGAAGAGATGATGGTGTTTGAATGCAGACTGAAGTGTGGTTTTGTTTTTTGATTCCTCTTTCTGAAATTGTTCTGTTTGTTTTCTGTCACATTTTGACTAATGTGAAGATGCTTGGCATTAGTGAACATGTATGATTTATATTGAATTGCTTGATTCCATAGGGAGGATTGGGGAAGGTGGGAGGAAGCAAATTTAGAACACAAAGTTAAAAAAAAAAATCAATGTTAAGAAATGATGAGCAAGCAGATTTCAGAGAAACCTGGAAGGACTCAAATGAACTGATGCTGAGTGAGATGAGAAGAACCAGGAGAACATTGTACGCAGTATCAACAACATTGTGTGTTGATCAGTTGTGGTAGACTTAACTCTTTTCAGCAATACAGTGGTCCAGGATAGTTCCAAAGGACTCATGATGGAAAATGCTCTCCAAATTCAGAAATAAAAGAACTGTGGAATCTAGATGCAGATTGAACCATAGTATTTCTTTTCTTTTTCTTTTTCTTTCTTTTTTGCGGGGCAGTAAGGGTTAAGTGACTTGCCCAGTGTCACACAGCTAGTAAGTGTCGAATGTCTGAGGCTGGATTTGAACTCAGGTTCTCCTGACTCCAGGGCCAGTGCTTTATCCACTGTGACACTTAGCTGCCCTCGAACCATAGTATTTCTACAGGGCTTTTTTTTGTTTGTTTGTTTTCTTTTTTGGAGGGTTTTCCCTTTTGCTCTGATTCTGCTTTCACAGCATGGCTAATGCAGAGATATGTTTAGTGTGATTGTACATATATAACATATATCAGATTACTTGATATCTTGGGGAGGGGGGAAGAAGGGGAGGGTGGGGAGGAAAGGAGAAAAATTTGAAACTAGAAATCTTATTAAAAATCTTGAAAACTATCTCCATATGTAAATAGAAAATAATAAAACACTTAAAAAACATGGAAGGAAAGTTGAACCAATAGGAGTGGGCAGACTTATTGAATAGAATTGCATTTACACATCTGGGCCAGAATACTTACAAACATCAAAATTGTTTTGATGAAAATGTGGAAATTCAGAATCTGCTAAATGAAAAATGAGAAATTCACAGGGTTTACCAGTAGGATAGTTCATCCATCTCTAAGAAAATAGCATTCCATAAGAAGTAAAATGTAAGAAAAGTTTTGAGTGATGCAGGATTCTTGGCTCAGTAAGAAGGCAGATGAAATTCAGTTTTACACTTTTACTAACAATAGAAAGAACTATTTGATGTCCTAAAGGCTATTTATAGGCCAAAGACCCATGATGCATCTCAACTACTCAGTGATGATACAGGCATATTCATTAGTTATAAGGATATGATCTTGGAGAGAAGGGCTGAATACTTCCATAGTATTCTCAACAGATCATCATCAGTTAATGGTGAAGCCATTAACCATAAACCTCAGGTTGAAATCAATCCTTTTCTAGTCGAATTTCCAATTAAGAAGAGGTTTTGAATGTCATTAGGTTTACCTTATATGACAAAGTACTTGGTCCCAATTCTATTCCAGCTGAGATTTTCAAGGCAGAGGGGCCACTGCTTATACAAAAGCTGACTAATATTTTTCATATTGTATGGCAAGAGTAGGTTATCCCACAGAAGTTCATGGATGCCTCCATTGCTCATCTCTATAAAGGTAAAAGACATAGATTTTTGGGTGATGATCATGGGGAGTGTGGGTTTTCTTTTTTAGTTATTGCTGGCAAGATTATTTCTAGAGTCCTTTTTAACAAACTAATCCTTCACCTGGAAGATGTCAGCCAGTGTAGCTTCAGAAAAGGCTGAGAAACAGTTGATATGGTGTTTGTTGTCTGAAAACTCCAAGAGAAATTCCAGGAGCAGAACAGAGGTCCTTATACAACATTCATTGATCTGACCAAGAATTCTGATAAAGTCAGTTGTGAGGACTTGTGGAAAATTTTGGTAAAATTTGGTTTCCTGAAGAAGTTCATAAATATTATGTCAGTTTTGTGATGGCATGCTCTCACAATTTCCCAGTCATCAGTGGACTGAAGCAAGGGAGTGCACTTGCTCTGATGCTTTTAAACATAAAGTTTTCAGCAATGTTTTCAGATGCCATCAACAAGGATGAAAATGACATCAAGGTGACCTACCACACTGAAAGGAAATTATATAACCTGAAAAGTCTACAAGCCAAGACTAAAGTGGAAGGAGAGTTAGTACATGTTTTTGTTTGTTTGTTTGTTTTCAGATACTTAATGTAGCCTCTGCAGCTAGATGCAACAAAGTATGGAATCATTCTCTGCTGCTTGTGATAATATTGGCCTAATAATTAACACCAAGAAAACACAGGCTCTCCACTAGTCAATACCACACTATCCATACAGGGAACCACCAGTTGCAGCAAATGGAGAAATTTCAAATGCTGTGGATAAGTTCACTTACTTTGGCAGCATACTTTCTTGTACACACAGATGAGGATGTTGACTAACACATGCATTGCTAGAGATAGCTCAGTGTTTGGGACGTTCTGAAGGAAAGTGTGGGAAAGAGAAAGTATTAGACTGCCTACCAAACTGAAGGTCTGCAGTGCCATTGTGCTGACCTCATTGTTGTATGCCTGTGAAACCTGGACAGTGTACCAGTGCCAGGCCAGAAAACTGTATTGCTTCCATTTGAATTGTCTTAGAAAGATTCTAAAGCTCATCTGGAAAGAAAAGGTACCAACACTGGGGTCCTTTCTCTAGCTAAACTGCCAAGCATTTAAACTCTGCAACAGAGAGTGCAACTCAAAGGGACTGTCCATGTTGTTTGAATGCCAAATGTATGCTTGCTTAAAATACTGTTGTCCAGAAAACCCACACAGGACCAGTGCTTACACAGAGTTCAGAAGAAGCATTATAAAGACACTCTCAAGGTCTCTCTGAAGAACTTTGGAATCAATTGCATGACGTGGGAGACACTGGCAAAGGACTGCTCAACATGATTTGTTTGTATCAAAGAAAGTGCTGTGTTCTATGAGCAAAACACAATTTCAGTAGCTGAAAAGAAATGTGAGATGTGCAAATTTAGAGACATCTCCATTCCAAATGTTTATATGGACTATTTGTGCCTGTGGTAGAGCTTTCTGAACTTGTATCAGCCATGCTTTGACATATTTTACATTGACTCTACCATAGTGGTATCATTTTGGTCCTCTTTAAGAAGGTATGACAACAACCAACCAACCAACCAAATCCACCTGAAGGAAAAACAAAAACATAAATTCCTTACTCCTTGGGTACTTTATATGGGTAGAATCTTGAGTGAAGGTGGAAAATAAATAAATGAACAGCTATAAAAACAAAAGGAAGGATGAATTTAGGGGATATGTATGAAGTCCCTATTTGTAGTAAAATAAATCTAGTTTATGCATAAGAAAGAACCACTGCTTTTAGGGAGAAACAATAACTGTGATAGAAAAGGAAGGGAATGACAAGGCAAAGTGCAATGTAAAAGATATAAGAAATGTAAGGAATGGCAGATAATCATTTATGTCAAAATTTTAACAGAAAGTGAAAAAAAATGAAGCAGCTGAGGTATCAAATAAAAACCAAACATCAATAGCTTGACCAACCAAAGTTGGAAAAGCCCAGTTGGATAAGGAATCTGTTAAGTGTCAGTGAAAAGTGTCAAAAATATTTCAAAATAGTCAGAAAAGCAGTAGGGTAACATGTAGCTGATGAGTCAGGTTCTATTTGATTTGGTTTGTGGTGGGTTTTAAGTGTTTTCAAAGATCCAGAATGAATAAAAACACTTGCAAAATGATTTTGGATTTTTTTTATAAAAGCACTTTTTCCCATTCTTTCCTTTACCACGACTTCTTTGATTAAAAAAAATCTACCTCTTCATACTCTTGAGATTCCTTGCTGAATTGTGTTTGAATAGTTCAAATGCATGAGTGAAACAGAAGAAAACATGAGGTTATCCCCACAGAAATACAAAAGAGCACCTTGATTCTTTCTAAAAAGCAAAGTGATACAGGGTTTGTCTATTTTAAACTACTAAATCAATTCTTTCCAACATTTTCTTTACTTGGGGCAGAATTTCTTACTCTGTGATTTTTGGGACAGAATTTTTGTCCCCAAAATTATAAACAAAAGCAACTTGCACACCAGCTGTTGGTTTCTATTATTAAAAATTGAATCTTTTCATAAGTAAACTACTTCATATGTTCTTGGGAATATAGATTTCATCACCAAAAAGGACATCAAACACTATGAATCAATTGATATACATTTATTTAGTGCCTACAGTATGCTAAACCCTGTATGAGGTGTTAAAGTAAAACTGTTCCTGTTGTTATAAACTCAGGTCGTTTACAGACTAGCCAGAATTGGAAATATCCATTTATTACCACCAGTGTTTGCTGATATCTGCTTAGAAAAGGAAACAAAAATGGAGCAAAAATCATGCATGAATATGAGCTACAAGAAACATTATTCTCATGCTTGGCTGAGGTAACCAGTCTCCCAGTGCCATGTCCTGTGGCTATAAGCTGCCATTGGTTCTATGAGAGTGGAGGAAATCCACTTCCTACTTGTCCTATGGTAGTCTGGAAATCCACATGAAAAACATAAAAAGTGCCCCAGAGATTATATATAAATATATGTGTGTGTGTGTGTGTGTGTATATATATATGTATGTATATATATGTATATACATACATATATGTATATATATGTATGTATATTTATATGTAAGTATATGTATATACACACACATATACACATACACATATACATCTATACACACACACACACAAACACACACATATATATGACAGCTATTCCCCAAATATTTTTGGCTGACTTCTGTTCACCCACCCTGCATATCAGTAGATCGATCATTAATAAAACTAAATGAATTAGTGGGAAGCAATAAGAAAATTTCACTGTGATGTCTTAACAAAGTGCTAATGTGCATGTCTAGCTTTTTTTTTTGTTTTTAGTGAGGCAATTGGGGTTAAGTGACTTGCCCAAGGTCACACAACTAGTAAGTGTTAAGTGTCTGAAGCTGGATTTGAACTCAGGTAGAACCTAGCTGCCCTGCCTGGCTAACTTTTTGAAAGATTCTCCATTCTAAAATATCTCCATGCCCAATATTCTCCAGTAACCTAAGAGATGATATAGGAAAGTTCTTTTATTTACTTTCTGAGTAAAATGTGGACCTTTTTCCAGTCTGACAATATAGGATACCTCCTGAGAAGACTCATATGAACTGATACAAAGTGAAGTGAGCAGAACCAAAAGAATATTCTACATGGAAACAACAATATTATAACAATAATCAATCATGAAAAACTTAGCTACTCTGTTCAATGTAATGATAGTTCCAAAGAACAAATGATGAAAAATTGCTATTCACTTCCAGAGAAAACTGATGAATTCTAGGTGAAGATTGAAAAATATTTTTGACTTTCTTTTATTTTCTTGTATTTTGTTTTCTTGCCTTGTAAATAGTTGAGTAAGGGGCTGGAAGAAGGAAGAGAATTTAGAAAAATGGAAAAATGTTTAAAAATGAATGTTTCAAATTATGAAAAGAAATTTTAAAATTTAAAAATGAAGAAAAATTTTATATGCATCTATTTGTAGCAGTGCTTTTGGTCATAGCAGAGAACTGGAAACAAATTAGATACTCATCAAGAGGTAATGGCCAAAGAAGTTATTTTACATGAACACATTGTGTTATAATGATGATGTTAAAAAATGAACACCCCTCTCCCAATAAATACAATAAGTACAGAAAAGAAAAGAAAGCATGATCTGATGCAAAATGAAGGAAACAGAACCAAGAAAATCATACAGAGTGAGCACAACAATGTAAATAGAAAGAATAACCACAAAAAAATCAATGTGAAAAATTTAAAATTAGAGAGGAAGAACATGACCTTGAAGAATAGATATAAAAATACACCCATCCCACTCTTTTGAAGAAATGGTACATTAACAAGCAGGGAACCAAGCATATATTTTTCATTGTATTGATATGTTTTGTTACTTTTTCCGCTCATCTTTCCTTTGGGTATTTTTTCTTCCTTTAAAATATTATTTATTTTATGGGAAAGCTTCTGGGAGGGAATAGATGAAAAGATTTTAAGAACATTTTCAGTTAAAAAAAAGACATTAATGCTTTTTTAAAAAAATAGGTTATTCCAATACTCTAAGTGGGTGGTGATGAAGGTTTGTAATAACACGTTGGCAGTGGAAAGAGAAAGGAGTGAATGAATGTGAAAGACATTACAGAGGTGGGATAAACAAACTTGGAAACCATTTAGATATGAGAATTTTGGGAGAGTTAGTGGTAAAAAATCAACCCTAACATTTCAGTAATAATAGAATAGACAATTATGGTACAAATTAAATATAAAAAAGTCAAAAGAAGAGGTGAGTTCAAGGGAAACATGAAATTCATAATACATATGTATACATATATGAGTATGTGCATGTGTACACACATATACACATGCATGCATGTATGCACACATATACATGTATATATAAATGTAAAGAAACATATATGTAAATGTGCACATAGGTACACACATAACTGCATGTCAGTCTATACATATATGTGTATATGTGTGTGTTTATTTCATGTTCCATTTAAAGAGACATTCCCAGTAGGAGATGTCTTAATGTGGGATACAAGGATGCAAATGTCTTTAAGGAAGCTGGAGAAGTCCATTTGTACCTCACAAGGGAAGTTATAGATATAAATTTAAAAAAACCCAAACCTTGATGACTTTCCCAATTTCACACAATTATTATGTTCCCATAAAATATCAATATTTCTTGCAAAATGACCATTGTACAACTGTGCATCATGAAATCAAGGCTATTAGTCTAGTTACTTGTACACTTGACTTTGAATTCCTACCATTCCATTAATGTGACCCCAGGTAAGTAACTTTACGTCACTGGGTCTAACATTTCTCATAAGTAAAATTAAATTATTAAAATAATTAATTGCCAACGTTGATCTAAGAAATCTAAGAAAATCCTTCAGTTCTCCAAAGTGAAATTTCTAGGACTTAAGTCCTTATCTTCTGACTATGAATCCATAACTCATTGATATATGTACTTTTTCTGGTCTTGAAGTATTTTGATACTTCAGAAACTTGTACATAGTAGACAATTTTTGATACCTGTTTATTTTAATGAATTGCTTAATTCCTATGTCCCTCAAAAAGCCAGATAATAACTGGGATTCATTTATTAAATGGATGGGATTCCACTTGCCCAGGATAGTTTTTTTAAGGCTTCTTGATGAAGGTGCTTATCAATCCTAAGAAATCCCTTTATAGCTTCACATGGACCTGACAAATAGAGTAACATTTTTATTACTGATGACATTCCTGTAACTGTCTCCTAGAAATCTTTTATTTGTGATAGTGCATATTTTATAGGATACTGGGGTGTTCTTTGCAAAGCCATGTAACTGACAATTTCTCAATTTCAACTGTATCTCTGAATTCATTAGATATTCATTTTGAGTTTAAAAAAATTATACCCCATCTTCATTCACATCCCTAGCTATGACCTCCCCATATCCATTCTCAGTTTTCAAAGTTCTGCTATGAAGAACAGATCTCTATATTTTCAGAGCTATGTGACTCTGTGACTGTTACATGACAAGTATGTCATCTTGCTCACAGCAGGGGTGACAGGCCCTTTCAACTTTGCTTAGTGATTCTCACCCAAATTACCCTTGAGAAAACATTCTTTGAAGATGTGACCAGATGGCTCCCCTCACACACTAAGAGAGCAGGTTGGCACTTTCAGTTCTGCTCCCACAATTGCTAAGACACTGTTTCTTTTCTCCCCAATAGTTTAAGGCACCAGGTGGATTTGTGTCTTGAAACATTTAAGAGAAATAAATTCTTGATAGTCAGTTCTTCAACAAATGATTAAGTAGTCACTGGACAGACTGAACAGATATCCTAAAACAGTTGTCAAGATGGCAAAAAAAGTGTTCTACCTCTCCAGGGTTGTTTGCTGAAATTGAAATGGGGTCAAGAAGTCTCTTGAATTCATCCTGGTGTGCCAATTATTCTGGTTCCTTTTCTAATACTGGGAAGATGGTATAATTAGGAATGCAAGCAAAGCCATCATTTGAAGGGTCATTTTTACAGACTTGCACTGATAATAATTACTTCAATACTTAGCAGAGAATGAAATCCTTGCACTGACCTCTAGCACCTCACAACCTCAGACATAGTGCTTCTTTCTCATTTTGTTGCCTTCATTCTTTTATAGGCGTCCTTCTTTCACAGAACAGAATCACTCTTTCCATTTTTAAAGATAAAGCTATTCTCAGGGTTTTCTAGAATTTAACTTTAACTCTTTATGAACCAATAGAATTTGGTGTTATTCCTTGTTCCCCCCAACCGCCTTTGCATTTCTATCATTTAAATTGCTTCTCAGTGAGAGTGATTGATTGGGAAATAAGTGCCTTCATTATCACCTCTATCATTTCAGCAAGATTTTTTGTTCTAGATAAAATAGAGTGGGACAATAATTCTTGTTGTGCCCAGTATCCTTTTTACCTATCATTTAAAATATTTCATTCTTTAATTTTATTTTCAAAAAACTAAAAACAGAATTTGTGTTCTTTCAGGTCTGTAGAAATTTCCCTTCAGGTGTGAGGGGAAATTTTCTTATTTCTGCTGGTAAGAGACAAGCCCTACTTTTGCAGAAGAGTAAAATAGGGAGCTAATTATTTTATTTCATTTATTTATATTAAATATTAATTTTTAGTCTCAAATTTGGATTCAGATGTATGATAATTGGGACAGCTAGGTGGTGTAGTAGATAAAGCACTGGCCATGGATTCAGGAAGACCTGAGGTCAAGTGTGACCTCAGACACTTGACACTTACTAGCTGTGACCCAGGGCAAGTCACTTAACCCTCATTGCCCTGCACACATAGACACACAGCTAGTAAGTGTCAAGTGTCTGAGGCTGGATTTGAACTCAGGGACTCCTGAATCCAGGACTAGTGCTTTATCCACTGCGCCACCTAGCTGCCCCCAATAGATTCTTGATCCACTATCTAAGTCCACTATTCCAGAGTCTCCTCTAAGGTCTCAAAAAAAAAAAAAAACCCAACTTAATACAGGACACATATTACTATATTTTATTGTTAGTTTATTTTGATATAGCCAAAGGTTTTTTGGCCCTTCCTTTCCTTCTCATTTTTAACATACACCACACTTCATTTTTGACATTGTAAAATTAATTACGGAATATGTCATACTTTGGTGGAGGAGAGGCTGTGACTCCCACAAGCTCCAGATAAACCTGTCCATTCAGGCCCAAACAATGCGGTAAAAAACAAAACCCAGAACAGCCTAATGCATATAAGAATCGAGTGAGACATTTTCTCCACAAAAGAGGGCAATTCTGATCACCTACTGATCAGGCTGAACAGTTCAGTGCATGGTCCGGACCCAGCCAGGGACACTGCTTCCAGCACCTGTCAGAGTCTTCAGCACCTGCAGCTTCAGAGGCTCCAATCACGGACTGGTGAGGGGGTTCAGCGGTAGGCCAGGGTGAAGTGGAGGTAGTATCTGCTGGAGTTGGGGCAAAGCGCCCTGGGTCTGAACCAGTGGGCTGAATCGAGTGGTCGTGACCCAGTGGGGGAGGGGCACAGGCACACCGAGCTTCCAACCATAAAGAATCAGAGTTCAACCAGACTTCTGCTTCTGGGTCAAAGAGAAAGCAGTTGGGGTTACTCACAGGCCAGACAGGCTGAGAAAAAGCCCAGTCACCCCCTGGGCCACACTGTAGCACAAACAGTGTGTCCTGGAAGCAGCGCTACACTTTAAGGAACTAAAAGCCAAGAAATAGTAAGCCAGGATGAGTAGGCAAAGAAAGCAGAAGACCATTGAAAACTTCTTTGGGGGAAAGGTAGACCACAATACACCCTCAGAAGAAGAAGATAATAACAGGGTCAATGCTCCAAGCTTCCAAGAAAAATATGAACTGGTCTCAGGCCATGGAAGCTCTCAAAAGGGACTTTGAAGAGAAAGTAGCAGAGATAGAAAGAAGATGTATAGAAAGAGTGGAAAGAATAGAAAGAAAAATAAGAGCAATACAGGAGAGTCATGAGAAAAAAGTCAAGAGTTTGAAAAGCCAAATGGAAAAGGAGATTAAAAAACTGACTGATGAAAATAATTGCCTAAGAATTAGGATTGAACAAATGGAAGCTAGTGACCTTATGAGAAACCAAGACACAGTAAAGCAAATCCAATTGAATGAAAAAATAGAGGGCAATGTGAAATATCTCCTTGGAAAAACAGCTGACCTAGAAAATAAATCTAGGAGAGATAATTTGAAAAACACTGGACTATGTGAAAACCATGACCAAAACAAGAGCTTAGACACCATCCTCCAAGAGATTGTGAGGGAAAATTGCCCTGATATTCTAGAAGCAGAAGCTAAAATAGAATTTGAAGGAATCCACCGATCACTTCCTGAAAGAGATCCCAAAAGGAAAACCTCCAGGAATATTATAGCCAAATTCCAGAACTCCCAGGTCAAGGAGAAAATATTGCAAGCAGCTAGATAAAAAGGAATTCAAATACTGTGGAGCTCCAATAAGGATAAAGAAAGATCTAGCAGCTTCTACATTAAAGGACTGAAGGGTGTGGAATATGATATTCCAGAGGGCAAAGCAACTGGGACTACAGCCAAAAATTGTGTACCCAGCAAAACTAATCATAATCTTTTGGAGAAAAAATGGAATTTCAATGAGAAAGAGAACTTTCAGGCATTTGTTATGAAAAGACCTGAACTGAATAGAAAATTTGACTTTCAAATACAAGACCCTGGAGAAGCATAAAAAGGTAAACAGGAAAAAGACTTTATGAGGGATATTAAAAGATCAAACTGTTTATATTCCTACATGGGAAGATAATACTTCAAACTCCTATTATCTATCTCAGTAAGGAATTCACAGAGGACACAGGTCTGAACTGAATATGAAGGAATATCTGTAAAGCATTTATGTTTTGTTCTTTGTGGGGCAGACAGGGTGGGGTGTCTTATGTCTGAAGCTAGATTTGGGCTTGGGGCCTCCTGGGTCCAGGGCTGGTGCTTTGTCCACTGGGCCACCTAATTAACCCATGATGACATCTTTAAAATAGGGTTGAGGAGTAGGAGAAATAGACTGGGGGAGGGAAAGGGGAGAAATGGTCTGGGGAGGGGTAGTTCACATGAAGGAAACAAGAAAAAAGCTTATGGAGGAGAAGAGGAGGAAGGAATTGGGGAGTGAGTGAACCTTAATATCATCAGAATTGGCTCAAAGAAGGACTAACATACATACTCAAGTAGGTATAGTAATATATTTTTGCCCTGAGGGAGGGGAAGGAGGGAGGGGCAGATTGAGGGAGAGAGCAATAAAAAGCAAAACACTTTCAAGGAAGGTGAAGATGTTCTGCATTACTGCACAAGTATGACATATTGAATAACTAGTGATAATTTAAAGAGGTTGCATTGAATTCACAAAGGAACTGCTATATCTATGCCCCCATGTCTTTTCCTTCATTATCATACCAAGTGGGGCCATAGTTAAAGAATTAAAGTACAAATAAACTTCCATGGGGTTACTTAAAAAAGCATTTGAAAAAAATTAATTACAAAATTAACAATCACAGACTCATATTACAGTATGCTAAGAACAATTATATATGAAACTATCAATGTATGTATAGCTGATGAATTTATTATAGCAATAACATTGAAACTTATTTGTGACCTTTTCTGTAGTTTTTGTTTTCCTCTTAATGTATTTGTTCTCTTGATATTTTCTTTTCTTTTTTCTTTTTTTTTTTTTATATGAACCTCTGTCACTTGCATCCAGTGATTTGATGGTAATTATTTAGCAACTGGCTCTCTGGACCAGAAAATTAACACGCACACACACACTCACACACCCCACATGCTTTCTAAAGTTGTATTATACATTATTAATCTTCTGTTCATCTCCTTCTTAAGTCTAGACAATCACACAAACAATAAATCAATCCATGATTTGTAGCTTTTTACCACTTCTGAGGTGTAAATACTCACACAGAAATTTAATAAGTAGCTCTTGAGAACTGATTTGGAGAGGGGAGGATTCCATCTAGCTCTAGCACGCAACTTTCTCCTTCATCCTCATCCCTTCCCTGGCCAATACTATCTTTATGAAAATAAGCACTGGAAAGCAAATCAAAAAAACATGCCGCGTGGATTTGAAAATGAGTGTCATTTTGCCTTTTTTCTTTTTCACCTCTCTGCCAAGGGGCAGGAGGCATACTTTCCTATACATCTTCTGGACTTGTGATTCATCATTTTTTTAATCAGAATTCCGAATTTAGTGATATTTTCCTTTATGTTACTGTATTCATCGTATGCATCACTCTTCTGGTTCACCTCACTTCACTCTTCATCAATTCAAACAAGTTTTCCCAAAATTTTTTTGAATCACTTAATCAACAGATACTGTTGATTGAATATTTAACCTCCTTATATTTAGTCATTTAACCTCCTTAGCCTTCAGTTTCCTTATCTGTAAAATGAAAGGAGTGGTCTAGATGTTACTTGAAGTCATATATCTATATCTATAGATATCTATATCTATGTATATATCTCTATACACATATATGTGTGGGAGCATGTGCACAATGCCACAGGTTTGCTGGCAGAGAGAATTTAGCCAAGTCAGAAACCATGCATTTTGACTTTCTAACTGTAATACATATGAAGGAATGGAGAATGTGCTAGTTACTGGGATATAATTACAAAGAAAGAAGTAATCTCTTCTCCCAGGTTTAAATTCTAATGAAGAAGACAACAATAAAATAGATAGATGAGAGATAGAGAGAAATGTATGTATACATGCATATATATCCATGTGTGGATTTATATGTATGTTATATGTACATATGAATTATGTGTATATATGTTCACACATGCATATATCTACATATGGATATGTGCATGTTATATATTCAAGGATATGAATATATACCTTTATACATAGTACATGTACACATAATGTAAAATTAATATATCTTTATGAAGTTGTATATGAAAGGTAGTTGGATTTGAAGGGAAAAGCAATTGGTAGACTCAATAAGACATAAGACAATATTTAGGGACAGAGTGAAGAGAGTCTAGGAAATAACCTTGGGCAGGAGCCATAGTTAGGGGTTGTGACATGGATGATAAACCAGCAAAAAATCCTGAGGAGTGGTCAGACACATATGATGTGAAATAGGAGGATGTTCTATCATAAAAACCTGAAGAGGATGGGGGGATCAGCATTGTCAGATGTAGTAATAAATATGGAGACTGAGAAAAGATGATCTGATGTGGCAATTAAGAAATCACTGGGGGGTGGGGGGAGGGGCAGCCAGGTGGTACAGTAGATAAAGCACAGGCCCTGGATTCAGAAAGACCTGAGTCAAATCTGGCCTCAGACACTTGACACATACTAGCTGTGTGACCCTGGGCAAGTCACTTAACCCTCATTGCCCTGCAAAAACCAAACAAACAAAAAACCAAAACCATAATTTCTTTAGTTATTCACCAGATTGTGGGCTAAGATTGCCTCTATGTTTTGATATGACAAAAAAGTGTCACCATAAATATTTTCGTAAATATTGATTATTTCCCTAGTTCTTTTACCTCTTTGGGGTCTATATCTTGTAGTGATATCAGTGGGTTGAATATACATACATACATATGTGAATACACATTCACGCACACACACACACACACACACACACACATATATATATATATATATACACACACACATATACACGTATATAATTTAGTGACTTGTGTATAGTTCCAAATTGTTTTCCATGTTTGAACCTATTTTTATGTGATTTTAAAAAAAATTTGATTTTTATAATTCAGAATTAGATTTGAGAATTTCTGACTACATAAAGGTGAGGGAAAATGGAAATGAGAAAACAAATAACAAACTATTAAGGTTTGTATTATCTCATTTTATATGCCATACATAAATTTTATATAAAATAAATGGCTTCCCAAAAAACAACCTATCCTCAAATATGTTACTTTGGAAAATCATAGTGATAATAGCTGACAGTGACTGAGAATTATGCGAGAAATTATTTGAGATCCATTTATTTCAACAAACATATTTATGGGATCTCTAAAAGAATCAGTGCTTCACAGACCACCAATAAAGAGATAGAAACTTCCTAAGAGTCCTAACTCTTTCTGTCCATTTTACAGTGACATCTGAGAGACTGTAACATTTCCTAATATCATGCAGATAATAAGTGGCAAAGTTAAAAGCTGGACCCAAACTTTTTCACTCCAAAATTACCACATTTTAAATTTTCCTCTCTGACTGGTGAATTAAATCAAATTAGAAACTTACCTGAATTCTTGATCACCCATTTATGATGAGAGTGAAGAATTTATAGAAAATGATTTGACCCTAATCTCAAGAAAAGTGAACCATATTATAATATAGATTTTCTTGAATTTATGTGGGCTCCTAGAAAATTGAAGCTCTACAGGTAATATAGAGACAAGCATCATCCCTTCAGGGATGTTAGGAGGTCAATTTCTCACTGGCAAAATGAAGAACAGATATTCTAGATCTTATGAAGATAAACAGTTAGTTCTTCCCACACTCTTTGTTATTAGTGGTGCCAGATATAGAGAAAGACTGCTAAGTGGATGTTGCTGAGGGACTGACAAATCAGGCTGAAAGTAATAAGACAGGGTACAGTCAAAAGGACAGAATCTAAGCCAAATATTCTTGTTAGGCAGAATACAGTGAATGATTCAGAAAGCAAGACTGCAGTCCTATTTTTTAATGGGAAGGGGTCTGAAATAACTATTTTGGGAAATTTTGATAAGAAGGAAAAAACAGGCAAATCAGTATAAGGAATGCATACAGAAGAGAATAAACCAGCACATGGTGCCAATTACAGTGATAATAATAGCAAAATCAAGAGATAAGAAAATGAGACCCTAGGCAAAGAAAGCTCTGGTATACTTGATATGCTACTTAAAGCAAATAATGTAATGGTACTGGGCAATGCTTTCCTTATCTAGAAAAGAAAAATAAATTGATCTCTCCTAAATATTTATAAGCTAATTGGACATCATGGTTTTGAAAGAAAGGGCTTTGAAAAAAGTTATACATACAAATATATATCATATCATATATATATATGTGTGTGTGTGTGTGTGTGTGTGTGTAATGATCAGAGGAGATTGATATTATTAGTTCTCTCTTTTACTGGTAGTGGGCAAGATGCCTCACTTACCTCTGGTATACCTGCTATGTCCAAGTACAGCACAGGGCCTGGGCATGAGCAAAGTATTCTTACATTATTCCTACCTCAGTAAGGTGAATATTGGAGAAAGAAGTAGAAGTCTACAATTTCTGAGATCTACGAAGGAAGTTGTTATTTCACTAGCTGACACACACTATCTTCTGCCAAGGCACTTATAAGGGACTTTTTATGCAACTATAGACTTAGGGACTTTGGAAACAGATGGATAATTGAGTTTTAAGAAACAAAATACCAATTAAGATATTGTTTTCCATCACTGAGGTCCTAGAGTGTTATTGTTCTCTATCTGCTGGTTTAAACATGGTACTTTTTAAATTCCCCCCTTTAAATATCTTCTTTTGCTGCAAAAAATAACAGAAAGACTGGAAGAATGAAGTATAGATTCAAGAAATTATTTACACGTTTTTTGTTTAACCTCAATCCATTAAGTTGTTTCCTATATCAAATTTAGCAATTATCCAATAACTTTTGTAACATAGAAAACAATATGCTGAAAATATTAAACATAAAATTTGGGGCTCAATGAATTTTTATTAGTGATTTATTTTTCATTAGTGGAAAATTCCATTTAATTAAAAAAATTCCAGTCTTTTTTTTACTCCAGATACTTGACTAAAAACACTTCTTCCCTTGGTACTAAAATGAATCTATTTACTATACACCAAAAGATAGAACACCTGATTTTTTGGATAAAATGTGTGCATATTTAATTTCTCTAATAGTCTTTTGAAAGTACAATTTATGTTGTCTCTTAAACTTACTATTTTTTTCATCTATATATCTATCTCTTCTTAAAGACAATTATTTTATTTGCTGTTTAATAACTATTCATGTATTATTCTTCTGGACAAAACAGTTGCTTGTCTATAACCTTTGAATCCTGATCTAAACACCATTTGCTTCTACATGCCTAGCATATCTTAAGGTTAGAAGTATAGCTTATTACCATCTTTTAAATTTTAAAAATGCCACGTTTACATTGTTCCACAGAGACCTTATTCTCAAGTCACAATCATTTTGGGGAGGATAGCATGTTACAATAATGAAATCAAGTTCAGATACATAAAGTTAAACTTGTGGCATATGCCCCAAGGAATTTAAATCAAAAGAGATGGTTTAACATATGCCAGAATATCTATAGCAGCATGTAAAGTGAGAAAATATAGTGAGTCCCTATTGACTGAGAAAGTCTAAATGAACTCTGGCATGGGAATATAATGTCACCCTATCGTGAATAAGAAATGATGAATATGAGGAATTTAGAGAAATATGGGAAGACTTGAGAGATCTGTTTCTGGGGAAAATAAGCAGAATGAGGAAAATGTATGTGACTATATTGATAAAAATTACACAAAAGGGAGGCGGCAAACAGATTTGTAGCTAAGACCAATCTTGAGGGATTGATCATAGATTTAGAGCTGGGAAGAACATTAGGTACTACATAAAGGCTATCATCATTATCACCATCCATCTAATGGTTCAACTCCTTGATTCTTTCTTCATTGGGTAGGGTGCCTTTTTTGTATAAATTCCTAATTTCAGAGTAGGGGACTTCAGTACACACATATGCTTCCTTAATCACCCAACCTTTTTTAGTCAATCCATTTTCTTCTCATGATCTACCTCTCAAATTCAATTCAGCTACACATATAGATGATAACATTTAATCTTGACATCATCTAGTAAGAGTTAAGGAAGCACCACTATTTTTTAAAAACTGCTTTATGAAATGGCTCTTCTATTTACCTATTTTTAACAAGGAAAAACAATCATTAATGTTTTTATTAGTGTTGGTAAAAAAAAAATGCTGGGGGCAGAGCCAAGATGGCAGAGGAAAGGCTGTAACTCTCACAGCTCCCAAAAGATCCCTTCACAGACCTCCAAAAAATGCCATAAAACTACTCCTAGAGCAGCAGAACCTACAAAAAAACAGAATGAGATCCTTTTCTATTCCAAGACAGATTAGAAGTCCGTCAGGAGGGATTTGTTATAGAAGAAATCATGAGGGATGTTAAAAGGTTAAAATGTTTACATTCCTACATGGAAAAATGAATACTTCTAACTCTCAAGAACTTTCTCAGTATTAGGTCAACTGAAAGGAATATACATAGAGGACACATGTATGAATTGCATATGAAGGGATATCTGCAAAGAACCTATTTTTTTGTTTATCCTTGTTTTTTTTTTTTTTTGTGGGGCAGGCAGGGTGGGGTGGCTTATGTCTGGGGCTGGATGTGGGCTCAGGGTCTCCTGGGTCCAGGGCTGGTGCTTTGTCCACTGTGTCACCTAGCTGACCCATGATGACATCTTTAAAATAAAGGTAAGGGGTAAGAGGAATGCACTCAAAGAAAGGGAAAGGGAGAGGAGGAATGGGGTAAATTAGCTCACATAAAAGAAACAAGAAAATCTTATGGAATGGAGGGGAAGATGGGAAAGGAGCAGGGAGTGAGTGAGCCTTACTCTCATCAGAATTGGCTCAAAGAGGGAATAACATAAACACTCAAGTGGGAGAGGTAAATAAAGGGAGGGAAGATTTGAGGAGGGGGCAGTAAAAAGCAAAACACTTTTGAGGAGGGATAGGGTGAAAGAAGATAGAAAATGTAGTAAATATCAAGGGGAGGAAATAGGATGGAAGGCAATACAGTTAGCAATACTAACTGTGAAAGAACTGATGAGCAGGATGATAGAAGAACGTATGAAAAATGCAATCCATTTACAGAGAAAGAATTGATGGTATCTGAATACAGATTGAAGCATAATTTTTCTTTTGTTAGTTCCTTTTTCTAAAGGTATTTTGTCCCTTTTCTTTCACAACCTGATTAACATTGAGATGTTTTGCATGACTGCACTTGTATAACTTATATTGAATAGCTTGATTTCTTAGGGTGAGAAGGGAGGGAGGAAGAAAATTTGGAACACAAAGTTTAAAATAAAATCAATGTGAGTTGGGTAAAAGATTAAATAATAGTTCTCCTGAAAGGGAAAAAAAGTGCCTGAGGGGGATTAAAAATTCTGTAAATAGAAATTTATGTCCCCACTCCCAATGAAAGACAGACACAAAGACAGTTCAAAAGACTACCAAGTAGTTGTCCACAGAATTTTCCCCTTTTAACTTAGCTATTTATTGTTATTATTATTGCCATCATCACAGTTGTTTTTGTTCTTCTCCTCTTGCATGTTTTCTTCCTCCTTTTCCTTCTCTTCCTCTTCCTCCTCTTCCTTCTCCTCCTTCCTTTTTAATAACTGAAATATATCAACATCAGCATTTTTCCTTCAGAAATATAATTTTCACCTTTTTTCACACTTGCTAAATAGTGTTTATTTTCCTTTCATGCAAAACAAAGGAGAGATACAGTTCTTTATTTTTTTCTTTAGTGATAAAACTCAAATAGAAACACTGGCCCATATTTTGTGTAAGTATATGTCAACCTAGATTTCTTTCAAAACAAGTGATCTGCAGCTAAACTATAATGCTGTTTAGGGAACAGCTCTTTCTTTCCCAGTGTAACTCCAATTTTATCACATATTTATAAATTACATGAAAAAGGAGGCAATGTTACATGACATAGGTATCAGAAAGCATGGCTCTTTAAGGTTTGGAGAATGCCAATGTTACTGAGTACATGAAGTCTAATGTGAAGTAAATGGTAGTCATTGGCACAATTGGCATGTGTTATAAAATTATCTGTAACCATTTTCTATACTTTGATTTTAATAACTACAGTCTTGGTAATTTTCTGTCAGGTATTTTATAATTTTATCCAACTTTTAGATGTGGGGAAGGTTGTAGGGGACTAAGTGCTAGGCTTAGAACTCAGCATCTGGGTATGAATTCTGGTTCTGACACTCACTAACTATGTAAATAAATATAGGGCAAACTATTATATAACTCTAAACCTCTGTTCCTTATCTTGTTAAATGTGAATAAAAATGCATGCAATTTCTGCCTCCTAGAATTGTGGTGAATAAAGCATCATGTATATTTTGGGCTAATATCCAGTTGTTGAAAACGTGAGGCAATCTGTTTACCACCTCAGTGAGAGGGAAGGAGAGGGAGGGAAGAAGGGATAGAATTTAAAACTCAAAATTTTAAATAAGAATGTTTATTATTATTTTTAAAAGTGGGGAAAAAGGAAATTGTGAGGTAGCATAGTGAATAGCGAGCTTTTACTAGGCTTCAAGCCTAGCAGACATAGGTTCAAGTGCTCTAGTCAGAGGTGTCAAACTCAAAGGCCAACCTGTTTAAAACATAATTGAGGGGGTACAGCTAGGTGGATAAAGCACTGGCCCTGGATTCAGGAGGACCTGAGTTCAAATCCGGCCTCAGACACTTGACACTTACTATCTGGGTGACCCTGGGCAAGTCACTTAACCCCCATTTCCCTGTAAATACAAAAAAAATCCACAAAAACACACAAAACAAACAATTGGGGAGACAGAGCCAACATGGTGGTGACAAGTCAAGAAGTTGCCTGACCTCTCCTGAGCTTCCCTTAAAACAACATTAAATTAAGCCTCTAAACAGATTCTGAACCTAAAGAAGTTTCCATTCTGATTCTGGATACATTGCTTCTGTTTGTCCAAAAAGTTTTTAATTTCATGTAATCAAAATCATCCATTTTGTATTTAATAATATTCTCTCTTATTTGGTCATAAAGTCTTCTCCAGAGATCTGAGAGGTAAACTATTCCTACCTTTCCTAAATTACCTATGGCATCACCCTCTTTGCACTCTAGACATTTTTTAAGATGATAAGTTGCGGGGGCAGCTAGGTGGTACAGTGGATAGAGCACCGGCCCTGGAGTCAGGAGGACCCGAGTTTAAATGCCGCCTCAGACACTTAATACTTACTAGCTGTGTGACCCTGGGCAAGTCACAACCCCAATTGCCTCACCAAAAAAAAAAAAAAAAAAAGATGATAAGTTTCAGAGAAGGGGACCAACCAGCACAGGTAGAGAAAAGTTTCTTACCTGGGAGTTCTTTCTGTCAATAACTTCAGAGATTCAGCCCTTATCCCTATCATGTTGTTATTTTTGTTGTTGCTCTACTTTCTAACAGCAGGTGCAAGTAAGTATCATCTTCAAATGGGATCATCCTGGAACAATTATTTCCTTAGCCAGCTAAGAATGACATTTGTAGATAATCTCTATGTTTCTTTCTGTCTCATTCTTTTATTACTGATCATCCAAACTATACAATTCTATTACCCCAATAATTTCTCTCATATTTCCTTTCTCTTTCCATTTTCCTTATTGTATGTCCTGCATTCAACATGTGTTTAATCCTTCTGTCATATTAATCCTTTCAATTCATAATTCTGATAATGTCATTCCTACTCAAAAACCTTCAATGTCTCCCAGCTTCCCACTCAATAAAGGCTAAACTCTATGGCCTAGTGTTCAAGATTCTCTATAATCAGAAGCCAACATGCTTCTGTTTCTTTATTATGCTGATCCCATGATACTCCATAAAACATAATATACTCACATTTAATGTACTCTATGCAGTAGTACAATGTGTTTGTTGAACTGAATTCAATTTACTCAGGATCAGAGAGGTCAAATTCCTTAACCAAGGTAAGTTAGTTGTTTACTGGTAGAACTGGGACTAAAGCCGATATCTCCAGAACTTTAGTACATGACATTTATGGATTCCATACCACTTCATCCTGCTTCTGTTCCTTTTCTCAATTTCTTTACTCTGATACTTTTTCTTCCTTCTCCTAACTCCATCTATCAAAAGCAACTATTTCTCACAGGGATTGGAGCACTGTACCTAGAGTCAGGAAGATCAGATTAAAATTTAGTCTCAGCTCTATAGTGGTTGCATGACCCTTGGAAAAAAATCACATAACTGCTCTTTGCCTCAGTTTCCTCAACTGAAAAATGAGGATAATAACTGCCACTACCTCATAAGGTTATTGTTAAGATCAAATGAACCATTTGTAAAGCACTTAACACAGTCCCTGCCACATAGTAGAGGCTAAATACATGCTTATTCCCTTCCTCTTTGCATCCAGCTTTTGAAATACTAGCCATTTTTTAAAATGCAACTTACATCCTTCCTTCTTCATGGAGGTATCACTCATTACCTGGCCAACGGTAGTAACCTTTCCCTCTTTTCAACTTCAATCCTCGTATATATCCATTTGTACATTTACCCTGTTCTAACTTTTTTGTTATATTTATTTGTACACGTATATTATCTATTAGATTATAATATCTGTGGAATTTGGAAGAAATCATGCCTTAGTCATCTTTATATGTCAATTAGTACTTAGCATAGTACATAAGTCCATGCTCCATAAATATTATTCAATGGCATTGAATAGAAATAAATTGAAATAAACCTCTATCCCTCCCCCTTTCCCATTTTTATACAGTTGAAATATGGTTAAAATGATTGTCAGGACTGGTATTGAAAGGTAAAAGGACTCATAAACCATGTGGCCTGAATGCTCTGGTATGAAAGGAAGGAGAAGCAATCTCAATGGCATTGCCTTTGAGATAGTGATGGTATTCAGGAATTATGATTTTGTGCTTCTGAATCTCAAATATTTGCATTTTGTACTTCAGTTCACAACTGGCAAGTTTTATTACCTGAAAAACCCCAAGATCATAAATTTAGAGCTGGGAATGGCCCCTACTCTAGCATTTTCCTTTTATAGATGAGGGAAATGGGACATGTAGATGGTCAGTGTTTTGTCCAAGGGTATCAAGGAGGAAAATTCAGGATTTGAACCCCTTTCCCATGGCTTTTAATCTAGTTAACTTTCTACTATACCGGTGCTGTGCCTAAGTCATCTCATCACTCATTTGCACTGCCTGTTAAAAATCTATTCTATGGAGCAAATGAGATTATTCTTTCTACTTCCTGTGTTGGTCTGAGACATAGGAATTTATAATCAATTTGTGTGTATTGTTAGCATGATCTCTTTTGAGCAGTTATGAATATCACTGAGGAGTCCTATTGTATCTGAGGATTGATATCAGTACAGAATACAGAAATGTATCCTTTTCCATTTTGATTTTCTCTAAAAGGATCAAAGACCTCTTTGAACATATATTTGTATACATATACACATATGCTCAAAAATGTATATATATATACACACACACAAATATATATATAGATGCATATATAAACATATATACATATACACGCAGATATATACATGCATACACACATATTTAATGTTTTGCTTTATCATCATTAATAAAGTGTCATTGACCAATACTTTCTCTGTGGTTATATTTTCAAGGAATTTTTAAAATGAAATTTTAAAATGTGAAGGTTTTCAAACTGACATTGTTGAATGAGAGTAAAGGCTGTTTTGCCCGATTAAAAATAAATATAAAAAAAAAACCCAAAACCAAAAGACATCATGAGATCTTTGATTATCTTTTCTTTTTAGCCAACTCTGTGATGGTAAAGTAGTAATTGACCGAATTGGCAAGATGAAAAAGAAACAAACAAACAACAACAAAAACAAATAAACAAACACTGAAACTATAAGTATTGGTAGAGCCACAGATGGATAGACCTATTAATAACCTTATATAGTTGTGAATTGGTTCGACTATTCTGGAAAACAATTTAAATTTATGTGAGAAAATTATTGTATCTCCTAATTAAATAACATTTCTATGCTTTGACCCAACTACTGTGTATATTTCCCCAAAGTAAGTCAACAAAATGAATATAGGCTCTATAATGACAAAATATTCATAGTAGCACTTTGGTAGTAACAAAGAACTAGAAAACAAACCAAAAAAATAAGTGGCCTTTAATGGTAATGTGACAATTGGAGTGACGCCACCTGCTGGAGAGTTACTGTAGGAAAGCTCTGCCATGAGGAGAAGGCATCTAAGGGCAAGCCATCTGGCTTGGAAGGTCAGTTCCTTGGCATCAGGAAGTGACGTTTGCTCATGGGTACTGCCTATCAAAGCTACCAGCCAATTAGCTTGGGGCTGTGTGTTGGGGGGTGGGGGGGCAGGTTGTTTTGGTTTTTGAGGAGAGGCTTCTGGGAGGAAGAAGGAAGTGTTGGTCCTTTTTTGTTCCTGACCTCACCGTGGCAGGTTGGATGATGGGATCTCTTAGAAATAGTTAGATTTTTACCTTTCTCTCTGATCATTAGATTCTTATGTTCCTTAATAAATGCTTAAAAGTCTAAACTCTTGTTAAACATTCTAATTTATTGGCAACCACTCATTATAGTTTTAGACAGTATAGCTAGATAGCAACTTTACAGTAAATAGTTAAATAAACTATTATACAAATATAATGCCATAGTAATGAGAAATAGGAAAAAATCTATACAAAGATTTTATAGGAACATTAGAAGAAACAGTATTATAGTGATATGAGAAACTTTTAATAATTATAATGACATATTTGACATCCTTCAAAGTAAAATTTTCTTAGAAATGATACTTTTCCCTCCCAGAGTATCTTCTACCTGTTGTTATGGTTGTGGTTGTTTTTATTCTAATGTAGGTATTAAGATCGATCCCTCTCCCAATCAATAGATTTGCAATATCACTGTTATTGAAAAACATATTTTCATTCAGTAGTTTCCAATGCAGCCCCATCAGATTACTTTGTTATCTTTTATCTACTGCATTCTTTTTTAAAAAAATTTATTTATTTAGAATTTCCCCCCAGATACATATAAAATCAATATTTTTTTCACATTGATTTTTGTTTTTTTGTAGGACAATGAGGGTTAAGTGACTTTCCCAGGGTCACACAGCTAATTAAGTGTCAAGTGTCTGAGGCCGGATTTGAACTCAGGTCCTCCTGAATGCAGGGCCAGTGCTTTATCCACTGCTCCACCTAGCTGCCCCCTTTCACATTAATTTTTTAAAACTTTGTGTTCAAAATTTTCTTCCTCCCTCCCTCCTCACCCCTCCCTAAGAAATCAAGCAATTCAATATAAATCATACATATACAGTCATGCAAAACATCTTCACATTAGGTTGTGAAAGAAAAGAGACAAAATAACTTTAGAAAGAGGAACTAACAAATAAAATTATAGATCAATCTGTATTCAGATACCATCAATGCTTTCTCTGTTGAAGGTTTACATTTTTCATACCTCCTTCTGATAGCATCCTGCTCATCATTTCTTTCACAATTACTATTGCTAACTGTAATGCCCTCCATCCCGTTCTCTCCCCTTGATATTTAGTCTATTTTCCATCTTCTTTCTCCCTATCTCTCTTCAAAAGTGTTTTGCTTTTTATTTCCCCCTCCCCCAATCTGCCTTCCCTTTCTTCACCTCTCCCCCCTTATCCCCTTCCCCTCCCACTTTTCCTCAGGGGAAGATATATTACTATACCCACTTGAGTGTTTATGTTATTCCCTCTTTGAGCAGCCAATTTTGATGAGAATAAGGCTAACTCACTCCCCAACTCCTTCTCCATCTTCCCCTTTATTCCATAAGCATTTTCTTGTTTCTTTTATATGAGCTATTTTATCCCATTCCATGTCTCCCTTTCCCTTTCTTCCAGTGCATTTCTCTTACACCTTAACTTTATTTTGAAGATGTCATCATGGGTCAGATAGGTGACACAGTGGACAAAGCACCAATCCTGGACCCAGGAGGGCCTGAGCCCACATCCGGCCCCAGATATAAACCATCCTCTTCCACATAAAACAAGGATAAACAAAAAAATAAATATTTTACAGATACCATCCCTTCATATTCAATTCATACCTGTGCCCTTTAAGTATATTCCTTTCAGCTGCCTTAATACTGAGAAAGATCTTATAAGTTAAGAGAATTATCTTCCCATGTAGGAATGTAAACAGTTTAATCTTTTTTAAAAATTAAAAAAAAATAATATCCCTCATAATTTGTTTTTTCCTATTTACCTTTTTATGCTTCTCTAGGGTCTTATATTTGAAAGTCAAATTTTCTATTCATTTCAGGTCTTTTCATCATGAATAACCGAAAGTCCTCTTTTTCATTAAAGTCCCATTTTCCCCCTGAAAGATTATACTCAGTTTTGCTGGGTATGTGATTCTTGGTTGTAGGCCCAGTTCCTTTGCTCTCTGGAATATCACATTCCATGCCCTCAGGTCTTTCAATGTAGATGCTACTAGATCTTGTTTTATCCTTACTGCAGCTCCACAGTATTTGAATTCCTTTTTCTAGCTGCTTGCAATATTTTCTCCTTGACCTGGGAACTCTGGAATTTGGCTATAATATTCCTGGAGGTTTTCCTTTTGGGATCTCTTTCAGGAGGTGATCAGTGAATTCTTTCAATTTCTATTTTAATTTCTGCTTCTAGAATATCAGGGAATTTTTCCCTGACAGTCTCTTGTAGGATGGTGTCTAAGCTCTTATTTTGGTCAGCTACTACTTTCTGAGGCAGAACTTAAATTCAGGTCATCCTGACTCCAATTCTAACATTTTAGCCATTGTACCACCTAGATAGTGTCTTTGCACTTCCAACTTATTATGTCCCCAAATGAACTTATTAAATGTCCCTATCATGGTATAAGAATAACAATAATAACAACAATGATAATTATAATAATAATAATTATAGCTAACAATGATATAGTGCCCAGCACTATGTCCCAGGAACTATGCTAAGCACTTTAGAATTATAACCTCATTTAATACTCAACAACAATCCTGGGAGGTGGGTTAAATTATTATTATCCTTACATTACACAGTTGAGAAAACTAAGGCTGAGTTTGACTTGTCCAGTGTCACACAGCTAATGTATTTCTGAGTGAAGATTTGAACTCAGGGCTTCTTTAGTCGAGTTCTAGCACTCTATTCACTGCACCATCTCGATGGTTGCTTGGTATGTCGGAAATTACTATGCCCCAAAATGAAGTCATTATACCTCCCTGGTATGGTATAGTCAAAAAAGAACTGATTTTCATGTCAGGAGACCTGAATTTGAAGCCCAGATCTGCTTCTTCCTATCTGTAAGAATTTGAAGAAGTCACTTTACTTCCCCGTGTTTCAATTGCCCCATCTTTAAAGTGAAAGACTAAATTTATGGTCTTATGATCTGTTTCAGACTTCTCTATTTCTTATTTGAATCCACTTGCTTCTAAATTCTTCTGGAACTTTCATAGTCTTTTACCTCTTATACCATACTAAAAATAACCCCCTTCTTTCCATTCTTTTTCATTTCTCACATTCTACCATGTAATAAGTCTAGCTGATTATTCCTCTACAATTTCTCTTAAAAGCCTCTCCCATGTTGGTACCACTACCACCAACCTGGTCTATGTCCTAATCACCACTCACTTAGACTAGTACAATAGTGTCCTATCTAGTTGCCCTGTGTCAATATGCCAACACTCCAGTCTTTACTACCAGCAGATACAACTTCTTCATACATGTCTGATTATATATTTTTCTACTCAAATCCATTCAATAGATGAATGGTATCATTCAAATAAAATCCACATTTATTAACTTGACCTACAAATCCCTTTGAAATTTACTACCAAATTAGCTACCTTTTGAGCATTATCTCAAACTATTCTTCCCCACATACTCTCTGTTTGAGCCAAACTGTATCATTTGCCAACACTTGTATATATATCTGGAACTTTTTTGCTTCTTTGTATTGTCACTGAAATCTCCTTCCCAGCTTTGTCTTTGCCCCTTCAGATTTGACTCATGGTTATATACATATGAACATAGTCATTAAATATAAGCTTGTTTTGGAAATAGGGTCCTAGCATTTGAAGAGAATGGGAGAAAGTATCATGCAAAAAACTGAGATTGAGCTGTATTTAAAAGCAATAGGATTCTAAGAATCAGAGACAAAAGGGGAATGTTTTCTAAGACTGAAAAGACATAAAAACTGGAAGTGTAATAAATGAACAGAAAAAAGATCAGCTTGGATGGACTGTGAAATACAGACAGAAGAGTAATTTATATCCAATAGGTTTAGAGGGGTAGGATGGGACTAATTTTCTGGACAACTTGAAAAATTAAATGGAAGGCCTTATATTTTATTCTTAAGAATATAAGAAGCTGGGGGGCAGCTAGGTGGCACAGTGGATAGAGCACTGGCTCTGGATTAAGCAGCACCTGAGTTCAAATCCATCCTCAACAACTTGATACTTACTAGCTGTGTGAGCCAGGGCAAGTCACTGAACCCCAGTTGCCTCCCAAATATATATATATATATATATATATATATATATATATATATATATATATATATATATGAAGCTGGGGCAGTCAATCATTTAATCCATAAACATTTATTAAGTGTCCACTATGTGCCAGACACTGTTCTAAGTGCTATGGATACAAATAGAAGTAAAAAGGAGAAAAACAAAACAAAACAATCCATGCCTTTAAGAACTTACAATCTAATGGGAGAATACAACATGCGTAATGAAGCTGAAAAGTAAAAGGTGAGTTTTTGAGGGTCAGGGGAATGTACTTGGAATGGGGGCATGGTTGAAAAGTCCAAAGGAATTAAAAACAACAAGAACAGAGACAAAACAAAATTGTAACTGTTGGAAAACAGAAAGAAAATTGTAATGAGCCCATTTTTAAATAGATGCCTTGGGGCTCATGGTGCTGCCTTTAGCTAGAGGGTCCAATAAAAGGGGCAGGAATGTTAGTGAGATGTGACTACCAGACAGAAGCAGTTTTCCAAATAATGAGGTTTCTCAATGAGGAGCTTCCTAAAAAAGAAAGGCATGATGGATAAGTTCAAAGGTGGTGTAGCCAAATTCAAGAGATTTATGAAGGTAAGAGCATCTAGGCTTGACAACTGCTATTCTGATTTGTTTTGCCCTATTGTTAGATAAGTGGTATTGTCTAAGATTTAAGGGTCCTTACTGTGTGTGGTTGCTCATGAAAATATCATCTAATCTGCGGGTGCCTTGTCTTATAAGTAGATGTTTGTGTTGTACCTCAATGCATTAGGTGAGGGCTTAAGAACTAGGGGAGTGGAGTGGATAGAGTCACTTTATGCTCCCTCAATACATTTACCACTAGTACCCAGAGAGTTTGTGTGTGTGTGTGTGTGTGTGTGTGTGTGTGTGTGTCAAGCCCCATTTTGGTCCTCTATGTATGTTTATTTATGGTCAGGCTTCATTTGAGGGGTGATATACAAATATATGGTTTGATGTTAGTCTGTGGTTATCCCACATCCCAATTCATTTCACTACATCATTGCATCCAATTCATTTTGGATGTTGTTCATGAGTGTGTGCCTGTGTGTGGTCCTATATAGAGATGATTTGTATTTAGTTCCTCTGTAACTTCGAAAGTTGCAGTGTTAATGGATACATAAGATTTTTGGGGGGTGGGGGGTGGGCCTGGGCAATGAGGGTTAAGTGACTTGCCCAGGGTCACATGGCTAGTAAGTGTCAAGTGTTTGAGGCCAGATTTAAACTCAGGTCCTCCTGAATCCAGGGCTGGTACTTTATCTACTGCACCACCTAGCTGTCCTGATACATAAGATTTTAAGAATAAGTTTGAAAAGATCTTCCTCATCATATGTTCTATAAACCTTTGTACTTGTCTCATGTAATGATCAAATTTTATTTTATACAGTAGTTATTTGTGCATATTCCATAGCCCCTTTCTAGATTATTAGTTGACTGAGAGCAAGATCCTTTGGTGATAAGAACAGTGTTCATTGTCTTCCCATAATGTTATTATTTTTTCCCTAAAAGGCAAAGGGGAGCTAGGTGAGGCAGTGGATAAAATGTCAGGCCTGGAGTCATGAAGACCTAATTTCAATCTGACCTCAGACATGTACTATCTGTGTGACCCTAGGCAAGTCACTTACCCCTGTTTGCCTCAGTTTTCTTATCTGCAAAATAAGCTGGAGAAAGAAATATGACAAACCATTCCAGGACCTTTGCTAAGAAATATCAAATGGGGTCACAAAGAGTTAGATATAACTATATGACTGAACAACGACAAAACGGCAACAAAGCTGTCCCTATGATTTGTCTCATTTCTTCACTGCAGTTTTCTCTCTTTACTCCCTCAATGAAGTTTCCTGTTCAACAAAGGAAATAAAAGGTTCCACCTATCTGAAGATGGGGCCCTTCCAACTCTGCAGATATCTGCATAACATATGAGTCACTAGACTGCCCTGTCAACCACACATATTTCCCTGAGGAGAAGAGGGGGACCCAGTCCCAGGAAGCAAAGTACTACTATATTAATATCGAATAACTTTGCCGTGTTAGGGCAAAAGAAATCTTCTCTTGTTCATGGTTCAGTGACTGACAAAGACTCACTTTGACTTAATATCAGACCTGAACCTAGGTCCTAAAATTATTCTGGCCCACAATATCCTGTCCATAATACTGTAAAAACTTATCCATGTTTTTCTATTAGTACTACATACATGGTAGGAGATAGTGCCCAAATAATATATATATATATATATATATATATATTTTAATGGCAATCATGTTCTGATTTAGACCAGCCAATGGAACATGTTTTGGAGCATCATATTGTCACACATTTAGATCTAAAAGTGGATTAGAAGCTATAATTAAGTCAAATTTTCTTTTTCTTTTTTTAGATTTCTTTATTTAGAGTTTTCCCCATTACATGTAAAAAATAAATTTTTCACATTTATTTTTTTAAAACTTTGCGTTCCAAATTTTCTTCCTCCCTCCCTCTATACCCTAAGAAATCAAGCAATTCAAAATAAGTTATACATGTGCAGTCATGGAAAACATCTCCATGTTAGTCAGCTTGTTAAAGAAAAAAGACAAAATGCATTTAGAAAGAGGAACTAACAAAAGAAAATATGCTTCAATCTGTATTCAGATACCATCAGTTCTTTGTAGATGGATTGAATTTTTCATAGTCCTTCTGATAACATCCTGCTAATCATTTCTTTCACAATTACTAATGCTAACTATATTGCCCTCCATCCATTTCCTCCCCTTGATATTTACTCTATTTTCTCTTCTTTCACACTATGCCTCCTCAAAAGTCTTTTGCTTTTTAATGCCACCTCCTTTAATGCCACACTATGCCTCCTCAAAAGTCTTTTGCTTTTTAATGCCACCCTCCCTTCCTTCACTTCTCCCCCCTTATCCCCTTCCCCTCCTACTTTCCCTCAAGGCAAGATATATTATTATACCCCCTTGAGTGTGTATGTTATTCCCTCTTTGAGCCAATTCTGATGAGAGTAAGGATCACTCACGTCCTACTCCTTCCCCATCTTCCCCTCTACTCCATAAGCTTTTCCTTGTTTCTTTTATGTGAGCTACTTTACCCCATTCCACCTCTCCCTTTCCCTTTCTTTGAGTGCATTCCTCTTACCCCTTACCTTTATTATAAAGATGTCATAATAGGTCAGCTAGGTGACACAGTGGACAAAGCACCAATCCTGGACCCAGGAGACCCCAAGCCTGAATCCAGCTTCAGACATAAGCCACTACACCCTGCCTGTCCAACAAAAGAAAAGGATAAAAAAAATAAATATTTTACAGATAACCTCCCTTCATATGCAATTCATATATACCTGTGTCCTCTGTCTAAGTGTATTCCTTTCTGCTGCCCTAAAACTGAGAAAGTTCTTATGAGTTAGAAGTATCACCTTCCTACGTAGGAATCTAAACAATTTAACCTTTTAATATCCCTCATGATTTCTTTTTACTATTTACCTTTTTATGCTTCTCTAGGATCTTGTATTTGAAAGTGAAATTTTCTATTCAGTTCAGTCTTTTCATCATAAATACCTGAAAGTCCTCTTTTTCATTGAAGTCCCATTTTTCCCCCTGAAAGATGATACACAGTTTTACTAGGTAGGTGATTCTTGGTTGTAATCCCAATTCTTTTGCCTTCTGGAATACCATATTCCATGCCCTCTAATCCTTTAATGTAGAAGCTTCTAGATCTTGGGTTATCCTGACTGTAGCTCCACAGTACTTGAATTGTTTATTTTTAGCTGCTTGCTATATTTTTTCCTTGACCTGGGATCTCTGGAATTTGGCTATAATATTCCTGGAGGTTTCCGTTTTGAGATCCCTTTCTGGAGGTGATCAGTGGATTCTTTCAATTTCTATTTTACCTTCTACTTCTAGAATATCAGGGCAATTATCCCTGAAAATTTCTTGGAAGATGATATCTAAGCTCTTATTTTGATCATGGTTTTCAGGTAATCCAATGATTTTTAAATTATCTCTCCTGGATCTATTTGCCAGGTCAGCTGTTTTTCTAAGCAAATCAAATTTTCTTATTTTGAAAAAAATACCAAAGTCTTCTTGTAAATTCATTATTACCATATTTCCCTTCTAAATTGGAGGCTGTCTGGCATAATGGAAAGATTACTGGATCTGAACTCAGAAGATATGAGTTCTCAGACCTGTTGTGGTACTCATTCCTTGTGTGGTCTGGCATAAGCTATGTGATCTTCCTGGGCCTGTTTCCTCCTCCAAAATACAAGGATTGTGGGAGTTGGATTAGGGGCTGTCTGAGGTCACTTTCAAGGCAGACAAATGCTGGATCTAACCTGTCCAGAGAAGATTGTTAAACCTCCAGTTTGAACATTTACAAAGAAAACAGCAAATGCTACAAATCAGTACTCAGTTTACTGTTTTATTGATTATGTTGAATTAAGAAAGTGATAGGGAAATGTGAATATGCAGATTTACCTTAGAAATTTATTCAGTTTTTTCAAAGAGCCAATTGTTAAACATTTACCAATACACTCATGCTTCCATTTCTAAATCCTACAAATTATTAAATTAAATAATTATACTGTAACAATATGTTTGTATATATATATGTGTGTACATATGTATATACATATGCACATGTGAATGCATATGTACAGACATATATACATACATACATACATACATACATACATACATACATACATACATACATATATATATATATCCACCAGATTTAATGAGGGCAAAGGACATTGACCCTCCAGTCATGTCTTTGTAGAATTGTGAAAGCAAGTCTGGTTGTCAAAGGTTACATCTAATTTTGTGTTTTATATATTGATGTCTTAAGCCATCATAGATATGGTGATAATTGATTTTAATAGGATTTAATTTTTTATTTTACTTTATTTCACTTTTTATTTACTCTTTAAAGTGTTTACCTTATTATAAGTCAAAAGAATGACAATAGTTTATGAAGTCATCTTGGTGTTTTCAGTTTCAGTTGTGTTAGACTCTTCATGACCCATTTTGGGGGTTTCTTTTCAAAAATACAGGAGTGATTCGCCATTTCCTTTTCCCTTTTTATAAATGAGGAAACAGGCAAACAGGGTTAAGTGACATGTCCAGGGTCAGAGAGCTAGTAAGTCTCTGAGGCCAGATTTGAGCTTGTCTTCCTGATTCCAGGCACAGTATTTTTTCCTCTGTACCCTAAATATTCCCAGAAGTCATCTATTCTATATCAATTCTCATATTTTCTAGAGATTTTAAATAGCACAGAAATAAAATAACATTAATTTAGACATCTTCTGTTTACAGTTATGTTAATTTGAATAGGACTGTGAAATAGATGTTTTTTTTGATGTGGAAAAAAAGTTTGTACGATAATAATATATATCAATGCACAAACAGTTATTAAGAAAATATCAGGTATAGGCACAATGCTAGGAAATTTAGACAATGATTTCTTTAAAAATCATTACTTAAGGCACAATGGATAGAGCACCAGCCCTGGAGTTAGGATTACCTGAGTTAAAATATGGCCTTAGACACTTGAATCTTACTAGTTGTGTGATCCTGGAAAGTCACTTAAGCCCAATTGCCTTACCCCCCAAAAAAATAAATATTTAAAGTGAGCTTAGATTGTAGTGGGAGAGATAAGTATCTAAATACAGAAAACATAAATATAAAGTGAACCAATTCAAATAAATATGAAATAGCTAAATATAAGTTAGTTTGGGAGCAAGAACAATTGCATGCAAAAGATGATGCTTGACCTACATCTTAAAGGAAAAGAAAGACTCTAGCAGGTAAAAGCAAGAGGTAGGAGACCATTCATGGCATTTAGAAGGCCATTTACAAAGACATGGAGATAGGAAGTATCATGTTCCAGATACAAATGAAATTAAATTATGCATTGCAACCCTACTCCTATTTAAGTAACAACTCATATTTCTATTTGTTGTTCAGTCATATCTGACTCTTAGTGACTCCATGGAAAAAAGATACTGGTGGCAGCTATGTAGCGCACTGGATAAATCACTGGCCCTGGATTCAGGAGGACCTGAGTTCAAATCCTGGCCTCAGACACTTGACACTTACTAGCTGTGTGACCCTGGGGAAGTCACTTAACCCCCATTGCCCTACAAAAAAAAAAAAGATACTAGAATGGTTTGCCATTTCCTTATCCAGTGGATTAAGGCAAATAGAGGTTACATGACTTACCCAGGAACACACAGTTAGTAAATATCTGAGGCTGGATTTGAATTCAGTTCTTCCTGAACCTAGAATTAACATTCAATCCACTGAGTCATCTAGTTGCCCCATATTTATATAGCACATTACAATTTATCAAGTTTTCAACTCATAACAACCCTGGGAAATTCAATCATTTCAATAAACATTAAGAGCTTATTATATGCCAAGAACTATGTTAAGTACTGAAGTTATTAATACAGATATTATCAATTCCATTTCACTGAGACTCATAGAGTTTAAGGAACTTCCTCATAGTAACACGGGAAGAATCAGGGTTAAATTTCATACCTAAGGCTTCTGAGTTCGTAATCAGTTGTATAGCACTTACCTTTGAATAATTGAGATGGAATTTAAAAATAGTAATTCCTTAAAGAAAATTATTGTTGAGACAAACCATCAGATTATAAACTCCTTGAGAGCAGAGATTGGCTTTTTCCTTTCTTTGGATCCCTGGTACCTATTCCTGGAACATAGTAGGCACTTAATAAATGTTAGTTAAGTAATCAACAGGTCATTTTTCAATCAAGCACTTAGAAGACCTATATTTTACACAGCATTTGGCTTCCCACAATGGGGAGTAACAGGATCTCACAAATAGTTGTTTTGTATTATCAAAAGATTTGAAGATAATGATCCAGCCTTATCATGTTATGTTTACCCCATAGAGAAAACTCTGTCTAGGTACCTTATCAGTTTCCACAGTGAAGCCCCAGGTATTTATAATTTCATGCTTACTTTGGTGGTTGTGTTCTATCCAATACTAGGGAACCCTCAGGCAGAAATACAATTTATGTACATTGAAGAGACCTGTTCTAACTATCTCCTGGTCCACTCTTCTGTAAGTGACAGCTCTTCATTTTCTTAGTATGTGAGAGGAGGAAAGTGGGGAGCTTCAGCTGGTCAATGTGAATTTATCCATTTAGTATGTTGGCTGGAGCTTAGACCAAGGAAATGTCTGTCTTCTTCTTGGGTCATTTCAATGAACTCTAAACAAGTGAGGTAATTACACGAGATAATTTGTATACATGTATACATGTATTACTCATGACTAAAGAAGGACTAAAACCATATATATTAGTGTGACCATTACAAAAGTTTTGCACCCCTGGCTTCTCCCAAAGCTAGGCAGCTTTTACTTAAACTATCAGCACATCAGCAATACTTGGAATTCTTAGACACAGCTCAGATGCCTAAACTTAATGTTCCTGTCAGTAGATCCCATGAGCAGTGAGGGAACTATTACATTTACTCCCTTCTAGTAGGTCAGAGTAGTCATGTCAGTTGTGGAAATTTGTGATCCAGATGGCACAGTACATAGAACACTTGAGTCAGGAACACTGACTCCCAAGTTCAAATCTGGTTTTGTGACCTTGGGCAAGTCATTCAACCTCTTTCTGCTACGATTTTCTCAAGTGTAAAATCAGGATAATGCTAGTACCTCCTTTGAGGGTATAAATTTAGTACAGTGCCTGGCATATAACATATATTATATAAATCTTATTATCATTAATTATTACTATTTTATGCTACCTCCTTCTCCTCATTATCATGATTATTATTAGTATCATCCAGGTCAGTAAATTTGGTTGCTGACTCTACATCAAAAATCACCTGGCGATAATATGGAATCCAATTCCAATTCTCCTACTCTCCAAACTTCCTTGATGTCATCTCCGCTCTGGCTAAACCTCCAGTCTCTACTGCCTCCTTTGAGGTTCATAACCTTTTCTAATCAGTTTCCCCTTTATTTTCCACTCACAGAAAAGTGGCAAAAGGGAGAAATTGGACTCTCTACATCCCAACCACATTCCCTTTTCTCCTATACCTCCTTATTCCTATTCTGGACAAGAGAGCATACCTCCAACACTTACGGGTTTTTTTTTTTGTGTTTTGTTTTTTTTTTGTGTTTTTGTTGTTTTTGTTTTTTAATCTCAACCCAAGGGTACTCAAGTACTCTGTATACTGTCTCACCTTTATGGAGTAACACTGCATGTGCCCCTTTCCAAATGCTTGTTCTATATATCATCTATCTATCTATCTATCTATCTATCTATCTATCTATCTATCTATCTATCTATCTATCTATCTATCTATCTATCTTTCTATCTCCATCTATCATCTGTATGTCTATCTATATGTATATATTTTTGTATAACTGTCTTGTACATATTTTATATATGCTTACTTAAAATGAGAGAAGTTGGTGATCAGGTACAGGGAGCTTAGGTAATATAATTCCCAGGCAGAAAAGACTGGGGATACTGCTCCTGGAGGCCCTACTACTCAATAAGGGTTGTGCTTAGATGTTATGCACCTGGTCCTGCTCTGCTAACCATGGTTAAAAAAAATGCCTTTTTGTATTGGGCATAGAGATGGAAAAGGCATATAATCCAAAGCAATAATAAGTCTCTTCTCTGCCTCTTCTTCCTTTGAGAGAAAGTTGTGATGCAAATCTCTAGCTTGTATCAGCTAAACTCTAAATGCCTGTTTACCAGCACTATTCCGATTCTCCACCTTTGCCCAATCATATCTGTATGGATATATTTCCATCTGCATGCATGTTATCTTCCAGGAAGTAAACTCTTTGAAGGATTATTTCAATTGTGTCCTTATTTCCCTCAAGTTGGTGGGAAGCCATCAAGTCCTCTACTTCTGACTCATACTGGCTGAGGACCTTGAGGAAGTCACTTAATATCTCAATGTTCTTGGTAATTCTCTAAGTTTATTAGTTATAGATCAAGTGGTGATCTTCATTGATAAAGGGACAGTAACCACCTGGGAGTTCCCTATACAAAGGAAATCACAAGTCCCCAATCTATCTAAATTTATTGGCACATAGGAACTGCTGAAAAAGACTGGATGTTTCAATTGATGCAATTAAAAGAATGCTCTAATTTCTACTATCTGTACAAGTCTACCAAAATGCAAATAATATGAAGGTATTATAATTTTACTTTAAAAAATTTTATCCTAAAAGTTTTATTTTATTTGCCTTATAAATTAAAAAATACCACAGTACATGACACATCTTGGTTCTTTTTAAATTCTGGTACTTCTAGTTAGTAAATCCTTCTTGGTTGGTTAATTGATTGATACAGTTGAGAACATCGAGCTCATTTTTTTTCTATTTCTCCCTATGCTATTGGTGCATATTGAACAGGGTGTTACATATAGATGAGGAGACTGAGACACTGAAATTTTAAATGGCTTGTCCCAAATCACAAAGCTATAGTATTATGTGGCAGAATCTATATTCAAATCCAAGTTCCCTGATGCCTGAACTAGTGCTCTTTCCATTCCACTATTACTATAGCATACTACAAGTGTACACACAATACCATCATTTCAATGACTCTACAAATACTTCATGAATGAATGTTATCTTAATTTCTGATGCTTTGTATACTTCAAAAAAAATCTACCCATGAATAATAGCTCACAGAATAAGCTTCTCCACCCCCCAACAAAGTTCAATCTGGTCTCTTTCCAATTTAAAAAAATAATCTTTGCTGAATGGAATTGAATTAATACAAATAACTGAGATATTTCCATTTTCCATTTTGTAAAAACTTTAAGGGTCCTTGACTTAAGGTATCATTATTTTTACTTCTACCTGGATCTTTTATTATTATCTCTGCTGGAATCAAGGAGATCATTACTCTGGTACTCCAGTCTTTGTGATGGTGAATATTGAACTAAAGGATGAGAAGTGATTTATGGGTGAAGCACTTTCTTCTAGGTAGCTTATAATTTCTTCTCCCAAGTCTCTTTCATTTGAAATTTTCTGCTTTTCATCTCAACCTAAAGGTGAATATTTTGAGAGCTTGAGAAAAATCAATTGTGCAGCTTTTATTAAAACTTATAGGAGCATGGGAAAAATGCATTTTTCTACTCTTTTGAAAAGGTCTCTGGCATTTATTTGCACTCACATTACTCAAGGGCAGCCGAAGTTATAATCCTCAGTCTTGGCAGGATCGCAACCCTCATTAGAGTAGGAAAATCAACATGAATTTGAAGAAAAATTTTCAAGTAATTTGAAAGTTAGAATGATGTATACATAACAGTCTAAGGAAGCTATCAAAACAATCCATGCTTTAGGTTGTAAAGGTTAAAATAATGTTTTCTTGAGATTTCCAATGGTGTTCTTGCCCATTAAAAAAAATACCTATGTGGAAGTCATCAAAGATTGTATTTCTGAACATAGGCCTAACATCAGAAATGTTTAGCTCAAATCTTCTCTTTTGACATTTTAAACAATTTTCAAGTATTTAAGAGCCTACTATGTGTCAGATATTAAGTGCTGGGGTACAAGGACAAAAATAGATACAGCTCCTCCCCTAAAGGCTTTTCCTGTTATTCTGGAACTGAATATGTACATATACAAATATACATATATACATATACATATATACACACACAAATACAGCCACAGATACAAGATAATTGAGAGTGGGAGGAAGCACTGATTTTATTTTTGTCTAGACCCTGGGATGACTTGAGCATATTTTCCCAGTTGCATTTTACATGATTCTTTTTCACTCGTTCTCCATGTTAGACAAATGGTGATATTTCCCACACTTGCCATTCTATTTCCTGTCTCAGGCCTTTTCTAGATTGTCCTATATGCCTGGAATGCCTTCCTTTTTATAATCATAAAAGTATTTTATTATTTTCTAGTTACATGTAAAGATAGTTTTCAACATTTGTTTTCATAAGATTTTTAGTTCCAAATTTTTCTCCCTCCCTCCCTTCCCTACCCCCTCCCCAAGACAGCAAGCAATCTGATGTAGGTTATATATGTACAATAACATTAAACATATTTATGCATTAGCCATGTTGTGAAAGAAGAATCAGAACAAACAAGAAAAAAACCTCAAAAAAGATAAAACAAAACAAAAAACCCACAAAAGGTAGAAACAGTATGGTTGAATCTGCATCCAGATTCCATAGTTCTTTTTTGTGAATGTGTAAAGCATTTTCCATCTTGAGTCCTTTGGAATGATCTTGGATCATTGTATTGCTGAGAAGAGTTAAGTCTATCACAGTTGATCATCACACAATGTTGTTGATACTATGTACAATGTTCTCCTGGTTATACTCCACTCAGCATCAATCAGTTCATGTCTTTCCAGGTTTTTCTGAAATCTGCCAGCGTATTGTTTCTTACAGCACAATAGTATTCCCTTACATTCATATACCACAACTTGTTTAGCCATTCCCCAATTGATGGACATTTTCTCAATTTCTAATTCTTTGCCCCACAAAAAAACAGCTATAAATAATTTTGTCCATATGGGTCCTTTTCACTTTTTTATGATCTTTTTTGGATAAAGACCTAATAGTGTTATTGCTGGGTCAAAGGGTATGCACAGTTTTATAGCTCTGTGGGCATAGTTCCAAATTATTCTCCAGAATGATTGGATCAGTTTACAGCTCCACCAACAATGCATTAGTGTGGAATGCCTTCTTGATTCAACATTACTTTGTAAAATGTCTAGTTTTGTTCAAAGATTTAACTTAGGTCTAACTTCCTACTTTCTGATGCCCAAATATTGGTAGTGGGCTTTACCTTGTCAAGTTATATTATATTTTATTTATATATTTATATTTATTTATTTATACTTATTACTATATTTAAATGTTATATAATCTTACTTAGTATCTTATTAGATTTTCTTCTCCTTGTCTTTGTAGAACCATGCCTTCTACATAACAAGTGCTTAGTAGACATCATTCAATTGGATTGAATTGATGTCCCTGTACCTTTCTTTGTGCTATATTATAAATCCAATTCAGAGATAATGACCATCACCATAGTTATATATATATATATATATATATATATATATATATATATATATATATATATATATATATATATATATATATATATATACTCTATGAATATAGTTACACATTAATATGTGTTATAAATATTGGCATTGATTCACATGATAAATACATATGCATATAAAACTATTTTAATATAAAAACTGTCCAACATAATCTTGGATGTTTTATTTTAGTAGCTTAAAAACATCCTTTTAATTAGGGGTACATAGAGTTCAGCAGACTGACAAAGGGTCCTATGACACAAACCTATGACATCCCCATCTAGGGCTACAAAGTTTAAAAAAAAAAAAAAGAACAGTTTCTCCCTATCATTAAAAAGTCAACATTCAACAGATTGACTGTTGCCAATTTTTTTTTTATTAAGATATTTAAATATCTTCTAAGATAGAGGTAAGTGGATTATTTTTGCTGGTTTTTGTAGTTGTCATGGTGCTTGACACATAAGGCTTTTAGGTCCAATGATTCCCCATTAACTTCAATGTCATTTCTTTGTCTGACTTTACCACTTTGAGTTCTCAATATAGCTACATTGAGCTGCCTGAATCACAATCCATATACCTTCTGTGTCTATGTCACTGACCCATAAATTTGGCATGTGAAACCAATGACAAGTCTTATTAAAACTCAATCCAATGGGGGTATCATTTGTCTGTCCCTTCATTTGTGCCTGTTCTATTTTAAATTTAAATTTATTCACTATGGACCATATGATGCCCTATCATGGGGAACAAGGAAAAAGGAAGAAAATCTGTGGAAATCTACTTTAGGAAAGCAAGAGGGCAATTTACTACACAGCATGCCCTCCAATATGCACAAACAAGAACTTGTCATAGCCATCTGTAGTTGTGTTTACACAAAGATACATGCCAGCCAGAAACCAGAGGAAGTCTTGCTGGATTAATGGATATGTGGAAGCAGAGTATGTGTTTGCAAAGAATGCAATGGCTATAGCATACACACGCAAGTCGATTAGTAAGTGTGAAGAAACTTGGAATTGAGAAAGCTTTTGCTACTGAATATATGTACATATATAAATGTCTATATATGTATGTGTATATCTATAGATATGTAATGTTTTTTAATACATCAAGAAGATATGGGGTGGTCATAGCTGGCAACAGCTCAGTGGGAAAGAAAATGTTTTGTATGTTTTGGGTTTGATGCCTGGAAACTCTAAATTTTCAAGCATGGTACAAATACCCCAAATAGACACCCAATAAATAATTATAGAATTAATTAATGTTATCTTTGCAAAAAAATGGTTCAGGAATAGCTATACCCTGTTGTATGGCTGTTATCTAGTTTTAGTCAGTGTGTGTTTGTTACTGATTGAGAGTTTCATTTGCCTGAGGCAGTATATATTGTAGCTTTCAATAGCAGATGATCTTAGGCCATGTGGGTGTCATAGTATAATAGAAGTGATTTAAAGTTAACATGTCTGGCTTAAAGGGAGAGTGGCCTTGTGACTGGAGAGCTGACCTCAGAGTCAGGAAATTCTAAGATGAGTCTTGACTGACACACAATGACTATGTGGTACTAGCCAAGTGATTGAAATACTCTTGGTGTGCCCAGGCAATAACCCAAGAATCCTAAAAGCAAACTAGTACTGAGCTGCATTGGTAGAGAGAACTAAATCACTTAGGTGTTCCCTAAACTCATTAAATCACAGCTTCAATAATCAAGACACATATATGATGTGCCTACTATGTACAAATGTGCTAAGTGCTAGGGATACAAAAAAAAAAAAGGTCAAAAGACAATACCTGCCCTCAAGGAACTTACCATCTATAGGAGACACAACATTCAAACAACTATATAAAAAGCAAACTTTATACAGGATAAATGGGAAATAATTAAAAGAAGCATAGCACTGGAATTAAAAGGGGTTAAGGAAGTCTTGCTGTAGAAAGTGGGATTTTAGTTGGGACTTAACGGAAACCAGAGAGGTAAGTAGTTAGAGCCAAAGGGGGAGAACATTTAAAGTATGGCAACAGGCAGAGAAATTGCCTGGAGCTGAGAGATAAAGTGTTTTGTCCTGTTCATGGAGCAGCCAGGAGAATGGTGTCACTGTATTGAAGCATATATTTTGGGGAGTAAAGAATAAGAAAACTGGAAAGATAGGAAGGGACTATGTCATGATAGGTTTTGAATGTTAAACATGATATTTCATATTCTTTCCTGGAAGCAATAGGGAGTCACTGGAGTTTATTCAGTATTCAGACTTGTGTTTTAGGAACATCACTTAGGTAGCTGAATGGAGGATATAATAGAGTGGGTGGACACTTGAGGCAGGCAGATACACCAGCAGGCTGTTGTAGTAATGAAAAAAATGAGGTGATAAGTGCCTGTACCAGAGTCCTGGCAATGTCAAAGAAGGAGGTGTAGTTGAAAGATGTTGCAAAGGTAAAATCAGCAAACCTTGGAAACAGCTTAGATATTGATAGTGAAGAGTCTGGGCTGACTCCAAGGTTGCGACCCTGAGGGACTGGGATGGTAGTGTTTCTCTCTGTAGTAATAGATAAGGTAAGAGTTGGGGAGTATTTAGGGGGAAAGACTATGAGTTGTGTTTTGGACATATTGAGTTAAGATGTCTACCGGATATCCAAATCAAGATTTCTGAAAGGCAGTTGGAGATGTGAGATTGGATGTCAGCAGAGAGACAAGAGAAGGAAATGTAGATTCGAGAATTGTCAGCACAGAGATCCAATGACTTTTTCTTTCCTCAAGTAGTTAGATAATGTTAAATCTCAAGTCCGAGTTTATTTTCCAAGTTTTCTTATTTTCTCTCACTTTTGGGGGGGGAGGTGGTTTGAAACTTGATTTGGTACTTATCTTCACATGATGATTACATCACCCGCCATAACAGTTCTCGTTAATACTTTAGTACTTTTTCTTGGTAATATATGGATGACCTTGAATGAATTAATAATGTAAAGCATAATAAAAGCATCTATAGGAACAGCTATGTGGCACAGTGTATAAAGCACCGGCCCTGGATCCAGGAGAACCTGAGTTCAAATTCAGCCTCAAACACTTGACACATACTAGCTGTGTGACCTGGGCAAGTCACTTAACCCCCATTGCCCTGCCAAAAAAAAAAAAAAAAAAAAGCATCTATAAAATGCTATGTGCCAGACTGTATGCTAATTTCTGAGGATACAGATACAAAAAGTAAGACAGACTTTACCCTCAAGGAGATTATATTATGTGTAGGAAGAGACAAAATGAAGAGGGAATTATTTTGATATTGAAAATTACATGAGAGGGTGAGATAAAGGGCAATTGATGGAGAAGCAGGGATGCAGAACACCAGGATAATGGCTAGATGGTCAAATCAGAAATGAAAGATGGAACACAACAATATGGCATGCTGATGACTGGAGGGCATTACTGTATCAAAGGGCACTTAGTTATGATGAACTTTCACCAGTTAGGAACACAGTTACCCAGGATAGGAACTAGAAGACTAGATTAAAGGTGAAGAAAGGTTCAGAAGTTTAAAATGATCATAGCCCAGAGTCAGTAGTAGGTATTGATTTCAATGTATATCATATATAGTAAAATGTTATTTGGAAGGAAAGAGATTACTTCTTGTTCATTTGGGGGAAATTCTATGTATACTGCCATAACAAATGATAGAATTATATATTCCATTGTATTATTATGCATCTAAAATTGTATTTTTTTGTTTCTATCATATTCTTTTCTTCTATTCTGATCCAAAAGTAAACTTTACTCATAATAATCTGTCTCTTCTATGGCATACTACAAATAAATTTTGTTAACTGCCTACCTAATAGCTAAGATTTCTATGGAACTTTAGAATTTTCAAATAACTTTTCAAATAAGTTTTCATTTTATTCTTATAACAATCCTATAAGGTAGATGTTATTATTGTTCCCATTTTACAGATAAGGCTATTGAGGGTGAAAGAAGATAAATGACTTACCCAATAAAAGGAAAAACCTGAAACTGGATTTAAGTTGAATTCTTCTTGAGTCTATGTCAGTAGATGTCACTTTCCCATCTAGCATCCTCTAAGCACAAGACAGTATAAGGGAATATAAAAATAATTCTGGCATTGTTTATACTCTCAAAGAGCTTAAGGGAAATAATCCATATTTATAAATAATTATGATAAAATATGGAGAGAATGAAGAAAAAACAACCTTGAGAACATTAAGTCAATCCTGTTATAGAAAAGGCACAGAGAGTTCAAGTTACTTCTCCGAAGTCATATTGCTTGCTCATGTATGTTGAGTGACTTGCCTTTGGTCACATATTAAGTATGTGATGCAGGATTGTAACCTAGATCTTCCAAGTTTTCTATTATTCCATGCTAATATGATGTAAATCCTTGTTCTTGATATGTTTCTCTATTGGTTGGGGACTTTCAAATTAAAATGATTGCTACTAGAATTCCCCATCTGAAGATGATTCTTCAAACAGCCTCCATAAGCCTGGAATGTCATTTGATTCCTGGCAGATTCCCCACACACACACACACACACCACCCCTTCACAGTCACCCAATCTTAGTATAAGACTTGCTATACTAAAAACTCACTCGGTTAGTTGAACCTCTTCTTCAATCAGGACCAGACACTGCTTAAAACACCTTCCTACCTAGAAGTCTCACTCACACAACTGCAAACATTATGAAATAGGATAAAATTTAAATTCTGGGGCACCAGACCACTTGATCCTAATACAGGTATGTCGTAAATCCTGCTCTGCCTTAGAAGCCACCTCAAACATCCTAAGCCAATCATATCAAATTGTTGGACTCCCTTTTAAGGAAACACTCTTAACACCTAACGTGTGGTGATATCTCTTTCCCAAAAATCTGAAAATTCAGAAAAACAGGGGAATAAAAAGAAAAACCTGCAAACATTTCAGGACAGAGTGAAAAACTACAGAGCTCAATATCTATCATACAGGGGAAGAACAACATTTACACTAAATAATTTCCTTGGAATTCCAATATCTTTTTGTTTGTTTGTTTGGTTGTAGGACAGCAGGGAGAATTTCAATATGGCTTATTAAAGATGATAATATTCATCTAACGAACTATAAGCATTAGTGATTGTTATAGGGATTTTATATACTTTGCATCTAAATGAAATCTGAAGCACTTTTATAACAAACAGTATAATTGATTGCAAAGCATTTTTTCATACTTGATTAGTTAGCAGAAAAGCAGAGGAACTTCACAGTAATATTCTCCCATTTAGCATTTAGCATTTTCCCATGTTATGTTAATTTTTGAACTCTTCTAGAAGTTTAATTTTGTTAATGACATAGAAAAGGTATAGGGTTTTTCCTCCCCTTCTTGTTTCACAAAAATAATAATGGAACAGATCAGCAACTTTCAGGAAATTATTTTTCCGTACACCAGAATGGGTTAGTTAATTGGTAGGAATAATAAAAGCCACACAGCACCCTCAGGTCAGAGGTCTCTGTAGTATAAATAATTAGCCATATCTTTTCAGAGATTATGATGTTTTTCTTCACTCTAGATTAGACCCAGAAAGATGGGAAACACACTCAACTTGATGCTCTGTATTTTCCAACTATGGGCACAAGAAACAATAAAAGTTTTATAATATGGAAGTACCACTATCTGATGCTAGCAATGCCAAAAAGCCAATGCTCCCTCTGCTTCATATGAAGATAACAAGGTCATTTATAGTTAAGGCATCATAAATTATGAGAAGAAAACTTAAAGACCACCAAATCTAAACCTCTCATTTTAATAAAAGAGAAACTGAGCCCAACATAGGTTCTATCTGGACATGTACACGTTCTCTACATGCCTACCTACTCTCCTCACACACAGGGTAAGTTTCTGAGGCAGAATTTGAATCCATCTCTTTCTCATTCAAATTTTATTACACTTTCCTCTATACTCTATAGCTTCAGGGGCAGTTTAGTGGCACAGTGGATAGAGTGCTGAACTTGGAGTCAGGAAGACATCTTCATGAGTTCAAATCTGGCTTCAGACACTAGCTATGTAACCATGGGTAACTCATTTAACCCTTACTGGAGAAGGAAATAGTGAATGACCTCAGTAGCTTTGCAAAGAAAACCCCAGACAGGGTAATAGAGAGTCATGCATAAGTGAAAAATGACTGAACAATGTCACCTCATGCCCATATTTTTATTCTGGTCATTTATTCAGAGATGGTGGGCATATGACTCTATAATGATTTTGTGTGTATATGAATGTTTTTATTACTTAGGGAATTTCTAATTTAAAGGTATTCCATTTGAAAATTATCTTAAGGGAGTAAAGACATGATGTATATGTCAATGTAAAACATCATAAAGATCTCCAGCTTTCCACTGTATACCTTGGCAAAGATCTATAAAATAATAAAAAGACACTAGAACAAATTATTTTCAAGAAGGTCAAAGAAAAACAGACATAAGCATATGCATCCAACCTTAGATTTCATACACACATACACACACTCACATACACACACACACAGTATACACGCACACAAGCACACATGCACACATACACACATGCACACATGCACATACCAACACAGTGATTGTAAAAAGCATGAAGGTATTAGGAAGCAGGATCTGCCAAGGAAGGCATTGTAAGCTCACATAAATAAGCCTGAAAACTTCTCTAATCAGTGATGCCCCAGGAGGACATGAAGTCCACAACATTCTGAGCAAAAACACTCTGGAAGACCTGAAAACCATTGTGCTTTGCCTAAGAATATGTGAGGGGAACATGAAATCCACAGTGCTCTGACCAGTGATGTTAAAGGGAAAACTTAGATTTAACATCATTCTGAACATAGACCCAGCAGACAAGGAGGAACCTTTTAGTTTTATTTTTTGGGGTGAGGCAATGAGGGTTAAGTGACTTCCCCAGGGTCACACAGCTAGTAAATGTCAAATGTCTGAGATCGTATTTAAACTCAGGTCCTCCTGAATTCAGGGCCAGTGCTTTAGTCACTGTGACACCTAGCTGCCCCTAGAAGGACCCTTTTAGAAAGAGCTTCTAAAATTGGGGTACAAATAAACAAACAAAAACAAACAAACAAAAAGAAAAACCCTCTGGCCACCACATACTTAAGTATGTGAAAAAATGGAGTCTAGGCTTGACACAAAACAAAAATAAGGAACTGAGATGGGAAATATGAATAAACAAAATAAAAGCAGAAAATAAAGTGAAGAATTGCAATAAATAAAGGACCAAAAGGTAAAACTAGGAGAATAAAGTAATTCTACAACTACTGCAGAGATTTGGGAGAGGGGAAGGTAAGGTAGACACAGTGAGAGAAAAAAGTAATGGATTATGAATGAAATAATTTCTCCCATAGAATGGAAGAGTGTAGAAGAAAGAATTAAAAATAAAAATCCTATAATACACATGTGAACTATATAAATTAACACAAAGTTAAAAATGAGAGATTGGATGAGAATATAATATTCTGTTGGAAAACAAACAAAAATCATTGGTATTAATAATCTCAGATAAAAAAGTAGTAAAGGTAGACATGGTGAAAGGAAATCAGCAGGGAAATAAAGTTATGCTTAAAGTCACCACAGATAATTAATGAATACCAATTTTATATATATACATATATTTATGCTTATATATGTGATGAATGATATAGCATCTAAGTATTTAAATAAAAAAAAACTGTAAGGGTTGAAGACATCAATTAAGACCAAGATAATTCAAGGCAAAAAAAAAATACAAGAAAGAATTTTAATACTTGCAAAGAATTTTTAAAAAGTTAAAAATATTAGAGCTCTGGCAATTAGTAAGTAAGACACAAACATAAAGATATTTCTTAGCCATACATGGGACCTTTACAAAAAATAATTATATGTTAAGAAAAAAAGAAAAGGAAAGAAAAATTATAAAACAGAAGGGAAGAAAAAATGAGGAAAAAAACATATAAACAAATGAAAACAAGCAGCCATATTAAACATATTTTATAGTTCAAAACATTTATGTTCTAATCAATAAAAATTAAAGAAATTCTAATTTGACCAAGTGAATTCTAGAGAATTAATAGTTCAAAGTATGATTCAAATTTATAATATATAATTTTATAAGAGAAATTATTAATAATGTCAACATATCAAAACTTTTTGATCTGTGTTAAAGCAGTCCTGAGGGGGGAAATGTATTTCTAAACACTTTCTGCACTAAAAAAAATTGAATAAAGAATTCAATATGGACCCAAACAATCAAGAAAATAACAAATTGTAAAACCTCAACTCATTAGAAAATTGAAATTCTGAAAATCACAATGTGATAAAAATAAAAAACAAAAATTTAATTATTATAAAAATTAGGCATTTCCTTAAAAAATGATGAAATAGACGAATTAATTGGCTAAAATTATTTTAAATTGAAGAGATCAAAACTGAAGTGCCAAAAAAAAGGAAAATCGGGTGCAGCTGGGTGGCCCAGTGGATAAACACCGGCCCTGGATTCAGGAGGACCTGAGTTCAAATCCAGTCTCAGTCACTTGACACTTATTAGCTGTGTGACCCTGGGCAAGTCACTTAACCCTCATTGCCTCACAAAAAAAAAAAAAAAAGGAAAATCTACAACAAAGAAAGCAGAAAGAAAACAGACTTAACAGACTTTTAGACATTATTTCCCCTTTTCTACTCCAACAAAACTAACGTCAATGAAATAAATAGATATTGTAATATGAAATTGAATGAATGACAGAAATTCCAAAGAAAGCAAAGTGGGATATAAAACAAATCCAAAAAATCCTCAGCTTTTCTTTGTATTAGGTAACAAGAGCAGCAACAACAGTGACAGTAGTAGTAGCAATAGCAACAAAACTAAGCAGCTAGCAAGAGAAAAAAGAAATTCCATTCAAAAGACTGACATTATGTGGCAATCAACCTCCCAAGGCAAACAGTAACATAATTTGAATACAATTACAACACACTCTCTAAAAAGTAAAGCAGACTTAACTAGTTATAGTGATAATAACTGAGCATAGTTGGGTTTCGCCAGTATAATAAAAAATATAATATCATCTATATTAATTTATACCTTCATTGTCATGTTAATTAAACTACCAAAGGATTAATTTAAGGGAACAGACAAATATCATCTGGAAGAAACAAAAATGACTAAGTCTCAAATGGATTTTTTTTTTTAAGTAGGAACGATGAGGACATAATGGGTTTATCTAGATCTCTAATTGTATTTCAAAGCACTAATTATTAAAACTAGTACTTACACAGCTGATTAGGTAAATGGTTTTCCAAAGCAAACAAATATATTAGCATAGTACATCAAAAACCTCAGGACCCCAACTAATGTGCTAATGACTCACTGTTCAAAACGAAAAATAAAAGACTACTGAGAAAATGCTAAAGCAGTTTAACAGTTTTTTGTTTTTACCAAACATCTATGGGGGATTGTACCCAAGGTTTATGGAGACGTTGTTTTGTAAATATGATTTTTGCTACTACTCAAATAAAAATACTTTTACTATAAGCTTTTAATGAATACTAGACAGCTACACGGTACAGCAGATAGAGTATCGGACCTGGAGTCAGGAAGAGTCATCTATACAATGAGTTGGAGAAGAAAATGGCAAAGCCTCTCCAGTATCTTTGCCAAGAAAACCCCAGTCGGGGTCACGAAGAATTGTACACAACTGAAATGACTTGACAATAACAGTGTCATGCATTGGCTCATCAGGGATTAGAAGCACATAGGCAGGTGATCTTGAATCACAATAAAAGGAGGAGCAATCCACAAGTCACCTTCTGGGGACCTGACCCTCAAGTACAAAGGCAGGTTAAGCCATCAGTTTCCTCAGGATACTATATATAAAGCTAATTTTTATTTGTTTGTTTGCTTTTAAGTATATAATAAAATTAACAGAACAGTATCCTAATCATACTGCTTGTCTTCTGCACTTTCTCACCTTTTGTACTTTGTGCATTTAGTAAATTTATTCTCAACACCTTTCTTTCTTTTCTTTTCTTTCTTTTTTTTTTGAGGTGATCACTACAGTGGGCTCTAAATTTCAAACCAATTCCTTTACTACTGAAAGCTTTGCTTCTTTTATCTTTCCATCCATCCCCAATAAAGATAACTAATTCAGCCAATCAAAAGTTGATCCCTCTGTGTTTTGCCTTTAACTAATAATCAAAACCCAATGTAGTAATTATTTCAAGTGGAATTATATTATGTGGAGAAAAGAGCTTCCTCCCTTATATAAAATAATTAAGATTCACTGCTTTCCATATTAAAACTTTTTTGTTTTATTTTCATATTTTGATTGTTTGACACCATAGGAAACTTGTTAATGTCTGCTCTATACTTAATACCTCTCCTCTATTTTTTTTTTCTCTCATCTCTTCAGGACCAAACTTCATCATTATGATTTGGCAGTGATCATTTCCATTTTTATTAAGGTACTTTCCATTTTCATTGTTTTCAGATGATATATTTCATTAGACTTTATCAAATAGTCTATAGTACTTAAGATGAAAAATTAATTCATGATCGGTACATATCTAATATGAGGGATCATTTGAATTTGCTGTTTTTCTGAATTTCAATTTTTAATTTTTTTCCCATTGAGGCAATTTTGACACCCCGATGGTGTTTTGTGAATGTGTTTTCTCATTTCTATCTTTGATATTAGCAGTTATTTAATTTTTGCACACTATATGTTTTAATGGATGAGTAAATTTCTAGGAAGAAGAGGTTGTGTGGGTGCTGTCAGTCCCTATTTATAGAATCAAAGGGGTCACTGCTTATCTTGTTCTGCACATTGCAGAGTTGAGCTGAGGATGAGTTTCCTTTGAAGTCAGCAGGGGCTCAGCTCTTAGAAAAAGCTCCTCTTGGTACTAAGGAAGAGAAGAACTGTTTTTCTCTATCAATAATATTTTTGTCTTTCTTATTTATTATGATATTTTATAAAAATAAAAAAATATATTGATTATACTCACTTATGGAGGATCTAATACAGGAGAAAAATAACAAAACCTTGCAATTTAAACAACTTTTTTCCTTGCAGAGAGGAGATTTCTTCTATCCTGTACTTCTTGGTAGAAGTCCCTTGCAATAACATGTATTTAAAAAATAGACATTAAATGGAAGTATACAGAATGCAGTTAAAATATTGAGGAGATTAGGGACTGGATCAAAATGCTCTCATTTAATCTACTTGATCCTCAGTTTAGTCAATTGTAAAATAATAGAGTTAGACCTCTGAGATTCCTTACAATTTTAAAACTATTCAGAGTGAATAGAAATCAATCCCAAGTTAATGTGACTGGGTGGATTTTTGTATCCTTTCTGTAGTGAACTCTATTAATATCATATCTTAGACCAATGGGACATTTACTCAAGGTTTGTCCAGGGTGGTCACCATATCCTGTGTCCTGCCACATGGTATCCTTTTCTAAGGGTACACTCCACCTTAAAACTATGCCATGAGGACTAGAATCTTTAGGGAATAGGTCAACTCCTTTTATCCTGATATGGCAGCAAATTCAGTTACACTATCCTCTTGTAACGATTGGAATAACGCCACCTGCTGGATACTAACTGTAGAAGAGTTCTGCCCATGAAGCGAAGGTCTTTGAGGGCAAGACCAGGAGTCTTGTCTTTGGTATCAGGAAGTGACGCGGACTAGTGGGAGGAGGAAGGAAGAGACTGGCGCGGAGTCTCGGGCCTCTTTCCTCTGGACTCTGGCGGAGAAGGGAGCTAGAAATGTGCTCTCCCTTTAATAGATAGGAATCTAGGCCTTTTTCTCTCTCTTTACCAAATTCTTATTCTCCTTAATAAATGCTTAAAAGTCTAACTCTTGCTAAAGCTTATAATTTATTGGCGACCACTCATTAGATATTTTAGACAGTTTAGCTAGAATTTTAGCCCTTAACACTCTTAGCTACCACTGTAGCCAACATGGACAATGATATGCATCATCATTAACTGCTACCCCATTCCCCTTAATTTTTGCACCAGGTGAAAGAATCTCTAGATATAGTTCTGGTTTACCTACTCCAAGGAAAAACCTCTGAGTTTTGGGGAAGAACATAAAACAAAAAGATTCTCATTCTCATACTCAATGAATCTGGAATGAGGGAAATGTACGTGTCACTGTGTGTATATGCCTGAATGGGTTAAGATTGAGGGGGGGGTTGGGACGGTGGTCATATCCAAGGTATTTTCAATTTAATGTGGCCATATATATAAAGTCTTATAGACTTTCAGGATATATATATATATATATATATATATATATATATATATATATATATATCCTGAAAGTCTATAAGAATATGAGTTATTTCCCAATTGATAAATGGTTAAAGGATACAGACAATTTTCCAATGAATAAATCAAAACACTTTATAGTCATATAAAATATTCCAAATCATTATTGATTAAATACATACAAATTAAAACAATCTTGATATATAATTTTATTCCTATCAGATTGGCTAAAATGATTGAAGGGTAATGTGACAAATATTGGCAGGGATTTGGAAAAATTCAGATGCTTATACACTGTTGGTGGAATTGTGAAATAATCCAACTATTTTGGAGACCAATCTGGAATCATGCCCAAAGAGTTATTAAACTGTTGATGCTTTTTGATCCAGCAATACTACTATTAGATCTACTCCCAAAGATGAGTATAGATAAAGGAAAAAACCTTTATATTCTAAAATATTTACAATAGTGCTCTTTGTAGTCAAAGGACTGAAAATTTAGGGGATGCCCATCAGTGGGGGAGTGGTTGACCCCTTGTGGTATTTGATCATGATGGAATACAACTGTGTTTAACATCAATTTTTTAAAACTTTGTGTTCCAACTTCTCTTCCTCCATCCATTCCCACCCCCTACCCACAGGAACTCAAGCAATTCAAAATGAGTTATACATGAGTAGTCATGGAAAACATTCCCACATTAGCTAGGTTGTGAGAGAAAACAGTAAAAAAAAAAAAACCAAACTTCAGATTAAGGAATTGTCAAAGAGGGGAAAAATGTGTTTACATCTGTTTTTAGATACTATCAGTTCTTTCTCTGTAGATGGGTTTCAATTTTCATAAGTCCTTCAGGGTTATATTGGGTCATTGCCTTGCTGAAAATAACCACATGCTTCCCAGCAGATCATCTTATAATGCTGCTGTTATTTTGTATAAAGTACATTTCACTCTGCTTCAGTTCATGCAGGTCTTTCCAGGCTTTTCTGATAGTATCCTGTTCATCAGAACTTTTATATAATACCTTAAAACTGACAAAATTTTTTTTCCCAATAGCCAAGCAAAGTAGGTACCATACATGTTGCCATAATAGTCAATCATCATAACTATTTCCCTCCATCCTATTCCCTTCCCATGATATTTACTCTATTTTCTATCTTCTTTTAACCTATTCCTCCTCAAAAGTGTTTTACTTCTGACTGTCCCCTCCCCTGCTCTGCACTCCCTTTTTTCACCCTTCCTTATCCTCTTCCCCTCCTTCTTTCCTATGGATTACTCCTCCTAATTGGGTGTGAATGCTATTCCCTCCATGAGCCCACTCCGATGAGATCAAGGTCCCTGAGCTAATTCTGTGTTCTAAATTTTTCTTCCTCCCTCCCTCCTCAACCCTCTCTATGAAATCAAGCAATTCAATATGTCGTACTTGTGCAGTAAAGCAGAACATCTTCACCTTCCTCAAAAGTGTTTTGCTTTTTACTGTTTTCTCCCCCAATCTGCCCTTCCCTCCTTCCCCTCTTCTCAACCCCCCCTTTTTCCCTCCCCTCCCTCAGGGCAAAAATATATTACTATACCTACTTGAGTATGTATGTTAGTCCTTCTTTGAGCCAGTTCTGATGATATTAAGGTTCACTCACTCCCCAACTCCTTCCTCCCTTCTCTTCCCCTCCATAAGCTTTTTTCTTGTTTCCTTCATGTGAACTACCTCTCCCCAGACTATCTCTCCCCTTCCCCCTCCCCTAGTCTATTCCTCCTACGCCTCAACCCTATTTTAAAGATGTCATCATGGGTTAGTTAGGTGGCCCAGTGGACAAAGCACCAGCCCTGGATCCAGGAGGCCCCAAGCCCAAATCTAGCCTCACACATAAGACACCCCATCCTGTCTGCCCCACAAAGAACAAAATATAAATGCTTTACAGATATCATTGGACTAACTAAAAACCATGACCAAAACAAGAGCTTAGACACCATCCTCCAAGAGATTGTGAGGGAAAATGGCCCTGATATTCTAGAAGCAGAAGCTAAAAGAGAAATTGAAAGAATCCACAGATCACCTCCTGAAAGAGATCCCAAAAGGAAAACCTCCAGGAATATTATAGCCAAATTCCAGAACTCCCAGATCTCATTGCTTTTAGAGAAAAAAAAACCAAACATGGACAGACTTGCATGAAATAATGGAAAGTGAAATTAAGTGAATCAAGAGAACATTGTATACGATAACAGCAGTATTGTTTTAAGAATAACATTGAGTAATTAAGTTATTTTAAATATTATAAAAACACAAATACCAAGGACAAATGAACCAAAACACTATGTGCATCCACAGAAAGAACTTAATAAATAGAAGTATGTAGCAGATGTTTTTTATATATATATATATATATATGCCTATGTATGTATGTATATGTATATATATACACATGTATACATACATACACACTTATACATAAACACATATTTGCATCTAATGGTAGACATCTCTAGGGTGGGAGGAAATGAGGGAAGAAAAAAAAAGGGAAAAAAGAAATTTACATGATGACTTCATTATATATTTAAAAGGAATAGCAAATAACACATAATATATTTGTAGTTTTTTGGGCAATCATATTTTCTCTCTTGTGTTGTGAAAATGCTTATTTTATTCCATAAATTAAAATAAAACTTTACACACACACACACACACACACACACACACACACACACACACACACACACACACACATATATATATATATATATATATATATATATATATATATATATATATATATATATATATATATATATATATATATATATATATATACACACATACACATATATATCCTGCAAATGAAACTTTCAAGTACAAAAGAAACACTTAAGTGTCTGACCCTTGTAATACAATCTACTCACTTATTCTGCATATTATTAAGTAGAAAAAAATATGATGATTTTCATAACTTCAAACCAAATGCATATTATAGGAACTCAGATTTAAAGGAATTTTTTCTCTAATCTCCAAACAACCTTGATCAGATTGTAAAGGAACTTTCAACCTGATGAGAAAACATAGATCACAGAGAGACATCTAAAAAATAAAACTATGTAAAATAAAAATAAAGGCTATGTTACAAATAACACTGGGGAAAAGGGATCAACCTGCCAAACATAAAAGCCTCCTACTGCAGCCCTATGCTGTAAGAACCAGATTCTCACTCACTATGGCCCAGTAGAGATCAAATCTGTCCTTGTAAAACGAAGAGTATAAATTAACCAGAATAATAATGATTACCCAAATACAACTTGAGCAACTAATACATTTCTTAAATTATTCAATTAACCACTTTCATATTCTTCATCTAATTTAGAGAGAAATATCTAGGCATTGGATTCTTGTCAAGTTTTCAAATAAAATATTAGATCCAATATATTTTCTCTTTTTTCTTTCTTTCTTTTCTTTTCTTTTTTTTGCAGGACAATGAGGGTTAAGTGACTTGTCCAGGGTCACACAGCTAGTAAGTGTCAAATGTCTGAGGCCAGATTTGAACTCAGGTCCTCCTGAATCCAGGGCTGGTGCTTTATCCACTGCACCACCTAGCTGCCTCCAATATCTTTTGTTCTTGTTTTTGTTTTTTGTGGGGTAAAGAAGGTTAAGTGACTTGCCCAGGGTCACACAACTAGTAAGTATCAAGTATCTAAGGCCTGATTTGAACTCAGGTCATCCTGAATCCAGGGCTGGTGCTGTATCCACTGTGCCACCTAGTTGCCCGCCAATATCTTTTAATACTGTAGATATTTTATGTCTTTTTCACAAATATACCTATGTGTAATAGATACATAGAGTTATAGGTATGCTTAATATGTAAATTCCTAAGTAGGCTATATCCAATAATTATGTAGCTAACCAAGCTATAACTAATTAATTAAGAAACATTTATTAAGAAACAATTACAGGGGCAGCTAGGTGGCGCAGTGGATAAAGCACTGACCCTGGATTCAGGAGGACCTGAGTTCAAATCCAGCCTCAGTCACTTAACTAGCTGTGTGACCCTGGGCAAGTCACTTAACCCTTATTCCCCTGCAAACCCGCCCCCCCCCAAAAAAATAAAATAAAAAAGAAATTAAAAAAAAAGAAAGAAAGAAACAATTACATAGGGGCAGCTAGGTGGCACAGTGGATAGAGCACAGGTCCTGGAGTCAGAAGTACCTGAGTTCAAATCCGGCCTCAGACACTTAACACTTACTAGCTGTGTGACCCTGGGCAAGTCACTTAACCCCAATTGCCTCGCCAAAAAAAAGTATTAAAAAAAATTAAGAAGAGTCTTCCAGAGTAGAAAGGAGAAAAAAAAAAGTGTCATTCCAGTAGGGGGGATGGAGGAACAGTAGAAAGGAAGTCATTTGTATCACATGTTCTGTCAATAATGAATAGACCAGTATGGCTGGCACAGAGGATTTTTAGGTAAAAGTTGTGGGAGCTACATTAGAAGATCTAAATAAGGGAGACATAATAAATGAGTACTAAATGTTAAACTAGGGCATTTGTAATAATTATGTATACAAAGGGAAAACTTGAGTTTTTGTTTTCATTTTTTAAAAAAGTCAATAGGGGGCAATACATATTAAATAATACATATATGAGGAATATTTATCCAACAAAAATGGAGATGATGGAGGTGGAGAAATAGGTGGTTACAGAAATAGTTAATAAATTAAAAAGTATTCATTGCTTGCTATGTGTTGAAACAGGTTTAGGGATACAAATTCAAAAATAGAAAATCCCTGCACTAAAATAATTTACATTCTAAATTGTGGAGACAGCATATATGGGGTAAAGGAAGGGGCTGATAAAAAGATAAAATGGTACAGACTTGCGAATCATCTACCAATACAATTAATAATTGATGAGAATGGATGAGATCACCACTGTAACTACTACAGAGCAAGAACAACAGAGAACTAATAACTGAGTTCTTATAAAGTAGCAAACTCTGGGGAGATTGTAAGAAGATGTAGAGGAGGTGAAATGCAGTAGGAAGAAGGAGAAGAGAAGGAGGAGGAGGGGGAGGAGAATTGACATTTACATAGCACTTATGATTCACCAAATTAAATAGCATTAATATTTATATCTTGATGGTAGTTATTTGAAGGCTAAACCTTTCTGATGTGCTTACATGCACATATACATATTGCACATGTATAATAAATCCAGATTTCTTTGATGATTGGTAGATATAAGTATTCTATTTCATTTTGTAGGCTTATAAACTATAGCGCATTAATTTCTTTATTTCAAATCATATTGGTCCTGAATTTATAGGTACGAAAGGAATAAACTGTAGATTCAAAAGCTGTATTAATGCTTATAGTTCCTTAGGGTAGAATTTAATAAACTAGAAGGAGATATTTTATTGAAAATGTCTCAATGATTTTTAAAGTATACCTCTTAAAAGTAGGCTGAATATAAACATTTTCAATAATAGCAAATCTAAAGACTGCATAGTATATTAGAGAAAAGCATGTGTGTTTGCTATGTTGATGTATGCATATAAATACATATATGAATCATATTGCATATTCTATGTACACACATATTCTATATATGTTCATGTATATTTTATACATATATGTAAATGTTAATAAGTAATAACATCCCATGGTAATAATATGATGCTGCTATCTTTGGTTTTTAATTTTTAGATCCATCATACTAAGTTTTTTACATGTTTAACATAAGAAAAATAACTCAATATAACCTGAGGCTCTTTACTATATTGGTCATTTATTCTTTTTTTTGTACACAAAATCCTCTAGTTTTCAAAAATTTTACTTTTGGAGTTGTTTCACCAAAGCTCTAATGATCTTATGATAGTCACCCCACCCCGTCGCAAAATAGCATCTGTGATTTCTCCTTTTTCTCTAACCACACTTACCACATTATTTATAATTCCTCTAAAATAATTGGGTCTGTTTATATTTAGAGCATAATCATCCAGTTTTCAACTATAAGTATTTCATTGTATCAGCTTAAATACCACCTCCCAGAGAGCTTTCAGTAAACTCTTTGCTGCCTACACAACCAAGGACAGAATTTATATACATACACAACATACAAATACATACTTCCAAGTAGAAACCCAAAAAAGAGGGATTATATCTAAGTTAAATCCTACAAAGGAAATACTAAATAAACCCTTAATATAACTTTATAAGCAGGATAACCCTAATACAGGAGTGTGCTGCAACCAACTTGAGATGGCTTGGGAAATCTTATTGCTAATTTTCAGTGAGCATTTACACCTTGGAAAACAGAAATAAAAGAAAAAATAACTACAAATTGATGTTTTATTGATTATTTCGATTTAAGAATCTGATGGAGAAAATTTTTAATAATGCAGATTAAACTGAAAAGTTGAGTATGCACTTATCACCGCCCTCCCTTGCCCAAAAGAGCTGCTTGTTAAACATATACCAGCATGCTTCTGAAATAATAAAATATCCATATGGTTAGGAAGTTCTCCTGCTCATAAGAAACATGACCTATAATTTGTTCTCCTTTTCACTGACACAGATATGAGAATAAGAATTATTGAATAGAGACATGAAACTTCAGGGCATATATCTACAAGGTATAGGCTTTAGCAGCAGAAGGGAAAAGAGTATTATTGACATTCAACATAAAAGCTTAGTAAAAAAAAAAAGTACTGACATTGATGCTTGTCAGTAAAAATTAACTTTCTACTGCCAATATCCTTAACAAAAAGCTTCAATGAAAATATAAATGAATGAAATGACCTTTTAGCCAGTTCTCAACTTCAGTACATTATTTACCGTATGGGTCATTTGTTCTGTTATATAAAATGAATCTTCTAGATTTCAATGTTTTTCTATGTTTGGAGTTGTTATCTCCCCACGTCTCTTCAATGTAGCCTCCTATGATTCTTGCCTTCCTCTACCTTGTTATTTCTCCCTTTTCTCTACTTCCATTTACCACACTCAGTGTTTGTGCTTCCTGTACAATATTTAATACATTCTGTCTTGTATGAAGGAGCAACGAAAAGGAGAAATGTCATTTTTCAAAGACACTACTTAGATATAATACTACCGCTAATCCCCATTGTCATGACTGAACATGTAGTGTCTCAAACATAACTTTGGCAACAGTTTTATTTATATTCTTGGAAATGAAGCATTTTGAAGGCAGGATTCAGTCTTCCTTTTTTTTTTTTTTAATTAAATTCTTGCAATATAGTTATTTGTGTCTGCATCTTATCTCCCCTACTAGATTATAAACTGCTTGGCAGCAGAGACATATTCACCTTCATTGCTACCAGAGTATATTATACACATTTGAAATTTGATGACTATTTTATGAATGGATAAATTATAATTGTCAATAATGGTAGAACAACAAATACTACCACTTAATCAATCTACAAGCATTTCTTAAATGCCTGCTCTAGGTCAGCCTTTTTGTAAGGCATTGGAAATAAAATGAAGAATAACAAAATGGCTCTTGCCTTCAAAAATCTTCCATTTTAACCTAGGAAAATAACATATGCACATATAAATAGGTACCAAGTAAATTCAAAGTAAATATAAGATGATTTTTGTGGGGGAGACACTATTACTTTGGGGGAGGAGACTGGTTTAGGAAAGGATTGACATAGGAGGTGGGGATTAAGCTGAATTTTGAAGGAGTTTAGGAGACCACCTATGCAAAGGTGAGAAAAAGGATTTTGTCCAGAGCAGTGAATTGGCAGTAAAAATAGAGTTATATCCCATCTCCCACCTTTGCATGATTTCAAAATAGGCCTTCCTTAAATGGTTAGCATGAGTTGAACCTTAAAGGTAGGAATTTATATGAGGTGGAGATAAGGAAAGAGTTCATTTCAGTCATGGGAGGCAGTCAATGCTTACTATGTGGCAGTCACTTTGCCAAACCCTGGGGATAGAAAAATTTTTAAAAAAAGAAAGAAAGAGAGAGAGAGAGAGATAGAAAGAGAGAAAGGCCTTGATCTCAAGGATCTAATGGAAACATGAAGATAACTATGTACAAAAAAAGATATGTACAGAATAAATGGGAGATAGTCACAGAAGGAAAGAGGAGAGACAGAATCAAGGAGAGAGATCTTTCTAGGCTTAGAGAAGCCTAGAAGAAGGGGTAGAGAGATGGATTATCTTTTGTTTGTTTGTTTGTTTGTTTTTTTAAATTAGGCAATTGGGGTTAAGTGACTTGCCCAGGGTCACACAGCTAGTAAGTGTCAAGTGTCTCTCAGGCCAGATTTGAACTCAGGTACTCCTGACTCCAAGGCTGGTGCTCTATCCACTGCGCCACCTAGCTGCCCTGATGGATTATCTTTTGTAAGAATGGTATACCTGGATTGAATAGCACATGGAGGCGAGTGAGCTATAAGAAGACTGGAAAAATAGGAAGGGGCCAAGTTTAAATTTTTGCATCAATACGCAACAGGGAAATTGTTCTGTCTTTGTTTTTCCTGGTTTAGTTATCAGCAACATATTTGTGTATTAAAAGGAATATGGTAGGACTCCCCTGCCTGTTTTTTTTTCAAATAGTTTATATGGAATTGAGATTAGTTGTTCCATTGGTAGAATTAAATTGTGAACACATATGGTCCTGGAGATAATTTCTTAGAAAGCTCAGTTATGTTTTATTAAATTTCTTTTTCTAAGATAGGGTAAGTTTTGTATTTCTTCTTTTATTAATCTGGGCAGTTTATATTTTTTAAAGTGTTCATCCATTTCACTTAAATTGTCATATTTATTGGTGTGTAACAGGGCAAAATAAATAGTTCCTAATAATGATTTTAATTTCAACTTAATTGTCCCTTTACATTTTTAATACTGGTGATAGGGTTTTCTTCTTTTTAAAATCATATTAACCAAATTAAATAGGACTAGACAGTTGTTTAGCCATTTCAGTCATTCCCAACTTTTTGTGAACCTATTTGGAGTTTTCTTGGAGAAGATAATAAATTGGTTTCCTTGATAAACAGGGTTAAGTGACTTTCTTAATGTCACATCACTAGTGTCTAAGGCTAGATTTGAATTCAGGAAGATGAATCTTCCTGGCTCAAGGCCCTGCATTCTATCTATTGTGTGATGAAACTACTTCTAATGCATAAATAGGTACTACATTAATTCTTATTCCCATTCCCTTCCCTTTATAATATTGGGTGTTAATTCATTTGTAATCCTGACTATTCATATTTGGTGTATTTGTATGTGCATATGTATGTGTATGTATATATAATGTGTGTATATGTGTGTATATATATGTGTGTGTGTATGTATAAATATATATGTTTTTTCTTTTACCTGGAATTTTTGGATTTTGGCTATAATATTACATAGGGTTTTCATTTTGTGATTTTGCGGGGGGTGGTGACCAACAAATTCTTATTTCCACTTTGTTTTCTGGTTCTAAGAAATTTTGTGATATAAGCCTCTCTCTCTTTCTCCCTCTGTCTGTCTGTCTGATATCATGTCTTTTCAGATAGTCCCTCCCTCAGTTTGCCCTGAATCTGTGACCTAGAACTGAGAAGTGAGTAATAAGCCTGTCAGTTAATATCTATTCTTGTACCCTATACAAGTTGGATGCCTCTTTGTCAGATTTGGAAGCTCTTCTTACCCTGGTACACAGCCTCTACTTGCTGCAATTTGTTTCTTACATTTCTTCTTAGGTAAAAATTAATTGGGGCAGCTACGTGGCACAGTGGATAGAGCACTGGCCCTGGATTCAGGAGGACCTCAGTTCAAATCCGGCCTCAGACACTTGGTACTTACTAGCTGTGTGACCCTGGGCAAGTCACTTAACCATCATTGCCCTGCAAAAACAAACAACAACAACAACAAAAAACAATCTCTTGTGTCTGTAGGCTTCTCTCTCTTTGTTATACAGAGCTAGAAAAAAAAATAATCACTTTGACATTTTTCCTTAAATATTCCAATTCAGACTCATTTTTTTTCTAGATCTATTTGGAGGTGTTGTGGCATGGGAGGCAAGGGAGCTATGCTCCATATTTTTCTGCTAGTTTGACATCTTGGCAAGTAATTTAACCTTGTTTGTCTCAGTTTCCTCTTCTATAAAATGCGTTGGAAAAGAAAATGGCAAACCACTCCAATATCTTTGCCAAGAAAGCCCCATGTAGGTTCATGAAGAGTAAGACATGACAAACAACTCAAGAACAATAACCAGACAAAAAGGATATTATCTGCTCCTGCATGTAGAAAGAGCAAGGAAAAGAAAAATGTTTCATCTGAGAGCTAAACTGGAATCTAGAAAACATTAAGACACATAGGGGAAGGTGTTATTCATGTTGCCTTAATCCATGGGGGCAGCTAGGTGGCGGAGTGGATAAAACACTGGCCCTGGATTCAGGAGGAACTGAGTTCAAATCTTCCCTCAGACACTCAACACTTAACTAGCTCTGTGACCTTAGGAAAGTCACTTAAACCTCATTGCCCTGCAAAAACAAACAAACAAACAAACAAACAAACATATTACATCAATCTTCCCTGGAGGATATTTGAATCACATAGACAGGAATTGATTAGAAAAAAGGCTCTCAAAATTGTTGTTTCAGATCCCTATTTAATGTTGAAAAATCACTGAGAAGCCCCAAAGAACTTTTATTTACATACCTTCTCTATATTGATACTTATATTAAAATTTGAGATACCTTAGAAATATTATGAATAGAGTATTGCCTTCACAAATCTGAAATAGTCTCAGGCACCCCTAATAATTCTTGCATCACAATTTGAGAATGACTGGTGCACAATAAGTATCTGTGGTAGAAATGTGATTTGTACAATTTAAGAACCTGTAAGAGAGGTTAAGTGGCTTTCACGGATCTATAAATAACTGGTAAGTGTCTTCCTGGCAGGACAGGTCTTCCTGGTTCCAGGTCAAGTATAATTCAATAAACATTTTTTTGTTTGTTTGTTTGTTTGTTTCACGTTGTTACCATGGTCCAAGTACTACACTAAGCTTGAGATCAGATCTACTACAAAACACTGCCATTTGGTGCACACTTTTATGACATTTTGGGGTATAAATTTATTTTGACTTGTTCCTGAATGTATTCCATTTTAGAACTCAATCATTACTGAAGTATATGTATCTTTAGTTATCCATTTATTCTGTAGATAAGTATGACATGAAGAGAAATTGCAATACATATAAAGTTCTCAGTTACAAAAAAATGGTCATGAATTTCAGGAAGGAAATTTGATACCAAAATTCTCCTGTGGGCTAATTTTTAAAGTAAGCTACATGCTGGGGAAAAAATTGAACATTTAAATTTAGTCATCATCCTATAGTAAAATTATATCTATCTATAAATTACATTTTTAGTAGCTATCCTCTCTTGCTCTTGAAGACAGCAACTGTATATAAAATTCTTTAACTTAGATTTTTTAAGGACTGTATATTTAGACTTAGGGTAATGCATTTATACTATGACTAAAATATTTTTTCAAAATTACTTTCAAAGTACTGTAGTGACTGAATTCTTTCATAAGAAAATTACTGTCTTCATGAAAAAGAGATTGCTTATAAGAAAAAAAAATGTGATTTTAGCCTCTCATTGAATTAAATTAGTCAGATGTTACTCTTCCCCACAGAACATTTTCCAATAATGATTAACATTGGATAGATAACAAAAATTAATTCATAAAGAATTTTTTATCAGTATACAAAAATATAAAAAGCTAAAAGGGCCTAGTGGGAAATCAAATAGGTATCAGTATATTAAATTTCATTAAGAAAAAATATATGCCATAATTATCAGGAATAAATAGTCGTTTTGCTTCTAGAAAAAAATAACAAAATGAGGAATGGAATTTAGTGTAAGCAGTTCAAAAGTTCTGTAAAAACAATGACAATTTAGTATTTTTTTTAAGAATAAACATTTTTATTTAAAATTTAGAGTTTCAAATTTTATCCCTCCTTCCTTGCTTCCCCTTAATGCTCCCTGAGGCAGTAAGTAATCAGATATAGGTTGTACATGTATAATTATGTAAAACATTACCATATTAATCATTTTGTATATGAAAAGTTGAATAAAAGAAAAAAATGAAAGTAAAAAGTAGCATGCTTTAGTGTGTGTTCAATCAATAGCAGTTCTTTCTTTGGAGATCTATTGTATGCATCATTAGTCCTTTGAGATTGTCTTGGATCATTGTGTTGCTGAGAATAGTTGTCATTCACAATTCTTCATCAAACAATGACAATTTAGTTTTAACTGAAAAAAGGGGACAAACCCAGAAATAATCTTATTAGGAAAATCCAGCTCTTCTTCACATAGCAATGTAATGTGTTGGTTCATATATAAATATCTGTACTACCTGTCATTGTAAAGACTAATTTTTAAGTCATATCCTATTCACTATGAATAAAATATTTTCAAAGGAAAAAGTCAAAAGTCTGAAATAATATTTTAGACTACAACTATTTGCGAGCCATTTACTCTCATATTCAAGGGAATAATTTTCCTATTCTTATTCATTTATAACCCCATGGTGGTGTGCAGGGTGATGGAAGAAACTGGAAGAAAACTCCCACTGCAATTGTAAACGTAATCACCTTTAAACTATAATTATCTTCAATCCTCATCCCGCCCTGCCCCAATATATAATGGGATTCTAGGGGGAGGCAAAGTCAGGGTAGACAAGATGTGCTTCTAAAATCATTTTCAAACTCATAGGAACCAAATTCTAGTTCAAAGCATAGCTTTCTTTCTCATTTTTCCATACCTCAGGTACAGAATATGTATTGTGCTGGATGTTATAAAAGATACACACACTCCTACAGAAACATATATAACCTTTATAACTGTGTATGTGTGTGTGTGTGTGTGTGTGTGTGTGTGTGTGTATATATACACACATATATATAAAACGTTCTATCTACATATATACACACATACATATATGCATGTGTATATATGTATATAGAGAGAAGAGAGAGAGAAAGAAAAGAGAGAAAGGATAAAGGTTTTTGTTGATAAATATAGTGGTGAAATAATCACTGTTTAATCATGCATGCATTCATTATCTGTGTTTTAGTTGACCCTTCAAAGGGGCATAAGTTGAGGGACAGGAATCAAAAAAATCTTCCCTTCTTGCCAACCTATCCAACATTCTAAACACCAGACAATACTTGAGATTATGTATACAAAGGAAATTATACACACACATAGAAATATATAATGTAAGTGTATATATATACACATTCATACACACATATGTATAATATGTAATATATAAGATTCAAATATGTATGTTCACACGTAATATTTATACTTCATCTAGCTTCTTAGGACATATGACAACCCTGGTTATGGTAATCTTCCTACTATACTTGAGAGGTATTTCCATAGAAGCCTTAAGTACCTTTTTCAGCTACCTATTTTAACCTAGAAGTCCAAGGTGAGATTGGAAAGATAATCAGGGTACTTAACATTTAGAGCAATGGGATCTTAAAGGACACTTATTCATTCAATTTACACATGAGGCCTTAGAAAAGTTGTGACTTACAAATCAAATCAGATCTAAATAATTGGAAAAATATCAATTGCTCATGGAGAGGCCAAGCTAATATAATAAAAATGACAGTTCTACCTAAATTATTTTACTTATTCAGTGCCATGCCAATCAGACAACCTAAAGTTATTTTATAGAGCTAGAAAAAATAATAACCAAATTCATCTGGAAAAACAAAAGTTCAAGAATATCAAGGCAACTAATGAAAAAAAATGCTCAGGAAGGTGGGCTAGCTGTAACAAATCTGAAGCTTTACTATAAAGCAGCAGTCATCAAAACTATTTGGTATTGGCTAAGAAATAGAGTGGTGGATCACTGAAGTAGGTTAGGCACAGGAGACACAATAGTCAGTGACTTTAGTAATGTGCTGTTTGATAAACCCAAAGACTTCAGGTTCTGGGATAGGAACTCAGTATTTAACAAAAACTGCTGGGAAAACTGGAAGAGAGTATGGCAGAAATTAGGCATAGACCAACATCTTACACCTTATACTAAAATAAGGTCAAAATGGGTATATGGCTTAGACATAAGAAGTGATACCATAGGTAAATTAGGGGAGGAAGGAATAGTTTACCTCTCAGGTTTATGGAAATGAGAACAGTTTATGACCAAACAAGAGATAGAGAATATTATGCAAAGCAAAATGGATGATTTTGATTACATTAAATTAAAAAGGTTGTATGCAAACAGAAGCAATGCAGCCAAATTTAGAAGGAAAACAGAAGGCTGGGAAACACTTTTTATAGCCAGTATTTCTGATAAAGGCCTCATTTCTAAAATATATAGGGAGCTAAATCAAATGTATAAGAATCCAAGTCTTTCCCCAATCGCTAAATGGTCAAAGGATATGAACAGATAGTTTTCTGATGAAGAAATCAAAGCTATCTATTCCCATATGAAAAAATGCTCTAAAGCACTATTGATTAGAGAGATGCAAATTAAAACAACACTGAGGTACCACCTGACACCTGTCAGATTGGCTAATATGACAAAAAAGGAAAATAATAAATGCTGGAGAATCTGTGGAAAAATTGGAACACTAATGCATTGTTGGTGGAGTTGTGAACTGATCCAACCATTCTGGAGAGCAATTTGGAACTACGCCCAAAGGGCTATAAAGCTGTACATACCCTTTGACTCAGCAATAACACTATTAGGTCTTTTTCCCAAAGAGATCATAAACAAGGGAAAAGGACCCACATGTACAAAAATATTTATAACTGCTTTTTTGTGGTGGCAAGGAATTGGAAATTGAAGGGTTGCCCATCAATTGGGGAATGGCTGAACAATTTGTGGTATATGAATGTAATGGAATACTATTGTGCTGTAAGAAACGGTGAGCAGTCAGATTTCATAGAAACCTGGAAGGACTTACATGAACTGATGCTGAGTGAGATGAGCAGAACCAGGAGAATATTATACACTGCATCAACAACATTGTGTGTTGATCAACTGTGATAGAATTGACTCTTCTCAGCAATACAATGGTCCAAGATAGTTCCAAAGGACTCATGATGGAAAATGCTCTCCAAATTCAGAAAAAAAGAACTATGGAATCTAGATGAAGACTGAACCATACTATTTCTATTTTTTGGTTTTTCCTTTTTGAGGTTTTTTTCTTTTTGCTCTGATTCTTCTTACACAGCATAACTAATGTAGAAATATGTTTAATGTGATTGTACATATATAACCTATATCAGATTGCTTGGTGTCTTGGGGAGGGGGAAGAGAGGGGAGGGAGGGAGAAAAATTTGAAACTAGAAATCTTATATAAACAAATGTTGAAAACTATCTCTACATGTAATTAGAAAATAATAAAATACTTTTATGGGGGAAAAAAGAAAAGAAAAGTTGTGACTTGCCCACAATCATACATACAGTAATTTTCTAAGTCAGGATCAAAACTAAGGCCTTTCTGATTCCAAGTCCAGTGTTATATACAATAAATTAGGCCTTCTTAAACGTTTTCCATTTGTGACCCATTTTCACCCAAGAAATTTTTACACAGTCCCAGGCATATAGGTAAATAAAATAGGTATACATAATCTTTTACTATTGCCAAATTTTTTGCAAGCCCCACATTGTTATGCGATCCCATATGGGATTGCAACCCACAGTTTAAGAAGGTTCACACTAAGCAACACTGAATAGAAACAAGAAACATGATGTCCAAGAGCTAGAAAGGAGCCAGAAACCTGTGAAGACACAAGATCTTATCGTGGTGTGGCGAACAACTTAGAAATAAATGGGTCAGAGTGTCTTCCTTACTGAAATTTTGTGTGTGACCACATTTTGTAGGACACAATACAAGACTAGACTTTAGATTGTATGAATCCTGACTTTGAAGCACTGGCTCTGAGTTGTAATGCACAAGAGAGTATGTGAGTCTCCTTCAATAAGGATACTGTGACCATGGTTTTTGACAGAGAGGCTGGTATCTGCTGGGGTGGGGGAAAAAAGTAAAGAAGTTAGTGATACAACCTGCTGATTGGTGAACTGCATTAAGGTCCTGACAATCACTGAAGATCTGAATGAAATGATACTGGCTGGGAGCTTTTCCTAATGTATGGTTGAGGCTCTGCAGAATTCTGGGTGTAATGGGTAAAACTAAATGTGTGTGGTCACCTTACCTGTCCCCAGTGTGGGGGCTAGGATTTACTAATAAATTAGGAAGCTTCAGCAACAGTTTAGGCATTAAGCATTTATTAAAGTATATTAGAGGTTCGCAAAGAGAGAACATGTGTCTCTGAAAGAATAGGAAAACCCTAGAGGAGACATCAGAGTGCAACCTGGCCTGGTTCTTCTGCCACCACCATGAAGTTAGAGCAAAGAACTGAGAACATTGCACTTCTTGCGTCCCCCGGAAGAGGCGGTCCTTAAATACTTCTTCAGGCTGATTGGTTGAGGGTGGTCTCATGTTGATGTCATAGTCCACAGCCTCTGTGGCAGGTGTGCTTTTAATCAAGCAAACTTTAAGTAAGTTACTCAGCAGAGTTAGTCAGTCTCATTTAATTCAATCAATCCAAATCAATATCCTCTGGTTAGGGCCTTTGGGTGTTGACAAAAAGCCCATTATTTCTTACATTGGAAGAGAACTTACTGGTCACTGCCAATATTTTTTATGTATTCTGTTTTGAGCTCTACAACTATAAGGTGGGACAAAAGTCATAATGGTGTTTCCATATTTAATGCTTCCTGTATTTTTTGTTTTTAATTTATAACATAGCATCATATACAGCATATACAAGAAATGAATTTATATTATGTATGAAAAACCAAATCTTATAAATGGCAAAAAATAAAGAAAAATAATTGTAAAAAAGTTATTGTAAAAAAAAAAAGTAAAACATCTTTACCTTTGGCCCACTCTGGACAACCCACAGGAAACTATTAGGAATAAGATTAGGGATTGGTTCTCTGATATAATCAATATAAAGAACAATGGGATGAAGTAACTCCCTCTACCAATGGAGAAACACAACTTCTCTCCAACTTTTAGACTTGGAGAGTCACTTGCAGTATTGAGAGGTGAAGGAATGGGCCTACCTTCGTGTTCCCATTGTGAGGCAGAGGTGAGATTTAAGCCAAGGGCTCAAGGGTGGTCCTCTAAACACTATACTGCACGAATAAACTGGAGTCTAAGGCCAACCTATTCATTTTACAGTTGAAGAAACTTGGTCAAGGTCATAAAGATAAAAATAAATATATGGAAGAGATGGGACTTAAACACAATTTCTCTGACTTCAAATTCAGAACACAATACTGTTCCCTTTAAAATCTACAATATCATCCATTTAGCTTGGATATGGTTATTTGAATAGCAATCAATCAATAAGTAAATATCTGTCAAGAGTTTACTATTCTGTGCTCTTCACTGATAGGCAATGGGGATACGAAAATGAATAAAATAATACTACCTTTCCTTCAGGAGCTACTAGTGGTAGGGGTGGAGGGTTTTGGTAAAAATTATAAAGTATGGAAGCCACACATATACAGATAGATATTATGTATATTGCATGCTTTCTATGTGTACATATATCTGTGTTTATATCAATATACACACAGACATGTGAAGCACCAATGTGTCGACTGTTTTTAGTCTCTTGCCACTTAATGTTGTCTTCATTCGCAAAATTATTGTTAATATATGTATAGTATTCTTTTATTTCTAATTTCTTCATTCTGTAGTGCATCATATAAAATTTCCCATATATCAATGACTTCTTTGTAAGTATAATTTTATGGTATAATTATATGACATTATATGTCCTATGGTTTTCCAACCATTTCTCAATAGTTGGACATATAGAATATTTCTAACTTTTTCGTTCTACAAATAGTAATGCTAGCAATATTTTTGCATGTATAGATCCTTTCCTCTTGTCCATAAACTTCTTGGGGTCTAAATCTGTCAGGAAGGTCACTGGGTCAAAGGGCTTGAACAAAATCATAATTTTTATTGAATAATTCCTTACATGAAGATGTTTCTGTGGGAAAATACATTTTAAGACTCCAGTTTGGGACATATGAAACACATCATCCCAAATATTTTATTTGAGGTGGATGTACTCCATCATTTTCAACTGACTAGTGTAAGAGTCATTTCTTTGGGGACAGCTAGTTGGCACAGTGGATAAAGCACTGGCCCTGGATTCAGGAGGACCTGAGTTCAAATCTGACCTCAGACACTTGACACTTACTAGCTGTGTGACCCTGGGCAAGTCACTTAACCTTCACTGCCCCTGCAAAATCAAAAGAGTCATTTGTTTGAGCAGAATTTGGAATGAACAGGGAATAGGGCAGACAGTGGGGGGGGGGGAGAGAGAGAGAGAGAGAGAGAGAGGGAGAGAGAGAGAGAGAGCGAGCAGTCTCCTTAAAGTTAGAGCTTTACTTTTATACTGAATTTCACTTATCCCTCATATTAACTTTGGGGTCCCCTAAAACACTTAGGTATATTTTAAAAATGTAACTATCTCTGCTAACATGTGAATTGATTTTCTAAATCAAAAGTTAAGACTACACACCATATGGAATGAAACAACATATGACATGATGCAATATGATATATGTAATATAGATAATATAGCATGATTGACATGTAACAATATGCAATATAATTTATATTCTTACACTTGGATTCAGAAAGTAAACTTTACAACTACAGGTATGTGTATGTTTGTATATACATATTGTAACGATTGGAATGATGCCACCTGCTGGAGACTTACTGTAGAAGAGTTCTGCCCATGAAGCGAAGGTCTTTGAGGGCAAGACCAGGAATCAGGAAGTGACGCGGACTAATGGGAGGAGGAAGGAAGAGACTGGCGCTCACTCGCTCTCTTTCCTTTGGACTCTGGTGGAGAGCGGAGCTAGAAATGCGCTCTCCCTTTAATAGATAGGAATCTAGGCCTTTCTCTCTCTCTTTACCAAATTCTTATTCTCCTTAATAAATGCTTAAAAGTCTAACTCTTGCTAAAGTTTATAATTTATTGGCGACCACTCATTAGATATTTTAGACAGACTAGCTAGAATTTTAACCCTTAACAATATACATACCTATACGTGCACATATATTCATAATGTTTATATTGTGTGCTTATATGCATGTATAATTATGCACACACATATGTATATATGTATCTGTATATATTTATTTTATTAAGAAATAGATAGCATCTGACCAAACCATGGGGTTGTCCATGAGGTCACATTTTTTCTTGTTTTATTAGGATGTCAATCTCATTTTTCTTGTTCATGTGTTTTGTGCATTTATATATTGGCAATTGAGACCATGGGTTTTCATACTAATGCTTTTTCTGCATTTTGTCTCTGTGGATTTCTAAGGATCCCTACTGTTCCTTCCTTCTTTTGCAGTTGCCATGATACCTAGCTTAGCAGATTGACATAGGTGGTATTCTTTCTATGATTCTAGAATGGTTTGAACTTAAATTCAACAGGGAGCTTCCCAAGGTGAATGCAATGATGGGCAATCCTCATTTATATGTACATGTTCTGCTTTGTTTGTTTAAAGAGTTGATCTCATTTATAGGCATATATTATACAGTATAGGTCTGCATTTCTAGGAACACTTGTCCAATCAGTTTATGTTCCCATAAAAAGGAACTGTCCCTCCAAAACTAGTGTGTCTGTTCACCTTTGGTTAGGGGCTTTGTTGCCTTTCATTTTTTTGTTTAATTGTCCTAATTTAGTAATAGCAATAGCTAATATTCACATGATATTTTAGGATTCATAAATATTTAATATACATATTTATTGGTGCAAAATACACACACAGTCACATACACACATGAATGAAACACTTTATATTTACAACTAACCTGTGAAGTAGGTAATATTATATATTGTCTTGCCCAGGGTCACACAGCTAGTGAGTGCGAGGGGCAGGATTTATATTACACTCTTTCTAACTCCAAGCAAAGCTCTGTTGTCACTACATCTCCTACCTCTCTCAGCAGTTTAATTGTCTAAAGGCAGATATAAAAGAACTTCAAATATTCAAATGTCCAAATTGTTATGCTCTTACACAGTGGGGTGCTGATAAATGTTTAGTAACTTCCTCTTCAGGAAAAAAAATGTAAATATGATGTACTTTTAAATTTAATTTTCACTATTAAGATTTTCTCTATCACTTTCTTAAATCTAAAACTCAAGAAAATGCAAGTCCTGATTTCTATCATTTGCTGATTTCTCTGGTGTAAATATTGTACTGAAAATTTAACAATCATATCTTTTGTCCCAATAACAGCAGGCTCCAGAACATACAATATTAATTAGATATGTTCAGAGCCTTCATACTTTCATACTTAACATTAATAATGAGTTTACTTTTCTTTATTTTTAAATTATTTTCTCAATTAACAAATATTTCCTCCAACTCCCAGCCCCAAATAAAAAGAAACAAACAAAAAACTTGTTACAAATCCTGATAGTCAAGCAAAATAATTTTTTTTGTATTGACTATGTCCAAAAAACTATTTCTCATTTTGTATCATCAGTACATCACTTCTCTATCGAGAGATGGGTAGCACACTTCATCATCTGCTGGTTGGTTATTAATTTGATCTGATCAAGATTTGGTCTTTCTTTTTTATTAAATTAAAATATCAAATATTAATCTTTCTCTCTTGCACAATCTTTCCACTGAGGTGGGTGGGGTGAAAGATACCCCTGTAACACATTCAGAGTCAAACAAAACTTCTTTAGTCTTTCAAATGATTTTATTGTATAAATTGTCTCCCACTTCTGGTCACATTATTCTGCATTGGTTTGCATAAATCTTTCCAGGTTTCTCTGCAACTCTCCCTTTCATCATTTCTTCTGAGAAAATACTATGCCCTTATACTCTCCACCAACCTATTTCAATCAATCAATATACATTTATTAAGTGGCTACTATGTACCAGGTACTGTACTTGGAGAATTAGGTGCTGAGTTTTCATTCAATCTCATGTTTCCTCAAAGACCCAAGGAGAAAAGTGTTGATGAAATTCTTATTTTATAGGCAGAATTTGGTCCCTGTATAAAACAATAGTGTATGAATATTAAACATTTTATAAATATACAACAAAATTGCATAACTGATTAAGTCAAAGAGTGGCCAATTTCACAGTTTGTCTGCATCAATGTAAAAACAATGAAAATATGGTCATTTATATTTTAAGAAAGGTCTTTGAGATTTTAATTTGTTTCCCCTATATAACATAATAATAAGGAAAATTAATATCATCTCCAAAATGACCTATAATTTATTCTTTTAAAACTGGAGAGCAATACAAAACACAAGATGGATGATTCAAATTTTACCACTGCCTTCTTTTCCCCAAGACAAATAGCCTGCCAGGCAGAAGTATGAGCACTACTTCTAATCATTAATGTAAATTTCATGTGCAGTGGGTAGCCTGTTATGTTATTCTATTGCTTCCTCCTTAGGTCAGTTGTCAGCTAGCTCAGCACTATAGAATACTGGTATTCGAGCTTAGATCTTGCACCATTCTGAAATCACTGAGGAGCTCTCTGCTAAGCTGCCAATGACATTAAGTTCAGCTTCCCACTGATGAGTGACTTAGCTTCCTAGGAATTAAAATGGATGTGTAACTGTGTGTGTGTGTGTGTGTGTGTGTGTGTGTGTATGTATGCATGTATTTATGCATTTTTAAATTGAAGCTATTACCACAAGGAACTCTTTGTATTCCCTACATTCATTGTATTTCAACAATGAATAATGTAAGATAAAATGGTACAATGAAATAGGTTGGAAAAAGCCTTGCTACATATTTGCCTAATGGGGTCAAATGGATTTTACACTTAGAAGTACTCTTTGGATGGATAAGCAGACTCTAGTTCTCTTAGGGAACATGAGGAGAAGGGAAACTCAAAGTGATTGTTGAAATTATGTTTTTAGATGAAAGTCATTCTGCCCAACACTTCAGTTGCCTGAAATCACTGTTTCATGGAATATATTATATATACCATATGCTATTTGTATAATATATGTTTATACTTATTTTGTATATTACATGATATATGCACATATATAATACAGCATAACAAAATAGCATATGGTAATATATAATATAAGCATATACATGTACAAATATATATGTTACATATTTTAGCAGTTTTGCTGTATGGCAGTAAGACCTGTAACATCACTACCCCATAAGAACTAAAGAAAAATAGCACACAAAGTTTAATGTAGAGGTATATGTTGAATGTATAGGTGCACTATATATAACCAATGAGAAGCTCTGAAAAATAGGATTAAAGGCTACTATAAAGAAACTAAATGACAGTAATAAAAGAGGAGTTGGGCATAATAAAGAATAAAAAATGGACAAACAGACTGCTCTACTGGTACCTCTGCAATGTAAAGGAAAATCTCTATATAGGGAACTCCAAATTCTGATGCTTCCTCTACCAATGTAAGTCAATAACTTTCCTACAATTTATAATCTTAGAGAGCTTGTTAGTTTCTCTTCTTTTGTACTTACCATATTCTATTGTGTATGACATTTACATAGAATGTACATACTAACACATATAGCGTGTATATCTGTATGTCTCATAATGCACAATGTATGAATATATTATATATAATAAAATATGGCAAATGCATAAGAACAATTCCATGAATTAAAAATTAAAAAAAATAAGATATTCAAGTTTTTATGAAAGTTTGGACTAGGACAGACTTCTTCTGGAGGGGGATATCAAAACAGGTGTCCCAGTGTCCAAATCACTGGAAAAATGAAGGAGTTAGAGGGGGTGGCTTCTAGTTCCTGGTGTATAATTAAAGGGGGATGTGTACAAAGGCATTATTTATTTACACTTATTTTTATTTCTTTCCTTTTATGACCTGGACCATGTGCCCAACTCATTCTCAAATTCTTCTCCAATATATGTTTCAGCGGTTTTTTTCTTTTTCCTTATCACTCTTAGATTTCACATCTTTTCATTTGGCTTTGGACTATTTCTATATGCTTAGGTCATCAGTTCTGTAATTTTTGTAAACCTGGCTCCTTTTCTTTCATCTCAGCTTTGGCAATCAATTGATGTTGAATACAAACAATAACCATATCCTGAGTGACTTCTTAAATCCCCCACCACTTTAAATCCTCCTACTACTTACAAAGATTCCAAGGAGGAAGTGGTATTTATAGTATCATGGAATGGTGACTAGAGATGTGGATTTGAATTCAATATCTGATTTCAAATCTGACCTCTGATGCTACCCATGCAACAATAGACAAGTCAACTTCTTCAAACCTCAGTTTTCTCATCTGTTAAATGGTAATAATAATGACTCTGGACCCTATCTCACAGGGTAATTTTAAGACTCCAGGAAGATATTTTGTGTGAAGCATTTTGCATGCTTTAAAACGCAATGCCAATTATTATCTGAGAAGAGGTTTGAAGGATTCAAGTAATTTCAACAAATGACCATGGGGTTGGGGGATTTGGAAGCATAGGGAATAATGAACAAATCTTTTAATAAAGCAGAGGGTGAGTTTGGGAAACCATGAAGTATGTACTGAAGTATGGATTATAAGTTAAGTGGTGTAAAACAAGCCTAGAAATCTCATTTAAGGAAGGGACTATGAATATGTTTCTATCTCTGCCTATGCCTAGAAGAACATTTTTACATATTAGATACTTAATGGACATTTATTTAACAAGAGGCCATAGGATCATAGATTTTGAACAGGATTTGATGTTAGAAGACTAGGAGAGGAAACTGAGACCCCAGGAAATTTAAATGATTTACTCAGTTGCATAAGCAAAGCTGAAATTTGAAAAAAGTTTCTTGTACTTTAGATGCAGCAGTCTTTCCACTGCCATCAGAACAATATTATATACTTGATGTTGGCCTATGGAAATTGCAATGTATTTGATAGGTGATGGAAAATCTTTGAAGGTTTTTGAGTAGTTAAATGGTGGGATGACAGGAAGATTCTTCTGGCAACAACACGCAGGGTGGATTGCAAGGGACACAGGTTTGGACTGGGAAGGTGATCTGGTAAATAGGCTATTCTAAGTGTGTAGTTAAAAATTATGAAAGCTTAAATTAAAGTATTAATAATAATATGAAAAGTTAATTAGGAATAGATGCAATTGATAAATAACTTAAGCTTGGTTCCAGAGTCAGACAACTTCAGTTCAAAGCATACCTCTGACATTTGTGACCATAGACAAGTTGCTAAACCTCCCTGAGCCTTAGCCTCCTCTTTCAAAAACACAATGAGATTAGATTAAATGGCTTTTTGTGTCCCATCCAATTTTAGATCTCTGATCCTCAAAGACATGACCCATAGCACTGGCGAATTATTGGATTTGAGAGGTAAAGGAGGAGTCAATGATGACTCAGATGTCAAGCTTAGGTCACTAATTTACATTTGTGCTATAAAAATGAAGTTAGAAAGTCTAACCATTTTTTTTGGCAGAAGTATTTCATATAGATATGCTGAGTATGAGTAAGTGGCAGGACCTTCAGGTAAATGCACTTTTATCTTGAACCATATATATATATAGATGATAGATAGATAAATAGATGATATATATGTAGTGATATATATACATATACATGTATCACTACATATATATCATCTATTTATCTATCTATCATCTATATATCTACCTACCTACCTGTCTTTGTCTGTCGTTTTATTTATTTATTCATTTGTTTGTTTATTTATTTTGCATGTCTTAGCTCCCCCTACTAGTTTGAATGATCCACAGGGGAAGACTGAGATCCTGTCTTACTCATCTTTGAATATAGGTCCCATAACTCCTTTCGCATAAATGATTGATGCATGGTTGTTGTTATGTTGATTTAGAATTTGACACATTCATTTGGATAAGTTAAGAGTTTGTGAGTGCTAAGAATTCAGTTTTGAAAGGTGCTGTATGAATTCAAGATATTCCTGTTTCAAAATTCTTGAAAATGATGAAGAGAATTAAATATCTTGTGTATTATTTAAATTTTCTTGGAAAATGGAGCAAAACACTCCGTGGATTATAGAAATACTAAAAAGGAAAGACATCTGACTGTAGGGTAAAAGAAAGATTAGTCTACTTAGTTCTGGTGGAGGCCAGGCAAGTAGGCAATCATTCCCTTTTATTTTTCACATATTCTAAAACATGGCGATATAATAATCACTAAAATTCCCCCAAGGCCAATTTATCTCTATAAACACAAATAGTTTCTCAGCATTAAAAAAAAAGTAATCAAAATTTCTTACAGAGAAGGGTACATTGATTTCATGTTCATTCTTATCATTATCTGTCTTTGTCATATTTGAATGAGCATTTTAACTGCAACACACTGACAGCTTTTGTGTCTCCAAATTAAACTAAATTAAATTAAAGAGTGTTGCCCACCATGGTAGATTCTACCACCCACTGAGAATTTAGCCTACTGCTAGGGAAATCTTTGATCAAATTTAATCCTTTCTGAGATAATAAACTAAACTTTAGCCCTTGGAAATTTGGGGTTCCTTGAACACATGATCTGTCCAGATTTATTCTTCTCAAATTATGAATAGCTTGGGTGTAATTGTAATTAAACATAATTTAATCACTCACATTTGGATATTATTTCACTAAACACAAACCTTAAAAGAAAAAGTTGATGAATTAGAAATATATATATATATATATACACACATATATAGATACACATACACATATATAGATACACACACAAATATATATATATATATATATATGTATATATATATATATATAGAACATATCCACAGAGAATTTAACCCATACAACATGTAAGACTCATTCAAGTTGATAGTAAATATTTCAAGTGCATGAATTTAGTTCAACAATGGAATATACACTTAATCATAGAGCAATAACAAGGACAGTGGGATGTGGAATTTTCCTAAGGGTGCCATACTATAGAACAGGGCTTATTAAACATTTTCCACTTGCAACCCCTTTTTACCCATGAAATTTTTAGGTGACCAGAGGTATATAGGTATATATAACCTTTAGCTATTGCCAAATTTTTGTGACCCAGTCCCTTCAGTTACATGACCACATATGGGGTTGCAACCCACAGTTTAAGAAACTGGGCTATAGAAGACACTGAGAACATTTTAGGACCTTCAGAAGTATAGAGACACTTGATTTTAGCTTCCAGATAGTAAGAATAATTTATTAAAAACAGGAGGCTCCTGAATATCACTTTCTCTTTTTGGAAGTAGCACTCCAGGTAAGCTCTTCTGACCATGCTTCCTAGCAACAGAGTCATGGTGTCATGGGGTCTTCTACCCAAGGCATAAAAGTTGTCTTTTAGAATTTTCCTTAATCATATTTTTCCTTGATAAAAAGGAATTAATGTTAATCCAGGCCACCCCTCTGTCTCTGGACAAGATTTTGATCATATGAATAAATATTTAGAGATGGAAGTAACTTTAATTTTGGATCTAAGAAGACTGAGGTCCCAGGTAAATGAGAGAAAGTGAAGTCACAGAGGTACTGTCAAAAATGGGATTCAAAATCAGGTCCCCTGGCTCCAAAACCAGTCTTCTCTCTACTGTACCATACATTATCTCAGTTGGTTAATAAATACTCATTAAGGGCCTACAAGTGCCAGAACTGTGCTAAGTTCTGGGGATATAAAAAGAAGCAAAAGACAATATCTATCCTCAAGTTTACAATCTAATGGTGTGGGTGGGGGCAACAAGCAAACAAATATGTATGAACAAGCAATGTACAGGATAAATAGGGAGTAAAAAAGATCAGGAAGCCACTAGAATTAAGAAGGTTAGTAAAGGTTTCTGCAGAAGATAGAATGTTCTTTAAGACTTAAAGGAAATTAATGAAGCCAGTGGTTAGAGATGAAGAGGGAGAGAATCAAAGCACAGGAGATTATCAGTGAAAATGCCCCCAGATAAATAAGATGGTTGTCTTGTTCGTGGAACAGTAAAAAGGTTATTGTTGCTGGATTAAAGACTATATGTTGAGGAATAAGTTATAAAAAGACCAGAGGGTCAGATAGGTGGCGAAGTGGATAAAGCACCGGCCCTGGATTCAGGAGGACCTGAATTCAAATCTGGCTTCAGACACCTGACACTTACTAGCTGTGTGACCCTGGGCAAGTCACTTAACCCTCATTGCCCTGCAAAAATAAATAAATAAATAAATAAACAAACAAACAAAACAACAAATAAATAAATAAATAAATGAATGAATGAATGAATGAATGAATGAATGAATGATTAAATGATTAAATGAATGAATGAATAAATAAATAAATAAATAAACCTAGAAAGCTAGGAATGGTCTAGGTTATACAGGGCTATCTTACAAAATATGAAAATATTTCACAAATTGTCTTGAAATATATTACAATATCTAAACCTATTATTTTGTTTTGTTTTTGTTTTTGTTTTTGCTGAGGCAATTGGGGTTAAGTGACTTGCCCAGGGTCACACAGCTAGTAAGTGTTAAGTGTCTGAGGCCCGATTTGAACTCAGGTCCTCCTGAATCCAGGGCCAGTGCTCTATCCACTGCTCCACCTAGCTGCCCCTAAACCTATTATTGAATATTTTTGAAGTTGGAAAATTACCTTAAGGCCCACTCAGCATACAACTCTATTGAAAACATGAATTTAACCTACAACATTTCTGAAAAGTGGTCATTGAGAGTCAGTTTGAGCACTTTTAGTTGCCAGTCTACACAGGAACTGAGAATTGGTCAGAATCAAGTTCATATCAATAGCAGGCATCTCAGGGAAGTGAGAACTACAGAAGGCCTTCAGAAAGCAATTAAGCCTTCAAAGCTGCTTTCATTCTTTTTCAATCATTGAGATTTGCCTTAGACTTGAAGGCTTTGTACCAGTTCACTCTGTGCTTAATCTTGGTTTATTAAACAGGACTTCCCATTGTAACCATGTAAACTCTAGCCCTCCCAAATCCCTTTTTTATTGATGTTTCTTCTTGATTTTCTGTTATGGCTCAGCTCGTGGAGTCTACCTGATCTGTTTCCAGCATCAATACTTATTTTTATTTTATTTTATTAACATTTTTATTTATATTTTTGAGTTCCAGTTTTTATCCCTCCTCCACTCCCTCCCTTCTCCCTCTCTGAGGCAGTAAACAATCAGATATGGGTCATGCATGTACAATTATGTAAAACATTACCCTATTAGTCACTTTGTACAAGAAAACTTGAATAAAAGAAAAAAAATGAAAGTGAAACATAGGATGCTTCAGTCTATTCCATCAACACCACTTCTTTCTCTGAAGGTGGATAGTATATTTCATCAATAGTCCTTTGGGATGGTCTTGGATCATTGTATTGTTGAGAATAGTTGTGATTTGGAGGAGCTAGGTGACACAGTGGATAAAGTACCAGGCCTGGATTCAGGAAGACCTGAGTTCAAATCTGGCCTCAAACACTTGACACTTATTAGCTGTGTGACCTTGGGCAAGTCACTTCACCCTCATTGCCATTCAAAAAAAATAAACAAAAAACAGAATAGTTGTCATTCACAGTTTTCATCAAACAATATTGCTGTCTCTGTGCACAATGTTCTCTTGGTTCTGCTTATTTCACTTTATATCAGTTCATACAAGCCTTTCCAGGCCTTTCTAAAAATCAAGCTGCTTGTTATTTCTTATAGCACAATAATATTCCATCACCATCATAAATCACAGCTTGTTTAGCCATTCCCCAATTGATGGGCATTCCTTTGATTTCCAGTTCTTAGCCACCTCAAAAAGAGCTGCTATAAATATTTTTGTACATATAGATATTTTTTCTCTTTTGGGGGATACCTTTGGGATATAAACCTAGCAGTGAGTATGTCTGGATCAAAGGGTATGCAAAGGTCTATAGCCCTTTGGGGATAGTTCCAAATTGTTCTCCAGAATGGTGGTATCTTTTCAAAACGCCACCAACATTGGATGAGCATCCCAGCTTTCACAATCCCCTCCAACATCCAATATTTTCCATTTTTAAAAATATTTTTCACTCTGATAGGTGTGTGTCATTTAAAATATATTGGGAGTGACTGTCTTTGTTCTAAGATATAGGAAACTCAGCTGGGGTTTCTAACAGATTTCTACTTATAAATTAGAGGCTATTACACAAATCTTGGCATTAAGCATTTATTATCAATTTGACTGTGTGTAAACCTAGCATAGATTCCCAGGAAGGAGGGGGCTGAGCAGGCCAGCCCCAGAGTAAGGTAAGTGTCTGGGAGAGGCACAGCAAGAAGAGGGACAAGAGAGAGCAAGGGAGAGAGAATGACCCCTCTCACCCCAAGGATTTTATCCTCTCTTAGGTAGAGGCAGGTCACTGCAACTTGATCCAAGCTAATTGGCCAGTAACATTCAAGTCCATTGATTGGTATGACTTGAGGGTGGTACATATCAAAATGAGCAGTGCCCTGTTGCTCAGGGTCTATGAAAGACAGACCCTCTCAGGGCAAAGCTCTCAGGTAGGTGTGGTTTTACTCTCTATTGTCTATTCAGAATTTGAGCTCCAACTTTAGTGACTCTGTGCTGGCCTTGAATGAGGTGAGGCAAGGCTCCCTCAAGTGGGGGGCCCTCTGGGTCCCCCAGGACCCCATTATTTCCTCACAGGTGTGAGGTGATACCTCAGAGTTGTTTTAATTTGCATTTCTCTGATAAATTTTGATATAGAGCATTTTGGGGCGGGGTGAAGCAATTGGGTTTAAGTGACTTGCCCAGGGTCACACAGCTAGTAAGTGTCAAGTGTCTGAGACCAGATTTGAACTCAGGTCCTCCTGACTCCAGGGCTGGTGCTCTATCCACTGTGCCACCTAGCTGCCCAAATAAAATGTTGTTTTTGTTTGTTTGTTTGATTGTTTTTGCAGGGCAATTAGGGTTAAGTGAATTGCCCAGGGTCACACAGCTAGTAAATGTCAAGTGTCTAAAGTCAGATTTGAACTCAGATACTCCTGAATCCTGGGCCCGTGCTTTATCCACTGCACCACCTAGCTGGACCCTAGAGCATTTTTTCATATGATTATAGCTAACTTTGATTTCTTTGTCTGAAAACTGCCTGTTCATATCCTTTGACCACTTACCCAGTGGGGAATGACTTATATTTTTATAAATTTGACTCAATTCTCCATATAATTGAGAAATGAGACCTTTATCGAGATACTTGCTTCAAAAATTCTTTCCCAGTTTTCTGCTTCCATTTTAATCTTGGTTACATTAGGGTTTTTTTTGTGGAAAACTTTTTAATTTTATATCATCAAAATGATCTATTTTATATTTTGTTTTATTCTCTATACCTTCTTTGTTCCTAAATTCTTTCTCTGCCCATAAATCTGACAGATAAACAATTCCATGCTCTCTTAATTTGCTTATAGTATCATCCTCTATGTATAAATCATGTACCCATTTTGACCTTATTTTAGTATATGGTGTAAGATGTTGGTCTATATCTAGTTTCTGCCATACTGTTTTCCAATTTTTCTAGAAGTTTTTGTCAGATAAGAAGTTTTTGTTCCAAAAGCTTGGATCATTGGGTTTACTGTATGCTAGATTACTATAGTCATTTACTACAGGGTAATTTGTACCTATTCTATCCCACTGATCTACCTCTCTATTTCTTAGCCAGTATCATATTTTTTGATAATTATCGATTTATAATAGTTTGTGATTTGGTACTGCTAGACCACCTGCTTTTGTATTTTTTCCCATTTATTCCCATGATATCTTTGAGCTTTTTTTTCCAGATGTATTTTGTTATTATTTTTTATAGATCCATAAAATATTTCTGATAGTTTGATTAGTATAGCATCAAATAAATAACTTAGGTAGGATTGTCATTTTTATTATATTGACTTGACATACCCATGAGCAATTAATAGTTTTCCAATTATTTAAATCTGACTTTATTTGTGAAAAAAAAATGTTTTGTAGTTCTGGTCATATGCTTCCTTGGTTTCCCTTGGCATAAAGACTCCCAAGTATTTTATATTGGCCAAAGTTATTTTAAATGGAAAACCTCTTTCTATCTGTTGTTGCTGGACTTTACTGGTAATATATAGAAAAGGTGATATATGTGGGCTTATTTTGTATACTGAAACTTTGCTAAAGTTAATAACTTTTTTTTTAAAGTGAGGCAATTGGGGTTTAGTGACTTTCCCAGGCTCACACAGCTAGTAAGTGTTAAGTGTCTAAGGCTAGATTTGAAGTCAGGTACTCCTGACTCCAGGGCCAGTGCTCTATCCACTGCGTAACCTAGCTGTCCCTAAAGTTAATAATTTCAAGTAGCTTTTTAATTGATTCTCTGGGATTTTTCTAAGTATAACATCATATTATCTGCAAAGAGTTATGGTTTTGTTTCCTCATTAACTATTCTAATTCCTTTATTTTTTTTTCCTTCTCTCATGGCTAGAGCTAATATGTCTAGTACAATATTAAATAATGAGGTAGATACAGGCATATTTGATTCACCCCTAATTGTATTGGAATGGCTTCTAGCTTATCCCCATTACAGATAATGTTTGTTGATGGTTTATAGATACATAATACTTATCATTTTAAGGTAAGCTCCTTTTATTCCTGTGCTCTCCAGTGGGGTTTTTTGTTTGTTTGTTTGTTTTGTTTTGTTTTGTTTTGTTTTGCAGGGCAATGAGAGTTAAGTGACTTGCCCAGGGTCGCTTTATCCACTGCACCACCTAGCTGCCCCCTCCAGTGTTTTTAATAGGAATGGTTGCTGTATTTTGTCAAATGCCTTTTTTGCATCTATTGAGACAAATTATCATAAAACCAGCTTCTAGTTTTATTTACTAAATCAAAGGTTTTCTTGCTTCCAATTTTATTAATATCTCCTTTGCTTTTTTGATTTTCAGGATTACCATTTTGGTGTTTAATTGGGGATTTTTAATTTGTTCATTTTCTAGTTTGTTTTGTTTTTTAGTTGCATGCCCACTTCTGCTTTTTCTCTATTTTATTGATGTAAGCAGTGAGTGATATAAATTTTCCCCTAAGTACTGCTTTGGCTACATCTCATACATTTTGATATGTTGTCATCATCATTTTCTTTAATGAAATCATTGATTGTTTTTATGATTTGTTTTTTGATCTCCCTGTTTTTCAGGATCGGATTGCTCAATTTACAATCTCTAAATTGTCCCTACTATGATCCCTACCCCTTTTTAACTTCCTTATAGGGTAAGATAGATTTCCATATCCAACTGTGTGTTTTTATTCCCTCTTTGAGGCAACTTTGATGAGAGTAAGCTTCAATCTTTGCCTGCCACTCAGTTGTCTTCCCCTCCATTATGATAGTTCTTTCATGACTCTTTGTGTGTGTGTGTGTGTGTGGGGGGAATTTAGCCCATTCAATTTCCCCCTCCTTTTCCTTTAATGCAATTTTTTTCTTACCCTTTTATTTGTTTGGGGGGGGGGGAGCAAGTTATCATCCCATCAAGGTCACCTTATAAGCACACCCTATGTCTATAAGTTAAGACTTATAAATATTAACATCCTTTCAATATCACCTACCTCATCACCACATCCTCTTTCTACATATACTCCTTCTAATTGCTCTTATAATAAAATTAACACTTATAAATAATATCTTATCCTATAGAAATATGAACAGTTTAACCTTATTGAATTTCTTACAGTTTTTCTTTCTTGTTTCTTTAATACCTTTTTATGTTTCTCTTGAGTGTTATATATGGAGGTCAAATTTTTTATTAAACTCTGGTCTTTTAATCAGAAATGCTTGAAAGTCCTCTTTTTCATTAAATATCCATTTTCCCTCTGAAAGTATACATTCAGTTTTTCTGGGTAGATGTTTCTTAGTTGTAAACCCAACTCCTTTGCCATTTGGTATATTATATACCAAACCCTGTGCTTCTTTAATTGTGGAAGCTGCCTAATCCTGTATAATTCTGACTCTAGCACCACAGTATTTGAATTGTTACTTTTTGGTTGCTTGCCATGCTTTTTCCTTGATCTGTGAACTTTGAAATTTGGCTGTGTTCTGGGGATTTTTCATTTTGGGATCTCTTTCAAGTGCTGATCAGTGAATTCTTTCCATTTTTATTTTGCCCTCTGATTCTAATATATAAGGGCAGTTTTTATTTTTTTAATAATTTCTTGAAAGATATTGTCCAGGATTTCTTTTTAGATCATGGTTTTCAGGTAGCCCAGTAATTCTTATATCATCTCTCGTGGTTCTATTTTCTAGATCAGTTGTTTTTCCAATGAGAAATTTCACATTTTCTTTTTTTTCTTTTCTCTTAATTTTTATTGTATCTTGATGTCTCATAGAGTCATTAGTTTCCATTTGTTCAATTCTAATTTTTAAATAATTTTTTTTCTTTAGTGACCTTTTGTACTTCTTTTTCCATTTGGCTAAATCTGGTTTTTAGGGAGTTATTTTCCTCAATAAATTTCTCTTCCATGGTTCTCTTGCATTACTTTTATGTTTTTCTCCAATTATTTTTCTATTTTTTTCTTTTTAAAAATTTTTTTAAAAATAAAAGTATTTTATTATTTTCCAGTTACATGTAGAAATAGTTTTCAAGATTTGTTTACATAAGATTTCAAATTTCAAATTTTTCTCCCTCCCTCCCCTCCTGCCTCCCCTCCCCTAGACAGCAGGCAATCTGATATAGGTTAAATATACATAATAACATTAAACATATTTCTGCATTCGTCATGTTATATGAGAAGGATCATAGCACAAAGGAAAAACCTGAAATCAGAAAACCAACAGCATTAAAAACAAAAGAAATATTATGGTCAATCAGCATCTATATCCCACAGTTCCTTCCCTCCCCCCCCCCCCGGATTTGGAGAGCCTTTTCATCATGAGTCCTTTGGAACATTCTTGTTCCTTTGGATTGATGAGAAGAATCTAATCTATCACAGTTGGTCCACACATAGTGTTGACGATACTGTGTATAATGTTCTTCTGGTTGTGCTCATCTCACTCATCATCAGTTCATGCAAGTCCTTCCAGGTTTCTCTGAACTCCACCTGGTGATCATTTCTTACAGCACAATAGAATTCCATTACATTCATATGCCATAACTTGTTCAGCCATTCCCCAATTGATGAACATCCCCTCAATTTCCAATTCCTTGCCACCACAAAAAGAGCAGTTATAAATATTTTTGTACATTTGAGTCCTTTTCCCTTTTTTATGATCTCTTTGGGGAAAAGACCCAAGAGTGGTATTGCTGGGTCAAAGGGTATGCACAGCTTTATAGCTCTTTGGGCATAATTCCAAATTGCTCTCCAGAATGGTTGGATCAGTTCACAGCTCCACCAACAATGCATTAGTGTTCCAATTTTCCCACAGCTTCTCCAACATTTATTATTTTCCTTTTTTTGTCATTTTAGCCAATCTGATTGGTGTCAGGTGGTACTTTAGAGTTGTTTTAATTTGCATCTCTCTAGTCAATAGTGATTTAGAACATTTGTTCAAATGGGAAGAGATAACTTTGATTTCTTTATCAGAAAACTGCCTGTTCATATCCTTTGACCATTTCTCAATTGGGGAATGACTTGGATTCCAATTATTTTTCTTTGTTTTTGTTTTTGGTTTTGGTTTTTTAGTGAGGCAATTGGGGTTAAGTGACTTGCCCAGGGTCACACAGCTAGTAAGTGTTTAAGATTCTGAGGCTGGATTTGAACTCAGGTATTCCTGACTCCAGGGCCGGTGACCTATCCACTGTGCCACCTAGCTGCCCCTCCAATTATTTTTCTACTTCCCTAATTTGCTTTTGAAAGTCCTTTTTAAACTCTTCTAGGAATTCCTTTTAGGCCTGAGACTAATTTACATTTTTCTTTGAAGCTTCACCTATAGCCATTTGATTACTATTGTCCTCTTTTTTGTTTATGGATTGATTTTCCTTATTAGTAGTAACTGTCAAGAATCAAACTTTTGTTGCTGTTGTTGTTGTTTTACTCATTTCTGTGCCTTTTTGTATCTTGATGTTTTTATGAGAAAGTTTTCCTCTATTCCTTCACGATCTCAAGTTTTTATGCTAAGGGTCTGGGTCTTACTGTTGGCTTTCACTGGGCTTCAGGGATTAGCTGCTTGCCTTCTCTGTAGAATAAGATTCCCTTCTGATTGGTATTGGGGGATTATCCCTCCATTTTGGCTTGCCCTAGGTGTGGGCTGGCCTCTCTAGGGATGGTGTCCTAGGGCTAGGTTGCAAAAGTTAGGAGGAGTAATTTTGTTGCCAACATGCTCAAGTATGGAGGTCCTGGAGCTGGGTTGCTAGGGTAACTAAATCCCTCTGCAAGCAGGCCCTGGAAGGGTAATTTGGTTGCAGATCTGCTGAGGGTTGGAATCTCCTGCTGGTTTGCCCTGGAAACAGTCTCTCTGCTGGGAGGTCCCAGGGGTGGGAATGTGCTCTTAACCAGTCTTGGGTGAGGCGTCAGCAGTGTGATCAAAGCCTCCCTGGTGGTCTGTGCTAGCTTTCAGGTGCCTGGTGAGGGTCCTTGCTATGCTGCCCAGACTGCACAATTGCCCAGGGAGCTGCTGGTTTGCAGGTGGGCGGGGCCTCACTGGTGATTTGCCTGAAGCTCAGGCACCCTGCTGTGATCCCACAAGCTGCTGTTGTTCCTGCTGCTGCTACTGCTCACGGATCTCACTTTCCTCCCACCCAAGTAAGACAGACCTTTCCTGCTGTCTGGTAGGCTACCTTCCTGCTCCTGGAATAATTCAGAGGCAGTTTTATGTTGGTTTGGCAGGGAAATTTGGGAGAGCTCCAGGGGGTTGCTTCCTTTCTCCACCATCTTGGCACCAGAAGCCCCCCAGTATCAATTCTTATCAATTCCTACACCAATTAGAAAACACCATATCAGTAAATGAAGAAACTGAGGCAGAGGCATTTGGAATGACTTGCCCAGAGTCACAAAGTTAAATGAGTGTCTAAGGTGGGAATTGAAAGTCTAAGTTGGGACCTTCCTAGGCCCAGGTTCACCATGCCTTCTACTTTGCTATACTTGGCTCAGTCTGAAAGTCCTTTCCTCAAGATTTTGCTGTATTCAACTAATTCCCAAAGCTAAAATGTCCCTATTATTTCCTGAGTGATCCAATATTTATGCCTTTGGATCCTTGACTCTCATTGGGATATAACATTAGAAAGTGACCAAAATCTGCTCACAGGTACAGTGTCTTCCTGCCTACTAAAGGCTTGGTGAACTAAAACCTCCATTCTGCAAAAGAAAAATGCTTCTAGCAGCTTTCCTCTGTAGTCAAGTAAACAAAATGCTGATCTTTGAGAGAAATTCTGCTTCTAATGTTGATGTTTAGCCTCATCTATCTTCCCTGAACCATAGCTTATTGGCACCTAGAGAGGAGGGGTTAACAATACTTTTTGTGCCTGGTGAAGTCTATGCACCTTTTCTAAGAATAATGTTTTTAAGACATAAAATTATATATATATATATATATATATATATATATATATATATATATATATATATGTGTGTATATATATATGTATATATGTATATACATACACACATATTTATATATATATATGATTACAAAGGAAACCAACTATATTGGCATACAGCTATCAAAATTAATTAAAAAATATATATTCATGTTCCTCAGGTTTAGAAACCATAGACCAATGAAGATTATGATCTGCTCAGCTATTATTTTGTAGTGAAATTTAGAGCCAGATCAATGATACTCCAAAACTGGTCAGCCAATAAATGTTGCTGAAGAGAATTGATCAACCTGTCAGCGAGCTCCCCTCCCTTTATAGAGAATACTAGGCCTGACATTTCTGCTGTGCTCTAACCTGAGCTTGACCTAATGAGTCAATTAGAAATGACAGCAACTAGGACCATATATCCCATCTCACCTTGTCATTCCTTGTACCTCCTCAGCAGCATAAACTGAGGGAAGGTTTATTTTGGATGCTCTGTAACATCCCCATTCCTTTATAAATGTTCAAACTAAAGAATCATCATTTGAATGTGAGAGGGATTATTAAGAATTTAACAATTTACCAAGCATTTGGACTAAGTTTGGGGGTTACAAAGGAAAAAAATACTGCTTTCAAGATGCTCACCCTATTGTTGGGGAAAACAACATTTTTCGTGAAAAGAGCAGCTGGAGGGCAAATGAAAAGGCCCAGCAGTTAGATGCATGGCAAAACCCAGGGGGTATAAAATTACTTACATATTTATGATGAGAATACTTGGTGATGGCAGAGATTAGAGCCAGAATATATTTTAAAGCCTAGAGCAACAAAGGAGGCAGTGGAGGGCAGATGGCAAGTCTTGAAGATCCTTTTTATCAAATAAAAAATGAATTATTGTCTTCCCTTCCATTCAAAATCTGTGAGTATTCAAGAAATTCAGGAAGTTGGGAAGACAAGGGAGTAGGGGTGGCCCAATTTTTGAAAGTGCTTCCTACCACTTGATAGTCTCAGATTTGTCTTGGAATGCTTCAGAGCTAGAGAAAGGGAAGATGGATGAAAGAAAAGGGGTCGAGGCAACCCAAATCTGGCTTGTCAGCAGTGCTCTGACACTAGACCATTTTGGATTTTCCAAGACCCTGCATGAAATTACAGATAGATTTTCTCTCTATGCCCCATATGGAAGATTGACCAAGGAAACTAGATGGTATCTTTCTGGTTAGTCTTTTTTTACCCCTAACTCCTAAACATCTTTGAATTTTAGAACACAAATTAGAGGGAGAGAGACAGACAGATACACAAAGAAAGACAGAGAGAAAGACAACAAGAGAGATGGAAACAGACAGAGACATGTATAGGGGAACAATTTGTGGTATAAAAATGGAATGTAACTGAGTGATAAAATATAAAATGTGAGGCATTCACAAAGATATAGTAATATTTGACTGATGAAACATAGATGAAATAATATAAAACCAAGACAATAATGTACTTAGGGATACCAGTAATATAAGTGATAACACCAAAATGAAGAAATTGTGGTTAATGTACATAGTCAAAAAGAATAAATCACTAATAATCTTCTTTCAGTAGAGAGATAGGAGAATATGAATTAAGAATAGGACATAGACAATTAGTTAGGAGGGAGCGTCAATTGATTTTGTTTTTTCATGCATAGTTGGAAAGGAAGGGCAAGAGTTGTAAGGGAAATATTATTGTGGTTTTAAAAAAAAAGTAACCAATAAAACTTTAGAAAAGGAAATAGTCCAGCTCTAACTTAGGTTGAAAGGACATGTTAAGCAGTCAGTCAATAAACATTGATTAAAAGCTTCCTATGTGTCAGACATTGTGTTGATCAGGGGACATATGAGAATGTGTTTAAAATATGTTGATTCATATCAAAATAAAATATTTTCATTCTGGGGTGTAACACCTAGACCACCATCCCTCCATTAGCACCTATTCATTATCAAGCATAGGTAATAAAGAAGCATCTTCATCTATTACTGTTTGTTCTTTCGCTTGAAAGATACTGTGGTATTGGGCAGTAGTGTCAAACTAAAATAGAAATGGGACAACTAAGCCAAACAGTAAGATCCCTCTGGGCCATAAATTGACTTAGAAAACTACATGTTTATATATTTCCCTTTTAAAAAAGTAAACACATTAAAATCAGACAGGAGCTACATTTTAATTTCATCGGGGAAGCACTCTGGAGTTTTATGAGTTACATATTGGTCATGCCTGGTAGAAAGGATAGAAAACCAAGCCTTGGGATCAGAAGGATTGGCATTCCAATTGTTTGTCTGACAAAAACTGGCTACATGATCCCGAACAACTATTTAGTGATGAAGGCAGTACTCTATGACTATAAATTGCGAAGTGGTTGCTATTCTACATGGGTCATGATGATTTTTCTAACAATAAGTTCAGTATATAAGAGAAATCATAAATTTGGACACTACACCATCTATCCAACCAATTTGCTCAAAGAAATAAATTGTTATGAAAGGTAGACGGATCCCAAACTCCAACTCTACCAGTCTTCTTTCAGCAGTCCCTTAAATGAAATGAATTAAATAGATCATCCACAAAATATATTGTACAATGTCACACATCTGTCTTTTTTCAAAATTATAATAAAAGTATTTGAGTTTCAGAAGATATTTTGTCTAAATTGATAAAGATATTGAAGTTTGGAAAAATACTTTCAATATGCATTGTTTCATATGTAAATTCTTCTCAGTTAGGTGCTGGGTGGAAGATGTTAATTAATAAAATGATATATGGCTATTAATATTCATAAAACAATTTGTCTCAATCGCTTTTTAAACCAGATATGATTTTTATCAGAAACATTCCTATCTCATTCTTTTTTATTTAATATCCTTATAATACCATTTTAATCCATGCCATCTGGGATAAAATTTCATCAAATTGCAAAAGTAAAATTAGGGAAATCCTCCTATGAGGGCAGGCTATAGCTACTAAAATAGTTGTTTCAGAAAATGGGTAGAAAACATCAACCAGACCGCAGAAGAAAGTTAATCTATGCCTCCTGACAGTATAAATAATGAGGAAGGAAAGCAATTCATGGTGCGATTGGTAAGTATTGTCTCAGTAGATTTTACTCCATCATTTTTGTTCATGGAGTCTCTAAAATTGTTATGGAGGGCATATATTTTAATCATTTGCTATGCACAAAGCACAGGGATGGCTATATTAAAAGGTAGCAAATATGTTTTAGTAACCAAGGAGGGCCTGATTTTGCAGTAGGGAGGCCACCATGGCAGCTCCGCTGTGGCCATAGTTGTTATAGAAAGCATGGTGACAGACAGGCCATATAGAGTAGAGTATGATTGGACAACAAAATGGATTGACTAAATTTCTATCACCCAGAACCTAGGGAATTTCCAAGTTGGTTCAAATATTTTTTTTCCTTCTCTAGGAATGATATTAAAAAATATTTTCATCTATCAATGACATGATACAAATGATTATATGGAGAAAATAAAAATTTCAAGATTTGTAAAAACAAAAATCCTCTTGATTCAAATACTGCCTTTGGTACTTACTATGTGTATGACCTTGAGTAAATAATTAAGGGGGCAGGTAGGTGGCACAGTGGATAGAGTGCTGGACCTAAAAGACCCATCTTACTTAGGTCAAATCTGCCCTCAAACACTTACTAGTTTTGTGATCCTAGGCAAATCTAACCTTCTTTACCTCAGTTTCCTCATCTGTCAAATGAGCTGGAGAAGAAAATGGCAAAACACTCCAGTATCTCTGCCAAGAAAACCCCAAATGGGGTCATAAAGAATTAGAACTGACTGAAATGATTGAAAAACTACAAATATCAATTAGCTTCTTGGACTCAGTTTCTTCATTTATAAAATAGGGTTAATAAAGCTAATTATAGGGGCAGCTAGGTGGCACAGTGTATAAAGCACTGGCCCTGGATTCAGGAGGGTCTGAGTTCAAATTCAGCCTCAGATACTGAACACTTACTAGCTGTGTGACCCTGGGCAAGTCACATAACCCTTATTGCCCCCCCTCCCCCCCAAAAAGCTAATTATGTTTATCTCAGAATTATTGTGGGGGTCAAATGAGATAATACATATAAAATTTTTGAAAACCTCTAAATCCTATATACATATTGATCTCTCTAAATTTATATTTAAAATTAATCTGAGATTACATTTTTGCTGTTTCCAACCTCCATCTTGGCCCATGAATCCATTCTACAAGCAGAAGATACATCGTTCACTCAAATATAATGAATTAATGGTATAATGTTATGGCATTCTCCTCACTGTAAGTCTGAACTGGGGTCTTTGGACTATGGATATTTAATTGGTGATGTCAGCTTTTCAGTTATAAATACATTTGTCTAGTGGATTTCTATGGATGAAGAAACCTGTTTTAGTTGAAAGAATCTTGGAAGAAGTGAAGTCAGGATGCTGAAATAAATAAATAAATAAATAGATAGATAGATATAATACATTAACATGGAAACCTGAGACTTTTCAGACTTTGCTTTAATTGAATGTGCAAATTATAGAACTTTATTTTAATTTTTTTTCATTTTGAGAGGGTATGAGTGAGATGGTGAAAGAATAACTATTAACATTTTAAAAATAAGATAATTAAAACAGCATTACTTATTTTTAATTTATTGGGTTTTTTATTATTGTTTATTTTTATTTTTATTATTGTTTTCTTTTTAAACTTTATTTTACAAATTCTCTCCCTCCTTCCTATTTTCTCTTACCCACTGAGAAGGTAAACAATATGATGTCAATTATACATGTGAAATCATACAAAACACATTTCCATGTTAGTCATACACACAAAAAGAAAGTTTTAAAAAGTACAGGAAGAAAATTGTATTGGCACTAAGAGTTCATCGGTTCTCTCTTTGGAGATGGATAGCATTTTCTTTTTCATCATGAGTCCTTTGTAATTGTCTTGGATCACTGTATTGATTAGAGTAACCAAGAATAAATCCAGGGTTGCCTAGCTCTAGAAATTCTTTATTCCCATCCCCCATATGGACATAGGTTTGGGGTTGGACCCCTTTGCAGTAGATTAAAGATAGGAACAATTTCCTCAACATACATATATAAGTAGAGGATCCCTGAAGCCTCACTTGAAGGAGCTAATTTGTTATTGAAGTCTTCAACTTTAAAATCTAGGCAGTGAAGAATGAAGCTGGAATATAGGTGACAGTGGGTTGGTAGTTAAAGTACTCGAATGAATGAATGAAATAAAAACAAATAAAGAAAAAACAAATAGCAACAACAAAATATTAAGAATCTACTTTGTGGGAACAGCTAGGTGGTACAGTGGATAAAGCACCAGTCCTGGATTCAGGAAGACCTGAGTTCAAATCTGGCCTCAGACACTTGCCAGTTACTAGCTGTGTGACCCTGGACAAGTCACTTAACACTCATTCCTCCGGAGGAAAAAAAAGAATCTATATCACTGTGCTAGGCACTAGGGATCGAAATGTAAATGTGAGGCATCCCCTGACTTCAAGGAGTTTACATTATAAGAGGGATTATATAATACATAATGGGAGTTGGGGATGAGGGAAGATAATTTTCATGTTGGGCACTATGGTACTTCAGTATGGAACCATTTGGCAGTTGATTGTCCTCTTCTTAATAGAATTTTTTTTTTTTTTTAGTGAGGCAATTGGGGTTAAGTGACTTGCCCAGGTTCACACAGCTAGTAAGTGTCAAGTGTCTGAGACCGGATTTGAACTCAGGTCCTCCTGAATCCAGGGCTGGTGCTCTATCCACTGTGCCACCTAGCTGCCCCCCAATACTATTTAAACCCCATACTTAAAAGATTCTCCCAGTGTGGGCATATCTACATTACTCAGTAACCTTTATTTATTAATGCATTGATATAGTGAAATCATTCTTCACATTGGGTTGTTTTCTGTTGATGAGTCTTTCTGAATTCAACAAAAGCTTTGATGATAAAAATGTTGTTGTTTGTACTTCATTCTTGCAGAGGACCATGAAATCAGGGTGATGTCATGACTTGCAATGAATTGGATTTAAGTGAGGCAGGGCTGTGCAAAGTCACCAGCCTCATTCCTTCCTCCAGAGACATCTGGGTCCAGTGGCAAGATATACATCAAGACAATTGTAGATGGTCCTGGATATTTAAGGCAATTGGGATTAGGTGACTTGCCCAGGGTCACACAGCTAGTAAGTAACTGAGGTGAATTTGAACTCAGATCCTCCCAACTTTAGGGCCAGTGCTCTATCCACTGTGCCACCTAGCTGCCCCAATGATAAAAAATACAACGCATCCAAAGGATTTTTCTCAAATTTTTTTTTCTTTTAGTTTGAATGGGAGGTCACTGTCACACCAAGATAAGACATCAAAATTAAAGATGCATGGTATGGTTAAAATATTGCACATACAGAAACTGTGAGAAAATTTGAGAAAGATTGAAGGAGAGGTAGTGATTTTATGTGTCAAGAAAAGATTGTTCTAGTGCATAAGCTTAGAGAGGAGGTGTATATGTCAAACAAAGTATGATTTGACAGAGAAATGTATGAGAAAATCTGGCATGGGAATACAAAAAATGCTGTGTCAATATGATTGAACATAAATGAATAAAGAAAAAAGCAGACAGCAGATAAATGAATGAAAGGTGATAGAAACAGGAGTTTTCATGTTGAGAAAAGTCTAGAAATAATGGGATAAAAATGTCCTGGATTTAACTTAATTCACTAAATATGAATGTATCTGGGTAGCACTTCTTTAATATATTCATTAGGGCAGCTAGGTGGGACAATGGATAGAGCACTGGCCCAGAAGTTGGGAGGACCTGAATTAAATCTCACCTCAGATACTTAATTAGCTGTGTGACCCTGGGCAAGTCACTTAATTCCAATTGCCTTAAATTTCCAGGGCCATCTATAATCGTCCTGGTGTATATCTTGCCACTGGACCCAGATGGCTCTGGAGAAGAGAATGAGGCTGGTGACTTTGCATTTCCCTGCCTCACTTAAATCCAATTTACTGTAAGTTATGACATCACCCCGATGTCATGGTCCTCTTCAAGAATGAAGCTAGGTGGCGCAGTGGATAAAGCACTGGCCCTGGATTTGGGAAGATCTGAGTTCAAATCCGGCCTCAGACACTTGACACTTACTAGCTGTGTGACCCTGGGCAAGTCACTTAACCCCCATTTCCCCACAAAAAAACACACACAAAAAAAAACCAAAAAACTAAAACAAAGAATGAAGGACAAACAACAATAGCATTGGAGTATCACTTGATGCCATGTTGGTCAAAACCCATCCAGAACTTCATATACAGTCTTTGAGAGTTCCTGGGGTTAACTAATTGGACTATCCTACAAGAAACTGAATCATGAGCTTTACAACTGAACACACTTTACTTGGGCTGATCCTCAAAAGATAAACTTATCGTCTAACCTAAGGCCCACACTCAAAGAATTTATTGGACATTCAGGTGTGTGCTCCAATTATTTAGACTTTGAAAACCCAGGCTTACCTCGGTACAGTAGGCATTATACTAGGGCTTTAGCATAGCATAAGGGAGTATGAAGGTACAGGGAGATTAAGACAGAATGTCAATGTCTGGAACTCCCAATATGGAGTTTCCCTCCAGTAGTACAAAATTAGTAAGTAAAATAGGTGGAAGGAAAGGATACATTCATATTCTATCAGAGTTCCTTGTCTACTTAGGGAGTTTAGACTTACATAACTTTTTCCAAAGTTCCTTCCTACTCCAGCTCTATGATCCTAAGGATCACCCAGTCATATGTCTAGTAATGGAAGGGACCGAAAAGGCTATTTAATTTGACTCCATCATTCTACAGATGAGGAAAATGAAGCCCTGAAATATTAAGTGAAACATCAAATAAGTAGTAAATGTCAGAAGCAGAATTTGAACCCAGGTATACTGAATAAAACACACACACAACCCCACAGTATTCTTTATGTAGTACCATGATAATTCTAAATTAGCTGATCTTATTAAAAAATAAAACCTTTATCTATAAAATGCAAGGTTTAGACTCTCTAATTTCCAAAGTTCCTTCCTACTCCAGCTCTATGATCCTAAGGATCACCCAGTCATATGTCTAGTAATGGAAGGGACCGAAAAGGCTATTTAATTTGACTCCATCATTCTACAGATGAGGAAAATGAAGCCCTGAAATATTAAGTGAAACATCAAATAAGTAGTAAATGTCAGAAGCAGAATTTGAACCCAGGTATACTGAATAAAACACACACACAACCCCACAGTATTCTTTATGTAGTACCATGATAATTCTAAATTAGCTGATCTTATTAAAAAATAAAACCTTTATCTATTTCCATTTTAAAAGATCCCTTAGTATGGTTGGAGGTCTTTACACAACTAACCTCACAGTAAAATTTTGAAAGTGGAAATATTTTCTTTATTCAAGGAGGAAACTTGGATGCATTTATGTCCTTTTTTTTTTAAAGTAATGGAATAGGCTTTTAAGAGGATGTAGATTTTATTTTTGACAACCTACTCTAAAGAGAAAAGTCCAAACTGTTAAAAGTAAATTAGCAAATATGTCAAATTTTAAACAACAGAGATTTCAGATACCTCGTCAAGGCACAGTGGGAGTTCAGAAATTACCTTCCAACTGCTTAATAAGTATTGTACTCATCATTCCCAGTTGGAAATGTTTTTGAAGATCATACTGCTTTAAATCTGGAGTTTTGCATTAGTGCTAGTCTAAGAGAGACAGCCCAGAGATTCTCTAAGTCTTCCACTTACCATCTTGCAAGTATGGTTCACTATTTTCTACCTCAAACTGCGTCCTTAGCCTGGAATATTCCAGCTTTCTCTCATTTCCCAGATTAAATGTCAGTCTCCACAAAAAACCTTGTTATTCGTCCACAGTGGCAAATTATATTTCATCTCATCTCATCGAATTTTAATTTTTTTCTTAGATGCAGTTCCCTAATCTGTTTTCATTATACTTAGTTTTATTCAGTTTTTAATTATCCTATTCAATTAATTTTTAAAAAATATTTAGTAAGTAACACAAAAGCACTGTGCTAGATGCTGGCATTATCAAATGGTTCTGGACTTGGAAGAGCTTACATTTTACTGGTTGAATGTCACATATACACAGATGAGTGGTTGTTGAGTAGCCTTTCAATCTTGTCCAACTCTTCATGATCCCATTTGGTATATTCTTGGCAGAGATACTTGGAGTGGTTTGTCATTTTCTTTTCCAGCTCATTTTCCAGATGAGGAATTGAGGCAACTGGGATTAGATTAAGTGATTTATCCTGGATCACATAGCTAGTAAATGTCTGAGGCTGGATTTGAACTCACAAAGAGGAATCTTCCTCACTCCAGGCCTGGCACTCTATCCACTGTACCTCCTAGTTGCACACAGATGAGTGGAGAATTCACTAATAACTGGAGGGAGTGGGGTATGACAGATGACATTTTAGTTAATCCTCAAAGGAACATCAGGAAGCATAGAGCTAGGGTAGAGGACAGAGTGCAAATGCTCACAGGAAGAAGATGAAATGTCTGGTTTCATGAATATGAATATTCCCATGTACCTGGAATATGGAAGGCAAGAAGGGGGACTATGAAGAAAAGGAAGCTATGTCTTTCAAAAAGCATTTATTAATCACTTACTTTTTTATTTAATTTTTTGTTTTTGGGGGGGCAATGAGGGTTAAGTGACTTGCCCAGGGTCACACAGCTATTATATGTCAAATGTCTGAGATGGGATTTGAACTTAGATCCCCTTGAATCCAGGGCCTATGCTTTATCCACTGCACCAGCTAGCTGCCCCCAATCACTTACTTTTGTTTCAGGTACTGTGCAAAGCTTTGGGGAGTTAAAGAAACATATAAACTATCCCTGTCCTCAAGGAGTTTATAGTCTAATAGGGGAGAAAACTTGCAAATACCTAAGTAGGTATTTGTAAGATTTATACTGGGAGATGGAATATTGTGTGTACTGAAAAACAGATATGCTTGTATAATTGGATCATTGATTGGTTGTTGTTTTGTGAGGGTTTTTTTTTTAGGGGGGTAATCTAAGAGGACTATACAGGAAAGAAAGAAGTAGTTTATGAGAATTTTAATTGCCACAGGACTTTCTATTTGATCCTGTAGTTAAGAGGGAGCGGGAGCCATTAGAGTTGACTGAATGTGTGTGTGTGTATTTGTGAGTGTGTGTGTGTGTGTGTGTGTGTGTGTGTGTGTGTGTTGAAAGAGAGAGAGAGAGAGAGAGAGAGAGAGAGAGCTCTGAGTGAAGGATGGATTTCAGTGGGTAAGAGAATTGAGGCAGGACTATTAATTAATATGCCTTTGCAGTAGTCCAGATGAGTGATGAGAGCCATATCTAGGGTGTTAACTATACAAATATGGAGAGAAACAGGTACATGATATTGTTATTGTTGTTGTTCAGTCATTTTTCATTCATGTCTGACTTTTTATCACCCCATTTGGGGTTTTCATGGCAGAGATACTGGAGTAGTTTGCAAATTCCTTCTCCAACTCATTTTACAGATAAGAAAACTTAGGCAAACTGGCTTAAATGAATTGCCCACGCTCACACAGCCCAGTAAGTGTTTGACACTGCATTTGAATTCAGGTCTTCCTGACTCCTCCAGACCTGGTGCTCTATCCACTGAACTACATAGCTGCCCAAGAAAGGTATATACATGAGAGATTTTTTGAAGGTAGAAATAATTCAGAAATAGATTGGATATAGAGTGAGTGAGAAAAAAAAGTGTGTGTGTGTGTGTGTGTGTGTGTGTGTGTGTGTGTGCGCGTTTCTCTTAGAGGTAATAGGGAGTGATTAAAGTTTTTTATTGTTTTCTTTTGTTTTAACAGAAGTGACAAGTCAGATTTATACTTAGACATTATTTTTGTATATCTGTGGTAGATAGATTAGAAAATGGAGAAATTGGAACCAGGAATATAATTAAAAGGCTTTTGAACTAATCCAGGTGAATGAAAAACAGGATGCTAAGTCTTACAGTGTTTGTGAAAGTGGAAAGAAGAGAATTATACAACAAAGATGTAGTGGGTGTATAAGTAACTGAACTTGGCAACTGATAAGATATGGGGAATTATAGAAAGTCTAGGATGACTGGGGTTACAAACCTGGGTGTCTAAGAGGATGCTGGTATCTTCCTCCAAAACATCAACTTTGAGAATGGAGAAAGAGTGAGTTTATTTTGGAAGAAAACCAATTCTCTTATGGTCATGTTGAATTTGAGATGCTGTGGGACCAAATAGATGATGTTCAACAGTCAGGTCTTAAAGTGTGTCTGGAGGAAGAAAGATAGTTGGACTGGAAAGAGAGTGAGTGAGTGTCTCACTCAGCTAAAAGTGGGCATAGTCCAGGACAGGAAACATCCCAGCAACAAGCCCCAACTCAGCAAACTAGTGGGAAATCCCAAGTCCCAGGATCAGTGGGCAGGAAAAGCCAACAACAAGACCCACTATATGCCTCAGTATAAGGTGGGGAATGGGCAGTATCCAGCTCCAAAAACTAGCACTTGCCTCAGCATAGCCCTGGGTAAACAGGGAGCCACCAGGGCTCATACTAACAAGTGCCTCAGTACAGCCCCAGGTTAACAGGCAGATCAGCCTCAGTACATGTCAGATACCAGTACTATGACCCCAGCTCAGCAACAGCTAAGCTGCCAGACTCCTATGATCTCCAGCAGGGCCAGCCACTTCGACCTCACCCCCTCAGCACAGCACCAAAATCAAGGGGCCCTTGTGAGCCTCGGGGCAACATCAGTGCAGCACCAGGCAAACAGCTAGGCTTTAAGTCCCTGGCATAACAATCCTGAGATAGTGCCCCTTTCACCCTGGGAGCATATCTCAAATCTAAAAGAAAGGAAAAAGGCCAAAACAGATGGGCAAAACCAAAACAACAAAAAGAATTTGACCACAGAAAGTTATTATGGTATCAGGGAAGATCAAAACATAAAATCAGAAAAGGACAACAATGTCACAACACCTGTGGGCAGAGCCCCAGAGAAAAATGGGAAGTGGTCTCAATCTCAGAAAGAACTCATGGAAGAGCTCAAAAAGAAGATTAAAAATCATATAAGAGGGGCAGCTAGGTGGCGCAGTGGAATAGCACTGGCCCTGGATTCAGGAGGACGTGAGTTCAAATCCGGCCCCAGACTCTTGACACTTACTAGCTGTGTGACCCTGGGCAAGTCACTTAACCCCCATTGCCTCACACACACACAAAAAAACCATATGAGAGAGGTAAAAGAAAAAGTGAGAAAAGAAATGAGAATGATAGGAGAGAATTATGAAAAATAGTCAAGAGCTTGGAAAAAGAAAACTGCTTAAAAAGTTGAATGGGGGAGGGGGGGCCGCTAGGTGGCACAGTGAATAATGCCCTGGCCTTGTATTCAGGAGGACCTGAGTTCAGATCTGGCTTCAGATACTTGACACTTACTAGCTGTGTGACCCTGGGCAAGTCACTTAACCTTCATTGCCCCACAAAAAAAAAAAAAAAAAAGGTTGAATTGCCCAAATGGAAAAAGACATAAAAAAATCTATTGACAGAAATAACCCCTTAAAAAATACAAGTCGTGGGGGGCAGCCAGATGACCAGTGGATAAAGCACCAGCACTGGATTCAGGAATACCTGAGTTCAAATCTGGCCTCAGACACTTGACACTTACTAGCTGTGTGACCCTGGGCAAGTCACTTAACCCTCATTGCCCCACAAAAAAAAAAAATACAAGTCGTCAAATGGAGAAGAAATACAAAAGTTAACTGAGGAAAACAACTCATTGAAAGTTATAATCGGGCAAGTGGAAACTAATGAGTCCATGAGATCAATTGCACAATAGTATTCCTTTATATTCATATACCACAGCTTCTGCAATTTGGAATTATTCCCAAAGGGCAACCAAAGTTTGAATACCCTTTGATCCAATAATACCATGTCTGTTCAGCCTTTCCCCAATTGACGGGCAACCCCTCAATTTCTGATATCTTTCCATCACAAAAAGAGTTGCTATAAATATTTTGCACATGTAGGTGGTGTCTGACACAAAAATTTCCAGAGGAAGTTAGCCAACTCTGTGTTTTAGTCCTTGCATGGATTCTAGAAATCCTCTCTGAGTCAAACAACATTCAAGGTTGTCTTCTATCTTTGGGTAAGACTAATCATAGTCTTAATTTAGTTTGCATTGCTGGACCTTCTGTAACTAATTGCATAAAAGAGTTGCTCAGCCTTTCAGAGAGGTCTTTGGCTATTGAGGATCCATTGACCTCATTTATTGGTAGTTGCTAGCCTTGCTAATAGGTAGATCTTGCCCAAAGCTTTGTGCCTCAATTTCACTGTAACAGATTTTTATTGAGACAATAGACCCCTGGGGGTTCCTGAAATACTTTCCAGGGGTCTGAAAGATTAAAAAAAAAATTCATTATAGTAATATTAAGAAATTATTTGTTTATTAAAATACTTCTCCCTTTTCCAACATTTCTGTGAAACCAGATTCTCTTCATATATTTCAACCAAAGTATGTTATAACCAATTTAGTCTAGTTATCTTGTAATAAATAAGACATAAAAGAGATTTTGAAATACATACACACACATATGTATGTATACATATTTGTTATGGATATTTGTGTGTATATGTATGTATATGTGTGTAGTTGTATACATATATATATATATACATACACACACACACACACATATATATATATATATATATATAAACAATGCCACTCTTCTCACTATTGCTTTGTTTTGGAAAATATCATTATTTTCATTAAAAAATGTTATTTATGTTAATAGGTGATAGGTTTATTATTATTATTATTATTATTATTATTATTTTTAGGCAATGGGGGTTAAGTGACTTGCCCATGGTCACACAGCTAGTAAGTGTCAAGTGTCTGAGGCCGGATTTGAACTCAGGTACTCCTGAATCCAGGGCCGGTGCTTTAACCACTGCGCCATCTAGCTGCCCCGGTTTATTATTATTTTAACATGAATAAATACATGTTTTTAAAATGTTTTAATTTCTAATATGATAAACATGGATAAAGATAACATATAAACATATTCCCCTAGTAATTTTTAAGAGTATAAAATGTTCTAAGACCAAAAAAATTAGAAAATTATTGAACTAAAAATTGGTGTGTCTCCAAAATCTCAGAGTATAAATTGGTATAGTAGGTAAAATGCTGAAACAGGAATCAGGAAGATTTGAGTCTAATTCTATTTTTTTTTTAGTGAGGTAATTGGGGTTAAGTGACTTGCCCAAGGTCACACAACTAGCAAGTGTTAAGTGTCTGAGGCTGGATTTGAACTCAGGTACTCCTGACTCCAGAGCCGGTGCTTTATTCACTGTGCCACCTAGCTGCCCCAAGTTTAATTCTCTCTTAAGATACTTTTTTAGCTTTGTGACACTTGATCCACTTAATCCTTATCTGTCACAATTTCCTGATCTCTAAAATAGACATAATAATAGTAACTATCTCCCAAGATTGTTTTGAGGATAAAACAGATATTTTTAAAGTGTTTTGTAAGCCTTAAAATACTATATAATGCTATTAGTATAATTATTATATAATCAAGTAACTATATAGACAGGGTATCTAGGAGGCATAACTCACCTTCCTGAGTTCAAATGTAGCCTCACACACTTACTAGCTCTGTGATGCTGGGCAAGTCACTTAACCCTTTTTACCTTGGTTTTCTCCTCTGTAAAATGAGCTGGAGAAGAAATCAGCAAACCATGCCAGAATCTTTACCAAGAAAATCCCAAATAAGTTCACAAAGAGAAAGGACTGAACAGCTAAGCAACTATATAGATACACAACCCTATGCATATAACTACATATATGTGTATAGATAACTTTTGTATGTATCTATATAGATACATGATATATTTGTGTCTACATATAGACACACACCCAGAGGAGACAGGATAAGAGAGGCAAAAATTGAGAGAGAGACTGAGATAAAGAAACAGATGGAGACAGAGAATATGTAAGCTTCTTGGACTCAAGAACAATCTCATTTTGGGGGTTATATACGCTGTGCTAGGCACATCATAGGTAATTAATAAATGCTTGTTTTTTGACAGATTCACTGAATAAGGATGTTTATAAACTGAAAATGAATCTAATAGAAGTCACTTCTTTCATTCATTTTTTCTCTTCTCTTTTCTTCATCTCTCCTTCAATTCCCTCACCTCCCTTCCTCCCTTCTTCTGGTATAGGAATTCCCTTCATTGATATAGGTTAACAGCAATTCTGCACATTAAAGTCTGAAAGATTTGCCTCAGGTGACTGCCCAAGTGAACTGCCCAAGATATGTCCCAAAGCAATATGTGTTAGGGGCAGGACTTGAATTCTGGTTTTCTTGGCTTGCAGGTCATATTTTAAAATCAACAATGTCATACTGGTTACTGTTCATTTCATATAGTAGATATTGTCAATGTTTCTGTTGAATTAATTAATCTACTAATCCATCAGTCTATGTTGAAATAGGATAAAAAACAAAGTACATAAAAAGACTCTCAGAGAAATACATTATGATTTCTTTTTTAAAAAGTGAATCAAATACAAGTTCATTTTTAAATTCTTTAAATGAATAAAAGGGACTCAAAGTAAAAGAAAACATAGGATTTGTCTGTCATTGAAGGATGTTTATTCTGTTTTTATAATAGATCCTGTCTCTTTCTTTTGATTATGTAGGCTTAAGGAAACTTAGATTTGGTCTGACTACACTTGAATGATAACCTCCTTTGAGTGCATACTTATCTACCTTTTCTGTATGTTATTATAAGCCTGAAGGACCTGAGCTAAGCATAGTACTTATTTAAATGGAAAATGCATAGGCTACATTTAGAAATGCTTCAAATCCTTTTTAAAATGCTTTAGAAATATCTCCTAATAAATTGAGCAATGGGTAATTAGTGAGCTTTTTCTAATTCTCTACAGCTATCATTTGTGGGGGTGGAGTAGATGTAGCAAAGCAAGGTTTACTATTACTGTTGTAACTGTACTAGGGAAATGGGCAAAGCAACCTTGCCTTCTCCTTCTTTTTCAGATTCTCATTCATTAGAGAATCAGAATTGTTCCTTCTTCAAAAATAACCTTCTCTCTGCCTATCTGTCTTTGACAACTGGAAAATATTACCACCTGATAGCTCATACAACAGCTGAATCAAATAGGATGAGGGTAACTTCCTTAAGAAATCAATGAATTTTTTATTTCAATCAATTTAATTAATCATTTATTTAATGTTTATGTGCCCAGCACTCTGTAAATGTAGTGAATAATAGAACAGTAGAACACATGATGTTGATTTTCACAAAGTTTGCAACCTAAAGCAATCAAGGAATGTTTGTATTAATCGACTGCTATACCTGTGATAATTGGATGGGTACTTTGGGAGAGATAAAGGAATATAAAATATCATCCTGACAACCATTAGAATTGGAGCTCTTTGAGAGCAGGTACTTCATACATATATCTCTTTGTATCCCCAGAGCTTAGAACAGTGTTTTATGTACAGTAAGTATTTAGTAAATACTTTTGTCATTCATTCATTCATTCAGGGGAAAATACAGATTTTTCACTTCAAAATATATTAAATTCTTTTAACAACTTACTTTACATAGCATTTTGCAGTTAAAAGCATTTTCACTTGCATCGTTTCATCTGATCAGTCAATCAACATACAATCAATAATCAATTATTTTTTAAAGGACCTCCTATGGGCTAGACATTTTGTGAGGCAATGGAAATAGAGACAAATATGAAACAGTGCATGCCCCAAAGGTGTTTCCATTTCAGGGGATGTATAAAATGGACGTAGAGAATATTTATAATACATATGCAAAATAAATGCAATGTATTATGAGAAGGCCAGGTGACTTGGCACAAGGTGCCAAAGAAGATCACACAGGAAAAGAAGATTCTCAAGGTTGTTTTTGAGGATTAAGTGCATTCCAATTTTGGAGAAAAATCTATGAAAAGCCATGGAGAAAGACAATGGAGTTCAGCATTTATGGAAAAGTTTGTGATGGGGGATACTTCTTGTGCTCAACAGTAGAGGGCAAGTTTTTATACATACCTACTAAATGATCAGGTTCTACAAAAACACAAGTTATAACAATTTCTCAAGATAATAGGGTGCAACTGTAAATTAATGCATAGGGGAATGAGATATAATTAAGATGAGAGGGTAGTAATTTGAGGAAGGGAAATCTTAGAGGAAATTGTTTTAATAGGGTAAGAGAGATGTTGAAAATAAGATGAAAAGTAATAAAGACAATGGGATTGTTGGATCAGGTTGGTGGCTGCATGATTAAAGACACTGGAAAGATGGCATTGCCATAAATCCAAAGGGAAGATTTCTGACTTTTTTTTGTGGGAGGGTGAACTTTACTTTGGAAAAGTTGAATTTGTGAAGTGTCTAATAAGCAATTAGTAATATTATGTCAGACCTTGAGAGAGGCTAGGGTTATGAATAATAATTAAATCTGATGAGCCTATGATATCACTGTAAAAACATATAGAGAGAAGCCAGATCAGAATATAGTCTGGGGAAAAGGATGTTGAGATAGAGAAGTCATAGTGGTAGGAGGATAATCAAGGAAATAAATAAATAAATAAACAAACAAACAAACAAACAAACAAATAAGTAAGTAAATAAATGAATGAATGAATAAATAAATAAATAAATAAATAAATAGATAGATAGATAGATACATAGATAGATAGATAAATAAATAAAGTATCCAGGAAGAAAGAGTGTTCAATTGTATAAAATACTACAGAAAGTGAGGAAGGATAAAAACTGAGAGAGGACATGAGAATTGATAATCTGTCATTTATAAGGATAAATTGGGTGTTGGAGTCATTTGTAAATTTGGAAAAATAATTTTTAGATGATTGACGTCAAAAGTTTGATTTGAAGAAGTTAGAAAGTTGGGAAGTGAATGAGAAAAGAGGAAGTAGAAATGAGTGTAGATAGTTTTTTTTTTCCAGAAGTTTGCTTAAGAAACATTGCAGGGATAAATTATGATATCTTGACATATGATATAGAGTTATCTTTAAGGATGGTAGAAAATTGGAACTTTTTCTATCAGTAGAAAAGAGAAATCTTTAAAATTTTGAAAAATTAGGAGGCAGAGTTAAGATAGCAGAGAAAAGGCAGTGAGTCTCCTAATTTCTCCCCCAAATCCTTCTGAACACCTTTAAATAATGCCATAAAACAATTCTTGGAGTGGCAGAATCCATAAAAGGACAGGGTGAAATAATTTTCCAGCCAAAAACAACTTTGAAGGTTTGCAGGAAAGGACTGTTGTACTTGGATGAGAGTGGTGAATAGTCCAGGTCAGGCTGTTCCAGAACACACCAGGCTACAGCAAACCAGGAGCAGGCCTTGGGAGCCCCTGAATCAACAGCAACAGTAAGTGCTCCTGGAGCTTTCAGTCTACAGATAGGAATAGGGTCAAATAACTAGTCAAAAGAAAATTATAGGGGTCACTTTGGCTAGCACTGAGGCAGGACTCCGTAGCTTTGCCCATACTGGGATCCAGGTTGCAGTCCTGGGTAGCAGTCCTAGGGAGGAGCACTAATACACCAGAGCTTGTGGCCTTAGTGCAACAGAGACCTTCATCAGAGTTCAAGGGAATAAAAGAGTGCTTGTGGTCTCCCACAGACCACAGCATAGGCCAGGAGAATAGTAAGCTCACTTCTATTAGATCATCCTACCTTGGAAGAACTAAAAACTTACAGATCCCTTAAAGTATCTCTGAAAATAGCTGCACAAAAAACCTGAAGCTTGAGGCAGTGTACCCTCCACCACAGAAGCAGATTCCCACTTTAGCAAAGAGTTAAAAGTCAAGAAAGAAGCAGGAAAATGAGCAAACAACTGAAAAAAATATTACCAAAGAAAGTTACTATGGTGATAAGAAATATCAAATTGCACACTCAGAAGATAGCAAAATCAAATCTCCTACATCCAAAGTCTCCAAGAAAAATAATTATTGGTCTCAGGCAATAGAAGGGTTCAAAAAGGTCTTTGAAAATCAAGTAAAGGAGGTAGAGGAAAAATTGGGAAGAGAAATGAGAGTGATTATAGAAAATCATTGGAAAAAATAATCAATAGTTTCTTAAGGACACACACACACACACACACACACACACAAATATCAAAAAAAAATAACCTTAAAAAAAAGACTATGCCAAATAGTAAATGAGGTAGAAAAAAAAAACAGTGATAAGAAGAATAACTTGAAAAGCAGAATTGGGGGCAGCTAGATGGCACAGTGGATAGAGCACTGGCCCTGGAGTCAGGAGGACCTGAGTTCAAATCTGGCCTCAGACACTTAGCACTTACAAGCTGTGTGACCCTAGGCAAGTCACTTAATCCCAATTGCCTCAAAAAAAAAAGAAAAGCAGAATTGGCAAAATGGAAAAACAGATGCAAAAACAAACACCTTATGAAGTACAATTGGCTAAATGGAAAAGGAGGTACACCAGTTTACTGAAGAAAATAATTTCTTAAAAATTAGAATTGAAGAAGTGGAAGCTAATGACTTTATGAGAAATCAAGAAACAATAAAAGTCACAAAGGAATGAGGGAAAAAGAAGATATTGTGAAATATCTTATTTTAAAAAAATACTGACCTGGAAAAGAGATCCAGGAGAAATAATTTTTAAAATATTGGACTATCCGAAATCCATAATCAAAAAAAGAGCCTCTACATTATCTTTCAAGAAATTATCATGTAAAAATATCCTGATATTTTAGAACCAGAGGGTAAAATAAAAATTAAAAGAATCCACCAGTAGCCTCCTGAAAGGGATACCAAAATGAAAATTTCCAGGAATATTATAACCAAATCCCAGGGCTCCAGATCAAGGAGAAAATATTGCAAGCAGTCAGAAAGAAAAAAATCAAGTATCATGGAGGCACAGTCAGAATGACAAAGGATTCAGCAGCTTCTACATTAAAGAATTGGAGAACTTGAAATATGATATTCTGGGGGACAAAGGAGCTAGAATTGCAACTAAGAATCATCTACCCAGCAAAAATGAGTAGAATCCTTCTGGTGAAAAAATAGATAGTCAGTGAAATAGAAGACTTTCAAGTATTCTTGATGAGAAGGCCAGTGCTGAATGGAAAATTTGACTTTCAAATATAAGACTCAAGAGAAGCATAAAAAGGTAAACAGAAAAGATAAATTATAAGGGACTCAATAAGGATAAACTGTTTACATTCCTACATAGGAATATAATTCTTGTAACTCTTAAAAACTTTCTCATAATTAGGGCAGTTAATAGTTAATATGTATATAGACATTGGGCAGAGATGTGAGTTTTATATGAAGAGATGATATTTAAAAAAAAATAAATTAAGGAGTGAGAGAGGAATGCACTAGGAGAAAAGGAAGGGTCGAATGGAGTAAACTATATCATAAAATGGGCAGGAAAAACCTTTTGCAGTGGAGAGGATGATGGGGCAAGTGGGAGCAGAGTGAGTGAAACATCACCAGAATTTGCTGAAAGAGTGAATAACATATATACTCATTTGGGCATTAAAATCTATCTTACCCTACAGGAAAGTAGGAGAGAAAATGAATGAGAGGCAGGGGCGGGGAGGGGGGCGTGATAGAAGGAATACCACTTCAGGGAGAGGATTGTCAGAAGCAAAAACACTTTTGAGGAGAAATACTGGAAGAATAAACTGAGGTGAAAATAGGATGGAGGGAAATATCATTTGTAATTGTGAGAAAAAATTAAATCATGTTTCTCTGATAAAGGCCTAATTTCTCAAACATGGAGAACTGAGTCAAATTTATAGAAATAAGAGCCATTCCTCAATTTATAAATGATGAAAAGATATGAACAGATTTCAGATGAATTCATCAAAGCTATCTATAGCTATATGAAAAAAAAACCTGATCTAAATCACTATTAATTGAAGAAATGCAAACTAAAACAATTCTGAGGCACTCTGTCATATCTATTGGACTGGCTAATAAGATAGGAAAAGAAAATTTAAAATATTGGAGGGGATGTGGGGAAAATGAAACATTAATGCACAGTTGGTGGAGTTGGTAACTTCTCCAACTATTCTGTACAGCAATTTGGAACTGTGATAAAATAATTAGTAATAATCAATTTATTGGGGGACCCAGGGATTAGTATTCTCTCCCCGCCCCCGACTCTAGAAAGTCGAGTTCTCCTTAAGAAACCTCCTCAAATCTCATCTAAGACATGGTGCCAGCAACCCTCTAGGGCTTTACATGCATGAATTTCAGGTGGTCATAGGAAATGCATCCCCATCAGTTGGGGAATGGTGAAAAAAGTTGTGTCATATGATTGTGATGGAATACTATAATGCTACAAGAAATGAGTGGACATAAGTTTCAGAAAACAAAAGAAAATGAATAAGCAAGCAAACAAACAAAAAACATGGCAATACTTATATAAAATGCTGCAAATTAAAGTGAGAAATACCTGGAGATCACTATGCACAGTGAAAGACTTGGCTACTGTAATCGATATAATGATGCAACAAGTAGCAAAGAACTCATCATGAAAATAAACTATCCACCTCACATATAAAAAAACAATGAACTCTGAGTACAATTTCAAATATAATTTTCTTTTCCCCTCCCTCCCCCCCTTTTTTTTCTTCTTTTTTGATATGGCTAATATGGAAATATATTTTGATGATTTCACATGTGTAATTTACATCATTTTGCTTGCCTTCTCAATGGGTAATAAAGGGGTAGCTTTGAAGGAGAGAAATTGAAATTCAAAATTAAAAAGTAAAAGGATGTTAAAATTAAATTTAAAAATTTAAATAAAATACTCTTATTTTATTTAATTGGGGGGGGGGGGCAGGGCAATGAGGGTTAAGTGACTTGCCCAGGGTCACACAACTAGTGTCAAGTGTCTGAGGCTGGATTTGAACTCAGGTACTCCTGAGTCCAAGGCCAGTGCTTTATCCACTGAGCCAACTAGCTGCCTTCTTATTTAATTTTTTAAAAAAGAAATGCAAGATGATAAAAAGAAGTAGGATAGGAATGGACCCATATAACACATGGACTACATTAATACCCCCAAAATATAACAAGACTTAAGAGAAGGCCTGAAGAATTTGATAGACTCCCTGAAGAATCTTGCAAAGAACATTTGTTAAGAATCACATAGTATAAGGAGGCATGAATGGGCCATGACATGTACTAATGAAGGGAATATATTTCTGGATAAGCCCAAAGAGTCACTGATGTATTGATATATTGAAGCAAATGTCAGAAAAGTAGTGAGTAATTCTAGGACAATACTTAGGTAACTGTAATCCTAACCTTAACCTTAAATCCTTAGGAGAAAACAAAAACAGCATGCCATACTGAGCATATGGCAGTAAAGTCAGTTCATGATGGCTCTAAATTTGTGCATGGTTTCAGTATAACTTTCTGAACAATTTCTTTTTAGTTCCTTTCAAAATTGAATGAGAACTTTCAATGTGTATGTGCTACTGAAAAGCTTCTAATAGATTTCTTAAAAAATCAAACAAACAAAACTCCTTGTCACCAATTGCAAAGCTCTAGTAGAGATCAGTTATATTTTACCTCTGTAATTCTGCCTCTGGCTGTTTATTTTGTAATATTACTGAATATTATTTATGGAGAGAAAGCAATAAGACTACAGAAATGAAATTGAACCATAATGACCTAGAAAGTTGCTACTGACTAAAAAATCCTAAAGCAATTTAGAAAAAGGCTCTCAAATATTTAATAATTGAGGATTGCAAACACTTAGAAATTTTTAAATAAGCAGAAATTATTCAAGATATCATAAACATTACATGTGAAATATTGGAAAACTCTAACCCTGCCTGCCAAAGTCAGGAGAAATTCATATCCCAATTTCAGTTTCCACTATACTGATGGACTTATCCAAGTCATGAAAAAGGTGTTAGACTATTAATCAATGAAATATGGTATAACTGGAGAAAAAAAGTACAAGAGGAGAGAAGAAAAAGAGGAGGGAGAAGAATCATCTATCACAATAATCTTGCTAAAGTTTTTAATATACATGTATGTGAACAAATCAAATTTTTTAATGCTACTTCTCCAACCAATATTGGCCTAAGCTTTTATATTTTGTGATTCAGTTATTTTTCATTATATTTTCAATGGATACCATTTATTATTCTTAGCTGAGTCCAAACTATTTCTGCTTAGTTGCATTTTTTTTCTCTTCTAGGGAGGCAGTATCTGTATTCTCTTTAGTGCTACCTTGAGTAAATGATTGATTTTAAGTAATTGTACACCTAAATCCCAATTAATGCAAGTAATGAATCTTGCAAAATGGTTGCATTATTTGAAATCACAGTGCCTATTTCCATTAAGATGGAACTAATTACTATATGTACTTAATTAAAGCTTTGAATAGTGTAAATTTGAATAAATATAATCATTTCACAGGATTATTTAGTCACACTAATTGGGACCTAGCAGTAACTGCTCTTGTAGAAAATCCACCCATGGCAAACATACCTGATGAAAAATACATTGAAGCTAATCAATATTTCCTCTTCACCTGAACCAATTCATCCCATTTGAAGTCACCAGTACCTGCAAATACAGAGGTTACAGTAGTATCATGAGGTAATGACTCCATAAAGGAGGTGCCATCTGAACCCTTCACATCCATTCATTCACCCATGAATTAGAAAAGTCTTATGAGTTGCTAGTCTCCCCACATGTAAGGCTGAAGAAAAAATAATTCATTATTACTGCTCTTAGGATTGTGATAAAAATAACTAATGTTAATGAAAAGTAAAATAGTCACTCCTCAGTGATCATCGAGTCTAACTCCAGTCATTCTTTTGCTAATAATATTAATGGGAAAAGTGAAACACATGAACTCATTAAGCATATTGAAAACTCAGCAATACTCTTGAAATGGATGACTATTGTAATGTGCTAATTCATCAAGACTCTCCTTCTGATAAGTTTAATTAAGCATTCTTTCATTTAAAATACACACAATTTAGATTACTATTATTTTTCCTGAAGCAAAATGCAAATGAACTTTATAGCCAGAGAGATCAAATAAATTACTTGAGCAAGTGTTCCTGGTTCTTGTACCTAATAGATGTCTCAAATGGATATAGTCATTGGATTCAAAGAAAGATTTTTCTTTTGTGATTCTAGCATGTATGGAATTACAAAAATCTTAGTAGCTAGAATTGAAATGAAAGTTTCAGGTCATCTAATGCAGTCATCAAAGTGTTAAGGGCTAAAATTCTAGCTAAACTGTCTAAAATATCTAATGAGTGGTCGCCAATAAATTATAAGCTTTAGCAAGAGTTAGACTTTTAAGCATTTATTAAGGAGAATAAGAATTTGGTAAAGAGAGAGAGAAAGGCCTAGATTTCTATCTATTAAAGGGAGAGCACATTTTTAGCTCCCTTCTCCGCCAGCGTCCTCAGGAAAGAACGCGAGCGCGAGCGCCAGTCTCTTCCTTCCTCCTCCCACTAGCCCGCGTCACTTCCTGACTCCTGGTCTTGCCCTCAAAGACCTTCCCTTCATGGGCAGAACTCTTCTACAGTAAGTATCCAGCAGGTGGCGTTATTCCAATCGTTACAGTCCCCCCTGTTGTTCCTCAAGAAACAAAACGTTTCCTTGACGGAACAGTAAAAAGAATATAATAACTATTGCTAACTAATAATATGTGAACAACAATATAGAAAAGGAAGAGAGGAAAGTTTTGTCCAGAGGGGCGATTTTTTTTTGTCCTCATGAACCGACGCTTTGACATTAGTCTTGCAAAGGGAGGGCCTCTGCAGAGAATACATGTTACAGATGGTGTATATTATAACAGAAAGAGAAAAAAACAACAAAAACAACAAATCAAAACTGTTCATTTAAAGTCTCTGAAAGTCTTTTCTCAGATGTCCTCTAGGTGTAGTCGTGGAATGGAAGTCTTTTCAGGGGTTGAGGTGTGGATGCTGGTAATCAGCCAGGAAAATTTCCTACAAAATTGAGCTTAACACAACTTTAAAATAGCTTTGTCAATAATCAAATCCAACAATGAAAGTTCTCAAAAACATGTCTAAGGGAATTCAGAATCTTAGTTGTTACACATGAAACATATAATAAAACAAAAATTAAAACATTCTTTAAAATTATAATATTACTATAGTCCCCCCTCATGGAGGGTAATTGAGAAGACAATTGCTGCAATATTAATTAATAAAAATAATTTTTATCTTTGTTTTATCACTTTTTGCATCATCTGCCTAATTATCCTCATGCCATTATGAGAAATTAAAAAATCTAATATAATTGGTAACAGGTGTCAAGGCCAAATTCAACACTGTATTTATCATGACACCTGAGATAATTATGGGGGTTACCATAAAATAACAGAGAAATGATGGGATATGAGCATTCCCACACTTGAGCAATATATACTGCCCATGCAGTATGCCAGGCTTAAAATAGGTGGATGGAATATACGTCCATGCCACCGAACATATTGGAGGAAACTGAGTCAGACTTAATCAGATCCATGGGATTAAGATGTCCATGGCATCAGGCATATAGAAGGGAGCATAGAAGCCAGGTGTAGGAGTGAGATGGGTGGGATGAATACTTCCAGCCATCTGTACAATATTGTGGGGAAAAATAAAATAAAATATTAAACCAAGAGAATCCAACCTCAACATTTGTCAAAAGCCGTTCCCTCGGCCATACCTTGACTTCATGCATGTCTCCCCTCATGTGACAGTTCAGTGTCTGCTCTTGCATGTATTCCTCTTGTGATTGGATGGCATCTTGGCCAACTGGCATCTGATAACTCAGAATAAAGGCAATTAATGTCTTAAATGATAAGTTCCCATAATCCAAGTCTCATATGGATTTAAAAATTGAGGATAATAAATGATTGCAAAAAATGTGAATACATCTTGACTCAGAACACAATATATAATTATGCAACAATTTCAAATAATACCCCTTTTGTTTTACTTAGTATACAATTACTTTTGTGAAAAATCAGAACATATTTAAATACAAGTTAAAGCATAACAGAATCTCAAAGAAAACTTTTACAAATGTTCCCCTCTTTTTTTTTTTTTGGAATATGCTTATCAAAAATAATACTTCTAGAATCAATTTACACTTGCCATGGTAACCAATTTTGCCAAGGAAATGCTTTAAAGAGTTTGATCAAATAATCAGTTGAGAAAAAATAACAAAAACAAACAACTCAGAATATGGGAGCACAATACTCCTAGAATTAACACTGTATTATGAAATCAAAACCATCTTGCAATTTTTTCAAAATTAGATAAATGAATAGAAGAAAATACACATGGAACAATAAAAGACAGTGAAATTCAAACTAAGGAAATCTATATGAACATGAACTTAATATTAATAAGAGTATTATAAAATATAAACTTGATCACATGACTATTAAAAGCTTTTACAAATATTCTCCTTGTTTTAAAAACTAAGTATAAAACACAATCTCAAATGCATGAAAATCTCTATGAAAATAAACCCATACCATTAATTTCAAAATGCATATGTAATAGCATAGAAATCCTATGTAACCTCTGAACTGATACTATTACTCTGAGTGAATTCAGAACACTTTTGATTCCGATATCTAAAATCCCCAATACTCATATCAATATCTTGCTGTTTACTTCCACATTTCTGTAAAATATATACCCTTCCATGGCAAAAGAAGCGGAGTCTTGAACTATGGTGATTGTCATTCTTATTCAGCTTAAGTTTTTCTTCTTTAACCCCTCTATATTGTCTGTCAGTCTTTTCACCATACAAATGCTTTATAAGATTACTAATTAAAGACAAAAGCAGGTTAGCAAAATTATGAACAAAACGGGCATATGTGGAATTTAAAGGGCTTTCTAAGCTTCTCTCAGAAGCACATCCAGGCTGGGGAAGGGCTGAGCCTGAAGCTGCAAATGTAGTTAGAGAAAGTTGAGCATGCGCATCAGATCTCTGGACTTCCCAGGCAGGGGAAGCTATGGGCTTGGCCATGGGAGGAGTAGAGGGTGGGGTCTGGAGAGGAGGGGAGGGACCAGGGCAATTTGAATCAGACTTGATTTTGAACTCAGGCCTGGATTCCTCTTCCCCCACTTTGCCTCCAGGTGCTAGGGGATTAAAAGCTTCTAGAGGGTGGGTCATTGCCTCCAGGCATGCAAAATTAGAGCAACAATTAGTGTTAGAAGTGGGAAAAGCTGCAGGAATCTCTTCAGGTTTCTCTGAAAAAGCATGGTTGGGAGAGGGAGAGATATTTCCTTGTGTGAGTAAGTTGCTGGCTCTTTTAACAAAAATAAAAAGAAAAATAGAAAATCCACAAAAACAAAGCATTAACATGATCTTATCTCCCATTTGTCTGGTTAAACAGACTAAAATCAAAAATAGGGTAATTAGGGAGTTTAAAAGGTCCATTTGAAAAAATTTAAAGGAAAACACAGCCAGTGCGCCAGTACTTAGCAATTTAAAGGGTAGGGGAAATTTCTTACCCAACCAGAAGATCAGAAGACTGAGGTTTAGCTTTCCTCTTCGTGGTCAGCCATCTGTTAAGGGCTAAAATTCTAGCTAAACTGTCTAAAATATCTAATGAGTGGTCGCCAATAAATTATAAGCTTTAGCAAGAGTTAGACTTTTAAGCATTTATTAAGGAGAATAAGAATTTGGTAAAGAGAGAGAGAAAGGCCTAGATTTCTATCTATTAAAGGGAGAGCACATTTTTAGCTCCCTTCTCCGCCAGCGTCCTCAGGAAAGAACGCGAGCGCGAGCGCCAGTCTCTTCCTTCCTCCTCCCACTAGCCCGCGTCACTTCCTGACTCCTGGTCTTGCCCTCAAAGACCTTCCCTTCATGGGCAGAACTCTTCTACAGTAAGTATCCAGCAGGTGGCGTTATTCCAATCGTTACAAAAGTCATGCATGAACATCTCTCCTACCCCACCTTTAAGATTCCTCATGATTGGGCATTGACATTTACATGGTAGAGTGAAAAGATCAGGTTTTTTTTTTTCTTTTAACTTAAACAATCTATGACCATGACTTTCATACTAGAGAGAAAGGTCACTTTCAAAGCTATATTTTCAGTATATTAAAAATATTTAAAAACACATACACATATACATATATAAATATATATATATATATAGAGAGAGAGAGAGAGAAACTATATATTTAAACACACACACATACACACACACATATATATTATATTACACATACACACTTTAACTTGAACCTATACAGCAGTGGACCTGTGAGATCATCAACATAGGTACTCCCTTCAAGAGCTATATTAAAACAATCCATCATTTTTTATCTCGTGTAATTCTTTTTCAAAAAATATTTTTATTTATTTATTTAAATGTTTCTGAATTACATGTAAAAACCTTTTGAACAATCATTACTTAAAATGTCAATTTCCAAATTCTCTTTCCTTCCCCTCCCTCATCTTTAAGGGGTCAAGCACTTTAATATCAATTATACCTGTGAAGTCATGCAAAACCTATTTCCATATTAGCCATGCTACAAAAGAAAACAGACAAAAATATAAAATAAAAAAAGTAAAAATAATGCATATTTCAATCTTCATTCATTCATCTGGAAGTAGATAGCATTTTTCATCAAGGTCCTTTGAAATTGTCTTGGATCATTGTGTTGATCAGGCTTGCTAAGTCTTTCACAGTTAAACATCCTTACAACTATTGCAGTTATTATATACAACATTTTCCTGGTTCTGCTCATTTAAATTTGCATCGGTTCTTATAAATCTTCCCAGGCTTTGCTGAAAATATCCTGTTTGTCATCTCTTATAGCACAATAGTATGTCATCAAAATCAAATAACACAACTTATTTAGTCATTTCTTAAATTATGGGCTCCATCTTGATTTGCAATTCTTCACCATTAGAAAAGGAGCTGCTATAAATATTTTTCATATATATATATATATATATATATATATATATATATATATATATATTTATTTATTTATTTATTTATTTATTTATTTATTTATTTATTTATTTATCAGCCCATTTCTCTTTTCTTTTATCTCTTTGGGATCCAAACCTAGTAGTCATATTGCTGGCTCAAAGAATAGACGCAATTTTCTAACTCTTTTTTTTTTTGTTAGGCAATTGGGGTTAAGTGACTTGCTGAGGGTCACACAGCTAGTAAGTGTCAAATGTCTGAGGCCAGATTTGAACTCGGGTCTTCCTGAATCCAGGGCTAGTGCTTTATCCACTGCACCACCTAGCTGCCCCAATTTTGTAACTCTTTAAGCATAGTTATAAATTGTTCTCAAAAATTGTTTGATCACTTCATGAACCACCAACAGTGCATTTGTGTCCCAATTTTCCCACATCCTTCCAACATTTTGTTTTCCTTTTCTGTTATAATCTGGTAGATGTGAAGTGGTCCCTCAGAGTTGTCTTAATTTACATTTATCTAATCAGTAGTGAATAAAACATTTTTTCAAGTTATTTTTGATAGTTTTATTTCTTTTGAAAAAATTCCTGTCCATATCCTTTGACCATTTATCAACTGGGGAATGACCCAAATGTATAAATTTGGTTTAGTTCCCTACATATGTAAGAAATTAAACTTTTTTTTTGTTTACTTGTTTGTTTGGTTTTTTGTTTGGTGAGGCAATTGGGGTTAAGTGACTTGCTTAGGGTCACACAGCTAGTAATTATTAAGTGTTTGAGGCCAGATTTGAACTCAAGTCCTCCTGAATCCAGGGCCTGTGCTCTATCTACTGGGCCACCTAGCTGCCCAGAAATTAAACCTTTATCAAAGAAATGTGGTAGGGTTTTGTGGTTTTTTTTTGCCTAGTTTCCTGTTTAAATTCTAATTTTGGCTGCATTAATTTTATTTGTATGAAAGCTTTTCAATTTCATATAACCAAAAATATCTTTTCTAATTTATGTGATCTTCTTTCTCTTGTTTGGTCATAAACTCTTTCCTTATCCACAGATCTGAGGGGTGCATTTTCCAGGCTCCTTTATTTTATTTATTAAATCACACTTTATTTCTAAATATTATATCCATTTTGACCTTATTTTAGTATATAGTGTGAAATGGTAGTCTATCCCTAGTTTCTTCCAAATTGCTTTCCAATTATCTGAAGAATTATCATCAAATGGTGAATTCTTACTCCAAAATGTGAATCTTTGAGTTTATCAAACACTAAATTACTATAGTCATTTACTACCATGTATCATGTACCTAATCTATTCCAATAATCCACCACTCTATTTTTTAGCTTTTACCAGATTGTTTTGAAGATTACTGCTTTATTAAATATTTTGAAATCTTGAACTGCTATACTGCCTTGCTTCATCTTATTTTTTTTTTATCGATTGATTCCCTTTTTATTCTTGACCTTTTGTTTTTCCAGATGAATTTTGTTATTGTTTTTGAGCTCTATAAAATAACTCTTTGGTAGTTTCAGTGGCATGGCATGGTACTTAATAAGTAAATTAACTCAGGTAACTTATTTTTTTATTATGGTAACTTTGTCTACCTAGGAAAAATTAATGTTTTCCAGAGGTTTAGATCTGTATTTATTTATGTGAAGAATGTTGTATAATTTTGTTCACATAATCTTTGGTTTTGTCATTGAAAGTAGACAAGTAGTCTAGGGTACCATGGATTTATCTATATGGCCAGGTCTCACAAGGAAAACCTGACCTTCCATTCACCTTGCTACATAAGGAGAGGTATGTATGCATGAACATTTTTAGGTACACTGTTATATCATTAACACATCATTGACATTCTTGGAAACTATTTTTATCAATAATCTCCAAGGGAAATATAGGTGAAGTATGGTATTCAAGATATAAACAATGGAATATCCAAATAAGGAAGAGTCCTATGTGCTGCTCTAGTGTATCCTAGCCAAGCATGAGGAAGTCATGCAACCTTTTGACCAAGCAACTTCCTATGCACATGACCCTATACCTCTGATTCATGCTAATATAGACAAAGAAGTCTTTCTGTCAAGTATACTTACATGTATAAATATCAGGGAAAGTTGGGGGGGTGGAGTTTGATAGGAATTCACATAATGTCCACAGGCTGTTGTGTAAATTTATTGTGATTTGGGGACCCTGCCTTTGGGCTGAGATTAAAAAACCTTAGGCCCTCAGGGTTTTTTTTCTGTGTAAGAGGGGCTGGGGCTCCTCCCCCTCCTCTTCAGCCTATCGGAAAAGCTCCGTGGACCTTATGGGACACCAGGTCAGATGGCTGTGGAAAAAGCCCCAGCTCCCTCTGCCCTGAGGGGATCTAACCCAGAGTTCATCCAGGCCTGTCTCTGATGTAGCCCGTGCCAGGCCCCAGGCATGCAGCAGGAGGCATGGGCCCTTTGACTCCTGGGTGTGGTCGAGCCTCCTGGCTGCAGCCCTAGTGCAGCTGGTGGATTAGCTTGGTGTGTGCAGGGGTGCAGGGAGCCTGAGGTTTGAGGGGAGAGAAGGAAGATATATACCGGGGAGTTAGGCAGTGAAGGAGGTTGGAGAAGACAATGATGTAGAAAGTGAGACAGGGCTGACAGACAGGGGTTCACAACAGTAGGAGGCTTTTCAGGGGGTTTGGCAAGAGTATGGAGCAGGGGGACTTTTCAGTGAGGGGAACAATGCTAGAAGAAGGTCCGTTGGTACAGAGAGTGAAGGATGCTAAGAAAGTTGCAGGTGCAGCAAACGTTGGCAGAAAATTTAAAGGCTGACAGGTTGTGGTTTACTTTTATTATCCTTGTTTCTACATTTAACTCTAAATTTATTCAACTAAATAAACTCTGCTTTGATTATTTAATTAAGAGGCTTCTTAATCATTTGTTTATCAATTTGGCAGTGGAGCAGTGTGGAGAAAATTTTTAAAGGGCCCTAACAGATTGGTTTAGGAAACTAATAGCAGTCAGATAGCCAGCCAGTCAAACATCCACAGATTAGGCCCCCACTCAGCTAAAATATTTTACATTTGAATGGCAACCATGAAGGGACCTATGACCCAATTATAATTTTTCTAAAGTTATAATTTTTCATATAGCCCACAGTTATAAATTTTTTTTTAGATTAGATTAGGATTAATTAAATTAATTTTCTTTTACATTGGCTTTAAATAAATTCTCTCCTTCACCCTGGAGCTGCCAATGTCTTTCTTCATTATCAAATTATTTTGCTATGGGGGCATTGTAAACCCGAGCCCATGCCCATACTGACAATCACTGTGTTATGTCTGTAGTTAATTTATTTAATTAATTTATTTATTTATTGCCCAGGGTCATACAGCTAGTAAGTATCAAGTGTCTGAAATCGGATTTGAACTCAGGTCCTCCTGAATCCAGAACTGGTGCTTTATCCACTGCGCCACCTAGCTACCCCTGTAGTTAATTTAAATGAAATTTCTCTTTCTAGATATATTAGGTTTTATTGGTAGTATATAGAAATATTCATGACTTACATGGGTTTATTTTATATCCTGCAATTTTACTGAAGTTACTAATTGTTTGAACTAGTTTTGTTTTTTTTTTAAAGTGGATTCTCTGGAGCTTTCCATACCATTTAGATATAATATCATATCATTTGAAAAGATTGACAGTTTTGTTTCCTTATTGCTTTTTTTTCCTTCAATTTCTTTTTTTTAATATTACTTCCATACCAAGAATATCTAATACAATAGTGAACAATAATGGTGATAATGTAGATCCTTGCTTTACCCCTGATCTTATTGGAAAAGCTTCAAGTTTATCCTTATTACAGAAATGCTTGCTCTTACTTTTACATAAATACTACTTATTATTTTAAGGAGAATTCCATTTACTGATATGCTCTTTGGTTTTTTAATAGGAATGAATATTGTATTTTATCAAAAGCTTTTTGTGTATTTATTGAGATAATTACATATATTTTATTGGTTTGTTATTGATATGGTTAATTATGCTTACGGTTTTCCTAATTTTGAACCAACACTGTATTCCTAGAATAAGTCCCACCTTGTCAGAGACTAGGATCTTTGTAATATATTGCTGTAATCTTCTCGATAGTGTTTTATTTAATTTTTCCATCAATATTCATTAAGGAAATTGGTCCACAGTTTTATTTCTCTGCTTTTGCTCTCCCAGCTTTAGGTATCAGTACCGTTTGTGTGTATTGAAAGGAATTTGGTAGGACTTCTTCTTTACCTATTTTCCAAATAGGCTATGTAAGCTTTGATAAATTTTTGTTAGAATTCTCTTTTAAATCCATCTGGTGCTAGAAAGTTTTTCTTAGAGAGATCATTGATGTATTCTTCAATTTATTTTTCTAAGATAGGATAAGTATTCTATTTCCCTTTTTTGTTAATTTTGGCAGTTTGTATTTTTAAAAACATTAATTTCACTTAGATTGTCATTTTTGCTGGCATATAATTGGACAAAATAATTCCTAATAATTGTTTTAAATTCATCTTCATTGGTGATTCATTCACCTTTTTAAATGTTGACAGTAATCGGGGGGGGTTATTATATCTTTAAAAAACAAATTAATAAATGATTTATCTATTTTATAGTTTTTTCATAAAAGTGGGTACACATTTTATTTATTAGTTCATTTTTTTAAACTTTAAATTTCTTTAATCTCTCTATCGATCTTCAGGATTTACATTTTGGTGTATTCTTTTTAATTATTATTTATATCCCCTGATAAATTCTCATTTGGGATCCACACAATATAACATTACATAACTAGCAGTGTGGCATTCATAATATTTGTCTATCATTCGTTCTTGCTACATGACTGACCGAATTCCCCTTTCAGTAATTTATTTCTTGTATAGTACAACTTAGGATACTTCTTGTCCACAAGTTATTGTTATTGATTAGCTGCTGTCTATTTAAAGCTTCAGCAAGAGTTAGACTCTTAAGCGTTTATTAAGGAGAATAAGAATTTGATAAAGAGAGAGAGAAAGGCCTAGATTCTTATCTATTAAAGGGAGAGAGCATTTCTAGCTCCCCTCTCCACCAGAGTCCTCAGGAAAGAGAGTGAGACCGAGTGCCAGTCTCTTCCTTCCTCTTCCTACTAGCCCGTGTCACTTCCTGATGCCAAAGAAAAGACTCCTGGTCTTGCCCTCAAAGACCTTCGCTTCATGGGTGGAACTCTTCTACAGTAAGTCTCCAGCAGGTGGCGTCATTCCAATCGTTACACCATAAAATTATGTTCGAATTGTCACAAATTAGTTTTTTGGATTTAACTTGACTTCTCATTGAAAGTATGTAATATTTATTAGATTGAACTTTATTTTCTTCTATTATTGTTTTTTTTTTTTGTTGTTGTTGTTTTTCCAAAGCATGATTCACAGGTTAGGAGAAGGAAAAAGGATATATTTAAAAAGGAAGGTTATATAAGATATATCAATAAAATTAATGAGGTAAATATTAAATAATATATTACTGTCTATTGTATTTTTGTATAACTTGAATGGGCTGATCTCTATAATTTGATTTTCCACAATAACAATAATTTGGCACTGAATCTGATCAATGAGTGTTTATGCTTCAATGTATAGATATTGTAGTTATTTTTTTGTTTGGTTGTTTTTGTTTGTGTTTTTGTTTTTTGTCTTTTTTTTGCGGGGCAATGGGGATTAAGTGACTTTCACAGGGTCACGCAGCTAGTAAGTGTCAAGTGTCTGAGGCCAGATTTGAACTCAGGTACTCCTGACTCCAGGGCCAGTGCTTTATCCACTGCACCACCTAGCTGCTCCCTTATTGTAATTGTTTTTAACAGATGCTGGTAGATTCCCTCTTGCTTTCTGTTCCCTATATGTAATAAAAATGATGGAAAGTATGGTGAGCTTGCATCTTGTTTGCTGATTTTCCTTGGATTAGAAAGATAAAAATAACATTTCATTTTGAATGTTGAAACTGACTTTGTATTGTATGAGATGGGACTCACTCTAGATTTCCTTGTCTTCTGAGTACTAATACATATCTCTATTAAATCTAGAAATGTGTAATTCTTCATATTACTTAGAATATTGAATTGTCAAACAAGAAGGATCTGGGACCACTAGCTCATTACTAGAAACTGACAACAACAATAGGAGACTAAAACATTTATTTTAGCTTCAGCATCAGCTAACAGCAAAGACAATGGGCATGTCAAGAGCATACACCACAAAACACACCATAGAGGAGGGTTTTTTAAAAAGAATTTTAATGAGATGCTTTTCCATGAAAGTTAAATATAAAGACTATTCCTTAAATGATGAGAAGAGGCATGTGGTACTCTTTAAAAATGTGACAGAAAAATCAAGAGAACCAGAGGATTTAGAAAGCACATATAATGTATTTTTTATTATAAACTTGCAAACTTCTATCTAAATACATTCATTATGAAATTATATCAACCAGTTGAAGTTAGCATTCACTATACAACATTTGAGTTGCTTCAAATTTATTCTGAAGCCTATTAGGAAAAAAAAATCAATTACTTAGAAGTGGAAAGGAGAAATAGGTATGGTAGCCACTGTTAGATTTATATTCCAAAGACATTCCCCAAAAGAGAAAAAGAACTATTTGTACCAAAATATTGATGGCAGCTCTTTTTGTGGTGGCTAAGAATTGGAAATCAAAGGAATGTCCATCATTTGGGGAATGGCTAAACAAGTTGTGGTATATGATGGGGATGGAATATTATTGTGCTATAAGAAATGATAAGGAGGATGACTTCAGAAAAATGTATGGACTGATGTATTGTGAAATGAGCAGAACCAAGAGAACATTGTACACAGAGAGAGCAATATTGTTTGATGAAGAACTGTCAATGACTTGATTATTCTCAACAATACAATGAATCAAGACAACCCCAAAGGACTGTTAATGAAACAAACCATCCACCTCTAAAGAAAGAACTGATATTGATGAAACAGACTGAAGCATGTTATTTTTCACTTTCTTTCAAGTTTTCTTGTACAAAATGACTAATATGGTAATGTTTTACATAATCACACATGTATAACCCATATCTGATAGTTTGCTACCTCAGGGAGGGGAAAAGGGTGGGAGGGAGAGGGGGATAAAAATTGGAACCCAAAATTATAAATTAAAATGTTTGTTATTTTAAAATTTTAACAATAGATATGGTAGAAATCAATATAACTAAATTAATTTTTAGGGTTTTTTCTAAACATAAAATAGCTTGCATTGATATAGCACTTATTATGTGTCAGGCACTGTACTAAGTGATCTATAATTATTATCTTCTTTGGTCCCCAAAACCATCCTGGGAGGTAGGTCCTATTATTCTTGCCCCCCCTCGAGATTTTACAGTTGAGGAAACTGAGGAATACAGGTTAAATAACATATAGAGTCACACAGTTGGTTAGACTCTGAGGCCAGATTTGAACACTGGTCTTCCTGAGTTTGGGTCAAGCAGTCTATCTGTTGTGCTACCTAGTTGCCCATAGGATTATGATTTTATAAAATTCACAGTAGAATGTTTATACAAAACCCTGGAAAGAGTTCTGAACTCAAAGACACAGAAAATGGATTCAAAAGTTCAGCTTTGCCTCTTACCATCTTGGTATCTTGATTCAGTCATTTCCCATCTTCAGGCATCAGTGGTTTGTTTTGCTATTGTTTTTTTTGGTTTTGTTTTAATCTGTAAAATTATAGTTTCTTTGTAGTGTGATGTCTATTTCTCCCCACCCCCCCACCCAATGATTAAAGGAACATCATAATTGATATTTAATGTAATCCAAAGTTTCAGAGAATCTGTGATTTCAATTATTGTAATACAGCTCTCAGATAATTCAGAATACAACCTGTTCATGATTTTCAATCTATTTTAAAATAGATTTTAAAATGTCTTCCTAACTACATGAAAACTCTGCTTGACAAACACTAAAAATCAATCAAATTGGCACATCATTATTTATGAATAATTTATCTGTCATTGATTTGATCACTCCATTTCATATCTCCTTTGCAGATACCACTTCCAGGTCTTTCTTCATATTCCCTTTCTTCCCATGAACTAAAGGCTAGCTGAATATAACTATGGGATTTTTGTGACATCTCTGTTATATAGGAAAAAGTAATCCTCCTCTTTTAAGGAGTATTTTAGCTACCTGGACCATTTGCTAGGAAATATTTATATCCCTTGCAAACTGACCAAATTGAATACTTCTCATATCTTTCTATTCTGCTCACTGAATGTACCCAATACATGTAATAAAATTTGGTTAGCCATGTCAAGGAAAACCAATTTGATGAATATTATAGTGGTCAAGAATGGTTGCTTCCCAAAGTCATATTTATGCAGGTAGAAATATAAAATAGTTTAAAAGGTATTTGAAACATTTTGTTAATTTGTACATGTTGGCTAAGACTCTCCAAGGATAATAGAGCCTTATGTTCATAACATCTCTGAAAACTATAATTAGGACAGACAAGGTATGGATAGACTTGAAGGAAATAGAAATTCTGAAAGCAAATAGATCGTCCAAGCCTCAAATTCCTCATTACAGCCAATTTATCTGTATGGTTATTTCACATCTCAGATTTTACTTCACTCTAAATTTACTTATATGATCTAGATTTTAGCCCAATCCTTGTTCAATCAATTAACAAAAGAAGTTAAGATTATAGTTTTAGTTTTTCATGACTGAAGTATATACAGACATATACACATAGTGCACACACATGCATGTGCACACACACACACACACACACACACACACAGAGGTATATGTATGTCCTTATTCTTGATGTTTACACCTTCCAACGATTGGTAATTTATTCATTAAATTGTCATTCCTTGCCTTTATGGAGAAATACATCTTCCATTCTTGGAATAAATATTATTAAAATGTAATTATTGGACAGCCAAGTGGTGCAGTGGATAGAGCACCGGCCCTGGATTCAGGAGGACCTGAGTTCAAATTTGGCCTCAGACCCTTGACACTTACTAGCTATGTTATCCTGGGCAAGTCACTTAACCCCAATTGCCTCACCAAAAAATAAAAATGTAATTATTATTGAAATCTGTGTTTCTACATTTATGTTGATACATATAATTTCTATAAAAGATGTTATATATGTATTGTAACGATTGGAATGACGCCACCTGCTAGAGACTTACTGTAGAAGAGTTCCACCCATGAAGCGAAGGTCTTTGAGGGCAAGACCAGGAGTCTTTTCTTTGGCATCAGGAGGTGACGCGGGCTAGTGGGAGGAGGAAGGAAGAGACTGGCGCTCAGTCTCAGGCTCTTTCCTGAGGACGCTGGTGGAGAGCGGAGCTAGAAATGTGCTCTCCCTTTAATAGATAGGAATCTAGGCCTTTCTCTTTACCAAATTCTTATTCTCCTTAATAAATGCTTAAAAGCCTAACTCTTGCTAAAGCTTATAATTCATTGGTGACAACTCATTAGATATTTTAGACAGTTTAGCTAGAATTTTAGCCCTTAACAGTATATATGCATATATAATATATATATATATATACATATATATATATATATACATACATATAGACATATAAGTAGTAAATGAAGCTTCATTAGTATTTGTTAATAAGTTAGAAGAGATCTGTTCTCTGAAATGCCAGGAGTTAAAAGTTATAAGTATCAAGTATAGAAAATGATTAGTTAAGGTGTTAGAAGAGTTTAAAAAAAATAAAAACAGTAATTAATACAAAGTCAGCAAAAATGATATCTTTTTTAAATCATAAAAGTATTTATCTTCTAGTTATATGTAGATGTAATTTTCAACATTTGTTTTTTATAAGATTTCTGCTACTAAATTTCTCCCTCCCTCCCCTCCCCCCTCCCCAAGACAGTAAACAATCCGATATAGGTTATATATGGACAATCATATTAAACATATTTCTGCATTAGTCATGTTCTGAAGGAAGAATCAGAACAAAAGGGAAAAGTCTCAAAACAAAGAAACAAAAAAGCCCCAAAAAAGTAGAAACAGTATGGTTCAATCTGCATCTAGATTCAACAGGTTTTTTGTTTGTTTGTTTGTTTTGTTTTGTTTTGTTTATTTTTCTGGATGTGTAGAGCATTTTCCATCATGAGTCCTTTGGAATTATCTTGGATCATTGTATTGCTGAGAAGAGTTAAGTCTATCTCAGTCAATAATCGCACAATGTTGTTGATACTGTGTACAATGTTCTCCTGGTTCTGCTCATTTCACTGAGCATCAATTCATTTATGTCTTTCCAGGTTTTTCTGAAATCTGCCTGCTCATTATTTCTTACAGCACAATAGTATTCCATTACATTCATATACCACAACTTGTTCAGTCATTTCCCAATTGATGGGCATCCCCTTAATGTCCAATTCTTTGCCACCACCAAAAAAAAAAAAAAGCAGTCATAAGTATTTTTGTACATGTGGGTACTTTTCCTTTTTTTTTTTATGGTCTCTTTCGGATATAGACCTAATAGTGTTATTGCTAGGTCAAAGAGTATGCACATTTTTATAACCCTTTGGGCATAGTTCCAAGTTACTCTCCAGAATGGTTGGATCAGTTCACAGCTCTACCAACAATGCATCAGTGTCCCAATTTTTCCACAGCTTCTCCAACATTTATTATTTTGATGATAACTTCTTCATGGCAATGAATACAAAACAGTCTTTTCAGGGATGGAATGGCAGCAGGATTTCCTGCTGGGAACAAAAAGTTTGGCAACCAATACCAGAGAGCCTAAAACTTATAATACTATTATTGCTGAGTTATATTATTTTTATTTATTTGCTTGTTTGTTTGTTTGTTTATTTTTTGGTGAGGCAATTGGGTTTAAGCAACTTGCCCAGGGTCTCACAGCTAGTAAGCGTTAAGTGTCTGAGGCTGGATTTACTTTATTTTTATTTATTTATTTTGCAGGGCAGTGAGGGTTAAGGGACTTGTTCAGGGTCATACAGCTAATAAATGTCAAGTGCCTGATACCAGATTTGAACTCAGCTCCTCCTGAATCCAGGACAGGTGCTTTATCCACTGCACCACCTAGCTGTCCCTGAGGCCGGATTTGAACTCAGGTCCTCCTGACTCCAGGGCTAGTGCTCTATCCACTACACCACCTAGGTGCCACTGAGTTATATTATTTTTTTAAATAGATTAATGTCTAATTATTGAATTGTTATTGACTTTTCCAAGTTATAGAAAAGACCTTTTAAAAGCTTCCACAAGAATTTGTTTAGTTTTGTGTAACTTATGAGAAGCCAGTGTGTTCTAATGGTTTAAGGGTTTGACTGGAAACAGGAGTGACTAGGTTTAAATACTTCTAACACTTATTAGGAAGAAAGGAAAGAAGCCTTTCTTAAACATTTCCTATGTGTCAAGCATTGTGGGTCTCAGGCAACTCCTTAAAACATTTTTGTTTATTTTTGTTATAAATTAGGTATCATCTATGGAAGTAGAGGGAGTTCCTCTACATTCCAAATTCCCATAATCACTAAATTACAGAAGTTTTGTAGAATCATGTAAAGCAACCCATATTGTAAAACAAATTACTCATATAATTTTTATCAAGTCAGTTTAATAACCAGACAGTTCAATGAAAAACTCATTCAAAAGACAAAGTTAGTATACAAGGGTGTGAGGGTAATCATTTGCTCCTCTTTCCCACCCCTAAGTTTAAAGAAACTCTTTTGTTCTCATTTTGGTATTGATTTATTGCGTATAATGTTCCTGATTTTTTCCCCCATCTATATCTCCTTATCTTCCCTAGTTTGAGAGTGAAACGGTCCCTCATGGCCTCCTTCCATTACCGATTGACTAGTAAATTTTGACCTGTTCCACTTCTGACTGGGGCTGTTTCACTCCTCCATAGGTAGCCTGGCAGTCTTCTTCCCCCAGGGTTCACCACATTGATGTAAGGATACTCTTTAGCTTTGTCTCTAATGCAACTCAGAACTCCTGAACTTATAATACATCAGTATCAGCCTCTTCAGCAACACTAATTAAAAGTATATTTCAAGCAGCTAGGTGGTGTAATGGATAAAGCATGGCCCTGGATTCAGGAAGACCTGAGTTCAAACCCAGTCTGAGACACTTGACACTTACTAGCTGTGTGACCCTGGGCAAGTCACTTAACCCTCACTGCCCCACCAAAAAAAAAAAAAGTATATTTCCCCACATCTGGAAAGATTCTGTTTTAATGTGATGTGAATGAATTTAATAAAAAACAAACAAAAGAAAGATAAACATATTTTCTTAGTGAAAGTGTGAGTTTTCCTGCTGGGGAATTCCTTATAATAGTGAAATTGCTGGTTTCACTGGCTATATTTGGTCAGCAGAGCTAATAGTTTAGATCAAAGCTTCTTAAATCATGGGCCATAACTCCATATGAGGTTGTGTAGCTGAATGTGGGGGTTGCAAAAATTTTGGCAACAGCAAAAAGTTATGTATGCCTATTTTATATACCTATAGACCCAGAATTGCATAAAAATTATTGAGTGGAAAGAGGACATGAGTGTAAAAAGTTTAAGAATCCCTGTTTTAAACTCTTAAGGTACCACATCATACCTATCAGGCTGATTAATATGACAAAAAAGGAAAATGCTAAATATTGGAGAAAGTGTGGGAAATTTGGAACACTAATGAATTGTTGGTGAATGTGGAACTGATCCAACTGTTCTAGAGATCAATTTGGACCTATGTCCAAAGGCTATAAAACTGCACATACCCTTCAACCCAGAAATACCACTACTAGGTCTGTATCCCAAAGACATCATAAAAAGGAAAAATGACCCTCATGTACAAAATGCAACTATTTTTGTGCTGTGAAATAATTGGAAATTGTGATTCTCATTAATTGGATGATGATTGAAAAAGTTGTGGTATATGAATGTAATGGAAATACTATTGTGCTATAAGAAATGATGAGCAGGTAAATGTCAGAAAAACCTGGAAAGACTTATATGAACTGATGCTGAGTTAAGTGAGCAGAACCAGAACATTATACATAGTAACAGCAACATTGTGTGATGATCCACTGTGATAGACTCTGCACTTCTCAGAAATATAATGATCCAAGACAATTCCAAAAGATTCATGATGGGAAAATCTCTCTGCCTCCAGAGAAGGAACTATGAGTCTGAATGTAGATTGAAGCATACTAATTTCATATTTTTTGTTGTTTTTTCTTCTTTCCTGTGTTTTTTCTCTTTTGTTCTTATTCTTTTTTTCACAATATGACTACTATAAAAATATGTTTAATATGATTGTACATGTATAATCTACATCGGATTGTCTTATTGAAAGAAGAGTAGAGGGGGCAGCTAGTAGCACAATAGATAAAGCAAGCACCAGTCCTGGATTCAGGAGGGCCTTAGTTCAAATGTGGCCTCAGACACTTGACACTTATTAGCTGTGTGACCCTGGGCAAGTCACTTAACCCTCATTGCCCCACCAAAAAAAGAAGAAGAAGAAGAAGAAGAAGAAGAAGAAGAAGAAGAAGAAGAAGAAGAAGAAGAAGAAGAAGAAGAAGAAGAAGAAGAAGAAGAAGAAGAAGAAGGAGAAGAAGAAGAAGGAGAAGAAGAGGAAGAAGAAGAAGAAGAAGAAGAAGAAGAAGAAGAAGAAGAAGAAGGAGAAGAAGAAGAAGAAGAAGAAAGAAGAGTGGAGGGTGTAAAAAAAATTTGGAATTTGAAGTCATAAAATGAATGTTGAAAACTATTTACATGCTATTGGAAAAAATAAAATACTATTAAGACAGAAAAAAGAAACCTTGGTTTAGATCAAATCAATCAATAAGCAACTCATTAAGAGCCCAATAAGTGAGCACTTTGCTAGATAATGGGAAAACCAAGACAAAGGAGAGATGAAGTACAGGTCTATAAACATGTCTTCTAGTCAGATTGAAAAAAATACCATCAGCAATAATAGTATTTATAAATCAAAGAAATCAAGAAGAAATGATGCTAGAATTTCTAACAGTTTGATGATCTTTATAGTGACTTTCAAAGTGTCATTTATTGCTTTATACTATTTTAAGTAATAAGGAAATTTCAGCTACAGGATGCAATATGATGGTTGTAAACTTGAAGACAAGAAGCACATTTGGGGACTAAGGTTACAATGAGCAGAAATATAACCTCTTGAACTTTTTTGGTCTTTATTATTCCTTTGACACCATGGGAGAAAAATATACTTGAAACTATTTCCAGCAAAAAGGGTAGCAAATGTATCTCAGAATTTAGCTCTAAAAGAAATGTTTATTCAGCTAGAGACCAAAGCTCCTGTGACACATGTCCAGTTAGCATGCTGTCAAATTTGTTCTTTCCTTACCAAGGCTTGGCAAAAAAGTAGGTGGGAGGAGAAAAGAAATGCAGGCTCCTTCATGAATTTTATCCTGAATGGTAAACTTCAGTGCCAACACTTTACAAGCTATTTTATGGTTACACTGCTGACTTTACTTTTAGCCAAGAAAACCAAATGGTGAGCACCCTTTTTTTTCTTTTTTTGTCATCTAGGACAAATCTGTCTCAGTTCTATGTTTCCTCTTGTGCTACTGCTTTTCAGTAAGTCTGTCTGAAAGATGGTAGAGAGTCAGTGAGTTTGAGTTTACTGCTTAAAACCTAATAAAACAGAGAAAATCAATAGTCAGGATGATACCACCATTGTTATTCTGAACTTGTTTCTGTAAATTGACAATTGTTAAGCCTTTTTCAAGGAACTAAATTGAGATCCACAGTGAATGACATCTCATTGACTACAGCTTATCACATGATAGGAATTTTCTCCTACAGCTTCTCTGAATATTCTTTCAGTGTGTAAGTAAAGAAATTAAGAATTTCAAAGACAGAAATACTACCTCTTACTTTAAGTAATAATTTTCAAGAATCCTGGTCTCTAAATTGATTAATTATACTTTTTCTTCTTGTTGTTGTTAAAAACAGCTTCCACATAAAGAATAGATATGGAAAAATCTCATATAGGAGACTGTACCTAAACTGAGTCATGAAGGGATTTAGGTCTTCCAAGTGGTGGATATGAGTAGGGAGAGATTTCCAGACAAGGTGCATGGTTTGTACAAAATAAGGGAAGTGGTAGATGGAATTTCAAATACTGTAAATGGAACAGCAACTTGATCATTTTGGTATAAACAAGTATGGTACATGAGGAAGAGTGATGTGAGATCAATCTAGAAAGGTAAACTGGAATCAGATGTTGAAAGACTGATGTATAACATTTTAGGAGGCATTGTAGATGGCATACTATCTGTATAAATGTACTTCTCCAACCAATTTCAAGTGGATACATACCTAACTGCTCCATTCTGAAAGCTTTTTATATTAGCAAAATTAAGCATTCCATAAAATTAAAATTACCCTAGTAATATAAGATAGTAATCAGGATCTGCATCAGAAAAATATTAGACATCTATTAATCCATTTCAACTCCATGGGGAAAAAAACAGGGAAAAGACTAGAACCTTACAGCTAGTTATGGATTTCATAAATTTTTTTTTTAATCTCTGAAGAAGCAGCAGTTCCCTAAAGGTTAGGTCTGATATAAATAGAAGTTATATTAAACTCATACTATCTAGTTAGCTCTATACTTTGGTAACCTCCCTTGTCCTTTGCTTCCTCCCCACCCCAAACTGCCCTGATAACTTTGCACATCCAGAGAATGCAAAGACAGTTTTCATTGGGTTTCAGTTGACACTCAGCTTTCCCACTCAGTAGTACTAAGGTGAAACTCCCCAAAGAGCTGATCTAAATGCAGCCCAGTCATTCAGTTTTAGATAATAGCCACTGCCAGGATAATTTATAGTTTTCAGCTCTTTGTCAGCATTAGTAACCAACTGGGCCTTAGCAACTGTATTAAGTCATAGTGTGACACAAGTGCAAAGTAATTTACACAGACTGTGAAAGGAGAGCCACAGAGAACTTTAATAATGTAAGTTTTATTTGAACTTTGCCATCATACTAGTTTACAGAAGTTAATTCCTACCCCCAGCTCCCCAAGACAAAGATTAATTGACTTTCTTTATCAGAGTGTTCTTTGATTAGAAATGTGCTGCTCTCACCCATATCTTCCATCATAGATGGTAGTCGCTCAATAAAAAGATGTGCCCTAGACCAGCACATCCATTTTTCAGCGTGGGCAATATATGGCAACAGGTTACTGCTTTTGTAAAGCTATTACTTTTACTGTCAACATGACTGCTGCTATAAGTTGTCTCATTAGATGGGATAAATTGAAACCGAATAAAAAAATTTGACCAGACAAAAAACAACTGGGCTTCAGAGAATATTAAAAACAAAGAAAAAAAAAGAAAAAAGAGAAAGATCTTTCTCTTGTCAAATAGAACTCAGTAAACTGTAGTTAGGGAATTCACCTTTTCTAACTGCTTAGAGAAATTGATGGATGGGCAAGATAGGGCAAGAACAGATATAAGCCCCCTATTATGATGAAAACTAAACGAATGATAGACTGCTAGAGTAGATGTGTCATTTTAATATAAAGGCATGCAAACTGCTCCCAGATCTAAAGCCAGACAACAACAGTGGGGGAAAAAATAAATTTAAAAGCTGAAAAGTAATTGATTTATTTATGAAAGCTAGTTTAAATGTGTAATTTCCCAGGGCGACAGAGGCATTTAAATTGGAATCCCTGGGGGAGAACACAGATGAAAGAGTGAAGTGAGCCAGCACTGAAGTCCTGGCTTGGGCTGTCACTTGTAATTAGGGCTACAAGTGTCTGGGTTGATTATCTGTTGAGGAATGGTTCAATCTGTTGTAAATATTCAGCCAAAAGAATGATTAATTCCTTTGAGATCTTTAGTGGATGAGAATCAGCCAAGAAACACTGTAGCAAACTTCACTTTATGGATGACAACGTCAGCTTCTGAACCATTGTAGACAAGTCCTGTGAACCGATTAATAAATCATCATACAGAAAATAAATAAGAAACATCATATCTATCTATCTATCTATCTATCTATCTATCTATCTATCTATCTATCTATCTATCTATCTATCTATCTATCCATCTATCTATCTATCTGTGGGGACCAATTTTTAATTGGGGAGTGCTAGCTAAGCGGCTCACCGCAATATTGGGGCAAGGAAGGAGACTGGCAGCCTCCCTCAAAACAGAACAAGATTTATTTTAACAAGGACGAACTTAAAAAAAAAAAACAAAACACAAAGAGGATCAGTAGGATCAAGGGAAAGGAAATAAAATGGGGAAAGGGAAATTATAATACCTGTAAAAATACCACAACCCAGGAATCAGCTGAAAATACGCAGCAGAAGGCCTGTTGCTTTCCAGCTTCCACCTAGTATGCCCAATTCTCCTCCCCCAAACCTAGAAACACCCCACACAGCCCCAGCCAATGGGATGGCTGCTCTGACAGTCACATGACTGCCCTCACTAGGCTTCCAATCATTATAATTTTGCCAGGCCCATGTAGGCGTCGGGGAGTGGTGATGACATGAGGTGCCAGAGCCCTGGCAACGGCTACAACCAGTGGGTGGAGCACCATGCAGTTTGCGCAGCCCCAGGCCAGTACACACTGAGGCATAAAAACCTCAAATAACAATTAATTCTTTACATGTCTATCATCTATCTATCTATCTATCTATCTATCTATCTATCTATCTATCTATCTATCTATCTATCTATCTATACCACATTTGGCAGATATACATACATACACACATATACACACATGTATGTATATGTATATATGTGCACACACAATGCATGCATGTGTGTTTATGTATGTGTATATGCATGTATGTGTCATAAATACACAAATCACTATGTATGTATATATACGTATATACATGATACACTGTGTATATAATGTAATCCCATACATGCATATGTATATATATACAATATATATGCTTTATGTATATATACACATGTATGTATGTATATGTGTGTATATATATACACATACGTATAGTGGGTTTGCATTTATGATCAATACATGAACATAATGTTTTATATTTGATACTTATATTGGGTTTGTATTATCTCTCCCCCTTATAGTTTCCTACTCAACACTTTGAAAAGAAAATAAGGGGGCAGCTAGGTGGCACAGTGGATAGAGCACCGACCCTGGAGTCAGGAGTACCCGGGTTCAAATCCAGTCTCAGACACTTAACACTTACTAGCTGTGTGACCCTGGGCAATTCACTTAACCCCAATTGCTTCACTAAAAAAAAAAAGAAAGAAAGAAAGAAAGAAAGAAAGAAAGAAAGAAAGAAAGAAAGAAAGAAAGAAAGAAAGAAAGAAAGAAAGAAAGAAAGAAAGAAAGAAAGAAAGAAAGAAAGAAAGAAAGAAAAGAAAGAAAGAAAATAAGAAAAAAAAATTCCCAGTTTCATGCCCCCAACTCTATTGCCTTGTAACAGCAAAAACAGTTGCCTTAAAGTTCTTTCCAAAGTATGTGGTCCTGCAAAGGCAGAGCAATTAAAGTAAAGAGTTAATTATCTCTATCTCACTAATTTCTCCTGGGCTGGAGATGTATGTCTGTTGTCCTCCCAGTACATTTCTAGCCTCTAGGGCAGGGAGGGGTTCTTAAATTTTTTATTCTGTTGTAGGCATGCTTTATCAGTCAGGAGAAACTTATGGAGCCTGTTTTAGGATAATGTTTTAAAATCCATAAAATAAAACATGGAAGGTTACAAAGGAAGCCAATTATATAAAAAAATAGCTATGAAATATTTTTAAAAATTCATAGAGCTCAGAGTAAGAATCACTCTTTTAGGTAGAGACTCAAGAAGAGAATGGAGACAGTCAGAAATTTGTCCCTGACAAGATACACTGATTGCTTTATCTTGGTGCGCTTTAAACTTCTATAATCCCCCAGATGTTGCTTATTTGCATAGACTTTGAACTTCATGCTTTGCTTTATCCTCTCTTTGATATGTCCCTTCAATTTCTGTTTTTCTTATCTAATCTTTAATCTTCAATTTCAACCCTACATCTTGTGTGTGCTCTGATTCTTTGGGTGTGCCTCATCATTGGTTTCTTCATTTTGTTGTTTAGGGCCAGCTACTACAATAATTTTGTTTGCTAAATCTGTCTGACATGATCTTATGAAAAAACGCACAGCTGGGTAACTTATTCAAAACTAGCTTTCAGTCTATGGATTAAGGAATTACTGAAGAAAGGATTCCAATTAATTATAACACCAGTAGCTATGAATCTCAGTGAATCACTGTAAATGTGAGCAAGAATCAAAAGTAAAGAATGGGGAAAACATATCATTGGTTACAATCATTCCACACATTCTTAGATTATTATAAATTGCTAAACATACATGTGTGCGTGTGTGTGCGCACGCGTGCACACACACACACACACACACAATCATCACCAGATCACCAGGTAGATAACTTATCAGAGATGATACCTTGGGAACTTAATTAACCTCATTCTCAGAGACAGTAATGCAAAAGGGAGTTAAAAAAGGTTTGAAATAAGAAAACAATATAAGATTATGATGGAGAAGTCCAGAGAGTCAGGAGTTGAGCCAAGAGAAGAGTGAAAGAGTGTGCTCAGTCTGGGCACTTCTTCAAAATGAATGAATTGGAAGAAACTTAACAATATGAGGAAGGGACTATAATACACAGTGTTGTTCAATGATGAGAACATTATAGGGGTAGAGGCAGGGCAGACAGACTTAACTTGGTTTGTGTGTGACCTTCTTTGCTTTTTATTTTGATAACTACATTTTATCTTAACTGGTTTCCTTTATAGTCCCACATTTTATTTTGTGCACTTAAACAACATTGTTCAGATTCAGGATTCATATTCTTCACAAGATGTTCAACTGGGGTTCATCAAACACACATTAAAATCCCTTGGACTAGTGAATCTATTATCGTCCTTTAAATCATTTGATCCCATAAGTCTTTGAAATTATATTGCCATGAGTAAGTGTGGTTAAATAAAAGAGACAGCTAGATGCCTCCGTGGATAGAGAGCTGGTAAAGAGCAGGAGCAGGAGAAGGAGGAGGAGGAGGAGAAGGAAAAGGAGAAGGAGAAGGAGAAGGAGAAGGAGAAGAGAAAGAAGAAGAAATATGGACAGCATTAGTATGCTTTGATGCATGGAGCCATTAACAGTTGAACACAACTGAACAATGACAACAAACATGATGTAAAAAGTTTCAAAACCTTAAAATCATCCTTGATTGTTCTCTCTCCCCCACTGCCCATATCCTTTTAGTTGCAAGTCTTTGTCAATACCAACTACACAACATTACTTGAATTCTTCTCTTCATTCATACAACTACTGTTCTAGTTCAGGCCTAGAGTGTTTCTTCTCTGGACCCTTGCAGTTGTATCCTAATTGGTATCTCTCCTTCATATTTTTCCCTCCTCCAAACCATCATGCACATAGCTTCCAAAATAATATTTCAGGTTTAGGGTACATTTGCCATGGCAATGGAAGTGGGATAAGGAATATCATATATACGTCAATTTTTATGGGCTGTCTCATCTTGACTTTCTTATAATTTTATATACAGATTTAAATATTATTTTACAGAAATTACTTAGATCTTCTTATTAAATTCTGTGAAAGAACCAAGAGAGAAAACATAGGTCTTACCATCCAGGAACTATTAAAACGCGAAAATATTTTATTAACTAGCCTAATTTGGGGGGCTAATCTGACTGAGGTGACTAATCTGGGGACTGTTGACTAACTGGCTATCTGACTGCTGTTAATTTAATGTGGGCCGTTTATCAAGTTCCACCACACTGCTCTACTCCCAAATTGATAAACTAAAGATTAAGAAGGCTCTTAACTAAATAATCAAAGCAGAGTTTATTTATGAGATACTATTTAAAATTAAGAACACAGGGAAGTAAAATGTACAACCTGACTGCCTTGCGTTGCGGTGAGTCTCTTTCCCACCTGATGTGAACTTCTTGAATACAATAAGGACTTTAGCCGCCTCCTGCCTCAGGGCACGCTACACTTTCCCTGCTCCGCTACTTTCTTCTAACTCCTCTTAATCTTCACTTTCTCCAACCTGTACCCTGTGCTGACTGCTTCTGTGCTCTCGGCTGCCTCCTTGTAGCTCTGTCTCTAGTCTCCCGTGCTCCAACCTCGTCAGCAGCCCCCTTGACCTCCTCTCAGCCTGTCTCGTCCGTCGGAACTCCTTCTCTGCCTCTGTTTTCGGTCTGAAATGCTCCATCCATGTCTGCCCTCCTTGCTGTCTAACTCCCAGGTCTATATATCCCTTTTTTTCTCTCCGTTCAAATCTCAGGGCTTCCTGCGCCCCCACAGACCAAACTAATCCTCCAGCCAGGGCTCCGGCTGATGTGCATGTGGGGGGGTGTGTGCTTCAGCTTCACGTGCCTCCGCACAAGTTACGCCAGAGCCCAGCATCCCTCAGATACCTCCGCTCAGGTCGGAGGGAGCTGGGGGTTTTTACCCCCAGCTGTCTGACCTGGCAGCTTGTACAGCCCATGGGACTTTTTGGCTCAGCTGAAGCTGAGGAGGAGGGGAAGAGACCCTGAGGGCCTAAGGCTTTCTAATCTCAGCCTAAAGCTAGGGTCCCCAAATCAAAATAAATTTCCACAAAAATATATATACAGGGGGCAGCTAGGTGGTGCAGTGGATAAAGCACTGGCCCTGGATTCAGGAGGACCTGAGTTCAAATCTGGGCTCAGACACTTGACACTAGCTGTGTGATCCTGGGCAAGTCACTTAACCCCCATTGCCCTACCAAAAAAAAAAAAAAAAAAGAATCATACCCTCTCACACACAAATCCAATTGGAATAAAATCATCTAATATATATATATATATATATATATATATATATATATATACATATACATATACATATATACAACTACACATATGTACATAAACTCTTGAATCTCTTATTGCTACTATAACTGGTGACAAATCTCAACATGCTTTACTCACCTAAGAGCTAATTCAACATGGAATTTTCAAAGGGAGACACACATACATAATAATACTTGTTTTATAGTAATAAAAGATGATTTAAAAAAAAAACTCAATTTGTTGAATTTTTAAAGCAAAAATAGACACCCACCCATCATTAACTTGAGAGGGAGACCAGAGCTTTTAGGAGTAGTTTATCTTTTGGAAATACCTGATCTTGACATTCCTACAGGTCCAAGTTTAATTCATTCTTTTAATGGCATTTTAAAGCAATCAGTTACCTAGAAATCTGTAGCAATATTAACTACCTTGCCGTAGAATGATCAATGCTTCTGTCTCTCAGTAATTACATATCAGATGTCTGAATTCCTGAAGCAAGATTTCAGCATCAAATAACCTCTGTGGAATGTTGACTAGACAGATGAATTTTGCTGTTGGAGTATATAACAACTCCTGTTCTATTTCTACAGGTGATTTATTGCATCTTACAAGCTGTCTCCGGAGGAAGGGAAATAGAAACTGGTGGGTACTACGCAATAAAATTGATAAAATATTAGGTAAATTACAGCTCCACACAAACATAACTCTGACTAGTTTTTTTTTGGATAACTCATAGAATCATAGAATTTCACAGTTGGAGTAAAGTTTAGAGGTCACCTAGTCCAAATTCTAGTTGATCAAGCATCACCCTTGCAACATCATTGTGGTCATCTAGGTTTTCCATTAAGATCTCCCCAAAAAGCAAATTTGTTATTTACTGTCAGTCAGATCATTCCACTTTTGAACAATTCTGAGATTGGAGACAAGTGAGTGACATGAATTAATTAGATGATTTAGCCTGTACCCCTTGCTGAGGAAGGGTAGGAGAAGGATCAACTTCTCTGAAACGTTGATGGCATCAGAAAATTTTCTAGTGAGGAATGAACGGTGAGCACCTCCATCAATGCTGGGTTTTGCCACTTTTCTTCACAATTGAAGTGGCAGCAGAGTGGTGAAAAAAAGAGGAAAGATTATTGTTAAATAATAGAACAGTTGTGAGAAATTATAGGCATCAGGATTGTGAAGAAAAAAATAAAAGATTGGTGGCATCCACATTTGTCCTTAATTTCACAGTTGTGCTCTCCCAGGAAAGTGCTGTTAATTTGTTTTAGTTGACATTACTTTTTTTGTTACAAAGAAGGGATTTCAAGGTTGATGAAGGAAAGATAAAATTAATGTCTACTGATAGTTATACAAAAAAGAGGCAAAAAGAAGAATACAATGGCACATTTTAAAAAAAGATAGGAGAGCTGAAGCAATTTAAGAGACACAAAAAAAGGACTATTTTGCCACCACTGTTAGTTATATGTAACATACACTTTAAAAACTACATAACATAAATTTGCAGTTTCATATAAAATCCTTATCTCTATTCTCCTTTATTTATGAAAATGTTCGTGTTTGTTGACCTTATATTTAAAAAAAAATAATGGAATATATGACTGCTGTTCACTCAGGAAATCTCAGATCCCATTTGCTTCTCATAAAATTTGTAGCACTGAGCACTTTTTTAGAATCATCAGTCACTTCAATTTATCCATGCTCTTGTCCTTCTGCTAAGATAGAGTTAACAAGAGGCATAATCTTGGTTTTGGCTTTTCTAACAATCCTGACAAGTGCAAGTTCTCTCTTGGACATTTTTGTGTCTTCTCTTGCTACATGGTTATATAGAAAGAAATCAAAACCAAAAACTAATCAGTGTGATCATTAATTGTTTGTTCTTTGTTCTAAAAAAAGGACCATGACATCAGGAGGTGATGTCATGACTTGCACTGAATTGGATTTAAGTGATGGAGGGCTGTGCAAAGTCACCAGCCTCACTCTCTCCTCCAGAGCCATCTGGGCTCAGTTCTAAGATATCTATCAGGACAACTAGAGATGGCCCCAGATGTTTAAGGAAATTGGGGTTAATTGACTAGCCCAGGGTCACACAGTTAATAAGTGTCTGAGGTGAGATTTTCCTGAATCCAGGGCTGGTGCTTTATCCACTGCACCACCTAGCTGCCATGGTCAGTGTGATGACAATCAAATAAAATCACACTTACGTGTGAAGTCTTTTCAATAATAAATTTTTTCCCCCAATCATCCAATTTACAGACACCTAAGTATTTACTTGGATTTTGTTTTCTTCTATTTGAGTAAAAGTCCTATTTTCCATCTCGTCTAATCAATATCTTAGCTGGGTGTTGTAAAAATAATAAAATTTATATTCAATTGTTTCCATAGAAACCATCTCAAATCCATCTGTTGTCTGTTACAGACTGCTTTCTATTATAGAGACCCTAACCCTGTACCAACTGCAATTGTTTAAGGACACTGCCCTATATTTATATAGGCTATTTAAGGAATGAACTATCAGAGTACATTTGACTATATTTTCAATATTAATGTTTACTTTAAACTGAACTCTCATATATGACATAACTCTACTGTATGCATTTTTCTTTGACAAATCACTCTTATTAATAAATTTTCAATGGCAAAACCCTGCCTTCTACTTAACTTCTCTGTGTCCTTTAGGAAGCTAGGTGGCTCAGTGGATAGAATAGATCTGAATTCAATTCCAGCCTCAGACACTTACTAGCTGTATAACCCTAGACAAGTTACTTAATCTTTATTTTATTCAGCTGTAGAAGGAAATTTCAAATCACTCCAGTATCCTTGCCAAGAAAATCCCATGGACAATATGGTCCACAGAGTCATAGAGAGCTGTACACAACTAAATGACTGAACAACATGTTCTTTACCTGGTCTGGTTTTGTCAACCCTCCATTTTGTTTGTTGTTATGGCCTTCACATACTACTCCCAGCTCTGTTTTTCAATGTCCTATCTGCTCAGATGACCCAGGGAACCCTATTGCAAACCAGAGATCAGAAATGGATCAGAATGGGGTAAAGAATCAGTGGAGAATTAGTAGTAGCATCAGTACCTGCTACTGAATGTTGCTTCTTTTCCTCCAGAGTAAACTCTTATTTATCTGTAGAATATGAGGAATAATTGTTCACCCTTTAACTCAGAGCAGTTTTGCAAAAACTGCCTTGAAAACTTAAAAGCTGTTTTAGTCTGAGTTTAAGGTGTCCTGTCATCATCTAGGGTCCATACCCTCACCAAAGTTTTAGGGAACAGTGTAGATAGACATGATATACCATATGTGATTTACTTGGTAAGGATTCCTTAGTTCCCTAAGTGATACTAAATGCTCATAGATGGACCCTAGAGATAAGTTGGCATAATGGATAGAGTTCTGGGCCCGAAGTCAAGAAGATTCGTCTTTCTGTATTCAAATCTAGCCACAGACACTTATTAGCTGTGTGTGACAATGAGCAAGTCACTTAACCCTTTTTGCCTCAGTTTCCTCATCTATAAGATGAGCTGGAAGAGAAAATGGCAAAGCATTCTAATATCTCTGCCAAGAAAAGCCCAAATGGGGTCACAAAGAGTCAGACATGACTGAAAACAACTGAACAACAATCTAATCCTTCACATTAGCCTTCTGATAAAATGTAATCTACTTGAGGGGCTTGAGAGAAGGGACTTACAGTTTTGATTTTGTATCCCCAGTACTTGGCACAAAATAAGGGCTTAAATACATGCTGATTGCTTGATTGATTAAATAATGAAGTATATTCTGGTTACTTGACTTACTCAACATAGCACAGACAATTGAAAACTGTTATTTGTACCTAGGTTGTTTGGGGTTTACTGATGCCTCTGCCATTCAGCAATTTTATTTCCAAATATCTTGACTGTTGTTTGGGATTTGGGCCTTTGCCTTTTCTCTTCCCTACTAAACTGGAGGCAAAGTTCCTTGATCTTGCACCTTATAGACATGAAAAATGTACATGTTTGATGGATGAGAATGGATTAGTGATCAAACAGTACATATAAATAATAATAATTAACATTTATAGAGAATTTTAAAGTTTTCAGAGCACTTCAGAAATATGATCTTATTTTATCCTCAGAAACCCCTTGGAAGATCAGTGGTTTTATGACCTCTGTTTTACATGCACTTTTTTCTTCCTCTTTCCTTTCCTTCCTTTTTTTCTCTATTCCTATTTCTTTCTCTTCTTTCCTTATGTTCTTCCTTCTTTCCTTCCTTCCACATTACTATCTTTCTTTCCTTTTTTGTTTCTACAAAAGTCATTTCTGGAAATACTCCCTTATTCTCTCTTCCCTTATATTATATTCTTATCTTATCTTATATTCTTATTCTCCCTTATAATAAAAATAATTTTTTAACAAATATGTGATATAGTACGTCTGATAATTTATGCCATGACCTTCCCTAGCAGTCTATTCTTTTTCTTCCAGCAAGAGAGTAGCATGTTTCATAATCTTTTCTTTTGGAACATTATTACTTGATTGTTTTCCAGTTGCTCAGAATTCAGCGTCCTTCTAGTGAGCCTTTCATTTACACTGTTTTATTCATATATGTATAAATAATTACTTCACTTTGGACAAGTTTCTCAAATTTGCTATTTCCTACTTCAAAGTAATATTACTTTATTTAATATACTAGTTTCTTCATCCATTCCCCAATTATTGGATGACCAATCTAATTCTTTGTTCCCATTAAAAAATGTTTCTATAGATATTATACTATATATCAGGCTATTGTTCATGTTTATTTACCTCCTCTTCTGATGTGCCAAATGATGGGATTACTTGGTCAAAAAATAAGAAGAATTTAGTGACTTTTATTGTATGATTTTAAATTGAGATTCAGAGTATTTTGGATAAAACTTCACCAAATTAATATTCTCCTCGTAGTTGTTTTCTTCATTTTAATCCCCATTCACTTGGAGTAGCGTGAATTCCAAGTTCTTAGGTAGTGGCAGCTAGGTGACACAGTGAATAGACCATTGTATTTGGCATTGGTGGAATTTAATTTCAAATATAGCTTCAGATACTATCTATGCCACTCTGTGTAGGTTAATGTTCTCATCTATAAAATGAGGGCATTGGACTTGATGACTTCCAAGACACCTTACAGTTCTGAGACTATGATCCTCAATTCTGACGATCTCCAGTCTGTTTGAAGCAATCATTTGACTTTAGCCTTTAAATCTATACCCTCTCCTATTCAACTGTATTTCCCTCAGGATACTTCATTACAACTATGACTGGAGAGAAGATTTGCCTAGTAATCACATGTGGAAGCAATAAAGGGAATAAAAATAGATATTTCAGTGGAGGAAAGAAAAACACCCAACTATGGGAAAACACCAACCTATCTGCAAGGTGATTAGATAATTTGGCAGCACTAAATATATACCTAACACTACATGGTCCATTTTGCAACTATAGATAATGACCCCTAAATGATTAATTTAATACTTTTTTTCTCCACTCCATCACATCCTGTCATTGGGAGATTCCAGTAAACTGAGTCATCTATGATATGAAATAATAAAATGTTAAATAAAAAGGAAAGAAAGAAAAAAAGAACCTAAGACATTTTAAAAAACAAACGAGTTTTATTGACTCTAGAATGATGGGTCTTGAATGGCTAATATAACTTTTAAACCAGCCCCAAATTCAGTTTGATGCTGGTCTTCCCTTTGTGTATGAATTAAAATATAAATATCCTATGAACTTGAATTTTTTCACTTAAATTTTCAAAAAATTTCCCCATATCCCACACAAAGTACTACATCTTCTAAGTCAATTAAACTCAAATCTAGGCTTTTAAAGGTCATCTAAAAATCTAAATGTAGCCTACTCCCTACATAAAACTATTGTCTGTGCTTTTTATTTTTCTCACAGCATGGAACCCTAAGATCAGTAGTCTTTTATGAAAGTCAGTCTTACACCATAATTTCTAATGCTTAGATTTATCCCTGAGGAAGGCTGTAAATTCATTGCAAATGATACTTTAATGGAGCCTAGCTTTTTGTCATGCAAAAAGATCTAAATAAATGTGGCAGCCAGCAGCAATTCCTATGGGAGACTGTGCAATAGGAAGGGAGATCTTGTCAAAAAATAAGTAAATAAATACCTCCAGCACTCCCATTTTAACAATTTTACCCCCATCAAAGAAATGCAGTATTATGATTTACCTATTGGTGATAATCTTTTTAAAGAAACAAGTCCAAATGCTTCTGACTTGTTTGCACTTATTGCAATAGACCTGACAAGTGTGTTTTTCATGAAAAAGCTAAGGAAAACATTAGCTCCTACCAGCTTGCAAAAGTAGTCATAAGCAGATATATATTTATTTACTGTAGACAAATAAACTTCCTTCAGAGTTGTAGATTATTTTAATTTGTTGAGTGTCTTCTCTAAAGTACAGTATGTATTTTTCTTCTGAATTTTACATCTTTATAATGGCAATACCAATGTCCCTGAATGGATTCAGCTACTACTTAGAAAAGAATAAGTTGAAAGGGAAGATACTGAAATTCTCCCTGCCTTTGTATCTAACAGCTAGATATCCTCTAATTGGGAGAGAGCTGAGGATTAAGTGCCTTCCTAGCACATTAAATTGAAATGTAAAGTGGGTTTGTGGTAGTGTTTTTAATGGGAATTACTTGTATCAACTTGTGAAAATCTAGTCAACAAATATACCAGTCCACTTAATCTAACGCTCAATTAATAAGGGAATGCATATTTTTGCTAGCTTGTCCATGAACAGTTCTAGAGAAGATAAGATGGAGACTCTGAACTTTGGGCCTAAGTCCTTGGGAGAGAGTTATCTGGTTCCAAACTCCTTTAGAAAATGGGACAAGTTCATGTAGCCATGGACCATGAAATATGTGACTACAGTTAACATTCTCTTCAGGGAAGAGAAGTAATTTCCATGGGAAGTGACTGTTGTAAACTTAATGAGTTTCCAAATAGTTGCAAGACAAGATCAAGTAATTTTATATTAGAGTTAATCTTTCAAATGAAAGTCTCATTGTAGAAGTTTGCTTTGCTAGCCTTTTTCTTTATTTCTTCTTTTAATCTCCTTTTGTTTTAATGGTAATAGGAGAATGTATTTAGGAGAGGAAATAGAGAAAAAAGAGAGAAAGAGACAGAGAAGGAAAGAGAGAGAAAAGAACAGACAGATAAATGGAGAGAGAGACAGATGCAGATAGAGACAGACAGAGGAAGAGAAAGAAAAGTGAGAGACAGAGAAAGACACAAAGAAACCTGACAAAACACAGATGCAGAGAGATAGAAATTATTGGCGAGATAAGAATGAGATGACTGGTGGGGAAGAAGAGATAAAAGGATAGAGAAAAAAGATAAAGACAATAAAAAAAATGTCTAAAACACAATAATAGGTCACATTCATAAAGCAATAACTTTTTGCATTCAGAATTCTGCAATGCTTGGCTAGCATGATTCTTGAATTTCCATTGAAGGTCTGAAGGCTCATTTTTTTTTATCAGAAGATTCATCTCTGACTATCCCCATTTCATTGACTTTACTTGAATTGCAAAGGGAATTCTTTTGCCCTCTTGGCTTTGTGACTTGATTAATTTCAAACATCTCTACAAACATAGGTATTATATAAGCCTTTGCCCTTATCATACAGGAACTGGAAATATATTAAGCTTGCTTTCCTTTCAGTCAATACATGCTGATTGAGGAATGAAAGTGGGATTTTGAAAATTTTCTATTCAGCAGTTTTTATGAATAAATGTGGTATGGAAATGCTTGTTTTATTCCATAAGTTAAAAATAATTTTAAAAAGAATAAATGTGGTAAAATAATGGGAAAAAAAAGAAGGAAGAGATGAGAATGGAAGGGACTTCATCTTGTGGCATAAGAGTAAAATGAATTTTCTAGTGAACCTCTAGACGTTTAAAAAATGATTTTTAAAAGGACACTTCTATTTCATTCCTAAAACTAAAATTAGAAAATAATTTAGACTCAAGAATTTAAGTGTGATGTCAGATTCAGGGTACTCATTCAAAAAATGGATTGAATACTAATTTTCTCTTAGTTACTTGGCCAAATCCTTACATCCAATTCCTGTCTTTCTTCCTGATGGTGAACCAAACTCAAATGGTTCATTATATCTAGCTATTTACTTCCATGCTTTACATTCCCCTTTTGTGAATCATGCAATCTGCCCAGCCACGTGCACTTGTAATGCCAGTCTCCTGTCAGCTTCAGACTACTGAATTTTGAACATCAATTAACACCCCTAGTGCTCTTCTCACTGTCCTTGTGATTTTCAAAACCAAAAATTCAGTCCCCTCTATGTGTTGGCTCTTGCTATTATAAGGTAAACTCCTTAAGGACAGAAAATTGTCATAGTTTTACAATTTTATTCCAAAAACATAACACAGTGCTTGACACATAAGTATCTAATAAATGCTTGTTCATTCACTTAATCACTCACTTGAATATGCATGATTCTCCAGGTGACTGAAAAAAAAAATAGTTTCTTCATGCCTGAAGTTAGGGAGCCTATATATAAAGACAAAATTAAAATCCTGTACTATGGAGCTAAAATGATCTTTTCTAACCTTTTTCTAAGCTTAGTTTTCCCAGTGTATCATTTTTGCTTGGAACACTTCCAGGTTCCATTCATAATGAATGGTTCTGAGATAACAGAGCAAATGCTTTTCTGGTGTAGGTATTGGCCATTATCTTTACTGATAGTGACATAATTTTAAGAAAGGAAGAAGAGCCTACCTTTCAACTTTAGTGAATCCCCATTGACGGATTTCTGGGAATACATAGACAAGAATGCTACATTGCATGTGTTTCAATTTAGTCTTCCTACATTTTTGAGATCAAAGGTCCATTGAAACACTAGAGATCATAGTATTGCTCAGATTTGTATACCACTATATCCCCACTGTATTTAATCATGCAATAACTGGCTTGAGCTACTTTAAAAAGTGTTGATTATGATACAGATTGTCAATGTGCTTGATATGGGAATTAAATTTCCTTTGCTTTATATGGGAATGTTTTTTTCATAGGTGGCAAAGATAAGAGGATAATACTTAATGTCATGACAGCTATAGTACATGAGAAAGAGTAATGGTAAACAATCCATACTTTATGGGGACATTATTAGAATGATTTAAGGGTTAAGAAACCTCTGAGAAGCTAATGATCAATAACTGTCAGTATTTATATTGATTAAGTATGTACAAAGCACATGGTAAAGTATTTGAAGCCCATGCTATGAAATATATCCTCTGGGCAACAGAAAGATCATTTCAAAATTGGAAGAAAAAGACAGAATGATTCTACTTTGAGTTACGCTACATATATGTAATTATTTTTGTTAATACTGATTTTGTGCATTAAAATGACTATATGTACATAATTTTAAAATTAAACTAATTTAGAAATCATATTTTCCAGTAAAAGAACATGAAGGTAACAATGAAAATTTGTCCATCATTTATTTGTCTTTTGGGGTGGGGGAAATGTGATCGGTGAGGCACAAGACATCCATAATCTAATTATGATATAAATGATTTGTCTCATGAAAAAAAAAAAAGAAGAAATATTTTTTAAACAGAGGTTAAATATGGGCTTTACTGGAACTTTCTGAGGAAAACATGTCTTTCATTATTTTGAAGGCACTTATTACATTTAAAATAAATTTTAAAATAGTGGAAGAATCAGACATCAGAAATGCACTATCCCGGGGGCAGCTAGGTGGTGTAGTGGATAAAGCACTGGTCCTGGATTCAGAAGGACCTGAGTTTAAATCCGGCCTTAGACACTTGACATTTACTAGTTGTGTGACCCTGGGCAAGTCCCTTAACCCTCATTACCCCACCAAAAAAAAAAAAAGAGAAATGTACCATCCCCATCTAATAATGACATAGTACTTTATGAATTCAAATTAAATAATTAAACATAAATTATTTTGTTACTTCTATATTTTCATGCCTTAGAGGAGCTATGATTTCATGAATATTTACTCTTCATTCAGTGTTCCAGACAGCAACCCATGTGTGATCTCCCAATGTGTTTGATGCTTGCCCCTCCCCTCCAGATTTTCCATCCCTATATCTATTTTTTTTTTTTAGTAAGGCAATGGGGCTTAAGTGACTTGCCCAGGGTCACACAGCTAGTAAGTGTTAAGTGTCTGAGGCCAGATTTGAACTCAGGTACTCCTGAATCCAGAGCCAGTGCTCTATCCACTGTGCCATCTAGCTGCCCCTACCCCTATATCTATTACTTCATTGATATGGGAAGAAACTCCTGTTCTGGAAACTCCCTGAATAAATTAATATTGACAACTTGGCTTTAACATATTGCATTAAAGAGTTGGAATACTGAGTTTAAGGAATTAAGTTGAGACCAACCATCACATAGCAAATATGTGTCATAAGGAGGGTTTGAATTCCAGTCTTCTTGAGACTAGTGTTCTGTCCATTGCCATTCAGTGGTTGTGTTCCTCAGTGAGGTCATCTCAGTGTTCTGGGAACCTTCCTTTAGTTCTTTTTACACTATATTCTAACATTAAGAGTGGCAATTGGTCCAAAGGGCTGGAACACTTTACCTTCTCTTTTGCCACTGACCAACCTCTCTTGTCTCTCGATCTGTTTATGACATTTGGTTCAACCTTCACAAAAACAGAAAGATATTTGTTTTTATGCATCACTTTGTCCTCCTTTAATTTACTTATTACTGTCAGAGAATTTAAACTTGAGACATTAAAATTCAGACACAATTACAAGACTGGTCAATTAACCAGTTAATTATTAAATACCAACTAAGGTTTTCTAATTCCATTCTCTTTCCTTTAAAAGAAAAAAATGATAACATTTTCCCTTCTTCAGTCATGCAATACCATTCTTGTTCTTATGAACCTTTTATTTTTTTCAATGATTAAAAATTTTCCTCATCTCTCATCCTAATCTATTGGGAGAAGAAAACAAAACCCATTGAAACATGCCTTAAAACAAAACAAAACAAAACTCTTACATTAGCCATGCTACCTATTTTTCTATGTGTGTATGTATATATGCCTATATATATATATCCATATATCTATATGTTCCCTTTGAACCCTATTATCTTTAGGAGTCATGGAGGAGAATCTAATTAGATGGAAAGCCTGAGAGTGATTCTGTTATGCCTTGTTTATGTCTTAAAGGAAGACTGAAAACAGCAAGAATATATATTAGATGGGGAGGGAAAAGAAGGTAGCAAAAATCATCTTACATAATTGGAGTACAAAGTAGAAGACTAAACAAAAGCAGGAGGAATGTGGGGGGAACAGCTGTCACAAACATCTGGACAAAGGGGGAAAGAATACACACATATTATAGATATACACACATATACATATACATATATACACACACATATATATGTATTTATATCTATACCTATATATCTATATCTATATCTATACCACTGAGTATACCCCCACTGTATTTAATTAGGCAATAACTGGCTTGAGCTACTTTAAAAAGTGTTGATTATGGGGCAGCTAGGTGGCACAGTGGATAGAGCACTGGCCCTGGAGTCAGGCGTACCTTAGTTCAAATCCGACCTCAGACACTTAACACTTACTAGCTGTGTGACCCTGGGCAAGTCACTTAACCCCCATTGCCTCACTAAAAAACAAAACAAAATAAGTGTTGATTATGAATCAGATTGTCAATGTGCTTGACATGGGGACTTTATATATATGTGTGTGTATATATATATATATATATATATATATATATATATATATATATATATATATATATATATATATATATATATATATATATATATATACACACATACATACATATGCATATATGTATGTATATGTACATATACACACACACACATACACACACATACATAGGACAGTTCAGGCATAGGCTAAGTGGTGCAGTGGACAGAGTACTAGGCCTAGAGCCAGGAAGAGCTGAGTTCAAATACAGCCTCAGACACTAACTGCGTGACCATGGGCAGGTAACTTAACCCTATTTGGCTCAGTTTCTTCATTTGTAAAATGGATGGGAGAAGGAAATGGTAAACTGCTCAGGTATCTTTGCCAAGAAAGTCATGAATGGGATCACAAAGAGTCAGACATAACTGAAATGACTGAACAACAACTACAGTATATGTCTATATACATGTGTATATATACAAGACATTATGTTTTCTGAGTCATCGATTTCACTATCAGGAAATGGACAGCATGTTTCAGTGTTTCATCATTAGTTTTCTCAAATCATATGTGGTCACTACACTGATCAGAATTCCTAAATCCTTCAAAGATATTTGCCTTTGCAATATTGATGTCCTTCTATAAATTATTCTTCTGGTTCTGTTCATTTTATTTTACTTCAATTCATACATATCTTCCTAGATTTCTTTAAACCCATCCATCATTTCTTATAGAGCAATAGCATTCCCCAGTTAGTGGGCACCACCTAAAATTCCCATTCCTTGCCACCACAAAAAGAGCTACAGGTATTTTACAATATCTTTGTTTAAAGTCTGTTTTGCTTAAGATTAATCACTCCCTTAATCTATGGTCTCCATAATCCCCCTTTATATTTTCTCTCCTTTCCTTCTTATTTCTCTGTTGAGTGAATTGTATTTCTCCATTTGATTATGTATGTGGTTGTGTGTGTATTCTTTCCCCCTTTGTCCAGATAAGATGCAAATAATGTTTGTGACAGCTATTCCCCCCACATTCCTCCTGCTTTTGTTTAGTCTTCTACTTTGTACTTCAATTATGTAAGATGATTTTTGCTACCTTCTTTTCCCTCCCCATCTAATATATTTTCTTTCTGTTTTCACTCTTCCTTTAAGACATAAACAAGGCATAACTGAATCACTCTCAGGCCTTCCATCTAATTAGATTCTCCTCCATGACTCCTAATGATAATAGGGTTCAAAGGGAACCTATTTTTTCATCTCCCCATCTCAGAATGTTAGCAGTTTATCCTTGTCTATTCCCATATGATTGTCCATCTGTTTACCTTTTTATGTTTTACTCTTTTGTCTGAACTTCAAAGTTTCCATGCAGTTCTGGTCTTTTCATCAGGAATGCTTGGAAGTTCTCTATTTCTTCACAGTACCATTTCCCTGTTATTCTATTCAGTTTTGTTGAGTAAAATATATTATTGGTTATAGCTGTATATAGATTATCTTTTGAAATATAATATTCCAAAGTCCCTCCTCCTTTGTATTCATGGCTGCTAATGTCAAATGTGACCAGGATTGTGATTTCGTGGTATCTGAATTCTTTCTTTCTGGCTGCTTTCAGTATATTTTCTTTGACCATGAAACTCTGTAATATTCCTGTGAGTTTTATTTTGGAGATTCTTTCAGGATGTTATTGTCATTTTCTTTCTATTTCCACTTTGTTCTCTGATTCTAAAAGATCTGGTCCATTCTAAGATTGCTTGAAAGATAAATTCTGGCATTTTTTTCTGCTTTTTTTGGTCATGTTTTAAGGTAGTCCAATAATTCTTTTTTTTTTCTCTTCTGTTTTTGAAGTCAGTTGTTTTTGCCATGAAATATAATTTCTTGTGTTTTTGTCCAGTCTTTTACCTTTATTTCACTGTTGTTTCATAGAGTCATTGTCTTCTATTTGATACATTCTCATTATTAGGGAATTTATAACTTGACCATCATTTTGTACCTCTTGTTGTCAAGCTTTTAATTCCTTTTCCAATTCCTTCTTCTGTGGTCCTTATTTCTACCCCCATTTTATTTTACCTCTAGCACACTCATTTAATTTCTTTTAAATATTGTCAAGTCTTTCAAAAAAATCCTCTTGCTTCATCTCTTCCAGTTATTCTAGTTGAGTTTGTATCCAGGTTGTGTTTTTCTTTGAGTCTTTGCTTAAAACTGTTTTGGAGTAACTCCATCTGAGTTTCCATTACTATAATAGCCTTTTTCTTGACTATAGGCAATGTTAAATATGTCTTCTGTTCACTTCTGGAGGGAAGGTCTGCTTTCTTGGGTTATTTTGTATTTTATTAATCTCAGTGATGTTTCAGGCTGGGGGAGTTCATGTTTTCAGTGCATACAAGGTCAGATCCTTATGCCTTTAGTCTGAGCATTATATATTCCTGACCTGGGCTTGGGTCTGAGAAACAGTGCTTCTCAACTCAGCCACCAATAGCCATCATGAAACAAGGACAATTCAGAGTGAAAAAATTGCAAGTATCTATTTGTTCTGATATTCCTTTACTTGTTATTCTTCTGTAGAATTCTGACTGTTATAGAAATTGGAACTAAGTCCCTATTCTGCTTCTGGGATCTGAGCCACACAGCTGCTGTTTGCTTCTTAACTTCCTTTTTTTTCCCCTTCTAGGTACAACATATATGGCCTGAAATCATTCCTTACTCTACAACCTCATTCTGGGAACAGTCTTTTCCTTTTCCACTCTGGATCTGTGACCTGGTACTGAGTGACAAAACTGCCAACTGGCACCCATTCCCATACCTTGAATGAGGACCAGAATGGATCTTAAACTATCTATTGCCCTGGTGCACATACATTTTCCTTCTGTATACACAGCCTTTCCTTCTATACTATTTCACTTGGTGATCTCATAGACTTCCGTGGATTTAGTTAATGTCTTTATGCTGATCTACTTATCTTACTCTAACTTCTCTGCTTACCTCCAGTCTCACATATCCAACATCTGAAACTCAACATATTCAAAATGGCGTTCATTAGCTTCCCCCCCCCCCCGGGAAAAAATAAATAAATAAATAAATACCTCCTTCCAATCTTTCCTATTGCTTACAAAAGCTCCACCATCCTCCAAGTCCCAAGATTTGCAACCTTGTAGTCATTCTCAATTCCTTACCATCTCTTTTCTTTTCATAGTCAATGTATTGCCAAGGCTTATTGATTTTACCTTTGTAATATCTCTCTAATATATTATCATCTCTATTCTAATATTGTAAACACTTTGGTGGAGGGAGATGTATTACCTTATAACTGGACTATTGCAATAGCCTATTTGTAGGTCTGTCTGCCTCAAGTCTCCTCTCACTCCAAATCTATCCTCCATTAAGCCATCAAAGTTTTCCTAAAACATCACTTGATGATGTCATTTCACTACTTGATGAATTCCATTAGGTCCCAATCACCTCTAGGATCAAAGACAAAATGCCTCATTTGGCATTCAATGTCCTTCATAATCTATCCTCCTTTTACCTTTCCAATATTCTTTTTTTTTTTTGCGGGACAATGGGGGTTAAGTGACTTGCCCAGGGTCACACAGCTAGTAAGTGTCAAGTGTCTGAGGCTAGATTTGAACCCAGGTACTCCTGAGGCCAGTGCTTTATTCACTGAGCCACCTAGCTGCCCCTCCTTTCTAGTATTCTTACACCTTACTCCCCATCATGTATTCCTCAATCTAGTGATACTGGCCTTCATGCTGTTCCATCTCTCTGCTCCAAGCATTTTCTCTGGCTGTCCCTTATTCCTGGAAAACTTTCTGTCCTCAAATTAGTTACAGGCTTCCCTGACTTCTTTAAGTCCCATCTATAATTTCATCTTTTACAGTAAGCCTTTTATAGCCCCTCAATTCTAATGCCTTTCTTTAAATTATTTCCTATTTATTCTGTATCTAGTTTGCAAACTTCTGTTTTCTGGTTCTTTACCCCATTAGATTGTGAGTTCCTTGAGGGTAGGAACTGGATTTTGCCTCTTTATTTTTTGTTGGGGGGGGTCTCCCTAGAGTTTAACACAGTGATGTGCCTAGCAATTAGTATGTTTATTAGAAGCCTAATTTTCAGCATGGCCTTATGTCTGTCTCTGTATCCTGATCTTCGATAGAAAAATGACTTACTGTGATTTTTTTCTTGAATGTCCTCATCAGGACACAATCAGGTACATTTTCTAGATGTGTTTTGAGGCTTGTTTGCTTCTGTGTATGTGTGTGTGTGTGTGTGTGTGTATAAACTGTGAGGGCCAAAATTTGATACACGGAGCATTATTTGGGTGACTCGCCTAAATATTGGGGTCCCGGAAATATGAGGGATCTTTTAGGTTTACCCTCCCCTCTGAACTGCCCTCTTTAGATATTTCTCCTAGCCCAATAAAAAAAGGAGCCTTACAGCTTTAATTCACAGAAGGATCAGATTTTATTACTTGGCAATTAATTAAACAACAAAGGTGAAACTAATAAAGTCAAAGATAAGGAAATAGGAAAAACGAAATACATATAAATACTCTTAACTCTAAACTTAACCTATGCAATACCCAGATTTTAATCTTTCCTCCCCCAAAAGGGGAGGTCCTTCAAAAAACTGCCTATGGAGAATTCTCCTTCTGACCTCAGTAGCATATGTAACTTCAGGGTGGGCCAGGTGTGGCCCCTCCCAAATGAGTCAGTTAAAAACTGCAATAATAATTTTATCACAAATAATTTTTACCACAATACACACACATACACACATATACACACCCACATATGTGTATATTTTGGGGGGGAATGGGGAGGAGTTTGCTGTATTTCTACAATTCTACCATCTTGGCTCACCCTCCCCTCTGTGATCTTTCAAAGATTATTTGATATCGTGTAAGTCAAAACATATATCAACTATTTGAATACTTGATGATTTAGTTCATCTAACCTGGTAACTTGAACTCATTAAAGACAGCTAAATGCCTCTTTTTCTTACCTCTGTGGTAAGAGTAATACCCTAATCTCTGACCCATGCAGATTAAGCTCTGTTATTTTTTTCTTAACAAATATTCAAATTATCCTCAAGACTTGATTGAATAAAAGGATTAAAGACTCAACCTATTTAAAGCATTTCCTGATCACGTGACTACAAAACAGCCAAGAGGAGGAGATGCAGACATCCTTTCTAATGTTTAGTTTGTAGAAAAAGATGAACACTTCAGTCCAGGAAGCTATATCAATTAAATCACCTTGAATTGTATCTCCAGAGCATTATCATTTAGGAATATCCTTGAACTGATATGGTTAATTGCATCTCCTTTTGTTAACTATGGAATGACTGGTGAATGCTTGACTTTATCCCAATGTCTAACACAGACTCCCAGAAAACTAGCATGGCAACCCCTGGAATATCCTCCTTATCCTTGTTATCAAGGATTGGCTATTTTTCAAGTCTTTCACATTCCAGAAATAATTTTCATTGGCAGAGAAAACAAGCAAAAAGAAATTAAATTAATGTTACAGAAGTCTGTCTTCTCTTTTATTTTCTGTGAATTATTTTATTTATTCTGAAAATAATCCTATCTCTTCTTTTTTTATTCTTCCTTTTCCCATTATATCTAGCAAATACCTCCTCCCCACCTTTTCTTCATTCTTAGCTTTCCCCAACAACCTCAGCTGATGCTCATCTTTAACATTCCTAACAGAATTCTTAGAGGATTGTGCTAGTTATTTTTTTCTAAGTCTGTTTCCTATCTGCGCTTACTTCCATCTTCACATTTTTTCATTTCAACAATATAAATTGCTTGATGACACCCCTGTGCAACCATATTCTTCTCCAGAGACAACCCTCCATTTTCTGACTCTTAAGAATTAATATCCGAATATCTTTCTTGAGATTTTCCCATATCTTTCATGCCTCTTGGGCTAAGTTCCCCTGAAAATATGTGTTTATATTTTCTACCTATTCTTCGTTCTTCTCAAATCTATGGTGCATATCAGATTAACCCTGGATTTCATTTTCTTTATTAAAAAATTCTAAGATTAAGTGATTATATCTCCTCAAGGTTCTCATCATTCCTGCCCAAGAAACTAATCCTTCCCATTTGGGGGAAATCAAATCCAGGCTAAGTATTTCTTCTACTTTTTGAAGGATGATATTTTCAGGCAAGTCAAGAAATTATTAACCATTCTGCTTTAGGCAAAGAGTTTTAGCAGACGTCTGGATGATTGAAGTCTTACATCACTACTATATCATGCCTATCTCCCAGGCTTTTGATGTTTCCTGAATTTGTCAATCTATTTCCTCTTTCTGAAAAAAGAATAGTCTGAACTGTGTCTTTTCTTTCTTCCATTCACATAGAAAATCAAACATTAATTACAGTATGGTTCTGAGGGAGAAAAAGGTTTTCAGGACTATGCAGACCAAAGAAAGTGTATTTATTTACTCCATGACAATTCTGCAAGAAAAGTTATGAAGATGATAATCAACTTATTTCTCAAACACTTCTCTTCTTTATTCTCATCTCATCTCTCTTCTTTATTCTTTCTACTATAACTCTAGGAGAAGCTCTCATTACTACCTGCCTGTACTATTGCAGCAGACTCTTACTATGTCTCCCCACTACAATTTTCTCACCCTGCCAGTTCAACTTCTGTACTGCTGCCAATGAGAATCATAAATATAGAGTATGAAGGTCATGTAGTCCAAACCCCTTATTTTATAGATGAGGAAATAGAGGGCCAGAGAGGTTAGAAGTCCAGCTGCTAGTAAAAGGATGAGGAGGGATTCTAAAGCAGATCCTCTGACTCCAAAGACAGAGTAATTTCCAGTGCTTCCATAACCTACCCCAAGAATTGCTGTCAGGAAAGCACTTGGCAAATCCAATTCTCTTTATTCATTTATCTATCTCTTTCTTTTTCCTTCCTTCCTTCCTTCCTTCCTTCCTTCCTTCCTTCCTTCCTTCCTTCCTTCCTTCCTTCCTTCCTTCCTTCCTTCCTTCCTTCCTTCCTTCCTTCCTTCCTTCTTCCTCCCTCCCTCCCTCCCTCCCTCCCTCTCTCTCTCTCTCTCTCTCTCTCTCTCTCTCTCTCTCTCTCTCTCTTTCTTTCTTTCTTTCATTCATTCCATCTATGTATCTATCCATCTATGGATCTCTATCTCTCTATCTGTCATTTCAGTCATGTCTGAACTCTTTGAAAACCCATTTGGGGTTTTCTTGGCAAAGATACTGGAATAGTTTGTCATTTCCTTCTTCAGCTCATCTTATTGATGAGGAAACTGAGGCAAACAGAGTGTAGTGAATTGCCCATGATCACACAGCTAGTGTCTCAGGCCATATATATATAATATATATAAACACATTTTCAACAGTCATAATTCATATATATATGTATATATATATATATATATATATATATGAATTATGACTGTTGAAAATGTGCCTCTCCCTCATTGTCTAATACAGTTCTATTAAAAAAATACCTCAAATGTTTAATGAACTGAAATCTTTTAAAAATTTATAGGTTAAGGGGCAGCTAGATAGCACAGTGGATAAAGCACTGGCCCTGGATTCAGGAGTACCTGAGTTCAAATCCGGTCTCAGACACTTGACACTTACTAGCTGTGTGACCCTGGGCAAGTCACTTAACCCCCATTGCCACACACACAAAAAATTTATAGGTTAAGATGACCACAAATCTATATCTCTATATAGGGATGATATGGAGCTACCAATGAAGAACTCACTTTATCTATGTTGATCATCACTTACTCTGCAACATATCACATTAGGGAGTTGCCTAGAGGAGTGACAAGTTAAGTTACTTGTGAAAAGTCACACAGCCAATATATATCAGAAGCAATCCTTGAACTGAGATCTTCCTAACTATGAGAGCAGTTCTCTAGCCTCTAAGTAACAATGCCTATCATTTAGGGTTTTATCATACTTCCCATAAGCATACACACATTCTGTATATGCATATACCCAAAAATGTACAACATATCTATGCATGCACATATTCTATAATCCTTCAGAAAATGTGGACATTTCCTTTAATAACTGACATAATATTAATGAAATGCTAAAGTGCCAACATCTGATAAAATATCAAGTTAAAATGTAAATAATATGGGAATAGGGATTGTTTCATTGTTTATACTTATATATCCAATATCTACCATAGTGACTGACACATAGTATGCATGAAATAAATATTGATTGACTGATTCCTTGATCTTACACTCAAAGGAGATATCCATCTCTTTGCCTCATGTTGTGCTTCTCTAGCAGTTCCTGGCACAACTCCTTTACCCCTGTCCACATGTTTCTGGGTAACATTGGAAGTACTTTCCTTTCCCAGGCTCTTCCCAGGCCCTGCCTTCATATCTTTCCCTTGGTAGGGCTAAGGGACGGTCTGCACTTTTTGACAGTGATACTGCACTCATCTTTGAATTGCTTTGCCAGCATCACTTCATCCTACTCAACAGAATCTGTAGCAAACACACTTATTGATACTTGAATCTATTAAGGTAGTTCCCCTTCCTGGTGATTCTCATTCACTCCAGGATATTTTATTTTAGGGCTTATCTTTATATAGCTTCATTTTGCAAAGCAGTTTGAGCACAATACTAGATTTCACAAGATGGGAAGGAACAAAGTAAGTAGGAGATGCCTTTGCTAAAGATAGGTTATGATCAAAAGCTCAGTGAGACCCTCTGAACACTCTCAAGTGTAGGAAGAAAATGAGAAGGAGATGACCAGCAAACTCTGAGTCTTTGATCCCAGAAGCACCTCAAGGATAAACTTCTGGACTTTTAATGACTTTTCTTGACTTCATAGCCATAAATTTAACAAATAGGGATTGGAAAATTTCTGGTTTTCTTTACCACTGACCAATTAATTTTAGTAATGTATTGATGTAATCATAATATCCTTCAGTCATTCTTAACCTGTTCTGTCTTGGAGTCTTTTAGTAATTGGGTAAATCCTATAGAATCTTTCGCAGCATAATTCTATTAAGCAAATAAAATAAAACACATGGAATTGTAAAGGAAACTATATCGAACTATAGTTTATATATATAATGAACTTGTTTATGTATGCAGGAATATAAACATGCAAAAATATATTCATGTAAGTATGACTATATTTGTATATGTGCATAGAAATATATATATATATATATATACTCCCTCTCAGAGTACTTACTTTTTTTGGATTTGTACAAGTTCATCTGCCCTCATGGGGCATGAGTAGAGTATGTGGATACAGATCACTATAAGCATAGGTTTTCCATTGTTCCATGAGGGAAGGAAAAAAAAAATGTCATGAAGTAAACAGAGGCCCAACTGAAATACCAAAGGACTGAGAGAGATCATATATGTGGAATTTTCTTCTCAACATAGCCATTTAACCCCCTTTACCCCATTTTTCCCTGTTCAAGGAACTACAGTGTTCCTCAGTCCCTAGAAAAAGATCATCAAGAAAATTTGTCCATCTCTTGAACTTCTAAGAGAGGTTAGGATAACCCTTTGAATTTGTGATAAGAAAACAAACAAACCCCCCTCCAAAAAATAATCTTACATTTCATTCATATTTTTCAGAAAAGCAATAATTACTAAATGTGTAAGCATCAGCTTGAAGAGAGTTTCTAACCAACAGAATTTTCCCTCCAATTAAAGTTGAAAAGACCTCCTCTTTAATTATGGTTTTTATAATTATAGGTGTCACTGCTTTGGGAGATATATTTACCAAATAAAAAGATCATAAGTCTCCCCTCATGCTTCCCTATCGGAGTCTGGCTTTCATACATACTAGTTAGTGAAAATGGGAAAGTAACTTTAATTTTCTTGACCTCAATCTCCCTCTATGTTAAAGGAAAGGGTTGGACTAAGTGAGTTCCGCAGTACTTTAAATCGTTACATTTATGATTCTATGATCCTATCACAGTAATGGAGTCAATAAAAGAAAATTTCAGTCTCGGTCTTTCCTTCCAAAAGACTCCTTTATCTTTTATTTACTAAGCAGTGCAAATGAATTGTTTCAGTGAACCTTTACAATGTTCTACAGTTTATTATCTACTTCCTCAAAGAAAATGGGAATGCATGATATTTATTAATTCCAAGTGCCCCGAATTTCTAAATCCCAATGGTATATCTCATCTATTTTGGAAATGAAGCAACTGATTAGATTTACTCATATTTTTATTTTGTCAGAAAATATGGGGTCCCAGGCCCCATGTGTTTTATCTATCATTTTATGGGAGTGAGTAACCTCTTTACTTCTTCAAATCACAACTTCTCTAGGCTTTCATATCTTATAAGATTTTACTGTTTTATTTTCTTCACAAATCCTGCAAAGAGGACTTACCTAATACATGAAGTAGTTTACTCTTTTTTAAGTAGCATAGGAGTATTAGTATACCAAATCATTTGTTCATGTCTTATACCTAATTCTTATGAATAGGTGGTTCACCTTTTCCTCTGAAGATCATAAAGATCTTTATCAATGTCTTTCATCTCTCTAGTATCGTATTCAATTCACTGTAGATACCACTCATTCCCTTCCCTACCACTGGCACCTCTTTCATAGTTTCTTACTCTCATCTTTGCTATTTTTTTTTCAATTTTCTTTCATTTATTTATTCTTTTTTGCATTGCATTGCCAATATTTACCATTTTTTTCACAGAATATTTTCATGCACTATATATTAGTTCATTGTTTTAGTCCTCAGTACTCTTCCTTTAATCCCACATATCTAGGATCTCACATATGACTTTATTTTGCAGATATTCAGAAATATTTTATCTGTACATTTCCCTACCTAAAATACTGTTTTGTCTTTTCCTAAACATAGAACATGCACTGAATTGAGGGCCATTGCCAGTCAGCTTGGTCTATATCTTGCCGCTGGACTCTGATGACTCTGGAGAAAAGAGTGAGGCTAATGATTTTGCACAGCTCTGCCAAACTTAAAAGTCAAGACATCACCCTCCTTATTTAATTGATCCTCTTTGAAAACAAAGGAACAGCAACAACAACAACAACAACAATGTAGTTCCTATAAACAAAATATGCTACAAGAGGAGAGGGTTATGTGTGGGTTTTAACCCTGTTGTTACTAGAATGTTTTTCAAAAATATGTTCATTGAACCATATAATTGAAGTAGAAAACATTGCCTCAGAAAAGTTAAGTAACGTAGCCAACTTGAAAAAGGCAAAATTTCAAAACCAGAATTTGAACCCAGGCCTATATTCTTTCCATTGAACCAGTAGATAGGATTGATTTGAATATTACACACATTATTTCAGTTTGAGGAATAGTTAAAAAGCATATTCTTCATAAGCCTATGTGAAGCATCAAAGTATCAGTTGGTTTTATAAAATATTATGAAATGACATAATAGTATCATGTGGTAGCTATCATCACTTGATAGAAGACATCATGATTTTGGACTGCTTGTCTTCTAAATCAACCTAGGTCATGTGTTGTTTAAAATATAACTTGTGGGTTCTAATCTGCCCCCCACCCCAGTCTTGGGGGGAAGCTCGAAATTCAGTAAGAGTTTAGGCTTTTAAAGATTTATTAAACTATATATTATAAGTTAGTGAAGAGAGAGAAATTGAGAACAGATTCCTTATAGCATGGAAATCCTAGCTCAGATCTAATTCGGTATAGCCAGAGAGAAAGAAAGCAATTTCCTTTCCTAGCAGCCCACATGTAATATCTCACCACCAAGCCAGTGTTCGCATAACTAAGAGCCCCCCCCACACCTTCTACATCTGTGTCCACTTCCTAGTTCCTCTCTCCCTCCCCAAAATGGGAGGTCCTTCAAGCTGGTTGGTTGAGAGTGGTTTCTTGCTGTACACCAACATGTCACTCAGGGCTGGCCAGGTATGGCTTCCATCCAATCATCCTTAAGTAGGTACTTAGTTTCTCATTCTCATCCAGTTCAAACAATACTAAATCAATCAGGAGGGGCCCCTGGGTGTCTGCCAAATTCCATTATTTTATCACATTCAACTAATAAAAGTAAAGGGCCCTTTGAAATTCTTAACGATATCCAGGGTAAAGGTGATTTGACTTACTGAATCTAAAGTAGGTTCACAGAATTTCATTATTAAAAAGACATATGGGGGCAGCTAGGTGGCTCAGTGGATAAAGCACTGGCCTTGGATTCCGGGGGACCTGAGTGCAAATTCAGCCTCAGACACTTGACAGATACTAGCTGTGTGACCCTGGACAAGTCACTTAATCCTCATTGCCCTGCAAAAAAAAAAAGACATATGGTTTAATGTGATTGTACATATATAACCTATATTAGATTGCTTGCTGTCTTGGGGAGTGGGGGATGGAATCGAGGGAGGGAGAAAAATTTGGAACTAGAAATCTTATAAAAGCAAATGCTGAAAACTATCTCTACATTCAGCTAGAATATAATAAAATACTTTTATGATAAAAAGATATATATATTACATATATATGTACATATATACATGCATGTATATGAGACTTTTCTGATGAACAGAGAACAATATTTTGACCATGTGAATCTTGATCCATAATACATAATATTATTTATAAGTATATATTAAATATTAATGATAATAACTTCTATATGTGTGTTCATACATATACGTCAATAGGAAGAGAGATAGAGGGAGCCATGGAGGAGGGGGATGAGCAAAAAGAGATACTTCCTGTATCTAGTTATTTGCATGTTATTTCCTCCATTAGAATGTTAACTCTCTAAAGATAGGCATAATGTTTTGCTTTTTTTCTATCTTCAAGTCCTTAGCATTAATGCCTAATGTGAAAGTGCTTAATAAATGTGCCTTAAATAAATGTTTACTGTCTGTCTGACTGAAAGCCAAAGTCTTACCCAAAATTTTATGTCTTCTACCCAGTTGTTTAGGGAGGAAAATAAATGAATCCACAGTGGAGAGTTTCTCTGGCAGGGGGTGGGGAGGGCAGGGGGGAGTTATTTTGGGGGATTAAAAAATAAATAATTGTAGGAAAATCTGGCAGAAAAGAGGTGAAAAGGCAAGAACATTAAAAGATCACATGATCACAAGCAAAAGGCACGCTTCATTAAGAACAAGAGTCACAGGGGCAGCTAATTGGCACAGTGGATAGAGCACCGGCCCTGGATTCAAGAGGACCTGAGTTCAAATCTGACCCCAGACACTTGATATTTACTAGCTGTGTGATCCTGGGCAAGTCACTTAACCCCAATTTCCTCACAAAAACAACAACAACAAAAAAGAACAAGAGGTGCAGAGATAGCTCAAGTATCATTCACCTTTAACATATGGAATAAGGAAAAGCCTGACAGGGAGTAATAGCTACAGAGGAAGTAGGTAGATTCAAAAACATATTTTCTAAAAGAGTATGTATGACTTAATTAACATGACTATTATATTTAACTAAATTGAAAGCTGTTTAATGTTGCTATAGAATTTTGAGTTGGGTTTCTTGAGTACTGTAAAATGTAAGTTGTACCTTATTTCAGGGAGAGAGGCTTTTCTGAATAACAGAAAAGATTCTGACCATGGGAACCTTGCTCCAAACAACAATATTTGTTTAGTAATAATGAGCACGTGACAATATTTGGCTAAAATGCTGAAAATACTTTTATTCCATTTATTATTATTATTGTTGTTGTTGTTATTGTTATTATTATTATTATCATTTTTTTTTTTGCGGGGCAATGGGGGTTAAGTGACTTGCCCAGTGTCACACAGCTAGTAAGTGTCAAGTGTCTGAGGCTGGATTTGAACTCAGGTACTCCTGAATCCAGGGCTGGCGCTTTATCCACTATGCCACCTAGCTTCCCCCTTATTATTTTTTATAAGAAGGTAGTTTGTCTTCCAAAAGGCAAAAGATAGACTGCTTTTAATCATGACCTTGTATGAGAAAATTCATACTGTATTTAATATTCTGAATCTGGAACATCTTCATAGAAGAATGTAATTTTAATTAGCTAATACATATAAATTGACCATTCTTTTCTAAATAAATCTTTTTAGATAGATAAACAGAAGCTAGATGGCCATACACATGCATGTATATGTATATAGACTGATATATGTTCTCTAAGACTATACATACATGTATATACATATAGTCTCATAGAATATGCACTCATATATGTGTGTATACACACACATATGTATATAATGTTGAGAAAAACTTTTATACTGAATGTATCTTTATATGCAATAGCCAGAGAGATCAAATTTGTGTTCACTCATGAGTTTTCATACATCCCATAAAGCTTACATAATTAAAAAAAAACTTTATTAAATAACCATAAGGGATAACATACTTCCTTTTGAAGCAGATGACATTACTGATTTCCAAATGGGAATTTCTCCAAATTGGGAAAACTTCCCCTGAGTGGTTTAATCACTAATCCCAGATCCACAGTATACCTATTAATTACTTGAACTGCTCCCAAACCATATGACCAATCATTCATTTTATATTTAATATGATTAAGGATTCAACTGTGAGGAACTGTTAGAGAGAAGCAATATTATTTATGAGCTATCTCTGTAACGCAGTTCATTGTATTAGAAACCCATGAAATAAGAAATAGCCTACAAAGTTTCTCTGGGCACATGTTTTGGTGACTTGGAGGAGGTGGCAATCCAATAAAACCACCATGGATACTTAGGTATTTTCCAGATATTTAGGAAAAAATCATCCAGAAACTAAGGACATTCAAGTGATTGTTTTAACAAATGATATTGGTATTCTTCCAAGGTTGGCAGTAATTATCTGAATTAGAAAACTCAACACATTTTACAGATTAAAATCTTCTTATCCAGAGGAGGAAAAATTCAGAAAACAAACAAAACCCTACATAGATGTGCACATAATTTATTGTTCCTAGAAAACATCACTTAATCAATCTTCACAAATACTTCTTTTTGAGTATCACTTTGTCCACCTTTAACATAGCAATTGCTTTCTAAGAATAAAAATCCAAAGCATTAAAATTCTGACCATGAAAAGATTGCTCAATCAATAAATTAATATGCATTAAATACCTAGTATGTGTCAGGCATTGATGATACAAAGGCAAAAATGAGTCCATTGCTCTTCTCAAGGAATTACTGTTATATGGGTAAGATACATGTTTACTAATAAGAAAAAGCAACATTCATATAAGACTTGAATAAATTAATTTGGAAAGAACACTAACAATTGAGAGGGCACATTGTATGATGATAAGTAGAGAGCTGTCCATAAACCAGGAAGGCCTGTGTTCAAGTCCAGCCTCTAACACATGTTGCCTATGTGATAGCAAATCATTTAAGCTCTTAGGTGCTCTAAAATAGTAGTCTATGATCCCCACCTATCATTTTATATTGGGTGGGACAGAGTAAGTCTTACTGGTAAAGAAGGAGGCTAAGATGGCTTCCTATATCAATCAGAGATTTCATTACATTTTTCCCCTTCCACCAAAGCCATCCCTCTTCGAATCTTTCCCATTTATTTTGGGATCTCATTAGTTTATCTCCCACCCTCACCTACCCAAGCAACCCTTTTTCAAAATTTCCAATTTTTCTTGAGGATACTACTATCCTCAGCTAGCTGGTACAGTGGATAGAATGTTAGGGTTGGAGTCAGGAAGATCTGAATTCAAATCTGACCAACTGATGGTATGACCTTTGGTAAGTAACTTAATCTCCATTTGCTTCGATCTCCTCATCTGTAAAATGGGGATAATAATTGCACCATTGGGAGGATCAAATGAGATTATAATTGTACATTGTAAAGGGTTTAGCATAGTCCTTGCCATATAAGTGCTACATAAATGTTAGTTATTATTGTTTTTCTACTTGCTATCATGGTGTTCCTTACAGTCCTTTGTATCTTTTTCTACAAATATCTCTCTTATCTGACCACTCTCTCTATTCCCACAGCCATCACCCTAGTTTGCTCCCAACCATCTACTGTAAGGACTAATTAAATAGCCTCCTAATTACTGTCACTGGTTTGGCTTATCTTCCCACTCTTCAATCCATTCTCCCCAAGAGCAGGTCTGAACAGGTCATTTGCCTACTTAATAAACTTTAGTGAATTCCTATTAAGTCCATGTTTAAATTAAATTTAACCATTATCTTATCATTAAAAAATCATTTCTGGTGAGTTTTAGTATGTGTATATTAATTAGTATAGTAGTCAGGGAATATTTTAATAATAAATATATGTATTAGGGATATATGCTTTTTTAGTTGAAGATGTTTATGATAAGATATTTAGAGACTATTGTTTTAAGGAATTCTCTAAGACTCTAAATTACAGAGTATGCATTGGTGAGGGAGTTACCTCACCTTGAACCACCACCACCACCACCACCACCATCATCATCATCTTCTTCTTAATCTTCTCCTCCTCCTCCTCCTTCTTCTTTCTTCTTCTTCTCTTCTTCTCCTCCTTCCCCTCCCCTCCTCCTGTTGCCTCCACCACCACCACTACCACTACCACTACCACTGCTGCTGCTGCTGCTGCTGTTGCTACTACTACTACTTCACATTTATACAATGCCTGCCATGTGCCAGGCACTATGGTATGCACTTAAAATTATTATCTCCCTTGATCCTCACAATTCTGGGAGCTAGGTACTATTATTATCTCAATTTTACAGATGATGAAAGTCAGCCAAATGGCATAAGTGACCTACCAGGGTCACACAGCTAGAAAGTATGGGAGGTCAAGTTTGAACTCAAATCTACCTGATCCCAGGCCATATATTGTGCTACCTAGCTACCAATGAAATTAGAAGTTTAATCTTTACCTTCATCCCACTATCTCTAACCTCATCTCTCTCTCTCCCATCCTTTCCTTTGGAATTCTGAAAGAGCTCTTAAAAGAGGTCACTTAAGAAGAAGTTTAAAGGCATATAAAAGTGCCAAGAGGCAAAGGTATGGAGAATGAACAATGTAAACATGGAAAAAGAAACATGTTTGTGCAAAATCATAGTGTCAGAAGATGGAAATTAGCCTATGAGGAACAATGAGAAGAACATCTTAATTGAAAATTATAGTAAATGAGAAGGAATAAAATCTAATTGAACTAGAGAGATAGCCTAGGGACAGACTGAGAGCTTTACATATGAAATAAGTTTTTATTTTATCCTAAGGTCTTTAAGGAACCATTGAATTTTCTTGACCAGGAGAATTACATGGTTACTTTTAAGAATAGCACTTTTTCTTACTAGTTGTGTGATCGTGGGCAAGTCACTTAACCCTCATTACCATCCCCCCCAAAAAAGAAAGAAAGAAAGAAAGAAAGAATAGCACTTTTTCAGCTGTGGAAAATGTATTTGAATGGAGAGAGTCTAAATTGCAGAGAGGTCACTTAGGTATCTCCTTTAATAGGTGAAGCAAGAGTTAATGAAGTCCTGGACTATGAGAACCCATAGTGCAATATAAATTGAGAACAGTAAAAAAGCAAAAAGTGTTGAAGTTGTACAATTCATAATAATTACAGGGGAGAGCACATGTTACATTCCATCTGGTTTCTTTACAGATATGTCCACTTTAGTTTGACCTAACTTAGAAATGATAATTCAGTATCTCTTTGTTTGTTTGTTTTTTGTTTTTTGCAGGGCAATGGGGGTTAAGTGACTTGCCCAGGGTCACACAGCTAGTAAGTGTCAAGTGTCTGAGCCCAGATTTGAACTCAGGTCCTCCTGAGTCCAGGGCCAGTGTTTTATCCACTGCGCCATCTAGCTGCCCCGACTCAGTATCTTTTTAATGAACTTTCTACAGGTTCATTTGGTGGGTTGTGTTGCAAAGAACACTGGCATGAAAGCCAGAAGTAGGCTCAGTTTACTCATTTGTAAAATGAAGAAGGGGTGGAATTACTTGAAGGAATCTTCAGGCTCCAAGTTTCTAATTCTTATGATTACTAACTATGCAAAGGTGTGGGTGAGCCCCCCTTTCAGATTGCCTTTTTCAAAATCTTAAGCAGCAACATTTGCATTCGAGAAGACCAAGAATAGACTAAGTAGAAAGCCAAGAAAATTAATTACTTTACTCCTTTATATTAGGTTGTCTCTGTATCTTTTCCTCTGCCCAGTCAGATCCCTGGACTAGTGGAACAAATCCCAAAGTAAAATTTCAAGGAAGCTGAATACCAGAAGAGTTTGTGGTTTGGGGGGAAATGACTATTGTCTAGGTAAAAAAACAAAACAAAACAAAAACAAAAACAAAACAAAACAAACAAACAAACAAAAAAAACCTGATCTCAAGGGTGAAAATTTGTAAAGGATATTAATTAACTACCATAACTTGGAGTGAGGTCCCTAACTCAGATTTAGGTACCAGAAAAGGAGAGCATAAAAGGTTAAGACTGAGTTCTCTTTTATGTTCTCTTTTGTTTTTTATTTTATTAAATACTTCTTAATGATATTTAATATATATGTATGCATATGTTTATCTATTAATTCACTTATTTATTTGTTTGTTCATTCATCCATCCATCTATCCATTCATTTGTTTGTCTATTTTTACCTTAACTTAAAAAAATGTGAGTTCCAAATTGTGTCTTCTTCCAGCTCCTCTCCAGCCCATTAAGAAGGCAAGCAATATTGGGGCAGCTAAATGGCGCAGTGGTTAAAGCACCAGCCCTGAATTCAGGAGTACCTGAGTTCAAATCCGGCCTCAGACACTTGACACTTACTAGCTGTGTGACCCTGGGCAAGTCACTTAACCCCCATTGCCTGCAAAAAAAAAAAAAAAAAAAAAAAGAAGGCAAGCAATATGATAAGCATTATACATGTGAAGTCATAAAAATTATTTTTCCTTTTCCTTCCTTCCTTCCTTCTTCATCCTTCCCTCCCTCTTTCTCTTTTTCTCTCTTTCCTCCTAAGGAGGGGTATTCAGACCAATGAAATAGAATCCAATAATCATTTACTATTAGCAATGCAATGTAAGAAGCCTGGAGCTAAACATAGAAAAGCAAGGCATCCTCTGCCTTAAAGGAGCTCATATTCAAATAAGAGGAGACAAAAAATAACAGAACTTATGGTGATGAAGACAAAATTTTGAATCCTGCTTCTAACACTTTTGCAGGGTGACAATCACATTCTGGCTCAATCCTTCATTTCTGGAGTGAGGATAGTAATAGCACCTATCTCACATGTTTGTTGTAAGGATCAAATAAAAATATATTTTGCTTTGCAAACCTTAAAATCCTATATAAATGCAAACTATACCCTCTGATTATAATGAATGTGGCAAAACCTTCAGTAGGAAGGCAAACTTTATTAATTGTGAGGTAATTGGGGCAATTAGCTGGCACAGTGCATAGAGTGCTGAGCCTAGAGTTAGAAAGACTCATCTTCCTGAGTTCAAATCTGGTATCAGACACTTACTAGCTGTGTTACTCTAGGCAAGTCAATTAACCTTATTTATCTCACTTCCTCATATGCAAACTGAGCTGGAAAAGGAAATGAAAAACCATTGTACTATTACTGTCAAGAAAACCCCAAACGGGGCCATGAAGAATCAGAATCGACTGAACAACAAAGCAATTATTATTGTATTATTTCCATTGATAAAATCACATATATCTCTCATATAGTGAGACATTTTACAATGCCAAGGAATTTGATGTTAAATGCCTTCTATTTTCATATGTTCAATAGCTTTGGCTGCTGAGGTAGTTGGGGTTGTAATATGTCAAGAGATATTTTTTTGTTTGTTTTTTGTTTTTGCAGGGCAATCAGGGTTAAGTGACTTGCCCAGGGTCACACAGCTAGTAAGTGTCAAGTGTCTGAGGCTGGATTTGAACTCAGGTCCTCCTGAATCCAAGGCCAGTGCTTTATCTACTGCACCACCTAGGTGCCCCCAAAGAGATATTTTATATGTCCCTTTTCCATGACATTCTCAGGGATCAAACTGTAATATGGACTCATGGTCTAGAAGACTTCTCAGACCTCTTGGGCTTGCCAAGCTACATTGACAGTAGCTGGCCAGATTTGAGTTTTGGCAGTGGCAGGAACAATGGACCCCTTTTATGTAAGGCTTGCTCTTCTTAATGGCTGTAGGGGAAGGAAGGTTGGAAATCAGGGCTGGTAGTATGAGCGATTTTATTATTTTGGGAACTCTAGGATTTCCTTGAAGAGTCTTCTTTAAGCTAGGGAGTGAAGTAGGGAGAAAGATAGAATTAAAAACAAAACAAAATTGCCCACCCTGCTCTTCTCCAGCTGAACTGGTAAAAGAGAGAGAAGAGCTAATTATAGGAATTGTGTTTGGATTTCCCATGTGATAAATGTTACATTTCGAAAGAAGAACAGACTTTCTGAAAAAAAATAGCATTGAATGAATAATTTTTAGCAGTATTACAAGGAAGAAAACCAGAGGAGGCTTCTGCTAATTCTAGGCTAAGGTTTCCTGACTTTTTAAAAAACCTGGCTGAAATGACAAAGCAGTAAGTGCCCTGACTAAGGATTTTAGTCAAGCAGTATCCAGCAGTGTCAAGCAACATCCAGCAGAGTAATACCTGCAAGTGACCAGTGTTCTCTAAAAGATATGGTCACCAAGATACTCAGCACCAGAAATGTGAGTTGCCCCTTAGTCAATCATCAAACAGTTCTTTTTTTTTTTTTTTTTTTTTTTTTTTTTTAGTGAGGCAATTGGGGTTAAGTGACTTGCCCAGGGTCACACAGCTAGTAAGTGTTAAGTGTCTGAGGCCAGATTTGAACTCAGGTCCTCCTGAATCCAGGGCCAGTGCTCTATCCACTGCGCCACCTAGCTGCCCCTCATCAAACATTTCTTAAGTGTTTACTAACGTGCAGGCACTGTTCTAATTGCAGGAAAAATATGTAGAAAGCATGGAACAAGGACTTTACATCCTAACTAGAGAAACAAATACATATATAAGTACACTTAATAGAGAATAAATGTAAAGAGAATTAATACAAAGATAAATTAATGAAATTAATTGATTAATTAAATACAGAGTACTTTGGGAGGGAGCTCAGTAACTACCTTTTTTTGGGGGCAATAATCAATCAGGAAAGGGTTGATTTGTAAAACACTTGAGTTGTGTCTTGAAGGAAGAGTGAAATTCTATGTCTCAAAAATGCCTTTCAGGAATGGAGAAAAGAGTACAATGAGACTGAAAAAGGAGGTAGGGTACCACATCTGAGCAAAGGAGAGAAGGCTAGGTTGGCTGGATCAGATATCATGGCAAGTGGAATCATATACTATGGGAATCAAAAGATAGCTTAGGGTCAAGTAGGAAAGGGATTTGAAGATAAAAAAAAAGTTTATAAATTATTCAAGAAGCAATAGGGAGTTACTGGAGATTGGTGAGTGGGACAGTGACCACATCTGAACTGTAGGAAAATAACTTGACCAAAAATATAGAAAATAGAATGGAGAGTGTGGCTTGAGGCTTGGAGATGATTTAGAAGGCATTTGTAATAACCTATACCTAGGGTCAGCAAACTATAGCCTTAGGCAAATTGGGCCAGCTACCTCATTTTTTGTATGAAAACAGTTGGGCCACACTTTGCCCTTAGGCCATGTTTTGCCAATTACTTGTCCATGATCATAAGATGATGCTATAATAGCCAAAATTAAGGTGATGGCTATTGTGAGGAGATAAAAGGAACTGGATGCAAGAGATAGTGTGAAGTTGAGAGTGTTAAGAATTATTAAAAAAAAATGGAGAGATGACTTAAGGGAGAAAGAAGAGTTGAGGATAAGATGATGTCATGGCAATGTTATGAGCCTGGAAGATTGGAAGAATCATGGTGTTTTTGACAGAAAGGGAAAGTTTAGAAGAAGAATGAGATTGGGGGTAAAGATAGTAAGTTTTAATTTGGACATTTTTAGTTTATAACATCTAGAGGATATAGTACAGTCTGAAATTTTCAGCAGGCAATTGGTGACAGAGGACTAAAGCTAATGGGAGAGATCACAGCCATCTATACAGATCTGTGTCACCTTCATGCTGATGCACTTGCCAAGTGATAAAAAGTTTAGAGTTAGAAAAGAAGAGGGTCTAGGAGAGAACCATGGTGAGTGCCATCTTTTAGGAAGTGTGATAAGAAAGACAATCCAGAAGAGTTCATTGAGAAGGGGTAGACAAGCAATTAGTACAATTAGTAGTGAAGAGTATCATGAAAACTTGTAGAAGAGAGGATATCCAGGAGCAGAGTATTGTCAGCACTGTCAAATGTTGTAGAAGGGTCAAGAAGGATAAGGATTGAGAAAAAAATCACATATGGCAGTTAGATCATTGGTAGTGTTCACGAGGAAAGTTGTGTTTGAGTGATAAGGTTCAAAGCTTGAGAGAGGACAGGAAGGCACAAAGAGAATAGATTTTTATAAAAGTAATTAGACTAAAAAGGGAGGAGAAATATAGGACAATAGTTCATGGAAATGGTGAGATCCAGTCATGTTGACTGTTTTGTTTTTTCCTTCCTCCCTTCCTTCCTGAAAAATTTGTTATATGTAGAAAGTAGGGAAGGATAGAATAGATGTTGAGAGGGAAAAATAAAGAAGACATCCTGAAAAGATAAAATGACATGGAAATAATGGTACCTTTAGAGAGGATGATGAGCAAAAGGCCCTTGTCTTCATCAGACTGGAGTACAGGAAGAAACAGTGGGGGATGAGATCAAAGGGTTATCAGATAAAGATAGTAGAGGGAGCTCAAAGAATTTGATACATTATTGTCACATAATTTATTCATTCCTTCTTCAAACCTCCATAGAACCCCCTCACTACACCCTCATAACTAACTGATGCCCCGACTTGATATTTTGTGAGGGAAAATTGAGCCCATTTGTTGTGACCACCCTATTTTTCTCTCCATCTCACAAAGCTTTGGCAACTTCCTATGGGATCTACCTAGTGGTAATGGCTTCTGTTGGGGATCCAATAGAATACTGTTATTTTCTGTGGATCAATACTTTCTAAGTGTGGAAATTTCTATAACTATTAGGTTGGCTATTAACCAATAAATTCTTTGATATCACAATTTCTTTTTTAAAAATAGGAGACCCACGCAATGTAAATGTACAAAATTTGCCTCAGCTTATTATTTGAATATTTCTTGTTTACCACTCAAATATTCAGAGACTTAGGAAACAGCACTTTGAGAAAGTTGTTAGTCTTCAACCTTTCACCTATATAGACAGCTACCAGAAAGATAAGGTAACATCATTTACAGACTCTTTGAAACCTTTTTCAAATGCTGACAGCTAATAAGAGAGATCACCTTGTCCATATTCACACAATTCTGGAACATGCTTTTTTTTGAATAAACATTTCTATTTAAAGTTTTGAGTTCCAAATTCTATCCCTCCTTCCCTCCCTCTCCCCTTCTTGAAGAGAATATGATAACCAATATGTTACACATGTGCAATTACATAAAACAATACCATATTAGTCATTTTGAGTAAGAAGACTCAAATGAAAGAAAAAATGAAATAAAGTGAAAAATAGCATGCTTCAGTCTGTGTTCAGTCAATATCAGTTCTTCATTTGGAGGTGCATAGTATGCTTCATCATTAGTCTCCTTTGGAATTGTCTTGGATCATTGTAGGGCTGAGAATAGTTGAGTCATTCAAATTTTTCATTGAAAAATATTGCTGTCACTGTGCACAATGTTCTCCTTGTTCTGCTCATTTTGCTCTACATCAGTTCATGTATAACTTTCCAGGCCTTTCTGAAATTATCCTGCTTGTCATTTTTATAGCACAATAATATTCCATTACAATCATATATCACAGTTTTTTCAGCCATTCCCCAATTGACGGGCATCTCTTTGCTTTTGAATTCTTGGCCACCACAAAAAGAGCTGCAATAAATATTTTTGTACAAATAGACATTTTTTCCTTTTTTGATATGTCTTTGGGATAAAAACCTAGAAGTGGTATTGCTGGATCAAAGGGTAAGCCCAGTTTGATAGCCCTATGTGCATAGTGGAATATGCTTTAAAAACTATCCTGAGGGCCAAGAAACAAAGCCTTTCACAATTAGAATATACCTTTCAATCATCTCATCCAAACCTCTCATTTTACTAAGGAAATTAATGTCTTGAGAGATAAGTTGATTATACCAAGGCCAAGCAAATCATTAAGAGTAGATGTTTCAAATCTGGCCTCAGACACTTAACGCTTACTAGCTGTGTGACCCTGGGAAAGTCACTTAACTCCAATTACCTCACTAAAAAGGCGGGGCAGCTAGGTGGCACAGTATATGAAGCACCGGCCCTAGATTCAGGAGTACCTGAGTTCAAATCTAGCCTGAGACACTTGACACTAGCTGTGTGACCCTGGGGAAATCACGTAACCCCCATTGCACTGGGAAAAAAAAAAAAGTAGCTGTGGGAGCAGAAGTTAGGCTTTCTACATATATCCAGTGCACTTTATACTATAATATTCTATTAAAATGAAATTTTAGCTTCCAAAGGGTGGGATGTATTCACCTAACTTCAGTCCTCATGGTAAGTTGTGCCCAAGTTTGTTTGAACACCCTTGTTCATATTTTTTGGTAATCATAGTGTGAATTGTTTCTTCTTTGTGTATTTATTCAGGTTGCAGCAATTGGAGAAGACATTTCGTTCTTCCTCTACCTCCTTTTTCCTCCACCTCCTTTCTCCTCTATCTCCTTCTACCTCTCTCTGCTTCTACCTCTAACTCTTTCTATAATTTTACCTTAATGGGCCCTGCTGTTATACAAGTAAACCATTAATAAATATTTTTAAAACGTGCCTTTATTTTATTTCTAAAAAGAATTAGAATTTTTTTTCTGTTACCTTAAGTCCTGAGGGGCAGATATATAAATAATTAATTCTGAATTTATTTTAAAATTTCAACTATCAACTATCCAAATATAATTTATCATTAGCTCCCTTCCTCTCCACTGCCAAGGCTGCCAAAGATTCTGAGTTCACATGGACTGGGTCTGATCCTAGGTTGAAACACCTAGAAAATCCATTGTCTCTCTTTTGGCTAATTACCCCTTTGATCCAAGAAGATAAAACCTAGCTAGAGCTTATTTCTAGGGTGTTCTGAATGTGGAAAGTATGGTCCTCAAATCTTATACAACTACTCAATGCACAATATGATTTTTTTTTGGGGGGGGGAAGCTTTTATTTCACCAAACCCAGAAAATGCATGACACAAAAAACACACTGGAATTAATAAACACATATAGCAAAAGAAAACACTGGAATGTAGTAGGCACCTACTGCATTCTTTTTGATTACTGAGTGATTGTCTAGACTCATAAGACTTCCTTGCAAAGTAAAGAACTTTTTGGGGAATGATAGGTAAGTACTCCCTATTATTCTCAAACTGACACTATCTGACCATCTCTAAGAAATATCATGAAGTGTTATATTTCCTATCTCCCAGTTCTTCATGACATGATTTTAGTTTTCTAAAATGGTAATTTGTTGATTAATCTCTTTTCCCTCTGAAAATTTTCCTGTTAAGAAAATCTGCCCTTGAAACCAGTGCTGAGCACTTAAACTCAGCAACTTGATCTCTAAAACTACAAAATCTCTGGAATACAAGAATTCTTAAATTCAGAATTATACTTGAGGTAACCCCTCAGCATCCTCTGAATCTCTGAAGTATTCTTAAAAGCAGAAAAGGTACAGGGTTTCTAGGAATAAATGAATTTAGAGTTCTAGCAAATAAGTTAACTGTTTAGCTATCAAATGACAGTTCATTAAGAACTATTAATATTGAAAACTCTTTTTAAAAATCTGCAAGTTTGAGGCAGCTAGGTGGTGCAGTGGATAAAGCACTGGCCTTGGATTCAGAAGTACCTGAGTTCAAATCCAGCCTCAGACACTTGACACTTAACTAGCTGTGTGACACTGGGCAAGTCACTTAACCCTCATTGCCCTGCAAAAAAAAAAATCTGCAAGTTTATTTTAATTTCATGCTGGGGATTAATAATTTCATGCCCTAACTTCTGTAATCTAATTCAAAAAAAATATAAACCTTCCTTTACCTGTCAAAGATATTGGTAACCTCTTCTTTGTAGCAGACAAAGGTGACTTTTAACTTCAAGAATTTACCAATTAGTAAATTAGAATATTAGTAATAACAATAACATGCATTCATCTAATATTTTAAGATTAATATTTATTATAAGATTACATTGGACCTCACATACATTAAATATTTTATTCATCACAGAACTTTGTAAGATAGATAGGCCAGATATTCCTGATTTTCACAAATCAAAAGATTGCAGCCTAAAGAGACAAAGTGATTTCTAGGAGGTCAAAGGGCTAGTAATTTTCAGGTGTGAGACTAGAATGACCACTATTCTACTCCTCTGAAGAGAGCTCAAACCAGGAATCTTTGCACCTGAGACAAATACCACAAACTATGCATAGGGGCATGCAGCATGAAGGTGATTTCATTTGGGGTATATGAAAGAAAGAAATTTAAGAATAATGACTGTCAGGTATATCACTAAGTGAAGAGAGAAGGGATAGGACAGGACAGAGAAAAAGCTTTCCCGTCTACATCTTCAAGGTAGCTTCCTATTTTAACCAATATTCTTGCTAACTAAATTATTAGCCCTATTTCTTTTACTTGTTCAAGTGCTGCCAATGCCTTTTAAATAATCAAAATTAAATTAGAATGTAGTCTCCTTTAAAGAAGTGTTTATTTTATATTTTTCTATATTTTATATTTTAAACCCCTGTGTCTTAATAGTACCCGGATCAGAATAAGTTTTTAATGAATGTTTGTTGAATTTAACTGAATTATACTAGGTCAAAGTAAGTATGTCAAGCCACCTTTTATGAGTTACTTAGTGCTGATCCTATAATAATTTTTTAAAAAATGATTTGCATTTCACTTTTAAATTGTAAACTAGTTAAAGAAATTTCACCTCTAGGAGTTCATTTTATATAGTTTATATGCAGGTGTTTGAAAGTGAGATTGTTCTCTTTCATATTTGATTTATTTTCTTTTTTTCTGGCACAAGGCAGAATGCTTTATTTAAAGCAATACTTACTTGAATTTTTTTTGCATTGTAAATCTTGAAATGGGTTATAACTAATATCAGGTCAATAAATGCTTAGATAGAAAATCCTAAACCACTGGTAGCTATGCCAGGGACATAGTTCAAACCTTAGTTCTCCTATTGATTTGTTGAATGGCCTCAGGAAAATGACTTAACCTATTTGTATTTCCTTGTTTGTAAAATGGTACCAATAATGTTTATTTTTCTACTGCAAGGTGGGGTTTTGTGAACTAATTAAAAATGTGTAATTAGTCATTATGGACATATTCCCATTAGTTGGTTACTGAGACTTTATAGGGATCAAGTAAAGCTTACCTGAATCTACCAACTTTAATTAAATCACATCATAGTTTTTTTTTAATTTACCTTAGTACATGTAAAGCATATTTATCAAAACAGAAGAATAAGGGAATAAAGTTATTTATCTGCTGAAATTGTCAAAATACAAAACTTATATGGTTGCCATTAGAAATTTTTCATTTTGAAATGTAGTTCTAGTAGATCAGTAGTGAAAAATACATTAATTGACCATGGACATTGCCTGGCATAATAAAAAGCCTATACTAAGTTAAGTGTTAGGGTTTATTTTCTGAATTATGAGATTTCTCCTAGTACTGATGTTCCATTGTATATTTAATGTAGACATTGATTTTCTGTAATTTCCCCAATAAAATAGAAAGGTGATTATTACTTGTCAGCATACACTAGAAAATAAATGAAATTAACTTAGAAAATAATTGCACAAAATCAGATGTGCTGTTTTCCTTTGTAATTTAACATTAGTGGAAAATTACTTGTGAATTGTCAAGTGAGAAATTTAGACGTTCCATCTGTGTATATTACAAGATTTGACTTTTTCAATGTCAATCTGACATCAGTTGTTTTTATTATAATTTGTCACAATTCTTCACACATTTGTTTTTGCCATCACTGTGTTCATTATTAATAATAATGACCTTGTGACTTATCATTGCTGATGGAAAAAGATTTTAGTTGCTTTTCATTAAAGTCCAAATGAGAACTGTCCATTGTCACTATGGCTCTGGGTGAAATGAAATAAAGTTTAGCAGACATAAATGTCCTTTTAATACCAGACTCCACTATTTATACCTAAACTTTAGTGGCTCTTGTGAATATATGGAAATGTTATGGAAATGCAGTGGGATCCCAAGAAACCTAAAGATCCCAACCCCCCAAGGAATCATTTAACTCTCCCTGGGGAGGCAGCTCTGCCTCCCACCTCAGGAATGGGTGTTGCTGAGCATGACCCTGGTACACTGATATACAAGATATGGATGGGTGCTGCATATCTTACTGATGTACCATTATTCCAAACCCCCCTCCCTGTTATTACATTTCCCTCCCAGTTCTTTGTAATTCACTTTCCTCCCTTTTGTATGGTAAAAATATAAGACCAGTTTTCTCTTATTCTATTGGGACAGACACCAAGGTGATGTGTTCCCCAGCCATATTTCTCTCTCCTAATAAATCTTTTTATTTTATAAGATTCGTGATGAGCCTCCAATTCTTTGGGTGAGCTAGCCCCCCCACCCCCATTCTGGTCGCAAGTCTCCCCCAAAACAGAAATAGAATTTGAAATGTTCATTTTCATTTTGCTTCCTGAAATCTCAGTAGTAATAAAAAATGAAGAGATTGTCATAGATACAAATATTTTTTAAAATATTTTATTTTTTACCAGTTATATGTTAAAACAATTTTTAATACTTAAAAAAAATTGAGTTTCAAATTCTATCTTTCCCTCTTTTTCTTCTCCCTGGGATGGTAAGCAACCTGATATGGATATTATGTCTAAAATGTTAAGGAAGAGAAATGTAATTCTTATTTAAAAAAACTTAACATCTATACCCCATATGCATTTGTATTTTATTCCCAAATTATCTTTCATATTTGTTCCTTATATAGGGATAGGTACTAGAAAAGTGATTCCTTAGGCATGGGGAAATCCTTCCAACTGAGAAAATACCCTCTACCAGCCCTAATTTTTAAAAGGCCTTCTTCAGTATGGATAATCATTTTCCAATCATAGAACATTTTCTCTTCCAATTCAGATAGCTCCTTTACACTTTGTATAGGGCTGATACTGCTTCATTAGGATAGGGACAAGGATTGGACTTGTGATTTCATTATTGCAGGAGACTGCTGAATAATACAAATTCCTGTGTCAAAGTATGTTGGCACATTTTCTGTATCTTAATATCTTAGAGAATTACTTATATCATTATGATGTTGAATGACTTCCCATCTCATAGCTTTTATAGGAATGAGACAGGACTTAAGCTTAGTTCCTCCTTTATCTTATAGATGATACCATGTTTCCCTTCATTTATTGTACTGTAATATAGATATACACTATATATGAAGAGACTTGAAATTCTTCATCTGAATCTAAACAAATGACATTAGTATCCCTCGTTAATTGGTATCTTATCATCTCTCTAGGTGAAGGATAAAACAACCACATTCAAATTTCATCTTCAAGATTAGAAAATGCAAATCCCTCCTTTTGTTAAGAGTTTGAGAGCAGCTTTATGGATACCAAAGAATGTTTATGCTGTTGTCTTCCTCATTGTTATCATCATCATCTCTCACTTTTATATAGTGTTTTAAGGTATGTAAACATTTTACATAAATTATCTCACTTTAGCCTCAGTTGATCATGTGTAATAACTTTTTTTTTCTACAATGGAAGGCTAACTGGGTGGAAAGGATTATATATACACACATGTGTATATATACACACATACATATATATGTGTGTAACATGTATTAATAATTAATATCTTGGGGGACCCATTGCTTCTTGAGAGTTTCAAACAAATCTCTTCTCTTGGGTGGAGACAGATCTATTTATCAAGATAGCAAAAGACTTCTCTATCCAGGGTGGGGGTTATTGGGGGAAAGGGCCTTGAAGATGAGGACATTCTTTGAATTGTTAGCCAAAGGCTGGACATAATCTCTCTGTGCAGGGGTCAATTCTTGGCCCCCCTGACCACCTACTTTTTCAAGTGTATATAAGCCCTATGCCCATCAGCATGGGGTCTTTGTTCTGAGAGAGACAGCTGTATATCTCCTTTTATTAATAACCTGCCTGCATTATTAATAAAAAATGATTAAATTACCCAGAAGATGTCATGGTCCTCTTTGAGAACAAAGGACAAACAACAACAACAAATTATCTAGAAATTATGCCTCATATTTTTAATCATCACATATATTTAGAAATATCTGTTATGAAAAAAGTCACAAGTCAAACTAATAGAAATAGTGGGGATGGGAACAAGCAAAATGTTTGCACCGGAAGTCTTGAGGGGGGAAAAAAAAGTCTTTGGAATTCAATTTAAATATCTTTATGTGAATATTATTTGAGGTAAAATAGGATACTGGGTTATAATACACAGGACTGGCATGTAGTAGATGTTCAACTAGTTGTATGACTAATGTGAAAAACTGACATAGGTCCGATTTAAGATACTATAAATTCTTGCCTGGTCCATTTGGCCATTGTTCTTTAGACTTTCTTTGCTTTTGACTGTCTACCTTTATCTTTACTATTTGAATTGGAAATGATTCTAGTAGGGAAGGGAGCCAGAGGATGAGGCACACTTACATATTTATCATGTCTTTTCCATTTTCCTTTTAAGAAAATGCACTGCAATTTTTCCATTTTCAAAATAACATCTCATTCTCTGTTTTCAATTAAATTTTATTTTTGCAATGCTAGTTATTTCCCACAGAGTTTTGTAGTTTGTTTTTCTTTTTATTTCTACCAGTTTGAAGTGTTGAGGAAAAAATGTTTTTCTTTTAAGTTTTTCCCTTAAATAGTTTTAGCATTTTTATAATTGTAAGGGACCTTAAAGGTTGTTTTTGTGAAAATTATTATTATTATTTCCAAATAAATATGATAGATTTTATTATCATGTTGAAAACAATAATTCAATCCACTTGAATGCTTTCTCTGATGGAAAATAATTTGTCTTAGTATGGTTAAACTATTAAAGCTAAAATCTATACTAAGACTTTTGAGGTACCCTACATTATGCAAGAATCTGCTTCTATGTGATTTCTATCCACTACTTCTATCTCTTCTATGTAAAATAAAACAAAATACCTCTGATTAGTCTTCCACATGACTATCTTTCAAATACTTACAGATTGCTGCCATTCCTTCCATCCTGCCCTGACCCAACAACAGGCTTTCCTTCTCCAATGAAAACTTTTCCATCTCATTACAAAACTTCCCACATGGCCTAGACAGAGGCACAGGTGTGAGTTGAATATGAAGGGATGATATCTTTAAAGCCTTTTTTAAAAATCTTTTTGTTTGTTTTTTGTGGGGCAGTCAAGTTTGGGTGGCTTTCCCAGGGTTGCATAGCTGGTGAGTGACAGGTATCTGAGGCCAGATTTGATCTCAGGTCCTCCTGGGTCCAGGGCTAATGCTTTGTCTGCTGCACCATCTAACAGTCCCATGATGATATCTTTAAAAAAAATAAAATTAAGGGGTGAGATGAATGCACTGGGAGAAAGAGAAATGGAGAGGTGGAATGGGGCAAAGTATCTCTCCTGGATCTATTTTCCAGGTCAGTTGTTTTTCCAAGGAGATATTCCACATTGCACTCTATTGTTTTCATTCATTTGGATTTGCTTTATTGTGTCTTGATCTCTCATAAAGTCATTAGTTTCCATTAGCTCAATCCTAATTTTTAAGCAATGATTTTCTTCAGAGGGCTTTCAGAGACCTTTTCTATTTAACTTTTCAAGTTGTTGGCTTTTTTGTTCATGACTTTCCTTCATCTCTCTCATTTCTTTTTCATTTTTTCCTTTACCTGTCTTACGTTATTTTCAAAATCCTTTTTCGAGCACTTCTATTGCCTGAGACCAATTCATATTTTTTCTTAGAAGCTTTGGATGTAGGAGCTTTGACTTTGTTATCTTCTTCTGAGGGTATATTTTGATCTTCCTTGTTGCCAAAGAAACATTCTAGTGTCCACATTTTTTTCTGTCGGCTCATTTTCCTAGCCTATTTCTTGACTTTTAGTCCTCCTTAAAGTGGGGCACTGCTTCCAGGGCACACTGTTCCAAGCAGCTGGGGGTCCAATGTGGTACTATTTAAGGAGAGGCTCATTCCCCACTACCTCTGGCCTGTGCTCTGTTCTGCAAGCAACCACAGGCCTGCTTGCCCTTTAATACAGGAACACAATCCCGATTCACTATGGCTTCAAGCTCCAGTGAGCCAATGCTCTTCTCCCACCTGGGCTGCCATCCAACTGCTTCCTGGGTCCTAGTGTGGCAAAACAATAGAGTCCCTCCTCAGTGCCAGCAGAGACCCCTGTAATCTTTCCCCCACACACACTTCCAAACAACTGCTTGACCCCCTCACTGTCCATTGGCTGAGTTCTAGAAGTAGATGAGAGACTCCTCTGGAGTGATCTGCCTGGGGCTAGATCTGTGTGGTGCAGCCGTGGGCTTGTGCTCCACTCTCACTCTTGTAAAATAGACCTTTCCTGCTGACCTCCTAAGCTGTCTTTGGATGGAAAATGCCCTCACCCCATCTTTTCCTCCATTATCTTGGCTCTGCCCCCATGATCATTACTTCCTAAAGAGAATAGCCTGAGCTCAATTAAGTTAACCAGGTAATTGCCCTAGATGTTCCAGATGCCTGGCAAATAACAGAGTGTTTTATTTATTTTCTTTCCTTTAGTTAGGTCTTTTCAAAATAAAAATCTGTGAAATGTCTCTTACATTGGAAGGTGCTTAAGACATGTATGAATTAAAATGTGTATTTTGTGTTTTTGAAAAAAAGGTGGTTTTTATTTTAATGTATCTGCTTTCTTGTTAATGAGGGTAAATCATCTAGAAATACAAAATTCAACCCATCCACATCATCATCCATAGGGTTGGAGCATCCATCCAACAGAGCTTCCTTTAAATCTCTTGACATGATATGCCCATCAATGGAGTGAGAGTTTATCAATTATTCTTCATCTTCACAAGATACGGGTCCACCATCTTTTCTAGCCTTTATATTTTTCTGATGGCATATTAAAGGATAAAGCCACATTTTCTATTTATTTTTTTGCAAGGCAATTGGGGTTAATTGACTTGCCTAGGGTCACACAGCTAGTAAATGTCAAGTGTATGAGGCCAGATTTGAATTCAAGTCTTCCTGACTCCAGGGCCAGTGATTTATCAAATAGGTGAAACCATTTCCTGTATTCTTAAATTATGGCATGTTGAAGCCCCATAAGGAGCCACTTCATTACCTTTTTGGTAGCCATCAACATTATTTTTTTCTGATCCAATCCAATGAGTATTTGCTAAGGTCCTAGAACTACAAGCAGTAGGTATTTGTATCTAAATAAAATCATTGGACCTCTATTAACTGAACTATCCTTTAGTCAAATCACCTCCATTGAGTATTTGTAGAACTTATTTTCTAAAATTAAATACAAATCCTTATATTATTTTGGAAACATTTCAGTAGATATAATCTTTTATTATTGTTTTTTCTTTTAAATATATTATTCATATAAATTTTTGTCATCAGTGAATTAGTTAGCTATAACCTTGATAAGCATATCTTCTACATTTTCATCTAAATGAAAAGACAGATCACAAAACAAAATGAACAACACCAAAATGATAAATGTACCCTCAAAGATCTCACATTCTATTGGAAATTATGCTAAAATCCATGTCTGTGATCATGACTAGGAAATAAGGTATTATACAGATCCAAAAATATTTTTCATCTTAATAATAGAATGCTTTCAAAACATCAGTTAGAAAGTAAGTACATATAACTCACATAACCTCTGAGGTGTCTTATCATTATTCCAACTCTCAGAGGTAAGTAAGGTTCCCAGAGGAAGTTTGGCTGCATTTCTCCCTCAATATTTTAGTAATGTATCTAAGAGGTCAAAAGATATTCTCTATGCTAGGAGCTCAAGTCCCCTTTGATGTGCTTCCCACCAAGAATATCAGTTGAGAATCAATTTAGTCAATCAACCTTACGTGACTTTACAAAAGGGTTATATATAGGCTGCATAATAAGAATAGTAGGTATAAAGCAAAACTCTAAATGTCTATGACACTGTCTAAATGACATTTCAATGCTTGTAGATTTGATTTGACTTGACTTGGATTACCTCTGGACTATGGGGGAAAAGACAGCTAAAACTTAGAAAGCACATGTGACAAAGGATACCTAACAGATCCTGGTTTCTGGAAGTCTTTTTCATGGCATTCTGAAAAAATAACATATACATAATGGTTCTACATCCAATGGTCCTGGTTTCACAATAAAGATCCTGTAGGAAATTGAGCCAAGGGTTTGGTTAGGACATTGACAAAACTATGCTATATGCAAAATATTTCAGCCATTTCAAAGTTTGAAAGGTCTCCTTCTAGCTCTAGTGGAGAGGAGAGGAGGAGGAGAAGTCAACGCAGGTTGAAGTCAAGTGTTCTCTTGCTCTAATAAATTCCATTTAAACACATTATTTATTGTTAACATTCTTTTATTTTTACATTTTGAGTTCCAAATTCTCTCCCTCCTAAAACCTACCTACCCACTGAGAAGGCAAGCAAAATCATGCCAACTATACATGTAAAATCACACAAATCTTATTTCCTTATCAGTCATAGTGCAATAGAAAAGGGAAAAAATAAAGTGAAAAAAAAAAGTATACTTCAATTTTCACTGAGAGTTTATCAATACTATCTCTGAAGGTGGATAGTATTTTTTCATCATGAGTAATTTGGGATTGTCACAAATGGTCCCCTGAAATCTCTTTCTGACCAGTTTTCCAACCTCTATACAATCTCTGGGTGGAGAGCTCCCCAAAATGCTGCAGGTGCTCCTCCTACTGCTGTTGTGACTACCTCTAAGGCCCATTGCTGGTGCTTTTGCTGTGACTTTTCTAAACATTCAAGGCTTATAATCCACTCCAGTGTCACAGAACTCTTCCAGAGACTTTCTAAGCTGTCTTGTCCTGGAAAAACTGTCTCACCCTGACTTTTCGTTGGCTCTGCTGCTTCAATTATCTTAAAGTTGCTCAGATGGGAATGTTAGGGGAGTTCAGTTGGGTTGCTGTTCTGCCGTCTTGTCTGAACCCCCCCAGTTAGCGCCTTTCAAGTATGAGAAGGATTTTGTTCATAGTTCCAGGGCAGAAAAGCAGGCCTGTGGTTGCTTGCAGAGCAGAGCACAGGCCAGAAGAGTAGCAAACATACCTCTCTTTAAATCATACCACCTTGGATGAACTGAAAACTTAGAAATCCCAGAAAGTATCTTCGAAAACAGCTACACAAAACCCCTGAAGCTTGGGACAGTGTGCCCTCCACCCTGGAAGCCATGCCCCACTTTAACAAAGAGTTAAAAGTCAATAAATAGGCTGTCAAAATGAGAAAACAGAAAAAATGCTGACCCTGGAAAGTTTCTTTGGTGACAAGGAAGATCAAAAAAAAAAAACCCTCAGAAGAAAATAATAAAGTCAAAGCTCCTACATCCAGAGCTTCCAAGAAAAATATGAATTGGTCTCAGGCCATAGAAGGGCTCAAAAAGGACTTTGAAAATAAAGTAAGAGGGGCAGCTAGGTGGCGCAGTGGATAGAGCACCGGCCCTGGAGTCAGGAGGACCTGAGTTCAAATCTGGCCTCAGACACTTAACATTTACTAGCTGTGTGACCCTGGGCAAGTCAATTAACCACAATTGCCTCACCAAAAAAAAGAAAAAGAAAAGAAAAGAAAAAAGAAAATAAGGTAAGAGAGGTAGAAGAAAAAATGGAAAGAGAAATGAGAGTGATGCAAGAAAATCAAGTAAGAGGACTATAATTACATCAATTTCTCAAATGAATTTCTTCTCAACTTACCTCATAAATTATAGATGGCCTCTGGGATTTAATCACTTTTCCTTGATCTATCTAAACACCATTCTTGTGCAATATTTTTCTAGTTTCAAGGCCCCCCACATATCTGCTAAACCCTATGAATGTACTGATTGACCAGACATTTTATTAATTTCTTCAAATAGAATGGATTAACTCGAATGAGTAAATTTCAATTAACCCTACACATATATTTAATGATCAAAATAACTCCTACATCAAAGTCATAGATTTCACTTTGGATTTAATATAGCCTGATATTCTTATATTCTCAAAAACTGGAATGATTTTGTACATGGAATCTGTGATTTATTGTGTTTGTTGTCTGAGAGCCAATGTAACCACATTCAAGGAAAACTATTACTAGGTTGACTACCAGATAATTTTCCAACCATAATAAATCTCAAAAATCACCTCCTAGGTTACATAATAATTGAAGCTTTCATTGTTGAAGGGACTTCCCATGTTAATGAAAAAATAGCATCTTGGTGGATTAAATTATTATAATGAGGCAAAATTATTATCCAAATCTTAGGGAATATTTTAATCCAAATGAGATAGTATTTGATTGTTCCAGGGTCACAAAGACAGTATGTATTAGTGGCTGCACTTGAAGCCAGATTTTACTAACTGTGAAGCCAGTGATGTCTCAATTATGTCTGGAATATTTCCTCTTACTAAAGTTCTGGGACTCAACACTGCAAGTCATTCATATCTTCCACCAAATTTAAAGGTTTAACTTGCATAAACACCCTAAGAACAATGTGAAATACATCAGACTTGAGCAGTTCTGTAAGTAGCATAGAAGGAAATGCTTCAAGCTGAAACGTCTCATTAGTTGTATGTTCCAGAACCATTATTTGTCTTGAAATATTTTGAGTACCTAACCTAAAGCTTATCAATATTTTTGTGTCCAAATAGGAAGTCATTTGAGGGCCTATGCTCTTTATACTCAGAAGAGAATTCAGGCCAACTATAGACATATCATTTGCCTTTTTCACTTTTGCTATGTGGGCTAGAAAGAGAATTTTCCCTTGGTGTTCCTATACAACTTGTTAAAAAATACCACATTTTGGGGGGGCAGCTAGGTGGCACAGTGGATAGAGCACTGGCCCTGGAGTCAGGAGGACCTGAGTTCAAATCCAGCCTCAGAAAGTTGACACTTACTAGCTGTGTGACCCTGGGCAAGTCACTTAACCCTTATTGCCCTGCAAAAACAAAAACAAAGTGAAAAACAAAAAATACCATGGTGTTTTTTTTTAATTTACAAAGATTTATGTTACTTCCTAATTTCATAATCTAACCTCAACCTCCTGGATTAATTAGTGGTGAATGTCTTTAGAAAACCGGAAAGCATCATTAAGGTCAATTTAAGAGTTGGGAGAAATATATGCATGTACACACATATGAATATAGAGTATGCATATGTGCATATACATGAATGATTTATATATGTATGTGATTGATGTAATAATGTATCACACATATTTATACTTACTTTATATAAAGCACATGATATGTGTATATATCTATTGTATATATCTGAGGGAAAAATTCCAATCTGCCTGCATTGAGGACACCACTTAGAATATTAACAATCAGGAAGTGGCAGGGCTTTTATAAATCAATTCATAGTCTATGAAACTGAAATTTCCAATATTGATTTGCCTAATTCTATTAAATGAATGAATTATGGGGAAATACTACATAGTAAAAAGGGGGTTTTAACATCTGTTTAAAATAGCTTAGAGAAATTTAGTAGCATGGACAAATAACTCTCACAAAACTATTGAAAGTCTTGCTGTAAAAATAATAGTCATAGCTCTGAGATAAATTGGATTTCAGATGAAACTTATTGAACTCATTATGTCTTTTCAAAGTTCTAACCTTACCTTGTGGAGTAAAAAATGTTTCCGTTACCATGGGCAAAGTGACAAATGCTATCATTAAAACTGCCCCACTAATTGGTAAGGTTGGATATACAGTTCAAAGGAAATGTTTCAAAGCCACATGAACCTCACTGACTCTTGAATGGAATAATACTTTTGGTATTTCCTAGGTCTTATGCTTCTTGAGCCTTTAATGAGGAAGGCCTAGATGTTACCCTGGCAGGGAAGAAATCATCTTAAACCTCATTCAGATATATTTAAAGGGGAAAAAATAATTTCATCAAAGATATTTATATACTCTGACATCTAGTTAGATCTAGGACTTCTTATAATAATAACATCTGTCCATCTATCCAGTGGTTGATATTTAATAACCATTTAATAAGTGATTTTTCATTCATTCAACATTTTGTCATCACAACAGCAAGAGCTTCCAAAGCTTTGAAAAGGAAATGGTTTGTTAAACTCGTATGAATTTTTTCCCCCTCCCTTTGTTTCCCTCAACCTCATAGTATGGTGCCACCAACACAAAATTGTCTCAAATTCATTTAATATGACATTGTTAAGTTCTCAATTCCGATGAATGTGTTGGGTTTTGATCTGTGAATTTTTATTCTTGCACTTTCAGATTTTGCTTTTAGTATTCAACTAAATTTAATTTGGTTCAAAGGTAAAGCCCACATTGTCACAGGAAATCCATGCTAATACAGGGAAGGCAATCAGACTGAGCACTTAAAAGAGTAGTGTTTAACAAGAATTTTATTAATTTTCTTTCCATATAAAAATGTACCAATCTTGTGGTGCTTTTAAAGCTTCTTTTCTCTTGTTATAAAATTTTAATGGGGGGGGGGAGGCAGCTAGGTGATGCAGTGGATAGAGCACCAGCCCTGGATTCAGGAGGACCTGAGTTCAAATCTGACCTCAGACAATTGACACTTATGTGACCCTGGGCAAGACACTTAACCCACACTGTCCCACAAAAAATAAAAATAAAAATAAAATAAAATAATGATAAGTCATAAAAAAAAAATGTACCTACACTGTTGATTGTGAAATGACATAGAGTCCATTCGGGTTAAATCATATTGCCCAAATATGAGGTAGAGCACAGAATAAGACATTGAATCAAAGTGATCTGTGCTTGCCTTATTTCTATAGAAATAGGATATAAATATATAAGTATTTCTCCATCGATATAGGAGCCATTTCTAAAGTGAAAGTTTCACTTGATTTGCTATTAATTTTTTAAACTTTGAATAAATTGATATTTTTTTTCAAAACTTACTTGGCTAGCATGACCAGTTACAGTGGTGATGAATAAGCATACTATGTTGAAGGTATTATGCCTTCAATCAATATGCAGAATGAGACATGTTCAATGTGACTTTTTTTGACTATATGTTTTTATTGCAAAGGTTTTATTCATATTTTTATTTTCCTCCTCTCAGTAAAAGGGTGAAAGGGAGTAAGAAGGACAGAAAATAAACTTGTCAATTAGAAAAATAATTAAATTGAATGAAAGAATACATGGATTAATTCCATATTTTTAAAATTCAATTTAATTATACATGAAAACTTTGTATATTTAATGCCAACACAAAAAAATCAACTGGCTAAGTATATCAAATAATTGAGTTCATTGTTTAATTACTTGAATTTGAAACTTAGCAGGTCTCTCAATCTCTCTCTCTCTTTCTCTGTGTGCATGTGTGTGGTGTTTTCTCTTTCATCTCTGTTTCTCTATTTCTCAGCCTCCCTCACCCTTTCCTTCTCTTTTCCTCTTCCTCTTCTTCCTCCTCCTCCTGTTTCTCATGTCAATACTGTCATTCATGCATTAAATCCTTGGTTTTGAATATTTTAGGCCAAAATACTATCATAATGCATCTGATAAGAATTTTAAAATTTCAAACGTCAACTAAAATAATATATAACATAAAATAGTGATTATTTTGAAATTTAATAAAAAGGTATCACTATTTTAAAATTTGAAATAATTATCCTTTTAAATGTTCCCTTTTTCTAGGATTGTACCATTTACACTTCTGTAGCAATTAAAGTGTAAAATGATACTAAGTCTTTTGGGACAGCCTGTATATGGTGAAAGTATGTGTATACACATACAGAAACATGAAACAGATGGTATGAGTCAGGTATATAGGAAGTGTTGCTGGAGAAGCAATAACAGCTCACTCCTGTATCTTACTTTGCTTTTTTGGCCACTACAGAAAAGCAGGCTATGGATTAATAGACAACTTTCCTGGGTCTAAATTTCCACATCTGTAAAATCAGGGGATTTTACTAAATATCCTCTATGTTCCTTTCTAGTTTGAAACCTAGGATCCAATGATTGATTAACCACCTAGAGAGTATTAGATAAATAAATGTGATAGATTGTATTAATATATAATATGAATACTCACAGAGATACATACACACATATGTGCATAAATATATGTGTGTGTATGTATATGTACATACACACATGTGTATATGTGTATTTAGCTACCAGATATAATTGTCCCCCAAATTACTAGCCTAGTGACCAAATTTAAGTGTTCATTTTCTATTCTCCAGCGGTTATTTAGCCTATAAACTCTTTGAGTTCTTAGTTCTTCTGATCAGAGCTCATTCATCTTATAGTATCTGGTATCTGAAGAAAATTTAATACTGATTTATAAAAACAGACTATTTCTCTGAAACATCCACATAATAAAAAACCCTCAGTTTTGTTCACTCTACTTCACACTTGGAAGAATATATTCAGTCTCACTCCATTTTATATCTTCTTACAGTTAATCCATAGGATGACTACAACTTTTTATTTATTTATTTATTTATTTGTTTGTTTATTTTTTTGGTGAGGCGATTGAGGTTAAGTGACTTGCCAGGGTCACACAGCTAGTACGTGTCAAGTGTCTGAGGATGGCTTTGAACATAGGTCCTTCTGAATCCAGGGCCAGTGCTTTATCCACTGTACCACCTAGCCGTCCCTCAACTCTTTTTTTTTTTTTAATGAAAAAAAAGTTTGTCTCCATCTCTGGTTCTCCCATATATATATATATATATATATATTTTTTTTTTTTTAATTTTTTGGGGGCAGGGCAATGAGGGTTAAGTGACTTGACCAGGGTCACACAGATAGTAAGTATCAAATGTCTGAGGCTGTATTTGAACTCAGGTCCTCCTGAATCCAGGGCTGGTGCTCTATCCACTGCACCACCTTATATATTTCACAAAATGAAAAAAAAAAAAAAAACCTTTTCCCACTCTAATTTCAACTTTCCCTAGGTAGTGACTAATCCCTAGATAAGTTTAGTCTGGACAAGAATTACAGATCTGATACCTATAAAACAGTTCTGGAACAGTTGGGAGAATTGGTGGTGGGAAGGGGAAGGTATTGAAAGGCAGAGAGCAGAACACTTGGAATTGAAATTGGTCTCCTGACCCAACTTCACTGTATCCAGGGCTTAATGACAGCTTTGAATCTCATTCAGAATTGTCCCAGGGTTATCTCTGGTTTTTGGTCTGCCTTGCATCCCCAGTTCCTTGCTTCTGCTTCTCACCTCTCACAATCTCAACCATGATACTTTCAGTTGTCTAAGATCTAAGTTTATCCATATGGTACAAAATTCAGCCATTGTAGATGCAACTGTTCAGTGACCATGGCAAGAGCAGTCAGTACATGAATACAGGCTGCCTTCTTTCTCCAGGTACTCCTAGGCATTCAGAAGTATCTCCACTGTCAGTAGCATGAGAGGAAAGGAAAGAAATGGTAGACCAGCAGTCTCTTTGAGTGTGTAATGAGATTGTCTGCATGCAGTATGAGGCTGTCATTATGTGGCTTGAAGGGAGACAGAGGAGATATTTCTAACCTCTTGTCCCCTTCCCCTTCTCTAAGGAAAGACTTTATTTCCTTCTAGGAGGAAAAGCAGGAGTTTGGAGCCACTCTACCACCATAAAATTATACCTAGATTCTCCTTGAAGTATATTAGTCCAGGGGATGCCATTTTGAGTATAAACTAAACTTCTGATTACTTTTTATTAATACAGAAAAGAGGACCCAAGCTTTATATTCAGGTATTGATTCCCCTGCAACCAAATAGCAGTTCCACAGGGAATACATATAACAATCAGCAAAGGAACCCATTCATCCAAGTTGATAGTAAAACAGAAATCAGAGAAAGTATATATAAGTGAATGTATAACAGAAAATGCAGAGTGAAGGAACTCTCCTATTGGGAGTAAAGTAATTCATTTCAAGCAAGATATCATCCAAGGGGAAATTCCACGAAGCCCATAGTGTAGCAAGCTGAGGATAGGGATGTAGGAGAGACTAGTAGCTCCTCTCCTGTTGGCTTCTTTCCAGAATCCTATTTTCCTGATAATAATCTAAAGTGGGGTCATCATCGTTTATCTTCTCTCTTGAAGATACACTTCTGGATTCTGGAAGCGAGAAGGGATTCAAGAGAGTCCAAAGAGAATTTAGCAAGTGAAGAGACTGAAGCTCTCCTTTTTTCCCATTCTCATCATCTTTGACCTGATAATGATCTCCAGCAATTGTCTCTGGCAATGAATCTTATGCTGATGGACTTTGAGACTTAAGTTACAAGTGTGAAGTCTAGCAAAAGTCCAGAGGACAGGCATGAATTGCCCACTTACACACAATGTCTCATCCTCCTTTCTGACCTCTCTTGATACTTTATCCCACTATTGAAGTCATGTCCATATGATGATTATAGATCTTGTTATATTCATGCATGGAATAGCCAGAGAGATGATTTCAGAGCAAGAAGAACTGGCTTCTACTACCATCTAGTACACATTTACATGCATTTATGTTTATGAAGGAAGACTTGTGAAAGCTTCCCTTAAAGCAAGGAAAGCTTGGTTTTAGGTTTTCTTTCATATGCATACTGTCAACTCCTGCCTATGTGACCCTAGCCTAGTCACAACATTTCTGTGCTCTGTGTAGCTAACAAAGACTACATTTCAGAGAAAGGGTTGACTTACACTTTAAAAATTAGCTTCCTTATCTGGGAATTCTCCACATTAATGTAATAGCAGTCCCAGGCCGATCATTATGTGTATAAAATGATAAATTTTGGTGTAGTAGGAATATAGCACTTTTCTTAAACATATCCTTTTGCCTATGTCCATGGTTATGTTGATATACATATGAAAACACACATATAATAAGTTATATTACTTTATGGGATAATTAACTTTTTATATACATACATATGCATATATACATGTGGGTATGTTCAAATAAGTACATATAGAGTGTGTGTATCATGCCTTTGTACATATATGTATATAATGTATATCTGTGTGTACATGCAGATCAAGATGTACATAATGATTACACATTCATGATTGAATATGCACAATTTATACATAGTTTCAGATACATATGTGCATGTGTGTACACAGCTAATGCATATGTTTATATTTATCCCTAGTCCAGTATACACGTTAGAATACTTGTCATTTTCACGTTAATATATTCATGTTTATTTATATAAATACATATATGTAAGGCATTCACTTTGCCCACATAAGATGGAAAGAAATAAGCATTTATATAGCACCTACTATGTGTTAGGCACTATGTTAAACAAGGTTCAAAATATTATCACATATAATCCCCCAAACCCTCCAAGGTACTGTTATTTTCTCCATTTTGTAGTTGAGGAAACTGAGGAAAACAGAGATTAAATGATTGCCCTGGCTCACGTAGCTAGTAATTATCTAAATCCAGATGTGAATTCCCATCTTCCTGACTCCAGATCCAGCCGTCTATCCACTGTGCCACTAAGCTGATCTTTGCCATTCTTTATATCTTAAATGTCACACACATGTTTCTACAAGCTATGGCCTTTGCTTTTTTCCCCAAAAGCATTCTGGACAAATGGCAGAAGGGTTCACAATCAGAGGTATTTACAAGCTTTATTAATTTAGCTATAAATTTAGAGAGCCCCTTGAGTGTGTTTGGGATTGGTGGTGGTGATGAAAGGAACTTCTAGGTATTTTTTTTCTTTTAAAAATTCAAAGAGAATATATTGTTCTAGAAAGAAAGAAGTCACTCAAAACTAATTGTTACCATAATGAAAAGTAGCTAATGATATTAATAATACTGTTTTGACAAAAATGCAAAATAGTACCAAAGAGGATATGCTAAAACTTAGCAATTCAGGAAACAATGATTTCCTGCTATTTCCCAAGCAGCTCAACTGGGACGGGGGTGGAAACTATAATCTATTGCTTATCCCAATTTAGATGTCTAAGCCTTTGAGGGCAATAATTTTTATTAAGAATTCTAAAAATACATCAAGTACAGCTCTTTTTATAGGAATAGAACTAAAAAGCTATGCAATTAAGTGGCAATTCACATTAGAAACTGAAGTCATGCAGCTATTAAGAGACAAAAATTGTTAGTATTTAGTCTCCTTGCAATCAATGAAGTCCATATAAAAGATAGCAGTACTGAAGCAATTAAAAACAAGAAAATAAAAAGAACAGACTATTTAGCTAATATCCTACTCCTATAGCTAAAAAATTATACCCAGAAAAAAATCTGTCCTGATGTTCTTTCATCCTATTTTTCTTCTTCCTTTTTTCTTTTCTTTCTCCTCTTTCCCCTTCCCCCAATATGTAGAGATAAATTATTTACAAGTAATATTTCACTTCTTCATAGTTTATGTGCTGGGTGAAGTTACACAGATAATATGATGTAAAGCTAATGTGAGGATAGATATGGGCAAAATTGGAAGAGACCTGCAAGGTGAATGCATAGATGTTACAGACAAAATATGAAGAAGAAATTAAAGTACACCAAGAACAAGGGACAGAAAAAAAAGGAGAATTCTGTAATCATTGTACACCAGGTGAAAGCTAATCTCTAAAGGCACAAAGAATAAAGATGTTGTTAGTAACTGGCACTTTGGATGGTATGCCAAATGGAGCTATTTAAAGATATGAGATAATTTGAAAGCCATATATTATCAGATGTATCTTAAAATGATTTGATACATGTTTTTGGATAGTGGGTTTTTTTTATAATTATAATTATGCAAATACTGTTCAAGTGCTTACCTAAGACATTATTTTCCAACAGGACACACACAGAAATCATAAATCAAATAACACGATATCCAATTGTAACAGAGTAAAAGTAAATAATAATTAAAATTAAGTGGCAGAATCACCCTATCCACCCCATACATCAAGAATACAATAATTCAGGGCAGCTAGGTGGTGCAGGGGATAGAGCACTGGCCCTGGATTCAGGAGGACCTGAGTTCAAATCTGACCTCAGACACTTAACACTTACTAGCTGTGTGACCCTAGGCAAGTCACTTAACCCCAATTGCCTCACTAAAAAAAAGTAAAAAATGAAAAATAAAATAAAAATACAATAATTCAAAGGCATCCTCAATAGGATGGAAGAGATCACTCCTTGGCAAATAAAAATCGAATAAAAGAATGAATAAACAAGCAGATAAAGAAAGTAATGAAGGAATAGACAAAAAGAAAATAGATTAGACAGATAAAGAAAAAAAAACTCCTAAATAAATGAATACATGAAAGAATTAATAAATGGAAGGATGAAGGGAGGGAGGGAGAGACAGAGAGAGAGAGAGACAGTGACTGATTTCTTAAGGATGAAATGCCTCTCAGGAAATGTCTCCAAGAAACTAGTTAACTTTGCTTACTCCTCACTCTCTCAGATCTCTCAGCATCATGCTGGAACTCCTACCTATCTTTAACCATTTCTTCTTGGCTAACAATCTCCCCTGATTCTGAAGGGTATATTTGTGGTTCTCTAATAAACTGCAAGGTGGAGCAGCTAGATAGCTGGCTTAATGGATAGAGCACTGGGACTGGATTCAGGAAGACTTGAGTTCAAATCAATCCTCAGACACTTGCTAGTTTTGTGGCCCTGGGGAAGTCACTTAACCTCCATTTGCCTTATTTGACTGGAGAAGGAAATGACAAACTTCACGGACAGTTTGATTACAAACAATTGGGCAAGACTGAACAAATAAACTGTTGCTGCAGTCCTCTGGAGATGATATATAATACCATTCCTTTCCTGGAGAGTTAGGGAGTGCTTGCATTCTTTTGTGAGCCACTTCTAGGCCATATCCCTCAAGGAATTAACAATATATTCTAGCTTCTTTTGTTAGTCAACCACCCCCTCATAAAATAGCCTCTTAAAGCAGTGTTTAATACCACCTGCCAATAAGTTCCTAAGTTGCTTCACTTTTGCATTCATTTTCTGTAGCATATTTTAAAATTCACCCAGAATCATGTTTCTTTTTTCCTGCATAACTGAATGAAAGATTAAGAGAGCCTTTATTGTTTTCTATTTTATTATTTTGACCATAAGGCTATTCTATTTAATAAAATCTTATGATTCTACATTTATTTGCCATAATTACTATTCTCCAGAGGCAATCCAGCTCACTCTCCTTCTGTTAATTTTGGGCACAATTCTTTATCTTTTTTTAGTGTCTGTTCAAGTATGTATAGATTTAGATGTATATATACATATACATATACAAACACATAAACATACATATACATGCACAAACATATATTTATAAACTATATATGCATATACACGATATACATACACACACATATATATGTATAATTCAAGAGTTCTCTAGGTTTTCCATTGAACTATATATCATAATCTGAATAATACAAAATCTTCATCCACTTGTTATTTTTTTTCTATGTGAATTGTTAAGTCATAATCTCTAAACTGATTTCAGATTTTCTCTAAAAGTCTTTGCTAAAGTACACCATGGGTACTATGTCCTGGGGCTTGTGTAATAATTTCACTTGGATATCTGAGAGGCCTCTTCATCCATAGAGAATTCTTTCTCAACTTTGACTTTCCTAGATCTCTTTCATGGAGGTGTTGAACAACATATATCATCTCATTTCATGCCAAAATATTGATCAGAAAGTCACTGAACAAAATAATCTATGTTACTTTAACTTACAAAGACTTATTTTTTTCTCTTTCAGTCATGTGCGTAATGGTAATTATGTAGTCTACTGTGACATACTGGTTAATTTAATTTTATCTATGTTTGCCTAAATGTATCTATAGACCATTCTTTAGTGAACGTATTTCTGTGTGCATATATATATATATACACACACACACATATGCACACAGAAATACATATATATGTATATATATGTATATATGTGTATGTATGTATATATATATGTATATACACACACACATACACATATATATAAGTAGACATATAGATAAAAGTTCTTTCAAATACTTTTTTTGGTAATAATGTCAGTGATTTGCTCAATGTTTTTTGTTATTTTCCCCTTCTTGAAATTATTTGAGTGTTTATCTCTCAAAATGCCATCAAAATGGTGTCTCCTCCAGCATGGATTTCTTTTGAGTTTAACTGATCATCTGACTGTTTTTTCCAACTTTGTTTTATTGATATATCCAGTTCAAAAGACATATCCAAGACTTGGATATTAGGGCCTAAATGTGGTAGATTCTCTGTCCTTATGGGATATAGTTTCTTATGAAAGTTGAAATTCAGATCTGATATTCATCTGTTTGTTGTCCTTCCAATTTTGATTTCAAATGTCTTTAGGTTGAGTTTGTTTGAACTCTCACCAAGCTTTGATTAAGCTCTCCCCCCCCATTATTTCTTGTTTTCTCATGAAGTGATATTGGTCATAACTGTCATGGGGTGCAGAGCACCCCAGAATTTCTCTGGGGCAAACCGAGGAATCTTCTCCTTGAGAAACTAAACCAGAGGACAGATAACGCCTAGAGAGATAAGCGGAACCAAATCGGACTGAGCTAGCTTCAGATTCCCACCCTTTATTCTGGTCTCCCTTGGGTGTGGCTGCAGCCTTTGTGCTCTGGAGAGCCACCCCTCACCGAATTCCTCTAGTCACTACCAGTGGGGGATGGTCCTCACTCCTCACCCATTTCCCCCAGCTACCCCCAGTGGGGGATGGTCCTCCCTCACTAAAGGCAAATGGTCCACCCTCATCAGTCCTGTATAAAAGTACCTTCCAGTCTCCTGTTCAAGGAGATTTGGTACCTCTGAGCCATGTGCTTTGTGTCTATCTCCCCATGAGAAGTCCAAGGATTTCTGTCATGGTTTCCCTTCCCCCACCCTTCCCTTCCCTTGGCCCTAAATAAACTACCACCTTATTCTAACTACTTTTGTGTGCAAGAGGGTGTAATTCTTTTTTTTTTTTTTTAAGAGAGGCAATTGGGGTTAAGTGACTTGCCCAGGGTCACACAGCTAGTAAGTGTTAAGTGTCTGAGGTCGGATTTGAACTCAGGTACTCCTGAATCCAGGGCCGGTGCTCTATCCACTGTACCACCTAGCTGCCCTGGGTGTAATTCTTTAAAGAGGAATTCCTAAGAACTCCAACCCCTAACGCAACCCGTACCCCATTTTCGCCCTTTACATAACTCTCAACATCCTTTTCTGAAATATTTTGTAAACTTTTTTATAATCTATACAGTTGTTGCTCTTGGATGCTGTAACTGTTCACTTCACAAGGAAATGAAGTATTTCCTGGATTTTTTTTCCCTGTTTTGATCTCTTTTTTTTTAGGAATTGATTTACTAATAACAACAATTATTTGTCATAATCAGAATGTGTATTTTTTCTTCAATTTGTGGAAAAAGCAATAAATTTGGAGACAAATGCCACTTCTGCTACCTACAACCTTAGCGACCTTGGACAATTCATTAAACCTCTCTTAGTGTTAGTTTTTACTTTGTAAAATGATAAAGTTGGAGTAGGTGGTCTCTAAGGTCTTATGTGGCTTTAAATCCATGATTCTATTTTTGTCATCAATTCCTTGATTAAGTAAGTCAGGTTGGAGTTATATCATACTATGTCTTTTTCTCACATTTATTCTTTCTTTTATCTATGTATTTATATTTGTTTGCTCCTAAGGTGATTGTCTCACATCTGACTCTACACAGTTAGATCTGACATAATGTCCACATTAGTATAAAGTCATTTCCTATCAGTTAAAATAGAATTAATTCATTGCTCTGACATAGTATACTTATCACCCACTCAAAGCACCTTTTTCTTTTTTTAGTGAGGCAATTGGGGTTAAGTGACTTGCCCAGGGTCACACAGCTAGTAAGTGTTAAGTGTCTGAGACCAGATTTGAACTCAGGTACTCCTGACTCCAGGGCCAGTGCTCTATCTACTGCACCACCTAGCTGCCCCTCAAAGCACCTTCTGATCCTTTTCTTGAAGAAAATATTCATGATACGTAGGCATAAAATTTCTGTGTCATTCTTAAAATTTTGCTTTCATTCCTTAGTCATAAACCCTATATCCCAACATAGTTTTCATCAACCTTGTCTTCTGCCACCTTTTCAATGAAATTACAAAATACTTAAATACATGTTGATCTAATTTGGAGGCTCTTATATAGTTTTGTTTTACAAATTATATAGCTCTTCATCCTATGCAAGAAAATTTTACATATCAATTTTAAGTATTCATGTGACAACGGTAGGAAAAGGTGGGGAATTCCCTTTTGGGAGGAAATGTGGAATAATAGGTGCACATTCCTTGGTGCTCAAACTGTGAATTGATTCAACCATTATTTGGGGAAGAGGAATTAGAATTATGTGCAAAAAGCCACTGAAGGAAACATATGTTTTGATTCAGCAATGCCACAATTTGTTTGATGTACCAAGGATGTAAATGGCAGGAGGGGAGCTCTTTTGTTTACCAAAATATTAACACCACGCTAACTGTAATACAAAAATTGTAAACAAATTATTTTCCCAGTAGTTGGCTAATGGTTAAATAAATTGCATTGTATAAATTTAGCATAGCTTCCAATTGAAATGGCCATACTCTTTGGACTCTCTAAGGGTATATTCCTGTTTCATTGCTAAATACAGTGATTGGATTAGCAACAACTGAATGGTTTCTCGAGTACCATGGCTTGTTTCATTGAAGACAATTGGCCCTATCTCTACAATTGGTCATAAGAATTGTAGACTTATTTCACCTTCTCTCTTTTGAGTCCTCTGCTTTGGTAATCTGCCACTTTTCCTTCAGTATTGGGCAATTCCAACTTGGGAAACAGGAAGGAGGGGATTTCTTTCTGCTCCTCGTACCCTTCCATCAAGGATCAGTGAAAGCATATATATATATATGTGTGTGTGTGTGTGTGTGTGTGTATGTGTATGTGTATATGCATATGCACATATACATACATATAGATACATATACATGCATACACACATATATCAAGCAGTTATATATTATATAACATATTATAATATATACATATATATACACATGCATGTGTGTGTGTGTGTGTGTGTGTGTGTGTGTGTGTGTGTGTGTATAGCAGTTGAGCCATTCAGGTACTTAACCTGAAGGTTAACCTGGATGTTGAGTACCTGAATGACCCAACTGCTTTACTGAACTTTCCTTAAACACAGGCAAAGAGAGATCCTTATGGATTATTTTTAACCTTGAAACCTCCCTTTTGAATTTGTGAACTTCTGGGTTCCTAGATTAGCATTGACTGCCCTATGGTATGTGTTTTCCTACAACTATACTGCTTCTCTAAGAAAGTGACAATGAATAGGATTATGATGAATCAGAAGGGAAAAGTCACATGACTGGCTGTCCAGGCAACATAGGGCTTTATAAGTTGTTCACATGGTACAGTTCTAAGATGAATAATCAATACATAATTTTTTGTCCCACAAAATTGTTTTCACATTACAGAGGGTTAGTGTTCTATCTTTTAAAGTATTTATGAAGGCATAGTTATCAATATATTTCAATTATTTCATTTTATTTATTTTAAGCTATCTTTTGTCTTTTATATATTGAAATAAATACCTGCTGTTAGCTATGTCTGTATGCATGCATGTATTTATTTACTTTCAGAGAGTTTATGCCAATGAAATAAAAGCTCTATTCTATTTTGTAAAGAAATAATGTATATGAAAAATCATATTAAAATGGGGAAACATAAACTAGTGCATATTGAGGAAAGAAAGAAATTATCACTAATATCTACAACAAAACAAATGCAAGCAATACTCAGAAGAAATTTCAGGACAAATACAGCAGATGTCATTGGTTCTAAACTAATAACCTTCCTTTTTTGTTAACTAATAATAAACTGCAAAAATGGAAAATTATATGTACTGTCAGTCAATATATCTTGGAGTTGTGTTTAATTTTAATTATTTTTATAGGAAGTTATTATGAGGGATTGCTTCTTGGGAAATGACTAATATGTCAAAGCAAAATATAACCTAAAATGCATAATTATGATTTTAAAGGTTCACCTTATTTTTTTTTCACTATATCATGTCCATAAAATTCTGATACCCTAAGAAAATATTTCTCTTTCAATTATAAAATAAAGAGAAATCTGTACAGGGGACCCATTTTTATATTCCTTCCAAACATTTCCTTTTTACTCCATAAATCAAAAGAGAAAACATACTTGAGAAGGACATTGTATCCTGTTTATTCTGTCCCTTATTTCCCTTCCATAGCCTCTGCATTTTCCCCTTGTATATCAGAAAGCTATTAATAATTAACCATCTAAAAGCTAAGTAATTTTTAATACATTTAAAGATTTATTAGAAAGTAACATTAAATGTGTTAATCTAGGGTTCATGAATTTTAGGGGTATATTTCTAAAATACTTATTATTTGAATTAAAATAGCCCATATACAACAGTCCCTGCCACTGAGACAGTTCAAAGTAAAAGAATCTCACAATTAGCAGGAAGCTGAGACAATTCTACTTCACTTCTCTTTCTAGTGCATTTCTGCTGCTGGTCTGACTGGTGAACAACAATTCTGGAAGGCGATTGGCTTCAAACCTTTTGTCCTATGAGACCAACATATTGTTAGAAACGCAGCTAACCACTCTTCGTGTTGCATAGCTCTAGTGTTAGCAGCTCTAGTGTTGGCAGCCCTAGTGTTGCTAGCAGGTTGCTGTTCAAAAATCCCAAGCAGGCAGCAGTTGGTGAGTGAAGGCTTTATTCATCTTCACGAAGATGGGCACGCTTCTGAATGTGCCAGAGAGTACACTGAAGAGAGGTCCCTCACCTCTGTTTATACCCCTTAAGGGGTCCCCTCTGACCATTCACATGAAGGCTTTTTGATACCCCTTATTTACATTTCAGTTATTACAGTTATTACAGTTGCCATTTGTACAGAATAACAGTAACAGTCTAAGAACCCATCAGATGATACCACTTAACCAATCAGATTTTACAACCTATGATACCAAGCCTTAACCTATTCTGGGCAAAAGTGTCACCCCCTGCCCCCCTCTCCCCCCCCAGAACAATACTGTATTAACATACATAACTTTTCAAGAAAGAAAAGCTGTCTTTTGGTTTGACTGGTCAGATTGCTCCATTTACCCACCAATCAGATTGTGGCCTTAGGCCTCAACCCTATGCTGGAGTAAGAATGTCCTCATTCCCCACTAAACAGTGCTTATGTAAAAATAACTTTTCAAAACAAATCTCAAGTCAGGGCTTGAGCTTTGAGTCATGTGGGGATCACCTCAGGTGCTTCAAGGTGAACTCCAGGCCTAGCCTGACTCCCACAAAATCCAGACTCTTCTTCAGGTCCTTATCGGGCCTAAGGCCCAGGATCCTCAGCTTGAAGCCTCTGTGCTGAGCAGCCCCCTGCTTGGAGGTTTGGGGCCATAAAGCTGTTGGCCTGAAACCAGACTCACTCTCTGCTCTCAGAAGAGTCCAAATATAGTCTTTTCTCTCAATATGGACCTTGTTCCTTTTACCTTTCAATACATCATTTTCCATTTTGGGAGAAGGAGATATATCTGCCAATATTGTAAGTGTCAAAAGGTCAGAATTTGTGTTTTATTACATCTTTAAAGTAAGTATCTTTTTGTAAAAGTTTCTTAAGGAACTTTAGATATCATCCAGCCAATATTCTACATAAACATGTTTTTAAAAAATTCTGACAATTTATTTTCTACTTTTGCTTTAACATCTTCAGTTATTGAGAATTTCCTACCTAACCAAACTTATTCCATTTTTGGACAGCTTTAAAGAATGTTCATTCTTAAATTGATCAGTGAAAATGACATATAATGGCTGGCTCCATGGGGTATTGCAATCGAAGAATCTCCCTGGTATCATTCCTTCTACTTGATGTATCCTATGGTCTATGCACATGACAAATTAAGCTTCTCATGTCTCAGGTCTGACCATGTCACTCACCTGCTTGAAAATCTGAAGTGATTTTCTCTTGCCTCTATTATAAAATACAAACTCCTCAGCTTGGCACTTAAAACATTCTACCTTCTATCTCCAACTCCTTTTCCCCAAATATGCCCATTATTTCTCTTTTTAAATACTTCATTCCAGCCAAATTTGAATTCAACTTGTACTGCCTCTGTGTCATTACAAAGGCCATTTCTTATGCCTAGAATGTATTGCTACATCATACCTGACTTATAGTTGTCCTTTAAGGCTCAGCTTGGAAAAAAGATGATTTCAAAGAGACATGAAAAGCCTTGAATTAACTGAATCATAATGAAATGAAAAGAAACTGGAGAAAAAAACTATGCAATAACAATGATACAAAATAAATAAATAATTTTGGAATTTGTAAGATTTCCAATCAATGAAAATGACCATCCATAATTCTAGAAGACCTGTCATTAAGCATCCTACCTCCCAACTGAAAATGAAATCTATGGATATTGGTGGATGAAAGTAGGTTTTATCGGTCTAGACATAGACTAAGGAAATTTGTTTTGCTTGACTATTACATTTTTGGTAGAATAATTTTTCCCCAATGGGGTGGGGGTTAGAGGGAGGGAATATAGATTAATGTTCATTTAAAATAAAATAAAATTTCATTTTAAAATGCTTAGTTTAAGTGTCATTTCTTCCATGAACCACTCCTCATCTCCCCAATAATTAGTACTCTGTTCCTACCTCAAATATATATATATATATATATTTACATTTGTCCATGTTGTATTGTTCAGTAGATTGTAAATTCCTTGAGGGGAGGAATTGTTTTATTTTATTTTTTGGTCTTTGCATGGCCAGACCCTAGTGCTCTGATTAGCACACAGCAGGTGCTTAATTAGTATTTGTTGAACTGAATTAAAACATTAAAAATAGTGAGACAAATTTCCTATGTGGAAAGGAAGTGAGACAATAGTTTATACAAACACTTGGAATATTTATTTCACCTTATCTTTCTTGAGTTTTAAAATAAACCTCATTTAAGGTCCACAGAGTATCTAGCATTATGCATTCTTCTTAATAAAATGTTTCCTGGATACAGTGTATGATCTCCTTTATCTCATTGAATGCTTATCAGACATGTTTAATTGGGATAATTTCCAAAGAACATTTTGGCTAGGATGACTTCCAAAGACAAATTAATGGAAAATAATACTTTCATGGGAGTAAAGCTGTTGAAGCAGTATACCTGGTGTTTCTAGAAGCTTAGACTTATAATTGACATTCATTATAAATTGGTGCTTGATAGCACAGACCACTTTGAATTCAATCTTTATTTAATTTAATGGCCATTATGGCCCTTACTATATTCCTTTATTTCCTTGCATTTTTGAGCTGTCTTGTTTTATATAATCATCAAAATTAAAGCCAAAGTTTTCTTAAAGTTGCTTCTCAATTACTCACATGATATATTAATTGATTGTTGTTTCTATAGCAAGATTATAATAATTTTCTTAGGCTAAAAATTTCAACTCTTAAAGATTTAAATTGAAGAGCATAGGAGATGCCTAATTTGATCAAGAGTATCCAAACAAAAAAATTATCTGTTAATTAACACTTACTGTTATTGCCTGGTATTGAAATCTAATTCCTAATTTTAGTTTGTAATCTATATAGATGGTGTCAGGTTTGTGTTCTTAAACCTAATGAAATATGTAGGCAGTGGCTTTTTGTAAATCAGCACTATTTTTAAAAAATAGATTAATGAATAGAGAAAGGGCATTTAATGTTGGAAACTGCACTTATTCTCTATCTGGATCAATTTCCTCATCTGCTAAATGGGGATAATAGTACAGCACTATATAAATGTTAGTTATTATTATTATTGTCAATAATAATAATAATAAAATAATAATAATTGATATAAAAATTTATGAATCATCTTGATAAAGATGATTAAACCTATGGGACCTGATGAGTTAATAAATTAGACATAAAGAAGAGAGCAGTACTACAGAAACCCAGAGAAAAGAGAATAATCCTGAAGGAAAAGTTGGTCAGTAACACAGCAGAGGGTTCAAGAAGGATGAGGAGTATGAAAAAGATTTGCAGTTAAGAAAACATTGGAGGGCAGCTAGGTGGCGCAATGGATAAAGCAATGGCCCTGGATTCAGGAGGACCTGAGTTCAAATCCAGCCTCAAACATTTGACACTTACTAGCCTTGTAACTTTGGGTAAGTCACTTAACCTTCATTGTCCGGAGGAGGAGGAGGAGGAGGAGGACTATGAGGACACATTGGTAACTTTGAAGTAAGTAGTTTCAGTTTCATTATAAGGCCAGAATCCAGATTGCAGAGGATTTAATGGAGAAGTAGAGGTTAAAAAAAAATAGATCCCTTTTTCCCTAAGGAGGTAAACTTAGAAAGGGAAGAAACATATAGATTGATAGCTTGAGGAAATGGTAAGGTCTATTGAGTTGTTTTCTTCTCAGATTAGCTGGAAGACTGGGACAAGCTTATAGGCAACAGTGAAGGAACTACTAAACGTGGAAAGATAAAGATTAGAAAGTGAGGGAATGATCGAAGGAAAGAGGTAAAGAGAAGATGCCATTCTGCATTGTCAAGGAAAGAAGAAGTTCCCCACAAGTTGCTCCTTACATGAAATAAATCTCTGCCCCTCGTCTCCACTCACACTCCAAAAGAGACAAATGACTGTGGGATATATAGTCTAAAGAGTTATGATATAGTGGAAAGAACATTGGATTTATATTTACAAGACATGATTCTTCTATTGGCATTGTATATACAGATATACATGTACACATAATACACATATGTACATATATACATGTCCATATGTATATTTGGATATATTCATTTTTATGCTTATAGTTATTGACGTGTGGACTCTACTATTAGAATATGACCTTCTTGAAGTCAGGGATGGTGTTTTTTTCTTTCTTTGTATCCTCAAGCTCTTAACCCAGTACTTGGTGGGTGCTTATAAAATAGATGTTAACTGACTGACCAAGACTCATTACTTAGTCATTTAATCCCACTGAGTCTGTTTTTTTATTAAATAAATTTTATTAGTAGGTTTTTACATTACATTTATTAATTTCCTTCATGACATGAAATGCTGCTAGCAAGAAATTAAAATAATTAATTAAAACTAATAATATATTGTACTCTCTGAAAGTGCTTACAACATTGTAGCATCCCTACATCTCAATCTTTTTTTTTTTTAATTTACAGAAATCTACTTTATCTTTCTCCTGCTCACATTCTTGGGGAAGACAGGAGAGACACAGAGAGACAGAGGAGGAAGAGGACAATGAAATTCTAAACCATTCCATCTTTGGTTGTATAGAAAAATAGATATTTCTCATTTATCACCCAAAATTTATCATGTCTCTGTTAGGAGGATGATACCATGTTTCATCATTAGTTCCCCCCAAAATATGGAAGTCCTCAAATTCCTTATCAGTAAGTTGAAGTATTAGACCAGATGACCTCTAACTTCCCTTATTACTCTGAATCATTGTTCTTATGTTTGGTGTCTAGGAATAGTTTGTCCTGCTCCAGAATTTTATCTCACTGAATCAAATATTGGACCAATGTATAATTCAGATAGGAAATCTAGAAGGGATTTCGCAAGAACCTTAACATAGCACTCAGGTAGCATCTTATTTAAAATGAAAAAAATGCATTTTAACATTGCTTGGGCCAGAAATTCCGTTAAAAACCAAACAAGTAAGGGTTTGTGTGTGAATGTGTGTGTGTGTGAGTGTGTGTGTTTGCGTGTGTGAAAATTATATAACCCATATCAGCCCATATTTTAATGAGGATGCTGACTAGAACTACTTCGACTTTTCCTCTTTGAATATCCTTTAGGATTTTCCATTAATGTTCAATAGTGTGTTTAGCCCTTATGTTTCTTTAGTAAGACTCAGATGCGTCAAGTCCATGATTAATTTTGTTTAATATACACAAGCTCAAAGTTTTGTGCATGCAAAAAACAAACAACCCCAAAACCCCAAAACCACGACCCCCCAAAAAACCCCAAAACAACAAAAAATAGAAACAAAAACAAGCCAAGAATGGATTGACTTGAAAATCAGATGCTTTTTAAAATTAATGCAATTCTTCTATTCAGAACTTTGGCTAGTAGTTTTAGGGAAAACTATGGTTATTTCAACCAGTTCATTGGTTTGAATTTCAAAATTAATCCACTGCATTTTATTACTCAGTTGATTCTTAGCTTCAAGCTTTGTGGTGTATGCCTCAAACTCGCTCATGTCTCTGCACCATTGAAACAAGGACTTTAGGGTATAGTAAACTGCAGATTGAAGTGACTTTTTTTCAATTTAGAGTTGTTTAAGGAAGTTCACACTTTGCATAAAATCAGTTTTTTTAATGAAAACTATTGGGTCTTTTTTTTTTCTAGTTTCATCAGTTATAAAATTTCCCCTTTACTTTTACATAATGATAATGAAATTCGAAGTGTGTACCCCCTGGAATTAGAGGCTTTTCCACACTTAATTGGGTACTGGAGCATATTAAACCTCAGGACGAATTTCTTGATTGAATTTTCCACACTTTCTGACAATTGCCTTTTGTCATTTAAATACATATTGTAAGAGAGTGAAGAACAAGTTTAATTTAGCATCTAATTCTTAGCATATCTCATCAGTGTTATGGTAATAGTCCAGTTAAATAATGTGAGGTATGTTGGACTCTGTTTCAAAAAGCAAATCTCTTATAAGAAACACAATTTTAGCAAATAATAATTATTTAGTTGCTGAAAACAAACTTGTAAAACACATTTAGGTCTTCAAGGCATATATTAGGAGAATAAGGATGGAAAAAAAAACAAACTCTGATGAATCTGATTAGTGCCATGTGTAAGATAGAAAAGAGTACTTATATTTACAGAGGTGTTACCATTGTAATTGCAGCATTCAAAGGAAAGTCATCTAGTCCAACTCCTTGATCAAAGTATAAATTTCCAAATAAACTCAACAAGTGGCTATCCAGTTTCTCCTAATAAATGCCTCAAATACTCATACCAAAATGGGTCTGTGATCTCCCTGAATTGAATATTCCCCCTGATATTCTAAATGGGTGGTCACTTATATGGAACAAATATGCTCCTGACCATCCGGCATTATTCTTGTCCATGTCTTTTCAAAAGTTCACTAAAGCACATCTATCCAGACTTTTGGAAATCTTTGCTTTTTCCCCCCTTTGACCATATACAAGTTGAGTACTTGTACTGGCTACCAATGAATCCTTTCTCTCACCAGATAAGCAGCCCATCTTTTTTTTTTTTTTTAATTATGTATTCCCTAATGACATTCTTTACTCTTAACTCTCTTCAAAGTTGTCAATTTCTTATAAATTGCAGCCTTTTCATGTAGATCATGTACTTTTCTTTTACTCTCTTACTCATTATAAAATTACTCTCTTTACTCATTATAAAATTTTGATGGTTATGGTATGCTAGGATTCTTTTTTTAAAGTGCTATTTTAGTAGTCCACTGAAGTCTTTATTTCATCACATTTCCTTATTTCTCCTTTGAATATAAAACTAATTAAGAGAGGTTTGCAATGCTTTTGAGGACTTTGTTCTCATCTTTCTAGTTTTAGGATTCTTTCTGTTGGTTCGTTAGTAAGTGTGTTCTCTGGGATTTTTGTTGTAGGTTTTTCTCTGAAAATAACTGGTATATTTTTCCTTCCTTTTTATATTGCTATGCAATTAACTCTGACTCTTCCCCATTGTGGTAAAAAAAAATATGAAAGTTTTTTAACAGTCGGTTAGGATAACTGAAAGACGCCAGTTTTTCTTTAAGGACCACCCTTTCGGGGAGGAGACCAATGGCATGAGCTACGCACGCCAGTGCGCCTGCTGCGCATGTCAGACTGCCTGCTATGCACTTGACTTCCGGGGTGCGAGCTGAAAAGGCAAGGAGAGAACAGAAGTGGGGCTTTTTCCTGCTCCGCTGGTCTCCTGGCTGCGCTGCACAGACAGATGCGGACTGGAGTTTGACTCGGCCCGGCTCTCGGTTAACAGCACGCGCTTGACTCGGTCTCTCTCCCCAAAAGTGGCCTTGAGTTTTGGTGAGTTTTATACAGAATATAGACTAAGCCTAGACTTAATCTCCTTGCCTTTTCAGCTCGCACCCCGGAAGTCAAGTGCATAGCAGGCAGTCTGACATGCGCAGCAGGTGCACTGGCATGCGTAGCTCATGCCATTGGTCTCCTCCCCGAAAGGGTGGTCCTTAAAGAAAAACTGGCGTCTTTCAGTTATCCTAACCGACTGTTAAAAAACTTTCATATTTTTTTACCACACAGTGATCAATCAGTGTGTGTTCTGAAATAGGACAACTACTTATCAACCACAAATGCATTGTAACTACTAAGGTTTGATACCTCACACATGTATATCAGATGAAGTTTTCTAAGTGAATAGTTTGCTAACCTTAAATTCTTCACCTTAAACGTAGCTGACCGGGGCAGCTAGGTGGCGCAGAGGATGGAGCACCGGCCCTGGAGTCAGGAGTGCCTGGGTTCAAATCCGGCCTCAGACACTTAACACTTACTGGCTGTGTGACCCTGGGCAAGTCACTTAACCCCAATTGCCTCACTAAAAAAAAAAAAATGTAGCTGACCAAGCCAGTCTGGTGGGTGCATGGGAACTTGCTAATACATGGGTGAGTAAATCAATCATGAAACATTAAATCACTTCTTTCAGCAAGGTCATAGCAATAGGTTGATCTTCCCATTAACATATATAAATGTAATTATATTTGGCTCTGTAAAACATAAAGTGTGATGGAAATGCTACCAATTATTATTACTATTACTATTATTATTGTTATTATTTTATGATTCACTAACCTATGGAAAGATAGCACTGTCCTCATGTGGGTATCAGTCTACTTCCCTTCAAGTTGGACTGAGCCATGTATGCTAGCTCCTGCTAAGTTTCTCCCCTGCCTTTCCTCTTTTCTTTCTCTGTCTTAGATGAATTAGTGCCTGCCTCTTTTGTAATGGTAGAAGAGGGCAGGGAGAATATCTACCTGATACATTAGGAATGTCTGCTTCATTAGGAATTGCTAACCTGGAGGTAACCCAAGGTAGAAGTCAGACTTACCATCTTCTTTATTCTCAAATATCTGGGCAGAATCCATAATTTCCAAGTATTTCAGGGTTGGGAGGGTACATGGGGGCAGAGTATATTGGGAAGTTGTTTTTTTTTTTTTTTTTGCAATAGGAGTGGCTCAACAAATGATCCTTAATCACATGCTCATATGTTGGGTTACGCTTCCCTTTCAGGAGTATGGAAGCTAGTAGGAGGAATGTTTTATTTAAATGTTTTCAAAATTAACATTGTATGACTTGAGTCCATAAGGGTTTTGTCTTGGCAGTATTCTTTCAGTCTCTGTCTTTCCTTTCCATTCCTGTCTCTCTCTCTGTGTTTCTAACTGTGTGTCTCCCTCTCTCCCTGTGTATTCAGTCACAATATTGCTTTATATCTCGCCTATCACTTTCTTTTTTTTTAGAGTTAATGAGAATTACTTTAAATGTTTATTCTACCCGCTTGTTGATTCCATGACCAAAAAGGATGAATAGTGCCTGTACATACATTTTGAGTCAATCATATATTTTCTTTCTCTTTTTTTTCAGGGCAATGAGGGTTAAGTGACTTGCCCAGGGTCTTACAGCTAGTAAGTGTCAAGTGTCTGAAGCTGGATTTGAACTCAGGTCTTCCTGAATCCAGGGCTGGTGCTATATCCTCTGTGCCACCTACCTGTCCCTGTCAATTAAATATTTTTGGAAAGACTTGGTGACAGATAAAGAAATTGCTATAAAAAGAAAGAAGCCATCTCCCAACCAGGGGGAGAGAGATTCTGAGTTTCTTCAATCAGTGAGGTTGAAGCAAGCATGTTATTCTGCCATATGCCTAGGAGTAAAGTTAGGCCTGAACCGTGCTACAAGACAAATATCAAGATCATATACAGGGATGTTAGAACAGAGGACTTGGGATGTGGGAAGTAGTAAGAAAAGGCGAGTCCTTCCCAATTTCCCTTCTCAGTACCTTTTTGTCCATAGACACTATAATATATTCTGTTGTTTAAAACAAATTAAATTTTGCCTCAACCACAAAGAAGCCAGATGTTAACTGGAGATAGCTGTAAATTTAAAGTTACGTGGAAAGTCCAACTTCTTAAATGTCAAGAATTTTCCTAACTAGGGTTACAGAGGGATTGTGATTAGAGACATATGTAGTTGTTTTCATTATGTTTCCTCTTAGGCTTAAAGTGAGCTAATTATAGTGATAGTATCTATATACATATATGTATATAGCTATACAGATGTGTATAAATATGTGGAATTATAAGTATAGACGCATTATGAAAATATACTGAGTAAAGAGGAATCTTTGCATATAAAGGACATGCATGTAGCATAAAGAAATAAAATGATGGTGTACCAGTCTAAAAATCAGTGAATATATCTGCAGTCTATGAAATTAAAAAAAAAAATACTTCTTGAATATAAAACTACATCCATCAAATGAATATTGTAAACCCATTAATTTTATTACATTCAATAATTCAAATTAATAATTCATTAAGCATCATTCACTTTAACATTTAGTGTTATACATTTTGCAATTAATTAGCATGTAATCAGCTTACTTATATCTCTCTTCCATAATTTAAGAAAGTGGCATATTATCACTCTTGTCAAAATTAATTAAATGACATTCACTTAATTCAATTAGAAATGACTCAAATGCTTTAGAATATATACTTCTGAAAGGATTTTTTAGAATATCTTAACAAAATTAAAAAATGTGATGAAGACAAAAATAAAATGATTTCACTTGCCAAGTGGGTCATTTACAAGTCCATATACTTCATATATCCTCACAATTAATAGTATGTCTGAACAATATTTATAATTTCATGAACCTTCTACCTTTGAGTTCTGTTTTAGACCATCACACTTGTGCTAGCTACACTCTTCTTTCCTGTCCATCTTTAATCTTTAGTGAAGCAGTTTAGTTATACATTGTCTTCTTTTTAGTCCTTTAACACTTTTTCATATTGCAGACTTTGCCCTGCAAAGTCTTAGCCTTAGATCAATATCTAAACCCATTATCTTCATTTCTACTCATGTGATGCTGAAAGAAGTTGGAGAAAATCATGAAGTTATTCTCACTTAGGTCCTCTATTTTATGCTATTTAATTTCAATGTGCTCTTCAGTGTGACAAGACAATACTTTTCATGTGACTAATTCACTATCCAACTGATGACAGTAGCTTTTCCAAATCTCTTCATCATTCCTTAAATCTCTCATTACTCTTTCTCCCTACACCCTCTCAGTGGAAAACCTTGACTCATATTTTACTAAAAATATGACGGCCATTCACTGAGAATTCCTTCTTCCCCATCTCTTGTACAACTTACATCACCCATATGCTTTCCAACACCATCTCTTCCTTCACTCATGTTTTACATGAAGAGGTCACAAGGCAAACACCTCCCTCTACATGCACTTGATCCCATTCTAGCCTTTCTTCCCCTAAAGATTGCATCTTCAATCATCTTTACTCTTGCACTAATATTCAATGCGTCTCTATCTACTAGCTGGCTACAAACATATCCATGTCACTCATACTCAAGACACTTTCATTTTATTTGTCCATTCATCTAGATGTAATCCTATATCACTCCTCCTTTTTGTGGCTAAACTTTATGAGAAAGCTATCTAGAATTGGTACCTTCATTTCCTTTCCTCTCACTCTCTTCTTGACTATGTACTCTGACTTTTAAAATCAAGTTTAAACTGAAATTCCTTAGTCCAAAATTACCAATGATCCCTTAATTGTCAAATCTAATTGCATTTTCTCAGTCCTCTTTTGTATCAAACTCTCTTCAGCTTTTGGCACTGTCCAATATTATATTTTCCTTGATATTTTCTTCTCTTTAGGTATTTGTTACACCACTCTCTCATGATCATGCATATATCTTCTATTTCATAGATATAAGATTTTATCTAATCTCTGTGTCAGGCTTAAAGATACACTGTTGTGCTTGGGAACATTGTCCTATTTGAGGTTAGTCAAGTCCTATAGAGAAAACTATCTGGTTTCTTTTTGTCAAGTCTCAGTGGCACAAATCCCTGAACTCTAGGGATATTATTGTAATAATCCTGAGTCTCTACATTCTAAGGATTTGGTAGTGTTAGCCTTTGCAATGCTGTTTCTGGCATAGTTTGTGTATTCCAACTGCTGCTCAGGATAAGTTGAAGGAGCTTGGGATATATCCAGTGAAAAAAATACTTAGCAGGAATATAATAGCTATCTTCAAACATTTCCAGGATTAGCATATGGAAAAGAGATAAGATTTGTTTTGTCTTGTTTCAGTGGCCAGAATTGGGATAATTGAATAGAAGTTTCAGAGGGGTATTTTGGCTTGAGTTGTGAATAAAATATTAAATTTAGTTTAAAGGTTAGTGAAAAATAAATATTTTATTTTCCCACTCAAATTCACTGACCTTTGTAAGTCTTTGGGAAATTCTTGAATTCCAGGTTAAAAATTGTTAGGTTGTTGGATGATAACTGATATGAAAGAAAAAGAGTAAAACATTGTTAAAATCATTAAAGACAACAACAACAAAAAAAGACAACAAAAAAAATAGAAGGGATAGAAAAGCATATCAATTCATTACTATCTTGTTAAATGACATTTAAGATACATGCATTAATAGATATTACATCCAATACACACATAAAAGATATGTGACAATATACATATTAAGCATATATGTCATATATGTATAACATACCTTATAAGAACAGTGTGAATACAATAAAAGTTGAGATAATCACACATTCCTCCTTTTAAAATTTTGTATTTTGAAATATCTGTATCTGTGGATAACTATTCAATGCATTTGGAGCAGCTAGGTGGTGCAGTGACTAGAGTCCAGGCCCTGGCATCAGGAGGACCTGAGTTCAAATTTGACCTCAGACACTTAATAGCTTTGTGAACCTGGGCAAATCACTTAACCCTAATTGCCTCTTTAAAAAAAAAGAAAAAGAAAGAAAGAAAGAAATACAGTTCATATGTAAAAAAAAAAAAAAAGTGCCATGCTGGAAGCATACCTTGTAATTCCAGTAGAAGATATTTGAATGTTATCGCATGGATAAGAAATAGCTACTAAAGATTTTTACATATGGAAATGATGTAGACATATTCCTGCTTTATGAAAAAAAAATTGGGATCTATGTATAGGATGGATTAGAAAGGGAAACAACTGGAAGAGACCAACTAGGAAACTATTGCAATAATCCAGATGAGAGGTTATTAGTTTCTGAGCTTCTCTGTTGTCAATGTGATTGGAGAGGAGACAGATGAGGCTGATATTGGGAAGGTGAAATTGATGGGACTTAATGACTGATTTAATATGGGGAGTGAGTTAGAGGAGAAGCCCCGTCTAACTCACTGCCTATACTGAATCAGTATAATGGATAGAGAGCTCTTTGATGTTTCTGAGGGAGAAAGTAGACAAAAGTTCCAAAGGCTGATGCAGCATAGATGAATTATAAATCTGCACATTGATGAAATCAAGGATGCATTGAAATATTATCGTGTTAATCTCATTCTTATCTCATCTTCATGGTGTTCAAATACAAAATGTCTAAGGATAAGTCACTATCCTACAATTATTACTTTATTTTTAATATTCTAAGAATTTTTGCACAGGTGGATAAAAAGACTTGCTTTATTCAACTGAAACAGAGTCCCTCATTACAAATTCATCTTCTGGATATTCACTGAAATAATATTTAAGACAACCCCAGTAGATTACTGGATGATGAGGATAGATTGAATCCTTCTCTTAGTCCAAAGGTTTTCAGGGTTTTTATACCAGGTCTCTCTATTTTGCAAGCTTTTCACTCTATGAAATTTGTAAATCATGAATTTGAATATGAAAATATCTACTAAAACATCATTTATATTGACTGAAACACAAAAGCTGTTTTAAAATTTACATGAATTTATGTCAGGTGGGCAATATCTTCATCTCTGACAATGCTCTGTTTCCAATGTAGTTTATGTTCTGAATTATTAAAGACATTTGTAGGGGCAGCTAGATGGTGCAGTGGATAGAGCATCGGCCCTGGAGTCAGGAGTACCTGAGTTCAAAAGTACATTTGTACTTTTTATTCATTTAGTTTTTTTTCAATCTTAATTGTATTTTTCCAGTTACATGTAAAGATAGTTTTCAACATTTGTTTTTATAAGATTTTGAGTTTCAAATTTTTCTGCCTCCCTAGCTTTCTTACCCCCTTCCCAAGACAGAAAGCAGTTTGATATAGGTTGCATATGAACAATCACATTAAACATATTTCAACATTAGTCATGTTGTGAAAGAAGAATCGGAACAAAAGGGAAAAACCTCAAAAAAAAAACCACACCTAGAAATAGTATGGTTCAATCTGCATTCAGATTCCACAGTTCTTTTTTTCTGGAAGTAAAGAGCATTTTCCATCATGAGTCCTTTGAAATTGCCTTGGAAGAGTTCATTCATTGTCTTGGATCATTCCATTGCTAAGAAGATCCAAGTCTATCACAGCTGATCATCATACAACATTGCTACTACTGTGTACAATGTTCTCCTGGTTCTGCTCACTTCACTCAGCTTTAGTCCACATAAGTCTTTCCAGGTTTTTCTGAAATCTGCCTGTTTCTCATTTCTTATAGCATAATAGTATTCCATTACACTTGTATACCACAACTTGTTCAATTGATAAACATCCCCTTGATTTCCAATTCTTTCCCACCACAAAGAGAGCTTCTATAAATATTTTTTGTACATGTGGGTTCTTTTCCCTTTTTTATGATCTCATTGGGATAGAGACCTAGTAGTGGTATTACTGGGTCAAAGGGTATGCACAGCTCCACAGGCCTTTGGGCATAGTTCCAAATTGCTCTCCAGAATGGTTGGATCAATTCACAACTCCACCAAAAATGCATTAGTGTTCCAATTTTAATAAATCTCCAAAATTTATTATATTCATTTTTTGTCAAATAAGCCAATTTGATAGGTGGTGGTACCTCAGAGTTGTTTTAAATTGTATTTCTATAATCAGTAATGATTTAGAGTATTTTTTTTTGTATGGCAATTGAAAGCTTTGATTTCTTCATTTGAAAACTGCCTGGTCATATCCTTTGACCATTTCTCAATTGGGGAATGACTTGCATTCTTCAAAATTTTATTTCATTCCCTCTATATTTTAGAAATGAGGCCTTTATCAGAAACACTGACTGTAAAATTTGTTACCCAGATTTCTGCTTTCCTTCTAATCTTTGCTGAATTGCTTGTTTGTATAAAAACTTTTTTTTAATGTAATGTGAGCAAAATGATCCATTTTTCATTTAATGATATTCTAATCTCTTTTTTGGTCATATATTCTCTTCTCCAGAGATCTGAGAGTTAAACTATTCCTTCCTTTCCTAATTTACCTATGGTATCACCCTTTATGTTTAAATAATGTACCCATTTTGATCTTATTTTGTTATATTGTGGGGCAGCTAGGTGGTGCAGTGGATAAAGTACAAGCCCTGGATTCAGGAGGATGTGAGTTCAAATCCAGTCTCAGACACTTGATACTTACTAGCTGTGTGACCCTGGGCAAGTCACTTAACCCTCATTGACCTACAAAAAAATTAATTAATTAAAAAATATATATATTGGTATATTGTGTAAAATGTTGGTCTATGCCTAGTTTCTGCTATGCTCTTTTCCAGTTTTCCTGGAAGGGTTTTGTCAAATAGTGATTCTTATCCTAGAAGCTGGAGTGTTCATTTAGTTAAAGTTTTAGGATATTTTTTTTTCTGTTAGTCTAGAAGAGGTTTTGGAGTAATGTGTTTGCTCATACATTTCCACCAAATTAATTTTATAATCTTCATTGATTAACTTAGCCTCCTTAAAGAGAACCTTTTTCTATTTTTTGTGGCACTGTCCTGAAACTGAATCACTGTCATAACCAAAACCCCCACCTTGTACCTATTTTTATAAATAAAGTTTTATGGATCCTGTATTGGTTTGTTCCTTCCTTGTTAATATATCCCTGTTTCAGTTGGTGTAACTAGTGTTCATGGTCAACCTTTTGTGGACACACTTGTTGGTTTTTTTTTTTTTAATTTTAATTTAATTTAATTTTTTTAGTGAGGCAATTGGGGTTAAGTAACTTGGCCAGGGTCACACAGCTAGTAAGTGTTAAGTGTCTGAGGCCGGATTTGAACTCAGGTCCTCCTGACTCCAGGGCCAGTGCTCTATACACTGCACCACCTAGCTGCCACTGACACACTTATATCAGTGCCGTTTCATAGACTTCATACAAAGATTTGAGTTATAGTTCAGAAATCTAGTGGTATATACCTGTTGCTAATATTTATTTTTATATAATAAAATTATATAAAATTTGAGTCATACAAATATCTGTCCATTATTAACATATATTTGTGTATGTAACATTATGCATATGTGTGTATATAATTCTTATGGAATGGAGCACAATATATGTATATATGTATTATGTACACATGCATATACATGATATGTTTATACAACACATATACATATACACACATACATATATATTTGTGTGCTTATAGATATTTAAAGTGGTATAAACAATGCATGCTTTGTGCAAAATACATAAACACCATTTTCTTATTGTTTGATGGTGAACTGATGTTCATATCTTTTCTTACTAACTATGAAAGCCTTCCTAATTAGATGAAAATGATACTGAGCATCCATCAGAAAGAAAGTTTAGTAAAGTGCTTTACCAGAAATTTGTGTAACATTGTGAAGGAATTCAGCCAAACATTGTTGCCTTTATCCAAACCCACCACTTTTCAGTTGTAAAGAGGTCAGGGTTTCCATGACTTCCTGAGAGGTGACCATTCTGGCATTAATGGTATTAAGGGTATATGGATTTTCTATTTTGTGTTTGATCTGGCTTTTGTTGTTTCATAATCCTTTCTACAACATAGATGACCGGCATTTTTTTTCATTGACAGCTACAAGAGTTCCCTCTCTAATAATTTCTTTGTTTCAAAGGCCTGTATCATATAGGCTGTGAATGATGTTCAATTGTTTATTGTATTCTTTGTACAGATTTTATTGCAATAAACTTTTGGCTTTCATCTTCAATTGTTAAGTAAGGGCAGCAAAATTTAAAATATATACTTTTGTGTTATCAGATTCCATACCACATCTCTTTTTTGCATAAATGCAAAAGTTAAGTTTGATAATGTTCAGTTTTTCCCTGAATAAATATACTAGATAAGAATACAACCTTTCCTTGTATTCCTATACATTTTGAATGGTTTTTATCAAACCTTTTATTTTACTTTCTTTCTTCTGTTATGACTGTTCTTCTTTCCTTAGGAATATTCCTGGAAAGCACCATTCCCACCCCCCTCGCCTGCCCCCCATGTTCATTACTTGGACAATAGCTTCAGCCTATACTATTGTGGGCATGTTCTGAAATTTTATGTACTCTCTTTTAAATATTATAGAATAAGGTAGAAATCTGAGAAACTTCTGTTCTGCTCCCCCATCCATGACTGGGGATACCCTCCCAGGACCACCATTTTAGGAGACTCCATCCATGCTTCATCTCACACTGTAATTGTCTTTGCTCCTCTTCCTCCTTTTCTGCACATCGTCTTCTTGCTCTGAGCCTGTTCATAGTCCTTGTCCCCACAAATGTATCGTCTTCTTCTGGGGAGTATAGTGCTTACTCCTTTTTTAAATCCCAGGTTACAAAGAATTTTGTTGTTTTTGTTGTTGGACAGTCATTTTTGACTTGACTGATTGATTCTTTATGACTCTGTTGGGGGTTTTATTTGCAAAGATACTGAAGTGGTTTACCATTTCCTTCTCCAGATCATTTTACACATGAGGAAATGGAAGTAAATAGGGTTACGTGACTTTTTCAAGGTCATGCAGTTAGTATGTGTCTGTAGCCAGATTTGAACTCAGGTCTTCCTGACTCCAGGCTCAGTGGTCTATTTATTATATCATCTAGCTGCCTTATTACATAAAAAGCATTTAATAATGTTTTATTAATTTATTCATGATGGTTATAATAAATATCATATCTTTCTTTTTTAATCATAAAAGTATATTATTTTTCCAGTTACATGTAGAGATAGTTTTCAACATTTTATTTTTTGGTTTTGGGGTGAGGTAATTGGGGTTAAGTGACTTGCTGAGGGTCACACAGCTAATAAGTGTCAAGTATCTGATGCTGGATTTGAACTCAGGTCCTCCTGACTCCAGGGCTGGTGCTCTATCCACTGCACCACCTAGCTACCCTCCACATTTATTTTTATAAGATTTCTAGTTCCAAATGTTTCTCCTTCCCTCCCTTCCCTTCCCCTTCCCCAAGACAGTCAGAAATCTGATATAGGTAATATATGTATAATCATATTAAATATATTTCTGCATTAGTCATGTTGTGAAAGAAGAATCAGAACAAATGGGGAAACCTCAAAAAAGAAAAAAAAAAGTAGAAACAGTATAGTTCAATCTGCATCCAGATTCCACAGTTCCTTCTTCTGGATGTGGAGAGCATTTTCCATCATGAGTCTTTTGGAATTGTCTTGGAAGAGTTGTCTATCACAGTTGATCATCACACAATATTGTTGATACTGTGTACAATGTCCTCTTGGTTCCGCTTATCATTTCTTATAGAACAATAATATTTGATTACATTCATTGTCTTGGATCATTGCATTACTGGGAAGAGCCAAGTCTGGCACAGTTGATCATCATACAATATTGCTGCTACTGTGTACAATGTTATCCTGGTTCTGCTCACTTCATTCAGTTTCAGTCCACATAAGTCTTTCCAGGTTTTTCTGAAATCTGCCTGTTCCTCATTTCTTATAGCACAATAGTATCCCATTACACTCATATACCACAACTTGTTCAGCCATTCCACAATTGATGGGAATCCCCTCAATTTCTAATTCTTTGCCACCACAAAAAGAGCTATAAATATCTTTGTACATGTGGGCCCTTTTCCCTTTTTTATGAACTCTTTGGGATATAGACCTAATAGTGGTACTGGTGGGTCAAAGGGTATGTACAATTTTATAGCCCTTTGGGTATAGTTCCAAAGTGCTCTCCAGAATGATTGGATTGGTTCACAACTCCACCAACAATGCATTAGTGTTCCAATTTTTCCACATCTTTGCCAACATTTATTATTTTCCTTTTTTTTTTTTTTTGGCATATTAGCCAATCTGATAGGTATGAGGTGGTACTTCTGAGTTGTTTTAATTTGCATTTCTCTCATCAATAGTGATTGAGAGGGACAGCTAGGTGGTGCAGTGGATAGAGCACCAGCCCTGGAATCAGGAGTACCTGAGTTCAAATCCAGCCTCAGACACTTAACACTTACTAGCTGTGTGACCCTGGGCAAGTCACTTAACCCCAATTGCCTCACTAAAAAAAAAAAAGAATAGTGATTGAGAGCATTTTTTCATATGGCAATAGATAGTATTAAATATCATCTCTTTTTTAGAAATGCTCTATTTTATTGTAGTTGATCTAGTTTAGTATCTTTGGGGCAGTGGTTAAGTGCTGGGCCTGGAGTCAGGAAGACCTGAGCCCAAATCTTTGTCAGACACTTTCTAGCTGTGTGACCAAGAACAAGTCACTTAATCTTTTTTACATCAATTCCCTCAATTGTAAAATGAGGATAATGATAGCACCTATCTCTCAGGGTAATTGTGAGGATCAAATTAAATAATCATTACAAAGTGCTTTGAACTGTGTTTAGCACTTAGTAAGCACTATATTAATGTTAACTACTAATATTTATTTATTTATTTGATATAGTTTGATAATAGCTGGATTCCTATAATTAAATGCATATTGGAAAAAATTAAAAATGCATATCGAGGGATGGGAGAATCAGAACTCTGCCCTGAGAAGAAAACATGTGACTTGGTGCCTGGAAGTTGCCTGGCACCCAGAAGTTACATCTATTGAAACACCTATAGTCATGTCAATCAAAGCTACCAGCCAATTAGCTTGGAGCTGTGTGTGTATGTGTGGATGGTCCTGTTCCCTGTTTCACAGAGGGCTTCTGGGGGAAGCTGCAGAAGATTGCTCTCTTTTCATCTGGGATTTTGGCATGGTGGCAGAACTTCACATGGACTGCTGCGAAAAGCAAGGGTTTCTCTCTGGCTATACCAAATAGATCTAAACTAGGGTTTTCCATGCTATAAGGGATCTGTTCTCAACCTCTCTCTCTCTCTCTCTCTCTCTCCACTATCTTCTAATACACTTTAACAAATACTTAAAAGCCTAAACTTTTGCTGAATTTATCAGTAAATCTTAGCTATTTCCCCCACCCCCCAAAAAAAAATCTGAGGGGGAGGGGGAAACAGGTTAAGACCCACATTAGATTTTAAACATCACAGGGATAGAGCCAAGATGAAAGAGGAAAGGAAGCGCTACAGCTGAAATCTCCCAACCCCCCTTTCCACATAACATAAAATAACACTTCAAATCAAAATCTTGAGTGGTAGAGCCAACAAAAGGTCAGGGTGAGACATTCTTACAAACCCAAGACAGCTTAAAAGGTCAGAAGGAAACATTTGTGAACAATCTCCACCTGAAAGAGATCCCCGTATGAAAATTTCCAGGAATGTTATGCCCAAATTCCAGAGCTCCTACTTCAAAGAGAAAATACTTCAATTAACTAGAAAGAAACCATTTAAATATTGTTGAACCAAAGTCAGATCATAAAAGATTCACCACCTACCATATTAAAGCAGTGGAGAGTTTGGAATATGATATTCCAGAAGGCAAATGACATAGAATTGCAACCAACAATAACCTACCCAGAAAACCCAAGTATAATCCTTCAAGGGAAAAAAATGTGAATATTTAATGAAAGAGAGGAGTTTCAAGAATTCCTGATGAAAACACAAAAGTTGAATAGAAAATTTGTCTTTCAAATATAATACTCAAGAAAAGCATGCAAAGGTAAACATGGAAGCACTATCATGAGGGATTCAATAAGGTTTAACAGTTTACATTCCTATATGGGAAGATGATATCTGTAATTTCTAAGAATGTTAGTATTATTTGGGAAGTTAGAAAGGTTCTGCCTCTCTCTCATTAAATATCTTTTTTTTTCTTTTGAAAGATTATACTCAATTTTGTTGGCTAGGTTATTAGAAGTCCTCCAGTTCTTTAAGGTGGGAGCTCCTAAAACTTGTGTGATCCTGACTGTGGCTTCATTGTATTTGAATGGTTTCTTTCTGATTGCTGATTGCTCTCTTTGACCTTGTAGCACTGGAATTTGGTTATAATATTTCTCAAAATTTTCATTTTGGCATCTCTTTAAGGTATTGATCAGTGGATTCTTTGAATTTCTCTTTTGTTCTCTGTTTCTAGGATGTTGTGGTGACTTTCCTTTATAATTTCTTGAAATATGAAGTGTTGTTGCTTTCTTTGATCATGATTTTCAAGTAGTTTAATAATATTTTTCATTCAATTTTTTCTTTTGTGTTTTTTTTTCCCCTTGATTTTTCATGGAGTCATTAGTTCCCACTTGTCCATTCCTAATTTTTAAGGAACTTTCTTCAGAGAGCTTTTTATCTCTTTTTTTCCATTTGGCTAATTCTGCTTTTCATGGTATTATTTTCATCAGCATTTCTGTAACACTTTTATAAAACTGTTTACTGTCTTTTCTGAATTTTCTTCCATTCTCTCATTTTTACCTATTTTCCCTCTACTGCACTTATTTGATTTTGTAAATAAAAGTTGGTCTCTTCCAGGACATTTGCTCAATGATCATTTTCCCTTTGAAGCTTTGCTTGTAGCTATTTTGACATCATTGTCCTTTCCTCAGTTTGTGTCTTGATCTTTCCTGTCACCATTGTAAATTTGTATAGTCAGGTCTCCTCCTCTGCCTCCTCCTTCTCCTCTTCCTCCTCCTTCTTCTTCTGCATTTCCCAAATCTATTTCTTGATTTTAAATTTTATGTTAAAGTTGTATGTGGTTGGGTCAGCACTATCCCAAACCCCAGGCTTTTTTGTACTGCTCTTTTCAGAGCTAGTTATGGGAGTTTGGATGGTTTCTGGTGCTTCTAAGGAGCTATGATCTCAGGAGAGTTGTGGTCACTGTTTTCCTGGTCTATGCTATGATCCTTACCCAGGAATGACCTCTGATCCCTTGAAATTTCAATCTATACTTCATTGATCTGCAACATATTATCATGTACTGGGGACCAAAAAAAAAAAAAAAGATTGGCATCTCTAAAGACCAATTTGCTGCTACTGTATAGTACTTTCCCAGTCTTAACTCCTACCACAGTAGTACCATAGTGATGGTAAGGCACAAGGCTCTACTCTACAGTACCCTGACTGATATTTCTTTACTTTGCTCTTCCCTTATTTACCTACACATTCCACTTCATAATATGCAAGATAGGGGAAACTTTGAGGGGCCTGCTATTATGATTGTTACTGTTGTTGTTGTTAGTGAATAGTAGTGGTGGTGTTGGTGGTAATGGTAGTAGTAGTGATAGTTGCTGTGGTAATAATGGTGGTGGTGGTGGTAGTAGTACCAGTGGTTGCAGCAGTAGTAGCAGCAGCAACAACAGTAGCATTGGGAACAACAGTCATAGTGGTAGCAGTTAAAATAGTTATGTTGCTGCTACTACTGTTGTTATTTGGACTTGTTTGTAGAAACAGACTGATTTATTAGAAAAAATGCCAGATTTTGAGAGAAGTGACCTGGATTCACATTCTGACTCTAATACTAGTTATAGAATAATAGAGAGTATATGGAATGATATAAGTTTTGGCCTCATTTACTCCATCTGTTAAACAGAGTTACTAATAATTGGGCTGCATCTTTCCCATGGCTGTTAGGAAAATTCCTTGTAAGCATAAGGTAAAGAATAAATATGAATTGTTATCCAATCCAACAGCTTACATTAAAAGCATACTATGTTCAGATAGCTACTTGATACAGTGCATAGAAGGCTGAATTTGGAGTCAAGAGGACTTGAGTTCAATCTCACCTCAGACCCTTACTAAGGGCATACCCTGAACCCTGAACAAGTTACTTCATTTCACTGTGTCTCAGTTTATTAATCTGTAAAAACAGAGATAATATCACCTGCTCAATGGTTATTGTGAAAATCAAATGAGGTAATATTTGTAAAGTGCTTTGCAAACTTTAAAGCACACTATAAATGGTTGGTATTAGAAAACATTTATCTTACAAGATTCAGAGACAAAACAAAAATAGCTTGTGAACTGTGAGATTTAAAATTGGATATTAGATCATAAATCTCCCCTACTTAACCCTTCCCTTAATTCATCTCCCAGACTAGTAAATGGAAGAAGCTTCTGGTTTTCTAGATAGAGCCTTTATTGTATATAAGGTGTTGTTGATTAGAAGGATAGGAAAACAGAAATACAGTACAAATCGTCTTAAATCTAGGCTGTCTATATTCCTTATAAAAACTCACCAAACCGATTTAGGCCACCTTTGGAGTGAGTCAGACCGTCTGTGCCGCGCCGCCCGGAGTCCCGCCAAGCCGGCAAAAAAAAGGCTACTCCCGTTCTCTCCACCCCGGAAGTCAAAAAAACCCGGCAGGCAGTCTGACATGCGCAGCAGGCGCACTGTACCTGGCAGGCAGTCTGACATGCGCAGCAGGCGGACTGTACCCGGCAGGCAGTCTGACATGCGCAGCAGGCAGACTGTTCATCTCCTCCCCAAAAGGGTGGTCCTTGAAAAACTGGCGTCTTTCACTTATCCTAACCGACTGTTAAAAACTTTCATATTTTACCACATTTCCCCCCTTTGCTTCCTCAAGAAACGGAATGTTTCCTTGATGGAACAGTAAAAAGAATATAATAACTTTTGCTGACTAATAATATGCGAACAACAATACAGAAAAGGAAGAGAGGAAAGTTTTGTCCAGAGGGGCGATTTTTTTTTTTCCTCATGAACCGACGCTTTGACATTAGTCTTGCAAAGGGAGAGCCTCTGCAGAGAGTACATGTTACAGATAGTATATAACAGAAAGGAGATAGTAAAAGCTAATAAAGCAAAACAGTTCATATAAAGTCTCTGAGTTCTCTTGTCTTCTTGAAGTGGTAAGATGTCATCAGGAGGAAACTGGATTCTGGTCTGGAAAACTGGATTCTGGACTCTGGTCTGGAAAGCTGGATTATCTTCTTTAACTGTTTGAATTGCTGTATTTTTAAAACCTTAGCATAGCATTGTCAATGATCAAATTAATAAATTCCATTACATTCCCTCCTTTATATGGTTAGACTTGTAATAGAGGGTTGAGGTAGTTATGCAATGTGTAACACTTTTTACCACCATGTGTCTGGATCAAAGCCAAATTTAGTATGTGTTCATGACACCTGAAAATGTTATGGAAAGGTTATCATACCATATCTCATGGTTCTGAGACAGCCAGTGATTGTGCTAGGCCACAGGTGAATTCAACTGAGTGAGATAAAAAGATAAATAAGTTCAGTTAAATTAGGTTAAATTAGGAGGGAGAGAGGATGAATACTGGACTGTGCCTAGTAATTGTGCTCTACATAGTCACCATCATAAGCAAACCATGGACTTACGTATACCTGTCTCTCCTTTTGTTGCACATATATTCTCTCCAGGGCCTGCGTCAGAGTTCACAGCAAGTTAGTCTCTGAAATGATAAGTTTCCATATTTCTGAAATCTCATTAATTTCACCAAAGACAATATGATGGTAAAAATGTGTGCTATGCTGCATAACTGAGAATATATTAGTGATATATACAATAATTCCAAACCATACCCAGAGTATAATGACATATAAATAATAAACGAATGTAAATAGCTGATTATATTAGACATTGTTACATAATCTTCTTTTAGACATTATTACATAATCTTCTTTAGCAAGTAGACCACATCATCTTATACATGAATTCTCTGGTATAACAGTAGCAGATACTTAAAGTGGTGATTAATTCATCAAAAAGAAATAAGACTTCAATTAGCAAGATTCAATATTCAATGTTTTCAGTGAGGTATCAAGCAATTTCTGGTACTTTTTAGTTAAACAGAACAACATACAAGAGAAAGGAGAAAAATAAATAAATAAAACAAAACTCATTAGAACTCATGGTTCTCTCAAAAAGAAAGAGTAAATAAAAAAAAAGAAGAATTCTGGTAGCTTCTGAGGCCCGATAGCCTCACCCACAGCATATACTTAAAATGTCTTTGAATAATCACTTAGTTTACAAAATTTAGTTTTAAAGAAAAGCAAAAGAAACAAAAGTAAAAAAAAACCAAAGCAAAACCAAAATAAAAAATAAAAAGCAAAAGATTCGCTAAGCACCCTTTTGTGCTCTTAAAGAACTTAAAGGTGCAGTCAATTCCAGGTCTTTTCAGTGCCTTTCAAAAGTCAAAACAAAAACAAAAAAACCCAAAAATTAATAAAAAAAAAAAATAGTTGAGGTAGGCCAGAAAACTAGGCCATGTACTTCAGTGCTTTTGCCTGTAGAAGGAAATGCTTGTTAAATTATAAGGTATTTAAGCTGCTAGAGTTTGGGGTATGCCACATTGTTTTAACTGGTTCCCCAATTCTCTGCATGCCAAAGTGGCAGGGGTTTCTGAATTGTCATTGATCTTTCTAATGCTGTCATAATGTTCTTTATGGTAGAAAATGTGGAGTTCTGTAGCATCAGTTTTGTCTGTGCCACTGATTTTCAATAAAGGCTGATTTAATTGATGAACCACAACATTCAGCTGATGCTGCTTAGCAAATGCTACAATTGTATCATTTCCTCCCCACTTTCCAAATTTCTTTAATTCATCAACATATTCTTCAAAAGGGGAGTCATTTACTATAAAAGACTCAAACTCTTGTCTATGGTTAATCATATAAGAAGCAGCTTCTTGTCTGTGTCTGAGATGATTTCTACAGTGACCTTCTAGCTGGTCTGCTAAAGCCCTAAAAAGGCAATTTCCGTCTCCTGATACTTTACGAAGACTGAGTCCCAAAGCATTTAACTGATCAGTGGGATTCTTAAATGGGAACTTCCTGTTTCCTCTGAACTTTCTTTGCTCTTTAACAGTTGCTATCGTTAGGGTTTTTACCTCTTTAGCGTCTACCTCAGGTCTATCTGAAATCTCTTCACCTATGAATGGTGCAGGCTTTATATGAGAGCAATGAATCCATGAGTCTTTTTCACCAATTTTAATGGCGGTAGGAGTTGTCAATAATACCTGAAAAGGTCCTTCCCAGGCAGGTTGAGTTCCACTGGTTCTCTGAAAATTCTTTACATATATTTTATCTCCTGGGTTGAAGTTATGCAATGAAAAGTCTAATGGTCCTGCCTGGACCACAGCTCCTGCCTCATGGAGTTCACGTAGCCTGGTCTGTAATTCCTGTATATAGGAAGCAACAGAAGTATCACCTCCCACCAGTGATGTATAAACTGGGGAAAAAGTTTTAGCTTGGATAGGAGGGTGACCAAAAAGCATTTCATAAGGAGATATATGAAGTTCTCCTCTTGGTCTACTTCGTAGATAGAATAATGCCAATGGTAGAACATCAGGCCATTTCAAATGGGTTTCAGTACATAATTTGCCAATCATACTCTTAAGCTCTTTATTCATACGTTCGACTTGGCCTGAACTTTGTGGATGGTAGGGCGTGTGGAATTTTGGAGTCACTCCCAAGAAAGAGTAGATTTGGGATAAAATCGAATCAGTGAAATGTGTGCCTTTGTCAGAATCGATGCGGGCTGGTGGGCCAAAACGAGGTACTATCTCTTTAAGAAGAATTTTGGCAACAAAGGCAGCTGTGGCTCGGGGGCTGGGAAAGGCCTCCACCCACCGAGTGAGCTGATCAACTATAACAAGGCAAAATTTATAATGTCCTGCTTTTGGCATAGTAATATAATCAATTTGTAAGTGCTCAAAAGGTGTATATGCTAGAGGACGCCCTCCATAAGCTTTGACCTTAAAAGCATACTGATTATAAGACTGACATGTGGAGCAGCCCGAGCAGATTCGAGATGCTGTATTAGTCACACCTGGTGCTATCCAGGTTCTCTTAATAGAGTCTACAATGCCTTGTGTACCAAAATGGCCTTTTCTGTGAACAGAGAGGCATACCTGGTGGTAGAATTTCCGGGGAAGAAATGGCTTACCTTCCGGAGACACCCAGATGCCATTGATCTGTTTCGCCTTAAATTTCTTTTTCCACTTTTCTACTTCAGAATCGTCATAGGTTAGGTTGGAAGGAATATCCTCAGAAGGTGAAAGGTTAAATACATGTTCAGGAGCTTCTAATGCAGCAAGCTTGGCTGCAGAATCGGCTCGTGCATTTCCCTTTGAAACAGGATCACTATTCCCTGTGTGGGCAGGGCAATGTACAACGGCTAGGGAAGAAGGCAGTTTTAGGGCATCTAAGAGGTCCTTGATAAGGTCCCCATTGGCAATAGCCTTGCCCGAGGATGTTAGAAAGCCTCGTTGACGCCAAATCATACCAATAAAGTGGCATATGCCAAAGCCATATTTCGAGTCAGTAAAAATGGTGGCACTCTTATCTTTAGCTATATTACAGGCCTGTGTAAGAGCCACAAGTTCAGCAGCCTGTGCACTAAAATGGGAAGGCAGAGAAGCTGCCCAGAGGGTGTCATAATCAGAAACTACAGCAGCTCCAGTAAAACGGGTTCCCTCTCTCATAAATGAGGAACCATCTGTATAGAGGACAAGATCAGGATTTTCTAAAGGTGTATCAAAAAGATCATCACGGGGTTTTTCAGCCATATCAACTAAAGAAGCACAGTCATGCAACGGTTCCCCCGAGAATGGTAAGTTAGGGAGTAGTGTTGCTGGATTAAGAACTGTGCAGCGTTTTAAAGTGATATTCTCATTACCTAACAGGGTTATTTCATACTTAGCCAGCCTTTGATCTGAAAAGGCTTGTGTCCTGTGACGTAGTAAGAGAGCCTCCACTTCGTGAGGGCATTGCACAGTTAGAGGGTTACCTAGGACCAAATCAGAGGCTTTTTCTACCAAAAGCGCTGTGGCCGCCACTGCTCTAAGGCAAGGTGGCGCTCCAGCCGCTACAGGGTCCAGCTGAATTGAATAGTAGGCTATAGGACGTTGGTTAGGCCCCAGTGACTGAGTCAGGACTCCAGAAGCCACCCCCCTTTGTTCATGCACAAAGAGAGTGAAAGGCTTACTATAATCTGGCAGTCCTAGGGCAGGTGCTGATAACAAGGCCCGTTTTAATTCTTTTATGGCTGAGAGATGCTGGGGATCCAACTGTAAACTGTCTGGAACAGAACTTTTTGTAAGAGCTATGAGGGGTTTAGTAATTTCACCAAAAGAGGGTATCCATTGTCTACAGTACCCAGCTGCTCCCAGAATGGCTCTCAACTGCCTCTTAGTAGTGGGGGCAGAGAGTTGTTGAATGGCCTGGACTCTCTTAGAAGAGACAGAGCGAGTTCCAGCAGCCAAAATAAATCCTAAATATTCTACCTGGGGCAAACACCATTGTACCTTTGTCTTGGAAACCTTGTGTCCTCTCTTGTGCAGCTCCAGCAGTAAGTGACGGCTATCTTCCTGACAAATTTCAGCATTAGGAGAGGCCAAAAGTAAGTCATCTACATATTGTACTAGTGTGGAGCCCTTAAAGGTAATAGAGGCCAGATCCTGCTGTAAAATTTGGGAAAATAATGTGGGACTGTCTACAAATCCCTGTGGGAGTCTAGTCCAGGTCCACTGTCTATTTTTCCAGGTAAAAGCAAATAAATATTGGAAGTCCTCATGTACTGGTATGGAGAAAAAGGCAGAGCAAAGGTCTACCACTGTGAAACATGTAGATTCATAGGGAATTGAGGAAATTATCATAGCCGGATTTGCGACTATAGAATGTCTAGGAATAACATAATTATTAATCGCTCTAAGATCTTGCACAAAGCGATAAACAGGTTTACCATCTGGCCCAGGCTTGGGTTTTTTAACTGGCAAAATGGGAGTATTGCATGGAGAGTGATGACATGGAATAATAATACCCTGGCTTTTCAAAGCCTCAATTATAGGGGTGATCCCTTCTATTGCTTCCCTAGACAATGGATACTGTGGAATGGAGGGGGGTGGTCCCCCCTTAACTTTAAAGGTAACAGGCATGGCAGACTTAAGGAGCCCCACCTCATTAGGGGATGAGGCCCATAAAGACTCAGGAATGTCAGAGGGGATTTTGGATACCTCCCCTGCTGTTCCTTGAGCTTCTGTAAGTAAAATTGGTAATAAATGAACAGTATCCTCTGGCAATTGTAAGGAGACAGCCCCATCTGGAGCACAAGATATGGTTGCTCTAAGCTTGCAAAGGAGATCACGACCTAATAAATTTACAGGGGCATCAGGCATGAGTAAAAATGAATGTTCCACTGTTAAGGGCCCCATAGATACCATGCGAGGATTCAATTTTGCCACTCTCTGGCTCTTTCCTGAGACTCCCACTACATTCAAAAATCCTACAGGTCTACACCCAGCATCTGGTTTGCTTACTAATACTGATTTAGAGGCTCCTGTGTCTAGCAGACAATCATAATAAGTCTCCCCCACTTTTAAGGTGACATGTGGTTCATTACTCTGGGGAGGTGAATGGACTGGCACAAGTGCATTCAAAAAATCTGGATCTGGGAATATATGGCTTTCATTATCTATGTTCCATTCCTCCCCAAGACACCATCATTCCTGTGTCCTCTTCTGAGGGGGGTCTTGGTTACCATTATTCTGGTACTGCCTTTCTGTATTCCTCCAAAAAGATCTATTTCTATTTTGATTTCGCCTGTAATTAGAATTAGAATTTCTTCTCCAAGTCCTACATTCTCTCAATTCATGCCCCTCCTTACGACAGTAACAACACACCTTAGTGTCCTTGTTCCGGTGTCCACATGGCTGACTAGGAATCGCTGGTGCCAGAATGCTCTGTTTAGGGTGATCTGGATCTTCCTCACGTGAGTCAAAGACATAATTTGCAAGTTCCTTAATTCTATCTACTGAGAGATTTCTCCAGTCTGGACATTGTTTCAGAAAGTATCTGCGTATTTCTGGCAGTGAATTATAAACAAATGTGTTGAGAATGATACAGGAATCTCTTAAATCTACTGGATCCAATCTGGTGTACTGTCTAGCGGCCTCACAAAGTCTATCATAAAATCTGTTTGGTCTTTCATTAGCCTCCTGAGGTAGGCTTAAAAATTTCTGCCAGTTTTCCGGTTTTCTAGAGCAAGATTCCATTCCCTTCAGAAGTGTTTCTCTAGCATCTTTTAATCTTTGGAAATCCCTATCATCATTATAATTCCACTCTGGATCCTTTAGAGGCCATTCCACATCGGCCTTACCTTTCGCAACAAGGGCATTTCCTGCTGAGATAATATCTGTAATCTCAGTTGGGGACAGTAAAGTTTCCAAAAGGCAAGTAACATCAGCCCAACTGGGTTGATATGCATTAAATATAGTCCTTAACTGTGAAATTACAGTGTTTGGATTTTTCTCAAAACTAGGGATGATTGATTTCCATGCGCTCAAGTCACTTGGTCTAAAGGGGCTATATTTTCTGACTTGAATTGGCACTCCCTTCTTACTATGTTCTATAGCTTCCTGCAGAGGGAGTAGTTTCTGCTGATCTGATTCTGAACTTGGATCATCTCTAGTAGAAACAGCCATTTTGAGGTCTCTCTCCATATGTGAGAGTTTCCCCCACATCATAACAATGATAATAACAAAAACAATGATAATAACAAAAACAAAAAAAAAACAACAAAAAAAAATAAAATCCTTAGTCGTATGAACTATGGATGTGGTATTAAAAGGTATTTCAATTGCAGGCATAAAATTTCTACTTATATTAAACGTATTTTCCCAAAGATTCTCACGTATACTATTATACAAAAAACTTTTTGCTGCCTGAATGAGGAAAAAACCAATAATGTTATGAAGGACCATTGAATAAACTATTCCTCTAAGTCGGGATGTTATGCTGTCCCAATACATTCCGATGAGAAAAATCAAAGGGATGGTAGAATATTCGAGCATCTTGCCCTTTAAACTGGGCTGGCTTTTCTGTTTAAAGCAAGACTTTTAGAGGCTTAAAGTCTTTAAGGGAGATTAGACAAAGGGAAAGTCCGCGGGGGGGGGGGGGGGGGGGTTTTGGAAAATCCACCGAATTAGCCGGCTTATGGCCAAACTAGGGAGGGTGGGAGGGTCCTTAAGGTCCCTTCGGGGTCGCCAAACTGTGAGATTTAAAATTGGATATTAGATCATAAATCTCCCCTACTTAACCCTTCCCTTAATTCATCTCCCAGACTAGTAAATGGAAGAAGCTTCTGGTTTTCTAGATAGAGCCTTTATTGTATATAAGGTGTTGTTGATTAGAAGGATAGGAAAACAGAAATACAGTACAAATCGTCTTAAATCTAGGCTGTCTATATTCCTTATAAAAACTCACCAAACCGATTTAGGCCACCTTTGGAGTGAGTCAGACCGTCTGTGCCGCGCCGCCCGGAGTCCCGCCAAGCCGGCAAAAAAAAGGCTACTCCCGTTCTCTCCACCCCGGAAGTCAAAAAAACCCGGCAGGCAGTCTGACATGCGCAGCAGGCGCACTGTACCTGGCAGGCAGTCTGACATGCGCAGCAGGCGGACTGTACCCGGCAGGCAGTCTGACATGCGCAGCAGGCAGACTGTTCATCTCCTCCCCAAAAGGGTGGTCCTTGAAAAACTGGCGTCTTTCACTTATCCTAACCGACTGTTAAAAACTTTCATATTTTACCACAGTCCTCAGGGAACATTGGGTCTATTATAATTATATTTTTCAATCAGAATTTATAAAGTTCTTCCTCTATACTCAGCAGTGTCTGAACACCTGAATTCATTATAGCAAAATAGTCGGCGGAGCCAAGATGGCGGAGAGGAAGCTGCAAGCTGCCTGAGCTCTCCTTCTGTTCCCTCAAAACGAACATTAAATCAAGTCTCTGGATGGATTCTGAAACTACAGAACCTGCAAAGAGACAGAGAGACACAGTCCTCCAACCAGAGATAATTTAGAAGACTTCAGGAAAAGGTCGGTCTGACTCGGGCAAAAGGGAGGCCCAGCGCAGGGCAGCAACCCAGCGCCAAGGGGGTCGGGGCAAGTCAGCAGGAGCTGCGGGCCACAGCCGAACAACTGAGGCTCCCGGAACCTGGTTCAAAAATCTGGTGGCCAAGAAGGACAGTGGAAAAACTTACCTGCACTGGCCGAGAGGGCCACGAACGGCGGGATCAGATGCCGGGGTCTGGCGCCTGGCTGGCCGAGCACAATCATACAGGAAGTGCAGGGCGGGGCATCTCCACACACCATAAAGGCCTCAGAGTAAAAGCCCGGTCACACAGCACCTATACACCGGCACAAGAAGCCCAAAACAGGGACCCTGGTGCCCCCAGAGCAGACTTCAACTTAAAGAATAAATAAATAAGCTGCAATAATGAGTAAGAAGCAAAAAAGAGCCCTCTCCATTGAGAGCTTCTGTATCAATAGGGAAGAAGCCAACACAAACTCAGATGAGGACAATAGCCTCAAATTGTCTACATCAGAGGCCTCACAAGGGAAGGTGAATTGGTCACAAGAACAAAAAGCCTTCCTGGAAGAGCTCAAAAAGGATTTTAAAAATCAATTGCAAGAGGTAGAAGAAAAAATGGGGAGAGAAATGAAAGCAAAACAAAAAAACTATGAAAAAAGAATCAGCAGCTTGGAAAAGGAAGCTGAAGAAAACAAAGCCTTAAAAAATTCATTTGGCCAAATGGAAAAAAAGTTGCATAATGTCACTGAAGAAAACAATACCTTAAAAAATTCACTTAGCCAAATGGAAAAAAAGGTGCATAATCTCATTGAAGAAAACAATGCCTTAAAAATTAAAGTGGGACAGTTGGAAGATAAGGAATCCATGAGACACCAAGAATCAGTCAAGCAGAATAAAAAAAATGAAAAAATAGAAGAAAATGTGAAATACCTCATTGGAAAGACAACTGATCTGGAAAACAGATCGAGGAGAGACAATTTGAGACTCATTGGACTGCCTGAAAGCCATGACCAGAAAAAGAATCTAGATACCATATTCCAGGAAATTATTAAGGAGAACTGCCCTGATATCATAGAATTAGAGGATAAAATCATCATTGAAAGAATCCATCGATCACCTCCTGAAAGAGACCCCAAAAGGAAAACTCCAAGGAATATTGTAGCCAAATTCCAGAATTATCAGGTGAAGGAGAAAATACTCCAAGCAGCCAGAAAGAAGCAATTTAAATATCATGGAGCCACAGTCAGGATTGCTCAGGACCTGGCAGCTTCAACATTAAAGGACCGCAAGGCTTGGAATATGATATTCCGGAAGGCAAAGGAGATTGGATTGCAGCCGAGAATCTATTACCCAGCAAAAATGTGCATTTTCTTTCAGGGGAAAAGATGGACATTTAATGACATCGGGGACTTTCAATCTTTCCTGGTGAAAAGACCAGAACTGAATAGAAAATTTGATCTCAACATACAAGACTCAAGAGAAGTTTAAAAAGGTAAACAGAGGGGAAAAAAAAAAGTTACCCTATTAGGTTAAACTGTTTATATCCCTACACAGGAAGATAATACTCATAACTCTTAAGAACTGTAAATGTATTTGGGCAGAGAGAAGCACTTTATATAGAGGGTATAAATATAAATTGTCTTTGATGTGATGATACAAAAGAATTAAGGGGATAAAAAGGGAGTCTATGGGGAGAAGAGGAAAGGGGAGGTGGAATGGGATGAATTATATCATATGAAGAGGTGGAAAAAAACCTATTATAATAGAGGGAAAGAAAGGAGGGGGGAACATGGTTTCAACCCTATTCTCATTAGATTTGACTCAAAGAGGGAATAACATATGTGTTCATTGGGATAAAGAAACTTAACTCATTCTTTAGGGAAACAAAAGGGGAAGGGAAAGGGGGGGACTGATAGAAGGGAGGACAAAAGCAAGGGAGAAAAGGGTAAAGAAAAGAGAGGGGGGTGATAAAAAGGGAGGGCAGATTGGGGGAGGCAGGGGTAAGAAGTAAAACGTCGGTGAGGAGGAATAGGGTGAAAGAAGGGGGGAAAAGTACAAAGGGGGTAAATAGAATGGAGGGGAATAGACAGTCAGTAATAATAACTGTGAATGTGAATGGGATGAACTCTGCTATAAAATGGAAGCGAATTGCAGAGTGGATTAAAAACCAGAACCCTACAATATGCTGTTTACAAGAAACACATTTGAAGCAGAGAGATACACACAGAGTAAAGGTAAAAGGCTGGAGCAGAATATATTATGCCTCAGCTAAAGTAAAAAAAGGCAGGGGTAGCGATCCTTATCTCAGACAAAGTGCAGGCAAAAATAGATCTCATTAAAAGAGATAAGGAAGGAAATTACATCTTACTTAAAGGTACTATAGATAATTAAGTAATATCAATATTGAATATGTATGCGCCAAGTGGTATAGCATCCAAGTTCTTAGAGGAGAAGTTAAATGAGTTACAAGAGGAATTAGATAGTAATACTATACTAGTGGGGGAATCTGAATCTCCCCCTCTCAGAATTAGATAAATCTAGCCAAAAAATAAATAAGAAAGAAGTGAAAGAGGTGAATAGATTACTAGAAAAGTTAGACATGATAGATGTCTGGAGAAAATTGAATGGGGATAGAAAGGAATATAGCTTTTTCTCAGCAGTACATGGCACATTTTCAAAAATTGACCATGTATTAGGGCACAAAAACATCATAGTCAAATGTAGAAAGGCAGAAATAGTAAATGCATCCTTCTCAGATCATGATGCAATAAAAATTACATGTAAGAAAGAGCCAGAGAAAAGTAGAATGAAAATCAATTGGAAACTAAATAATTTCATTCTAAAGAATGAATGGGCCAAACAAGAAATCATAGAAACAATCAATAACTTTATCCAAGAGAATGACAATAATGAGACAACATACCAAAATCTATGGGATGCAGCCAAAGCAGTGCTTAGGGGAAAATTTATAGCTCTAAATGCTTACATGAATAAGAAAGAGAAAGAGGAGATTAATGAATTGGGCATGCAACTTAAAAAGCTAGAAAAAGAACAAATTAGAAATCCCCAATTAGACACTAAATTAGAGATCCTGAAAATTAAAGGAGAAATCAATAAGATTGAAAGCAAAAAAACTATAGAATTAATCAATAAAACTAAGAGCTGGTTTTATGAAAAAACCAATAAAATAGATAAAATATTGGTTAATTTGATTAAAAAAAAGAAAGAAGAAAACCAAATTACCAGTATCAAAAATGAAAAGGGTGATGTTACCACCAATGAAGTGGAAATTAAAGCAATAATTAGGAAATATTTTGCCCAACTGTATGCCAATAAATTTGACAATCTAAATGAAATGGATGAATATTTACAAAAATACAAACTGCCCAGGTTAACTGAAGAGGAAATAAAATCCTTAAATAAACCCATATTAGAAAAAGAAATTGAACAAGCTATTAATGAACTCCCTAAGAAAAAATCCCCAGGGCCAGATGGGTTTACGGGTGAATTTTACCAAACATTTAAAGAACAATTAATTCCAATATTATACAAATTATTTGGAAAAATAGGTGAAGAAGGAGTTCTACCAAATTCGTTTTATGACACAAATATGGTGGTGATACCAAAACCAGGCAAAGCAAAAACAGAGAAAGAAAATTATAGACCAATTTCCCTAATGAATATTGATGTTAAAATCTTAAATAAGATATTAGCAAGGAGATTACAGCAAGTGATCACCAGGATAATACACTATGACCAGGTGGGATTTATACCAGGAATGCAGGGCTGGTTCAACATTAGGAAAACTATTAACATAATCAACCACATCAATAAGAATACCAACCAAAATCATATGATTATCTCAATAGATGCAGAGAAAGCTTTTGACAAAGTACAGCACCCATTCCTAATAAAAACACTAGAGAGTTTAGGAATAGGGGGAGCTTTCCTTAGAATAATAAACAGTATCTACCTAAAGCCATCAGCAAGTATTATATGCAATGGAGATAAATTAGAGGCCTTCCCAATAAGATCAGGGGTGAAACAGGGATGTCCATTATCACCCCTATTATTTAATATTGTTCTAGAAATGTTAGCTTTAGCAATCAGAGAAGAGAAAGGAATTAAAGGAATTAGAATAGGTAAGGAGGAAACAAAACTATCACTCTTTGCAGATGATATGATGGTATACTTAAGGAATCCTCGAGAATCAAGTCAAAAATTACTTGAAACAATTAACAACTTTAGCAAAGTAGCAGGATATAAAATAAATCCACATAAATCATCAGCATTTCTATACATGACCAACAAAATCCAGCAGCAAGAGATAGAAAGAGAAATTCCATTTAAAGTAACGGTAGGTAATATAAAATACTTGGGAGTCTACTTGCCAAGACAAACCCAGGAACTCTATGAACACAACTACCAAACACTCTTCACACAAATCAAATCAGATCTAAATAATTGGAAAGATATCAATTGCTCATGGATAGGCAGAGCTAATATAGTAAAAATGACAATACTGCCTAAATTAATTTACTTATTCAGTGCCATACCAATCAGGCTACCTAAAAATTATTTTATACAGCTAGAAAAAATAATAACAAAATTCATCTGGAAAAACAAAAAATCAAGAATATCCAGGGAAATAATGAAAAAAAATTCACAGGAAGGTGGGTTAGCGGTACCAAACCTGGAGCTTTACTATAAAGCGGCAGTCATCAAAACTATCTGGTACTGGCTAAAAAATAGAGTGGTAGATCAATGGAATAGGCTAGGCTCAGGAAATGCAGTAGTAAATGACACTAGTAATGTAGTGTTTGATAAACCCAAAGACTACAGCTTCTGGGATAGGAACTCAGTATTTGACAAAAACTGCTGGGAAAACTGGAAGATAGTATGGCAGAAATTAGGCTTAGACCAACATCTTACACCTTATACTAAAATAAAGTCAAAATGGATACATGATTTAGACATAAGAGGTGATACCAGAGGTAAATTAGGAGAGAAAGGAATAGTGTACCTATCAGATCTTTGGAAAGGAAAACAGTTTCTGACCAAACATGAGATAGAGTATATTATAAAATGCAAAGTGGATGATTTTGATTATATTAAATTAAAAAATTTTTGTACAAACAGAAGCAATGCATCCAAAATTGGAAGGGAGGCAGAAAGCTGGGAAACAATTTTTGAGGCCAGTGCTTCTGATAAAGGCCTCATCTCTAAAATATATAGGGAATTAAATCAAATTTATAAGAATCCAAGTCATTCCCCAATTGAGAAATGGTCAAAGGATATGAACAGGCAGTTTTCTGATGAAGAAACCAAAGCTATCTATTCCCATATGAAAAAATGCTCTAAATCTCTAATGATTAGAGAGATGCAAATTAAAACAACTCTGAGGTACCACCTGACACCTATCAGATTGGCTAAAATGACAAAAAAGGAAGATAATAAATGTTGGAGAGGCTGTGGGAAAATTGGAACACTAATGCATTGTTGGTGGAGCTTTGAGCTAATCCAACCATTCTGGAGAGCAATTTGGAATTATGCCCAAAGGGCGATAAAGCTGTGCATACCCTTTGACCCAGCAATCCCACTTTTAGGTCTTTTGCCCAAAGAAATCATGGAAGGGGGAAAGGGACCCACATGTACAAAAATATTTATAGCTGCTCTTTACGTGGTAGCAAGGAATTGGAAGTTGAGGGGGTGCCCATCAATTGGGGAATGACTGGACAAGTTGTGGTATATGAATACAATGGAATACTATTGTGCTGTAAGAAATGATGAGCAGGAAGAGTTCAGAGAAACCTGGAGGGTCTTACGTGAGCTGATGATGAGTGAGATGAGCAGAACCAGAAGAACATTGTACACAGTATCATCAACATTGAGTGTTGACCTACTGTGATGGACTATATTCTTCTCACCAATGCAATGGTACAGAAGAGTTCCAGGGAACTCATGATAGAAGAGGATCTCCAAATCCAAGAAAAAAAAAAAGAAAGAACTGTGGAGTATAGATGCTGATTGAACCATATTATTTCTTTTGTTTTGGGTGCTGTTGTTTTTTTTTTCTATTTTGAGGTTTTGCATCACTGCTCTGATTCTTTCTCTTATAACAGGATTAATGCAGAAATAGGATTAATGTTATTATGTGTATATATATATGTGTGTGTGTATATATATATATATCTATATGTATATGTATAGAGATATATAGATATAACCTATATCAGATTACCTGCTATCTAGGGGAGGGGGGAGGGAGGGGAGGGAGGGAGAAAAATCTGAAATTGTAAAGCATGTATAAACAAAAGTTGAGAACTATCTTTACATGTAACGGAAAAAATAAAATATCTCAAAAGGAAAAAAAATAAATAGATGAATGAATAAATAAGAATGTTGATAACTGCAAAAAAAATACTATCTTTACAAAGTTTAATACTTACATGCAAAACAACCTCATATTTTCAAAATATTCATGGACGATTTCTTTGATGCTAGTAAACAGTGTGATAGAATTAATGCTCCAAGTCTGATTTCCATTTTCACATAGAAGTTCTGAGTTTCAATAAAAAGAGAATCAAAACATAAAAAAAAAAATAGTGTACCTGTCCTCAAGAAACTTACACTATTTGTGGGGAAACAAGATGGATACTTATAGAATAACTCTGTTTATTATGGCTGATTTGTCAGATTTTCTTGGCAGATACTAGAGTGGTTTTCCGTTTCCTTCTCCATCTCATTTTAAGATAAGGAAACTGAGGCAAATAGGGTTGTGACTTGCCCAGGGTCATAAAGCTTATAAGTGTCTGAGACCAGATTTGAACTTAAGATGAGTCTTCCTGCCAAGCCCAGTGTTCTATCCACTGTGCCACCTAGCTGCCCTGTTGAGACTGGTGAAATAATGCAAAGCAGTAAATACTTAAGTACTGATTTTTGAAGTAGACACTACAAAAATAAAAGCTTTATAAAATGAGCTTAACCTTCAGTTTGACCTTGTGAGATAAGTATATAACGTTTACTTTAAAAATATTCTGCTAACCTATTTGTTTGTTTTCAAAGAAAAAGGAGACAGAGGGGATAGGTTAGAATTCCCAATGAATGCTATTTCTTTGTAAGAGAAAGTCCCTCAAATAAGAGCTTCTCCCTCTTCTCTATGTTGTCAGTAACACACCCTTCTCTTAGAGAACTACATAATTTGCAGCACTTAAGTAGCTGTCAGAGATAATGAGAAGAGCTAGTTCAATAATCAGACAATAATTCAGAGAGTTGTCAAACTGAATTAACTACTACATTAAAGAGTTCAATCAGCAATCAGGCCTAATACAGGACAAAATACCTAAGATTTTCTCTCTGTCTCTTACTATCTGTTATATGTGTATGTATATAAGCTTAACATATGGGCAGACATATGTGTGTAGCAGTTGATGTATATATGAGTCTACATATTGTCATGCATATGAGTTCTATTTGGATAAATTTTTCTTTAAAATTAAAATCTAGTAAAAACTATTCCATGTAGTTTTATCTTTGAAGGATCCCCAGTGCATGGGGTATATATCTTCTCTGGTGCCTGAAGCGGGGTACTTTTTCCATTGTCAAATTATCTTTTCTTTGAGCAAATGGCATGCATATCATTCCTTTCTTGAGTTGTAAAACTCCTCTCAATGATGCCAAATATCAACAGACAAGAAGCACTTACATTTGTACCTCTGTAGGCTCTGAGGTAGAGTTAGCCTCAATCTATTTTAATGGAAGATAAATAGACTTCAACTCAGAAATTAGATTCTTTGGTTCCATTTTTGAGAAGGGCACATTCAAAGAAACACTACTTAGAAGCTTGACAAAGGACAATGTATGAAGTTATATCCTGCAAAAAATGCATGCGTGCATATCTTCAATGAAATCTCTTGAATAGTTAGTCTTCATATGAAAACTAAGTAGAACTACAGCCTTGCCTCTTCATTATTTAGTGAACTAATGACCAGATCCTGAGACAAGAGGAATGCAAGGTTAAGCAGCTACTAAGCAGGCAAATGTATATTTAAATAGCAGCTTTGGGTTTGAAAGCGGACTCTTTCTTTCCCTGCCTGTGTGGCCTTAAGGACGTCACTTAACCTGTAAAATCCTCTATTTTTTATCTGAAAATAAGTCAGTGGGATTAAATGGTGGATTATGACACAAGACATATGTTTTTAGAGTGCACTGAGGAATAAACACACATTGAACATACTGTTAATACATGGGGTAAGCAAGCTGTTGATGTTTCACATTCAGACTTCTGTAGAATTTAATTTGGAAATAAAAATCAGTGCTTCCATACCCCTTGGGAAAGAAAAGCATGAAGAAAAAATTAACCATTATTTATTTATATTTGGGATTCTATTTTGGCTTGGAATTTTCCTGTGGCTCACAGCATTTTCTTGGAAATGAAACATCTCTCCTCCTTGGGTTGGATAGACTAGCATTTTATTTGGTAGTTGTTGTTTAGCTCCTGTCAGCAGGAAGCAAAACCTGTTATGATTTAGGTCCTCAAAACAAATAAATATTAGATGCTATTCTGTATGTCATATAATGACCCAAGATAATTTTTTGGGGGAAGTTAATGTATTTTTTTTTGGGGGGGGGAAACTCTTGGTAAATCTACCCCCAAGGAAGGGCAATCTGGTAATATCTGTCACAGGATTCAGAACCAAGGCTTCCTGAATCTAATTGTAACACCCTATACACTATGCAACCTATTTGTGATATGCCCAGATGGAGTCTCCTTTTCTCACATGGCTACAAATAGCGTTAGCTGAGACAAATATGTCTATCTCTTTATTCCTTCCCTCCACTCGCTATTCTGTGTTTGTGATGTTCCATGAACTCCAGTAGCTCATAGAATATGGGAGAAGGGAGGATGTCATTTGTTTCCCTCTAAATAAGAAAGGCAAAAAAGCAAAAGTGTTAAATGACAAACTTAGTCTAGTTATAGTTCACTCCATAGGGGTGATGTCATGACTTGCACTGAACTGGATTTAAATGAAGTAGGGCTGTGCAAATTCATCAGCCTCATTTCCTCCTCAAAAGCCCTTTGGGTCCAGCAGGAAGGTATATATCAGGACAACTGGAGATGGCCCTCTGTCATCCCAACTATGGTTTTAGTAAGCTCTTGTAAATGGAGCATCTTTTTCTTTCCCCCTAAAGTGAAGTTCATCCCCAGGTACTGCTGAGAGCTATGCTTCTTCCATTTATTCTGTCAATATCTTCACTCTGCCTAGAAAGTCCTGAAGGGTCAAAAATTATAATCATCTGTCTCTAATAATGTTGTCTGTTTTAGAGGGGGAATTGGTGAAGGATTAGCATGATGCCCTATGGCATTCTTTTGCACTAGACATATCCAAACATTTGTACCACATTGTGTCTCTCTTAATTGGCTGGACCTTTGGGTAATCCATAAAAGTAGAGATAATAAACTATATATTTATGAAGTTGAAAGTGATAGGGCAAAGAGAGAACCAGGTAAATTTTTAAATGGTCTATGAGCCTTTCCTGATCCCTCCCATTGCTAGTGTGAGGGCCAAATTCCAATAATCTTACTACACTAGAGTCTTTCTTTCGTAAATGCCTTTTATATAATTGCCTTGGTTTATTTTGCTTTTATTCTCTTTTTTGTGTATTCTGTTTGTATCCTATACATGTTCTTTTTCTCTCCAGGAAAATATAAAAGTTTTGAGAACAGGTATTATTTGTTGTTTTTTTTTTTCTGTATCTTCAATGACTAGAATAGGTTCTGGTATAGAGTAGGATGTTAAAAAAATGCTTATTGCCTTAGCAATTGAACAAGAGATATTCAGGGGCCTCCAATATAGTGAAGATTGACTTGATTTGAAATATCTTATCAATACTTCAAAAACTAATAGAAAAATAGGTTCTAATTCTCAGAAGGCTCACAGGCAGATTACATGGCAAGATGTTACCTATAACTTTAATGACTTTGATACTTCTTTTAAAATTGACCACGTATGCCTTGATACCTTACTTTCTCTTCTGTCAATCTATGAGATGTGGGTAAGAAAAAAATTAGGGAAAAGGAAGTTCTTTATGAAGGAAATAATTTAACTTTTTATAGGTACTTAGCTCCATGTTGAGATTTTTTTTATTAGAATGATTTAAAAGTCTTTTAAGCAATTGCTATATATATATGACATGGCCAGAAGATGACTCCAGCATGTTAAACAGCAAAGTCCATTTACAGTGAAATTTACAGTGATGCCTTCTGAGCTGTCAGCATATTGTCTGGTTCTTCAATACATTGTGCTTAATCTGGGTACATGGTCTCCTTTCTAGGCTCTATCTTAGGATTCTTGTTATTCATTTGTTTAGAATTTGGAAGGAAGTGCTTTAAGGTGTGCAAATCCCTCAGGGTCTTCACAACATAAAAGTCACCAACACAAGGAATACTTTTGGGCAAGGAAAACTACTTTCTAGTTATCATTCCACAAAACCTTACTTTTTTCAAGGAACAGACCACCTAATGGCTCCATCCACCTATTCAAAGGTATTCCATTTTCTTGTCCCAAAGTTCCAAAACAAGAAATGACTGGACCTAGATCACACAGAGTCTTTTGCCTAGAAGAAGCATTTATAATCTCTGAGGCCTTTAGAGGAACAATTTCTTTCTTTCTTTTTTTTTTTTTTTAGTGGGGCAATGAAGGTTAAGTGACTTGCCCAGAGTTACACAGCTAATAAGTGTCAAGTGTCTGAGGCGTGATTTGAACTCAGATCCTCCTGAATCCAGGACTGCTGCTTTATCCACTGTGCCATCTAGCTGCTCCCAAGTCTTGAATGTTGAAAAAGATTTTAGGAGGAAATCAAATATGGTTCACTGACCTATTTCTCTACTGTATGTGTTCTCATAAAGTTTGACTTTTTTGTACTGTTTTGTTTTTAAATACATTTTAAAAAGTTCAACAAACATTTGCTTTTCTCCCTTTCATTCCAACCCTATTCCTTGGGTGGAGCGAGAGCAGGGGAAAAAACAAAAAACAAAAACAAAAAAAACTTGTTGCAAATGGGTATAGTCAACTAAAGCAAATTCCCATATTGTCCCTGTCCAGCAATAGGTATCACACTCCTAATATTTAGTCAAGAAAAAAACAATTCCCATATTGCATGCCCTCCAAATATGGGTCATGTTCTATCTCTTTGGTATATGACCTCTTTCTCAGGAGGGATTCTTCTTCAACATCAAACCTCTGGAGTCATGGTTAGTCATTACATTGATTAGAGTTCATAAACCTTTCAAAATTATTCATTTTTCAATGTTATAATAATAGTATGAATTGTTATGGCTCTGTTCTTTTCATGTTTTCATTCTTTTAAACCTCATGATCTCTCTCTGGGATTCTCCTTCTCTGTCCTATACTTAACTGGCCTGGGAGCAGGTCTCCATTGCAGGAAATTTTGGCCACTTTCTTCCTGGTATGCATTATCAGTTAAATTTTTCCTCATGGGGAAGAGGTATTGCAAACAAGACTCATGGACTTTAAAGTTGGAAGTGACATAAAAGATATCATGGACAAACCTCTCACTGGGCAAATAAGGAAATTGAGACCCAGAACAGCAAGTGTCTTACCCAAGTTCATATGAACTGTGTTAGTATCAAAAGTGGGTTTTAAACCTAAGTCCTTAAATACAAGTGTTGTTTTTTTCCTCCCACTCTTTACATTAAACTTCACAATGATGGTCAGAAATATAGATGAAAAACTTCATTTACATTTCTATTTGACCTGTGACATCCCAGGAAAAATGAAAGCTGTATCCAGTAATGTTTTTATCCTGGGTTATTCCACAAAGATAACTTAGCTAGGATTTCCATTATTTTTAATGGACATGCAAAACACATCCACAAGAAGTGTGACAACTGGCATTAATAGCAAAAATATTTGCTATGCTATTAGGACAAAGTAAATCAGCAGAGGTGCTTTCAGTTTTTGATGCTATGATTTATAATCCTTCCAGACTGAAATTGGGAATGACATTAAAGCAGTTAAATCACTTTGGCTTTCCTACCATGGCCTGAGTAAAGAAATAACAACTCAAGGGCCTCTTTTCAAAAGCAGAATATTCCTCTGACCCTACAGGACATAATTAGGAACAATGAATCAAAGTTTTAAATATATAAATTTAGACTTGAAATGAAAGAAAACAAATTCTAATAATTAGAAATACCCCTCCCCAAAATAATAGAAGGAGCTGCCTCAGAATATTTGGGGCTTCTGTTCCTTAATGATCGTCAGGCTAGACCGGCTGACAATTTGTTAGGGTTGTTTTTCAGAGTATTATTGTTCTAGTATAGGTCGAACAGTCTATGGCCACAGTATATGTTTGTCTGAAAAAGGTTTTAAATGAGTGTCTATGTATGCAGACAGGAAAAGGAATGAGGAGAAGCTGCAGAGTGTTCAGAGAAAAGAGTTATTTTTTTTCCTTTGTTTTTTTGCTGCTCATTGTTTTCCTAATTTGTTCATAGATGGTTTAGGAGTTTTATCTTTTAAGTTCATCTTTTTTTTTAATGCCAAAGCTTTTTAATGACTCACTTTTTTTTGAGGCGAATTTTAATCCTCCAAAAAGATAATTTAACTTTCTATTGTTACTGCTGCTAAATTTAACAACGGATTATGTTTTCTTTGGTATTTACTATTTGCAATTAACTTGTTTAGTTTGTAGTTTTTTAATAAGAAAAATGAAAATTATATTTCTTCCAGAAGTCTTTGTCTAATGTTTCAGTGGAAGAAAAAAATATGAAAGGCTATAAATGAAGGGAGGGGTTCCTTTTCATTAGTGTTGTAATGGCAATAGGAAAATGATCTGAAATAAAATATTTGCTTCAGAGTTTAGTGTAAAATGATTTTGATTTTGACTCATCAGTGAAGGGTTAAAATGTCACCTGTGCTTTCTATTTAATGTTGAGAAAGTCACTATGGGCCTCAGTTTCCTCAGCTATAAAATTAGAAGGTTAAAGGAGAAAATTTATAAAGCAACAATTAACTCTAAAGCTTATGATTCTATGTAAAGGAACTAAAAATAAAGAAACATATAAACAACAAATGGAGAAAGAAATGGAGAAATTAGAGAAGTAGGATAACATAATTATTGACTATTGTAATATTAAGGTTTGTATTGTGGAAGAGGAATTGCCTATTCTAATTGGTTCCAGAATACATATAAATGACATTGAAGAAAGCAGATTTTTATATCATGTAAGTGTTATGGGGGAAATTGATGGGGGTTTGGGATAGGGATTATAGGAATTCCTCTTTAAAGAATTACACCCTCTTGCACACAAATCCAATTGGAATAAAATAATAGTTTATTTAGGTGCTAGGGAAAGGAAAGGAAACCAGGAGAGAAGTCCTTGGACTTCTCATGGAGAGAAGGCATGGCACAGAGGCATGACTCTCTGACATAACCTTTCTCCTCAAGCAGGAGACAGGAAAATCCTTTTATAGAGGACCATTGTCGTGGTCCAGTGGGGTGATCATCTGACTGTGGAAAGTTCCCTTATTGGAGGAGGACCATCCTCCCCTGGTGGAGACTGGGGGAAGTTGGTGAGAGGCAGCTCCTATCTCTCAAGCTCTCTCTGTCCCAAAGGCAGCAGCCACATCTAATCTTATCTCCCCAAGGGGTGGAGGAGACTGGCTGATCCTGTGCCTGCTCATCTCTTTAGGTGTGTCTGTCCTTTGGTTTAGTTTCTCAAGGAGAAGGTTCCTTGATTTCCCCCAAAAAACTTCTGAGGTACCCCAGGCCCATAACATAAGGAAGAATTTTCTAAAAACTAGAACAATGTAAAAAAGGAAGGAGTCATTTAAAGATATAGTTCATTCTTTATCATGTTTAAACAAAAGCCTGGGATGGGTATAGAGTCAATTATGCTTCAAAAATGAATTACCCATTGGGGCAGCCAGGTGGTGCAGTGGATAAAGCACTGGCCCTGGATTCAGGAAGACCTGAGTTCAAATCCGGCCTCAGACACTTGATACTTACTAGTTGTGTGACCCTGGGCAAGTCACTTAACCTTCATTGCCCCACCCCTCAAAAAAAGAATTACCCTTGAAGAATCTAATGGTTGGTTTGCTTGCAGTATCTCTCCATTTGACTCCATCCCCCCCACCCCCTCAGTCTTCAAAGTGATCTTGCTAAATTGCTGATTCTCCAAATATCTCCCCCACCTCCACCCCAAGCAATAAACCCCAGTGGCTTCCTATAACCTAACCTGAAAGATCAAATATCAAAGCACATTATTCATTGATTATAACCTACCCCCCCATCTTTCCATTCTACTTATACCTTACACTTCTTCCTTCCCTCATTACTCTTTAATCGAATGACATTGCTTTTTCACAAACAACACAGTCCATCTCCTCCCTCCATGCATTTTCTCTGGCTCTTCCCTCTGCCTGGAAGGCTCTTTTTCCTCACTTCTGCCTCCTAGCTTCTCTCTCTTCTTTTATGTTTCAGCTAAATTCCCATCCTTCTATGGGAAGTCTTGCCCAATCTCTTTTAATGCTAATGATACACACACACACACACACACACACACATACACATATATGTATGTTATATACATATACATGCAACAAACATGTTATATTAAAATCTATGCATGTATGCATGCATACACACATCCATATATACCTATCTTCATAGTCATTTTCATGTTATTTCCTCCATTAGATTGAGAGCTCCTCAAGAATAGGATTGTCTTTTTCTTTGTATCCTCAGCACTTAAAATTGTGCCTGGCACATAGTAGACACTTAATAAAGGCTCATTGATTGACCTCTGAAGTTTATCCCAACTTAAGATTTTGTGATTCTCTGAGAAAAGCATGTGAGTGAATAAAAGAAAAAGGAGAAAGTTTAAGTTGCTGAATATACCAGAATAAAGGATTGCTTTCTTTTGATTTGTCCAAACTCAGAATCTAGTAAGTGAAAAACTCAGATTAGAACCATCCTTTAATTTCTTCTGGCTTACAGTTTTTGGTTTTGTTTTTGGTGTTTTTCCTGCATGACAACCTGAGTATTTAAAAAGTGTAATACAACCATTTTTATTGCTTCCTCCATCATTTCTCTACCAGATGAAAGTCTTGACTGTAATTATCCATTTTGCATGATCCCTAGTGAACCCCAATAATTCAAAGAGATTAAAGAAGTACATGTATTTTCCCTTTAAGGCCCTGATTATAGATAAACATAAATAAGTTTCTGAAATGTCCTGTTAAACAGAAGACAAACAAAACAGCAGCAGCAACAAACTATTCAGGAGTTATGCGAGTAGCACTGGAGAGGACCCATTCATTCTATCACAGTCAGCAATATGTGGTTTTTGTTTCATCCCATATTCCTCACCCTATAATCACTATACTAGCAATACATACTTCAATTTCCACCTAAGCTGCCTGCTCCCAGGTTACTGGTATTGTGGTGCCCCTCTCTTAGAATCAATTTTCTTCACCTATGCTCAAGGAGGGAAAGGACTATTTTCTCTGAGGGAGAGTTCATCCCCTCTCTGGGGTCTGGTTGCCCCTTATGTCAGATTATGCCCCCCGCTGGTTTGGCTATTGTAACCTCTATATTGTATCATAATCCTTCCCAAATGAAATTGCTCCAGGAATAACTATGGATATGTCCTCTAAGTGGAAATAATGATTCCATGAAACCTAAGACACTTTGAGGAATTCATTTCTTTGAAAAAGCCTTCTATAAACTCATAGTCAATATTGATTCCTCTAGCTGCCTCCTGGTTAACTAGTAGCTACTTACATAAAGTGTAAAAAATCCTAGGAAACATTTTTTTTCCTGTCCAAATCTAGATTCTGCAGATAATGAAGCATATCTTAAATATAACCTCATCCCAACAGATGTCTTTATGTCTAAATATGCAAACTTATAAAAAGCTAAATTCCACCTTCCAGAAAACACTATTCTTTCCTCCTTATAATCGCTGTCTCCATCCCCATTTCACAATCTAACTACTTTAAAAATAATACATTTCAGACAGCTCTGGAATTATATTGTTGTGCCAGTTAGAAGAGAACCCTTCTTTGAGTGTTCAGTAGCTTCTCTGGACAGTTTAGAATGTGGACTTTGAACATTACCCAGTGTAACTCCCCTCCCACTAAGCCCTTTTTAATGTACAATATGTGACTTCCCTATACATGGAGGGCATAGTAAAGTTTAACTAGGTGCAAACAGGCAAACAAGATTGAAGGAGGAAGGAGTCAGAGAAACAAGGCAAAAAAACCCCCCAAAACTGGGAAGGGGATATATATGCCTCAAGTCCCATAGATCTTGTGTTGATAACTGCTTCTAGTGGCGTACAGGCATCTGGGATCAAAAAAAAAATCACAGGAATGTCATCCTGCTTCCCCCCACCCCTACCTCTTGACTCTCTTAGATCTAAGGGATTATCCACTTCATGTGTTCCTCACCAGCCACTATTTTGAGTGTGGTTATGAGGAGAAGAGAGATAAGGGAAAGTCAGGACCCATTGGAATCAGAACCAGGATGATTAACATTTATTTTTGACATTTATTTGACAATTATATCTTTGTAAACTAAGGAAAACTTCTCTACCCCTTACTGATATGAGCTCAATAATTTTCATCTTCTTCTCCTCTCAGTACTTTATTAATGATTGTACCATCGATTCTTACAGCCATTCTGGTTTGATACAATGTCTTCTTTGAATTGTTGTAGTAAAGTTTATTTTTTTAGCTTATTTCTGTGTTCTTATTCTACATGTACTGAGAGAAGTCTGATTGCTATGTGAGTTCAATCCCTAAAAGGTAAGGAAGAGTTTAACATATAAGGCCATACTACTTTAGCAGAGTTTCTCAGGGAAAGCTTGAAATTACCTAATAATAGCCTGAACTAGGAGGTCTGAAAATCCATTCAAAAGTCTCCAGTTGACCTTGCTCAACCTCTAAAAATTGAAGGCTGCCCTGAATAACATAGAGAAGGGATGCAGTCTAATAGAATTATAACTATACTGGAATTGAGCGACTAGTATATAATCATGTTGAATGATAAGGAAGAGAGAAGGACTCAGGAGACCTAGATCCTTGGATTCTCTTCATTATGGTATGACTATGGCTAGCTCAGTTAAAAAATACAAACCAATAAGCAAACAAAAACAGGCAATGTGTCTGCTACCTGCCTAGCTCAGAGGGATATTGTTGATAAATTTGTTGTCATTGTTTTTGCTGCTGATGCTTCTAACTTGTGATTTCATTGGTGAAGGGAACTAGTGTTAACCTGAAAATTAAGAAAACAATCAATATAGGAGAAATAAGGTCTTTAATCAGGGCAGAGGAACTATAGCTCATGGTATCACAAAGCTGGAAGCTAGGAATACCCTAAGATGGGTACAAAGGACAGGGTTTTTATGGGGTAACAGAACAAAAAGGGAACCAAAAGATTGCTCCATAGTGATATACAACAACTACTTAATGTAAATGAACCTTTAACAAAAGAAACAATAGAACTGTTCCTAAGTTAAGTATGGATACTAACTACTTAATGTAGGTGGACCCTTTTTATATAATAACATAAAGTCCAGGGAGTAAGGTGGGGAAACACTGGGAGGGGATAAATTGCTTGGGGGAAGGTCCATTAAGTCCATCAAGAGTCTGAAAATGGGGGCAGCTAGGTGGCGCAGTGGTTAAAGCACTAGCCCTGGATTCAGGAGTACCTGAGTTCAAATCCGGCCTCAGACACTTGACACTTACTAGCTGTGTGACCATGGGCAAGTCACTTAACCCCCATTGCCTAAAAAAAAAAAAAAAAAAAAAAAAAGAGTCTGGAAATGACAAAGATTGGTTAGCCCCAGGCAATTCATTTGTCTGGGAAAGAGGGGACTGGGTGAGGAATCAGTTCTCAGTAAATTTTGTAGTCCTCATTAGTCAAGTGATTTTCCAAAGGTCATGTAAGCAGTGTGTCAGAGCCAGGGAGTAAACTCACATATTTTATACTATTAGACTAGAAGCTTTACATTTTTTGAAGCTTTACATTTTATTATTAATAATACTGTAATCAATCAGTTGACGAGGATTAATTTTAAGTGTCAACCTGGAAATTAATGAAACAATTACTATAGAAGAAATAAGGTCTTTAACTGGGGCAGAGGACCTATAATTCAGAGTATCACAGAGCAACAATGCCAGGAATACCCAAAATGGGGACTGAGGACTGGTTTTATATGGGGTAACAGAACAAAAGGAACTATGAGACTGCCCTTGAGTTAAGTATAGAAACTACTTTACTACTTAATGTAAATGAACCTTTAACAAAGGGAACTATAAGACTGCCCTTGAGTTAAGTATAGAAGCTACTTAACTCTAAATAAACTACATGATGTAAATGGACCTTTTTACATAATAACCTAAAGTAAGTTTGTTTGGGGGAGATCCATAAGACAATCAAAAGTCTGGAATTGACAAAGATTGGTCAGCCCCAGGCAATTCATTGGCCTGGGAATGGGGAGTAGGGGAGGATCAGTCATTTCTCAGTAAATTGTAGTTATCACTATGGAGCAAATTACTGACTGTGGATATGAAAAAAGCTAAAGCCAGTCACTAGCTTCAAGGGGCTTATATTCTAATGGGGGAACACAACATGGGAACAAGTTGGTATGTCAGTATAATAATTTAATGAGAATAAGTGGACTTTGCAGGATGCTTATTAATTGTCACAAACTCCATGACCAGCCTACCTTCTGGTCCAGTCATATATTTCTTGATGTGGAAAAAAATAACAGTGAATAGTAAACTCATCTTGGAATCAGGAAGATTTGGAATCCTATCTTCTCAACCTCTCAAATGTTTCCAAAATAGGAATTATGTGTAAGACAAATCAATATCACTTGTCTCCATGGTCTTACAGAATAAGAACTGAATGATTTACCAGCTCAAAGAATGAATAGCAAAGAAGGCTAAGCCCAAACACCTAACAGGATCAGTCAGCACTCCTGGTCACCATGCTCAGGGAGAGCTTTGCAATCCATTTAGTGTAGACTTGTAACCAAACTCAACTATGCCTCCTATCCTCCATGCACCATTGAAAATTAAAAGGCGACATTTTCTATGGTTGGAAAAACAGCAGGAGAACATATTGGCTTCACATTTTTCAGTCATTTAACTGAGGAACAGATGGATCTGAGACAGGATACTAATGTTTGTGTCTATCAGGCCTGAAGCAAAGGGGACTATCATTTAGCTGAGCTGGTTTTCTATGTCCAGATGTCCTCCAGTGAGTGAGGAGGCTGAGAACAACTTTAAGTCCAACCCCAAGAGAAACTACCAGCAAAGAGGATGATGTTACAAAATAAACAGTAGGGGTATATAACCAAAAAAAAAAAATGGAAATTAACCAAAGATCTTAGGAATAAGAAAACTATTAAGTTACTTGAGCACAAGTATATAAGTCATTAGGGAAGATATTAATAATAGAAAGGAAGATCATCTAAAATAAGACAAATGAATCTAGGTATCTATGAATAAATTTTGCAAGTCAAAGGAAATGAATCAATACCTGCTGAGTCAAGGACCCTGTGGATTCTCAAGAGGGTTTGTTCAGGACTGTTTTAGGAAAGAGATAACTGTGAAATCCAAATTACAGGCTATACAAAAAAACAAAAATTAGAAGAATAGAAAACAAAGAATCCACTGTGGCATATTCCATCAAATAACAAAAAAGAGAACAATCGATTGGGAATGCAAATATACTGAAATAAAGGTCAATAGAAACAAATAGCAACAACAACAAAAAATGTGCTCTCCATAAAGAAAAATATATTAGTCTTGAAGAAACTTAGAGGCTACTTGAAAATTATATATCCCTCAGAAGAATATTTCATGTTGAAAAGACCTAAATATCATGATATAAGATAATATTTCTTTTAAAAGCTAGCCAACATTTATGAACAGAGGAAATAAAATTCCAATAAGAATAATCCATAAAGCACCTCCAGCAAAAAACAAAACAGAAAAATGTTATTAACTCCAAGATGAACAATACTTAAATTTAACATTTCCAATCACAAAAAATAAATAGACAAGGAGAAAGAATTTCAAATATAAGGGAAAGGAAATTCAGATAACACAGGATTATTCTGAACACACTGAAACCTTTAGGGAAATACAGGATAATGTGTTCTGAAGAGCATAGGTGTTCAAGTTTCCAAGGTAAAATCCTATAAAAATGAAACTATTCATTAATGAAAGGAGATAAACATTCAAGAATAAAGTCATGTGAAGCATTCTTACAAAGAAAACCAACCCCATACCAATTATTTCTTGTAAACATCCTAGAAAACAGAACTATAATAAAGGTAATCAAATACAGAAATAAAGGAAGGTACATCTAACTAAACGAATCAAGAAGTGAGGAAAAGGAAAAACAACTTAAAAGAGAAAGCTCTCTTTTGAATCTATATATATATATATATATATATATATATATATATATATATAGTGTGTGTGTATGTATGTGTATGTGTGTGTGTGTGTACATTATTTATATATATATATATATATATATATATATATATGAATAGCCACAACAGAACAATAACAATACATAAATCATTACTAGACTTTTTCCCCTAAATGTACAGGACATAAGAAAGCAGAAACCAGATGGAAGAAATTATGATGGAGGAACTACGATGAAACATCACCTGCATGTAGGTGAATCAATATTTTGAAGTTACTAAACTTGAGAATGAGAGGGCAAATAAAATAGAAGAGGGCAGGGAAGCAAATGGCTTAATGAATAGAGCACTGGGTCTGGAATTAGGAAGAATTGCATTTAAAAGCACCTTTAAATATTTGTTAGCTGTGTGGCCTTAGACAAATCACTTAATCTGTTTGACCTAGTTTTCTCATTTGTAAAGTCAACATCAAATTAATATTAAATGTATATAGTCCAGGGGTGGCTAGGTGGTGCAATGGATAAAGCACTGGCTCTGGATTCAGGAGGACCTGAGTTCAAATCTGGCCTCAGACACTTGACACTTACTAGCTGTGTGACCCTGGGCAAGTCACTTAACCCCCATTGCCCTGAAAAAAAAATGTATATAGTCCAAATGCCTTACCATCTTAATTTTTAAAGAAAAAAAAATATGAGGAAGACCTAGGTTTGAGTTCTGTCTTTGACACTTACTGAATCTGTGATCCAGAGACAGTCAACAAACATTTATTAGGCACCTATTACATGCTAGACTAAGTGTTGGAGATATAAAGAAAAGCAAAAGAAAATCCCTGCTCTCAAGATGGTGATAGCCTAATATGGGAAACAATACTCAAACAACAGTGTGTAAACAAGGTTAAAAAAGAATAAAATAGAAACAATTAAGAGATGGAAAGCACTAGAATGACATGATATTGGAAGGGCTCCCCATGGTTAGGGGGAAGGGGTGTTAGTGGTACTTGAAGGAAGCAGAGAAGTTGGGAAGTGGAGATAATAAGGAAAAGCACTGGCTTAGGGGACAGCCAGTGAAAATGTTGAGAGCTGGAAGATAGAGTGTTTTGTTAAAGGAACAGCACAGAACCTAGTTTCACAAGATCAAAGACATACCTTTCTCTGGTGGTGGAGGTTGAGCTATGAGAAAACTGCAAAGGTCGGGGTCTGAAAGAGAATTTATGAAAAACTTTTAAGAAAGAGTAGATTTCTGATTTGATCCTGATAGTGATCAGGAGTCACCAGAGTTTATTGATTTGGTAGGATCAGACCCATGCTCTAGGAAGATCACTTTGATAACCAAGTGGAAGACAGACTGAAGTGGGGAGATACTTGTGATAGGCAGACCAGTCAGTGTCAGGAGAGAAGAGGGCGGGAGCTTGATGAGAGTTATTTCAAAGGTGAAACCAAATAGCTTTGGCAACAGATTGGAAATGGGTGGCAATTGTTGAGGGAGTGTGGAGTCAAGGGTGAAATATAAGTTGTGAACCTATGTCACTAAGAGCATAGGTGTGCCCTCAAGAGTAATAGGGAATTTTAGAAGAGGGGGAAAGTTTTGGGGGAAAGAACAAGAATTCAGTTTTGGACATTTTGAGTTTAACACGTCTATTTGACGTCTAGTTTTAGATGTACGATAGTCATTTGACAGGGTGAGAATGGAGGTCAGAATAGAGGGCTAGATAAGTAATCTCTTCTTCCTGTAGACAATTCTATAGATGATAAGTTGTGGAGATGACAATGCTGACTGGAGATAATATAGGGTAATTGATCTGTCACCCTATATCAATAAATCACAAAGTCAGTTCATTTCCCTAGGTCACTATGCACTTGATTAGATATTTTGATATTTCTAATCCCGCAAAGTGTTGTTGATTTTTTTTTTGCCAGAAATATTCTGATGCCTATTTTCATTTACAGTGTTTCTCTCCATTTCCCATTGGATCATTTTCAGATAAATTCTTCAGAGACTCTCGTTTTGTGATTTATAGCCATATATTACTGGAAGAAATTTGATGTCAATGACAAAATATTTAGAGAAAGACTGTTAGGAGCCCCCCCACCCCACCCCCCCATTCCTACAAAGGATCTGTAGGGGGATATGGACAAAATCTCATGGACTGGAATCAATCTACCCTTTTAGAGGAAATACCTAACTATGATATAACAGACCCATGAAAGTTGAAGTAAGATTTATAATGATACCTACTCTGCTCATCTCCTAGAATTGTTGCAAGTTAAGTAGGTAAAAATGCTTTGAAAGCTTTAAAGTACTTTACAAAGATAAGGTATATTGCTCTATTGTGAAAATAAATAAATATGGGAGATTTTGAGCTCTTTAGAGAAAAAGTCATATGTGTACTTCAAGTAAGATTAACCCTTCTGTTCAGTGTTTTCTCCATAAGAATAGTGTAGGTGATATCATTTGCCCTCTACCTTTCTTGTTTTTATCTCTAAAAGGTTTTACATTTATGGGAGATTGGTACTTGATAAGAATTTAATATTATATAAGGGAAAAGGCACTTAGGAGAGTCATTAAAATGCTACACAGATAACATTTCTATCCCCATCTGGAATTAATCTCCCTGAAGAATTTGGAAGCTCCCCCAATGGTTGACTATGCATAATCATAGGAATGACTTTGCTGACTATTGGTATTTCTTTCCCCAACAAAACATACATATTGAGTAATGAGTATTGATTCATTGTAGTGCCAGAGAAAAAACATGCTATGCTTGGTTGTTTTAAATGGTTATATAGGCTAGTAACACAAAAAGGGAAGGAAAAAAATATAAAGTATGTTGTTGTGCTTTTCTCCCTTTCCTAGCTTCCTATGACCACTCAGGTACCACCTACTAAATGAGGTGTTTTGTACTCTTGCCCCTCCCTAATTACTTCTTTACTCCTTACTGTTATTGTATTTTCACTATAAAACAATAGTTTTCCTCCCTCCCATGCACATCCAATTTTTTAAAAATGAAAAACACACACACACACACACATTTAAAACAAGGCAGGTAGTCAAGCCAAACAAATTCCCACATTGTCTAAGTCTGAAAATGTATATTTCATTTTATGTCTTCAGGTCTTTCTATTGGGTGTTGGGTAGAATGTGTCATCATAATCTAGACCTAGGAGAGAATATGCAGTCCAGTTTTATTTTTACATAGGTGTAGAAACTGAGGTCCAAAGAGGCCTCAAAGAGGTTGTTCAGTTTCTACAGGGGCCATATTCTTGCTATCTACCCTGCCTGCTACCAGACTTTAATATCATCCCTCCGATTTTGCCGGAGACCATGCTCTGGAGCAAAGAGGTAGAACACATCAATGGTAGGTCTGATGTAGCCCACAACACTCCCAAATGAAGCCTAAACCATATAAAATGTAATTGGGAAAAATTTCACAGGATAAATAAAATACAATACAACATAAATAATACTACATTTATGTCTGGATTAGTAACATCCATTCCTATTTGAGTTTGACAATGTCTATCATGAAGACTTGGCTCTCTTACTTAACTTCGGAGCTCCATTCCAGAGAGTTATGCTGTCTCATGGCCCATCATATATCTCTTTCTAATTATGCTTCACATTTTTTTTTTTAGTGAGGCAATTAGGGTTAAGTGACTTGCCCAGGGTCACACAGCTAGCAAGTGTTAAGTGTCTGAGGCCGGATTTGAACTCAGGTACTCCTGACTCCAGGGCCAGTGCTCTATCCACTGTGCCATCTAGCTGCCCCTATGCTTCACATTTTACCCAAGTCACCTTCTTGCCATTTTCCCACCAACCTTACTCTCTAGCTTTAGACCCTTAATCAAAATCAAAATCACCTTTGCTAATAGAGCAATCCCCATATTTTCCCACTTAACATCCATGTGACTTACTACACCAACATTCTTCCCAGCTACTACTCTCCAAAATGTTGTATTTCCCCACTCTACAAACTAACTTCCTTGAGAGTGGAACCTATTGCTATTGTATTTTAATCCAAGCCCTTAGAACATAGTAAGCATTTAACAAATGCTTTTCCCTTTAGTCATTAATGATATGTCCACAGTCATACAGCTACTGAGTGTCAGTCAGAAGAAGTATTAGAACTAAGGTCCTCCGACATGTGATCTAGTGTTCTTTTCACAAGATTATGTTATAACTTACATTTTCTTATCTCTATACATGGAAAGTTTCCCCAATATAAAGATAGCTTCTTCAAGCAATGGATTGCTTTGTTTTCAAGTTTGTATTACTCATTCCTAGAGGTGCTTAATAAATATTTGATGAATTGAATTCCATGGGCTAAAACTATCTAACTTTGTTGATTCATTGTCACATTTACTAGATCTAGCATTTTCTTTACAAAAAAGCGATAATTTTAGCTTCAGTGTATAATAACAAGTCACTGTAAAATGTATAATGTGTTTCAAGAACCTTACTAGAGACACCTTAATATTAAAGCGGTGAATTCCACTGTATTGATACTAGCAAGATGCCAGTGTGGGAAAAGGATTCTTTATTCTTTGGTGAGAATGACATATGCTCAAACTTCATCTTTTCTATCTTGTAATCTAATAGCACTGGTATTCTTTGGTAACATATTCTCTCTCTTCCTTGTTTAAAATCTTGGTTTCTATTCTTCCTCACTTATACCCCTTTGTGATGTTTGTGCATGTCTTTCTATGTTATTATTAGGCTGGGTTTTTCCCCCTAATCTATACTGGGAAAAAACTTAGATTTCCTCTAATCTTGACAGAAATCAGGCTTCCACACCATTTCTCTTACCATGCTCTTTCCCCCAAACCTTTCAGATCTGTTATATATTATCTTCCCCAATTATAGTAAACAAATTTTGAAAGTAGGGAATTTTTTCTCACATTTATTTCCTCCAGTACTTCATGCAGTACATAACACATAATAAGAACTTAATAATTGTGTTATCTGTCTACCTACCCATCCATCCATCCATCCATCCATCCATCCATCCATCCATCCATCCATCCATCCATCCATCCATCCATCCATCCATCCATCCATCCTATCTATCTATCTATCTATCTATCTATCTATCTATCTATCTATCTATCTATCTATCTATCTATCTATCTATCTATCTATCTATCTATCTACCTACCTACCTACCTATCTATCTACCTATCTATCTATCTATCTATCTATCTATCTATCTATCTATCTATCTATCTATCTATCTATCTATCTATCTATCTATCCACTGCATCACCTAGCTGCCTCTATATCTAGCTATCTACCTATGTATCTATCTATCTATCATCTGGAACATTAAATTTTTGGAATTCCAATTCTTTTGTCATCTACCAGTCTGAAGAACCTGGGAAAAAGAATCCTGATGACTATGAAAAATGTCTTATAGAAACACTGAAGCAGGAGTAGACATTCCATAACTTGTCCCAGTAAGCTAACAACCCCAGTGAAAAATGAAACTCTTTGATTGGATATAAAAGCATTCAAAAAAGCCTAAGTCAGGCTAGTCAACTTCTTTGCAAATGGTCGGCCTCCTTCCCTCATGGAAAGTGGTGACATACAGGGGCAGCTAGGTGGCACAATGGATATAGCACCAGTCCTGGATTCAGGAGTACCTGAGTTCAAATCTGGTCTCAGACACTTGACACTTACCAGCTGGGTGACCCTGGGCAAGTCACTTAACCCCATTGCCCCAGAAAAAAAAAAAGAAAGTGGTGACATACAATGCTATAAAGGGGGAGGTCCAAGAGCTTTCTGTCCATCTGGCATATGTGGCAGTAAAAAATTAGTCTCAGACTTTGGTTTTCACATTTCTTATTTACATCTTAGGTGAAGTGATTGGAATTTCTGTACAGGAGAACAAACACCTAGCATTCCTGGCATCTGCTTTTCACAGCCAGTTTAATATCAGTGCACAGATGACCAAGGAATGACCTTTCAGGTTATCTTCTTGACCCAGCCCAATGGTAACTGGGAAGATAACTCTTTTGGCAATCATTTCACATATTAACATGAACTTGGTGGAACTAAAGTTATGTAGGAACTGAGGTAAGATTGTATCACTGATGCATGTTGGGGAGAATCTTTGTATTTTTGTTCCTATTATATTTTTGAAGTAAACATCCCTTTATAAAAGCAAATTGTTGTTAAGTAATTAAATAAAATTGGGTTGCTAGTCACTGACACCTAATAATGGGGTAAAAAAATCTATTTGTTGTTCTGTTGTTTTAGTTGTGTCTGATTCTTCATGACCCCTTGTAGAATGTTCTTGGCAAAGATTCTGGAGTGGTTTTGCTATTTTTTTTTTCTCCTGCTCATTTTGCAGGTGAGGAGCCTGAGGCAAATAGGGTTAAGTGACTTGCCCAGGTTCGTACAACTAGTAAGTGTCTGAGGCCAGATTTGAACTCAGGAAGATGAGTGTTCCTGACTCCAGGCCCAGGTCTTTATCTACTGTGCCAGTTAATGTCAGCTCAAAACAATAGCATTTGAGAAGAAATATTCTCAATTTTTTCAAGCACCCCCAAAACCCTGGTGGGGAGGAGGGAGATATCATTGGCCTGGACGTGTGACAGTGGGCAAGATCATATACACTACATATTTTATTTTTAAGTTTAGGTTAAAATATAACTTTTAGTCATTAACAAGCTATTTCATCATTCTTTTGACAGATTATAGGTGGATGAAATTCTATCAATTTTAACTTTTTTTCTCCAAGCAGAATACAAATTCTTTGAGTATAGGAGACTGCTTTCTATTCATTTCTTTACCCCTGCACCTCCATAAAGAATAGAACATCATAGCCATACATTAAATACATATTACATCACCCTACAGCTGCACCACATTGTTCATTCAGAATAAACTACCTGTCAAGTATTGGTCATGCAACAAAAACCCTGCCTGGTCTTTTCATCTGTAAAATCAATACAGTGCCCAGTATATACCAGGCACTTTACCTGACACTAGGAATACAAAGATCAAAATGAAATACTCCTTTTCTTGGATGAACTTACATATGAACTTACCTTTTATCTGAGGAGACAACATGCTTCTTCTGCTGTTGGTCCTTCCTACTCAAAGAGGACCAATAACCTCACCGTGTTGGGGTCAAGGTGCCATGTGTTTAGCTGTGGGTGATCAGTCAAATACCAGCTCAGAAGGTTCTACCACAGGTCGGGGACAGATAGTTTGAACATTTGGGATGGAGATGTCTAGATTTGCACAGCTCACATTTTCTTTGAGCTGATGTCATTTTGGTTTGTTCATTAGAGCACACCACCTTTGATATGGGCATACCATGTTGGGTGGTCCTGTGTTAGTATTTCCCATGTCTCACAAATGTTACTAAAGTTCTTCAGAGACACCTTGAGAGTGTTCTTGTATAAATTCTTCTGACCCCCATGTGAGCACAGGCCCTGCACAAGTTCTCCCTAAAATAGTATTTTAGTTAAATATAGGTTTGGCATTTGGGCTACATGGCAAACCTATCAGAGTTGGCCCATGGATAGTTTTCAGGGCATCAGAGAAGCACTTTGCATTGTTGCTATTGTCATAAAACTGAATCTCATCTGTCTTCTTACTGAGCCTAGAATCCCACATCTCTCTAAGCTTCTCTTGCCTTTTACCTCCCATGAAGTTAAATTATGCCTTGTTAGACTGTTCTGATGGTAAAACCTATAGGGATCTTATTTTTCATGTAGCAGCTTCTGAATTGCCCTATTATTTTTATCAAAACAATACTGATGTTTGAATGTATACTGGCCCAGATGAGAAAATTGGTGTTGTACTCTAAGTCTCTGAAAGCTCTATTTCTGCTTCAGTTACTGTGTGCTGACTCAGCTTTCCCTCCAGGTGTGAGCAATAAACTCTTCAAGCATGAAGAAGGACTTTGATCTGTTGAAACTGGGTCTCTGGGAAGTCATCTTGACTTGAGGCCACTACTTTTGTTGAATATGGATGTTTAGCTTGGAGAGGATAAGTCTATGATCAGTCCAGCACTCTATACCACACACTCTCACATCATGCCTGTCTCTTTTCCTTACAGTGATATAGTCTACTAAATGCCACTGCTTGCTGCAAGGGTGAACTCCTGTTGTTTTGTTTCATTTAGATAAATGGAAGACAGGGTTGGTGATGAGGTCAGGGTAAGCACAAATCTTCAGTAGTAAGTTGTTGTTTCCTGACTCTGTTCCTCCCAAGAACTCCCTGACATGTCTCTTAGTCCTTGTCTACCTTGGCATTAAAATAACCCAGAGTTGCAAGCTGTCCTCTTTTAGCACATTGTTTTTATTTTTTTTATATTTTTGTGGGGCAACAGGGGTTAAGTGACATGCCCAAGGTCACACAGCTAGTGTCAAGTGTCTGAGGCTGGATTTGAACTCAGGTCCTCTTGAATCCAAGGCCAGTGCTTTATCCACTGAGCCACCTAGCTGTCCCTTGTTAATGAGGGTTTCCAGATCTTCAGAAAATTTTTCTTTGACCTCATCATAGTTTATCCTCATGGAATCACATACACTGATAGTGGTAGCAAAATTGTCAGCTTCACCCTCTCTTCCATAGTCACATTGAAGTCCAGTTGAAAAACAGCAAATTATGTCTTGGAATGCAGTGAATGGTCATGGCTTCCTTGATGTCTGATCACACTCTAAGTGTACCATAGATCCTGCTTCTGCCACTTTCATGACCCATTGGAACAAACTGCTTTCATCTGCCCATTTTGTTGGTTTTCATATGCTTGGGTTAGACATTCCCCTAAATTGCTGATGGTTTGGAATACTGTCAGTTACCCTCAACCTGGTTTAGCCCATCTGCCAAAATGGTTTTTACCTGTGGGTGGCTACAGCTTCTTGGAGCCACGGGTGAGAATTGGATGACAGTTGAGCCCCAAAGGTGGATGAGTAGCCCTGAAAAGAATACAACAAGCTCTCATACCAGAAATGTCAATCCTCCCTGAACAGTCCATACACACCAGAGACAACATGTACATAACAAAGCATGCACTAAATATATGCAATATAAATGCAAATTTAGTTGGGGAAGGGGATCTTTCCATTATTAAATTTTCTGAGAATGCTATTTAGATCAGAGAATTTCCCACTGATTTCCTGTCCCCATGCCCTTTGGCTTACATTAATCCTTTATGTATCTTCTATTTAATTTGAAAGGAAATAAATTCTTTAATTTGTCATGCTTATGCACACATAAAATAGATGAATTAACTTTTCATACTACTTTATTTGATAACAAAAAAGCTTTTTTAGTATCATAATGCTATTCTTATTTTCAAATTCACAGTTTCCCACCACTAACATTTTACCTTTGGGAATATTTCAGTAGGATCATATAGCTAATTAATAAATACTCCCCATAGCCTTCAAATTCCTCTTCAGCCCTAAAATTCTAGAATTCTCTTTTATGATTTGAAAAATCCACGTGCATTTCATATATACATATGAATGAACTGTATGAGAGCTCTACAACTCATTTTCCTTATCTATAAAATGAGGATTAATAATACTTCTGTTAAGTCACAAGATTTCTGAGAAGTGATTTGTAAACTTTAACAGAGTAGATAAATGATGTATCATTATTCTAATTTAAACATGAAATGCACAGAATTCGAGGATTAAATTTTGTAATTTGAAAATGTAGATGTGCACTTCATAGTACATATGGATCATTTGTAAGATAGCTAACTACTTGTAGAAAACTCTGTCAATAATCTATGTTGAAATGAATTAAATAGGGACTGGATCTCTTATTTCATTAGCATGAGGAAATCCTAAAGCAAAAACTCCTCTAAAACTATCAGTCAGTCAGTACCTTCTTTGATTGGCTGATGTTTTATTAGAAACATACCTCAATCACTGAAAAGTTAAGCGATTTGCCCAGGGTCATATGACTAGTTTGTGTCAGAAGCAGTACCTGAATTGAAATTTTACTTGTTCCAAAGTCAGCTCAGTACACTACATTGAAGCTCGCCTGGAAGAAAATTGAACAAGAATAAATGAATGAATGAATGAATATGTGTCAGACTATTTTATTTATTCTATTATAATAGCAAGTCACTTATTGTTTCTGAGCCTCAGTTTCTGCATCCATAAATTAATTTTACCTACAATACTTAGCTTGCATGATTTCTGAGAAGTACTTCACGAAAAGTAAAATGCTAGATAAATAAACTATCATTATTCTAATTTAAACACAAAATACACAGTAAGAAGATGCAAATATAATCCATAAATTGCCAAGTTTGTAGAGATTTAGAATAATGAAGAACCAGTATTTTTTTTAATGACAAATGAAAATTTCAAATGCAGTCATCACATTTGTTCTCTAAAGCCCATTCACATATTTCAGCACAATTCAGTTTCAAGTAAAACCACTATTGGCTTGACTTATCTAGATCAGCTGCCTACATTACTCAGACCTCAGCTGCATTTGTGCTATATAGAATTGGCTTTATGTTACACTGCAAAATATATAGCAGCAATCCCCTTTCCCTTTAAAGTCTTATCTTCTAATAAGACCTTACATAAAATAAAATAATGTAATTTATGCTACTTTTTGTTTCTTTTTTTTTTAATCATGTACAAAGTTAATTTAGTTTAGCTTGCTTTAGATAGGACAAGGCCTCCCCACCTGATAAATGTGTACATCTTACGAGATTTGCATAAGGACACAAAGGAGTAGTAGAAACTGATGATCAGAGCAAAAATTTTCAGAATGTAATTTTAAAGAGTATTTCATGGTGATGTTGATTTTAATCAGATTATCATTTTAGCTTTGTCTACTAGAAAGTCATTGGTTAGTGTTATTAGCAAATATTAAATCTACTGCAAAGAATCAAAGAATCAATTCTCTGTACCTCACGGTATTGTTTCAAGGAAGGCATGTTATAAACTATTAAGCACTCAATACACATAAGCTGCCATTATTATGCCATTGGATATAGAAAGAAAATCTTTTACAACAGTTTGTTGCTTGAGAAATTTCTAGATGTGTATTTTGAATATAGATTGCATAGTTTTGTCATGGATGGTGCAGAGTGCTGTTAATGATGTATACCCAATGTTTGTCCAGGTCTTTACTCCCTGGAGTATGTGGGATATTATGATATTAGGGCTTGTCAAGTTCTTTTCAGAGCTGCTCACCCACATTTGCTGTCCACCTAACACCCACCTCTCACCTGTGGCTCCAAGAAGCTACAATATGTTCAGCAGCCATACCCCAGTATTTATTTTATTTTAAATACTTTGTGACTATGGCATTCTAAAGACAAATGCCAACTTTTAATTTGTTTTTTATCCCATTACTGATTCCTCCATTGTAGAAGTGTTTATATGCCACTAATAATGCTATATATGAAAAGCAATATCTTGCAGTGGACAGAAAGCTGACCTTGGAGACAGAGAGACGTGTTCAGTCCCACCAATGACACTTAGAGCCTTTGTGACTCTAGGTATCATCCCCACTCCCCGGAGTGCTAGGCGATTTCTCTCAAGTTGGATGACAGTTGTTGACCTACACTGGTAGTGGGCTTTTCCTTACTAGGAGTCCCATATATTAATCTATTTAGAGATCTAATTTATAGGCTATTCTTATTCCCTTAGGCGTATTTGTACTCTTCTTCTCAATTTATCTTGTATATATTCACCAACTTATCTGATGTATCTCCTTGTAGAATGCAAGATCTTTGAGAGCAGGGATCCATCCATCTGACTATCCATCCATCTAGCTATCTGTTTATCTATCTATTCATCTACGCACCTATACATTCATTTACATAGTAAGTTTTTGATTACTCATTAAGATTCAGTCATAGGGTCTCAACAAGTCCATCTTCTTGCCTCCACAGAGTTGTTGATGTCATTGTTCATCCTTTCTTTTCGAAAATGACCAGTGACATCACAAGGTAATATCTTGACTTGAGCATGACTTGGATTTAAGTAAGGCATAATTGCACAAAATCGTCAGCCTCACTTTCTCTTCCAAAGCCCTTGAAATCCAGTAGTACAACAAAAGTCAAGATGACTAGTGATGACTTGGGATGCAGTGGATGATCTTGGTTGTCTGATGCCTGCCCAGGTTCTAAGCACTTCACATCAACTCCTTCAACTGCCTTCATTGTCACTAAAAGAAATTGTTCTCAAGCTCACATTCTGTTGGGAGAAGTCTTCACATGCTCAGGTTAGACATTCTCCTAACTTAGTGATGAATTTAAGGTTTGTCAATTACTACCAATCTAGTTTAGTCCACCTGCCTAGACAGTTTTACTGGGGTATGGCTGCCGAATATGCTGCAGTTTTTTGGAGCCACAGGTGAGAGGTGGGTGTCAGGTGGACAGCAAATGTGGGTGAGCAGCTCTGAAAAGAACTTGACAAGTCCTAAAACCACAATACCTCCTTGAACATCTGACATACTCCAGGGAGTAATATCTAGATCACTGGCCCTTAAATAATGGACCCCAAGAGCCTTTAGGGGGTTCCATAAGGTCAGATCTATCCTTAGAATAATACTAAGACGTTTTAACTTTTAAATGGCAAATAGTAACAGATATAATTACACAAGCAAAGATTCTTGGGGGAGAGGGGCTCAATAAAGTTATCCTGAGATAAAAAACTTTGAAAATTGGTGATCTAGATAATGATTTTTGAATTTTGCTTCAGCTCTAAGTCTGAAAATACACAGGTATACTTACATCACTAGTAACAGTGTATGTATTTAAGTACTAGCTGACAAAGTAAAGTCCATGGTGTAAAAATCCCATTACTTTCATCACTGAATTAAAATATTTCCCAAGAATGTCAGTGGCTATGACATTAGCTAAGGCAGTATACAGAAGAGATAGGAAGCATGTGTGTTCACTTCTGATGAGTGGGATTATCACCACAAGCCATCGACTATGATTCTAACTAAAATGAGTAATCATTGCCAGGAAAAAATAAAACTTGCTTCAATTGCTGTTTAAATAGAATTCAGGTATGGGAAAGATGTATTGATGGGAGGGAGAATAGAAGAGTTTCTATTGAAAGGGAGTAATAGTTCCTGCCATGTATTATATTTACAGCACCTACTGACAGTAGAGTTCTCTAAGTGTGGAACCATTTTGCAGGGAATATATTTTGGATACTGGCTTATCTTTCGGCAAACATTGTGACAGAAGAAATGAACATGGATATACATGACAGTAAAAAAAAAAAAATTAAACCCAGGAATCCTTCTGTCACTACTTTGCAAATCCTCCTTCAGCGATTAGCACTGTGCTGGAAAGAATCAATTAAATATTTGCCCAAGTATATTGCAAACCAATCAATCAAAAATCAAGTCTCTTGAACTACTGTTGGCAGAACATTTTTTCCCATGTATTTTCCATGAGATATTGATTCTATTTAAATGGTTTTTTAAAAATATTTTCATGGTAAAAAGAATGTACATATGACTAATATGTCTATGGTTGTGGATGGTATTTAAAATTCTTCAAAGCTAATTATATGGAGAAAGTTAGTATATTATTGTGAGTATATATATTCATACGTATACACATAATGCATGTTTGTGTATAGGTGTATGTATATATAACGATGCAAATATAATATATACACTATATTGTATTGCAGGTTTATGTGCATGTGTGTATACATGTGTATACAATACACACATGTATATATGTACAAGTATATATGTATATACTTATATACATAAACATACATGTGTATATATTGTATTTGCATAGTTATACCTGCATGCACTTATACACACAAACATGTGTGATGTATATATGTAAATATATACTCATAATACACTATTGATAACTTTCCCTATAGAATTAGCTTTGTAGGACTTTAAAGTCTAGATATATGTTTCTATATGTGTGTATGTATCTATTTGCATGTATTTATATGTGCATGTATGTATTTTAAACAATAGTTTTAAATGAAGAGAGACAGAGAAAGGAGAGGATCATTCCTGTGCTAATTTCATATGAATGGGGAATTCCCTTTATGGAAAGTGAATTTGAATAGGCTCATCACTCATTTGTTACTGGCTGAAAGTATTCTGAACAAAATGAATTTATAGAGGAATACTCATATATGTTGATAGAGATAGCACTCATACTCTTCATAGCAATATCTTTGAAGTTTGAAGTATTGAAGGAAACATATGTACATATATATGTATACATGCTTAGAGACATTTAAAAAATAATATTAAAAATAGTAACTAAGTAATGTGGAACTTTAGGTGAAATACTAAGTTTGAAAGGAAGTTTAGTTTAGTGGAAGGAGTATGGATTTCGAATTGTTTGTTCTGCATTTGAATCCTGGATTTTCTACTTCATTTCTGGTGTGACGAATAAAAAACCCCAAGAGACATAGTGTCTGGATAATTGATAATCACTTTATTAATTAGGCTAGCTAATAATTAATAAATTGGTGATTGGTGGTTTCTCTTGGAAAACCAACGACTCCTACTGGAGACACTGAATTCTTTTAATACCTTTGTAAAAGAGTATGCCCCTGGAAGTGAAACTCCACCCTGACTGGTAGACATTTAATGAGAAAGTGAGCTAGGAATCTTCCCCTCCTCCCGCTGAGAACTTGACTTGATCATGAGATTTGGCCACCTCCAGCAATCTGGACAGGGGAATCTATCTACATCCATACCTCTCTGGTTAGTTTTCTCCTTTATGAAGTGGGTCAGTCTAAATTCTAATGGAGAGTTAGGAGGACAGGGGCTCATTACCTCAGGGCAGGAACTAGCCTAGATTGGATTCTGATTGTACTCTAAAGAGAAGTTGTTTCATATTTGGATGGAGCCCCACCCAGGATGGATTTACATGTTCCCAGAGAGTTAAGGCAATCTCATTAATCAGTCACATCTTTCAGAGAGCTACAGGGGCTAGGCCATAAATGAAGAAATAAAAGGAGAAATGCCTGGATCCTAATTTAATTGGTTATTAATATAATAGCAAAAATAATTTCTCTCCCTGGATAATATTGAATAAGCCCCTTAACCTTTTTTTGTGTGTGTGAGACAATTGGGGTTAAGTGACTTGCCCAGGGTCACACAGCTAGTAAGGGTCAAGTGTCTGAGGCTGGATTTGAACTCAGGTCCTCCTGAATCCAGGGCTGGTGCTCTGTCCACTGCATCACCTAGCTGCCCCACCCTTAACCTTTCCTTAGCCCAATTTCCTCATCTGCCAAATGAGAAAACTGTACGGGATGAATGCTAAGATGCCTTACAGATATAGGATAATAGATTAAGAACTGGAAATGACCTTAAAAGTCATCCTCATTCTATAGATGGGGAATCTGAGGCCTAGAGTGATTAAGTGGCTTGTTCCAGATGATGAAGTTCATAAATTGTAGAGCCAGGATATGTATCCAAGTTCTTTATATATAAATTCAGAGTTTTTCCCACTGTACCTCATTGTGAAGATCCATGAAGCTGGATGGATGGAATTAGTTTAATTGCATTTTGACCTTTGGTAAGGCCTCCACTTCTATGCTCCATAGGTAATTCCATAGGATTAATATATTAAGTCAGAGACTGGTTGTAGTCTGCATTGGTAGATAGAGTTCCTACATTAGCAAATATACAAAATCACAGATCCTCCACGTATCAGTCTCATGTTGAGTATTGAGAATAGAAACAATTGACTTGCATTATAGTTTTATAAGTCAGACTAGCCTCTAAATCTTAAATACCTCATTTATAAAATGGTGAATATTTGTCCTGCTAATAAAAATGGAATGGAGTGGTACATTTGAAAGTGCTTTGAATAAAATTTTTAAATTCTATGCAGATTTAACATATTCTTTTTTTTGTGTGTGGGACAACGGGGGTTAAATGACTTGCCCAGGGTCACACAGCTAGTAAGTGTCAAGTGTCTGAGGCCAGATTTGAACTCAGGTACTCCTGAATCCAAGGACGGTGCTTTATCCACTTCGCCACCTAGCTGCCCACCAGATTTAACATATTCTTGAAAAGAGGTAGAAATTTTACAGAAAAGTGGTTATTTCTCAATCAACAGTTAAACAGCTTTGTGAACCTTGAAAGAATCATTTCAGGGCAAGGAAAAATAATTACTAACACATGATACTTGAAGATTTACAAATTGATTAGCAAATATTACTTCATTCATTCCTCACAACAAATCTGTGAGCTAAGTGCTATTATTCCCATTTTATGGATGACCAAAGACAGGGTAAGAAAGTTTTAAGTGACTGGCCCCAGGTCACACAGCTAATAAATATCTAAGGCCAGATTTGAACTTAAATTCTCCTTATTCCAAATCCAATACTATCTTCTATACTACCTACCTTGCCCTAAAAAACAAAAAGCAATATGGGTACAGTAGGAGGAATGCCTGATTTGATACCAAAGGACTTTGGTTCATTCATTCCTGGATCTGATATATACTATCTATTCAACTTTGGGCTTCTGTTTGCTATTTTTGTGACCGAGGCACCAGTTCACTAATCTATAAAATAAAGAGAAGAAATGATCTCCTAAGTTCCTACCACCTATGACATATGTGTGTGTGTATATGTATATACACATATACATATACACACACACACACATATATATATATATATATATATATATATATATATATATATATATATATATACATGGGAAAAAATGTTCTGCCAACAGTAGTTCAAGAGACTTGATTTTTGATTGATTGGTTTGCAATATACTTGGGCAAATATTTAATTGATTCTTTCCAGCACAGTGCTAATCGCTGAAGGAGGATTTGCAAAGTAGTGACAGAAGGATTCCTGGGTTTAATTTTTTTTTTTTTACTGTCATATATATATATATATATATATATGAATATGTCAGTTAACCACAGTAAATAAAACCCTTCCCAAGTAGGATGATTTCCAGATTTTGATTTGGTAACACCACCGTAGCCTTTTAATCTCAATTCCTATTTTCTGTATTTGTCATTTCCAGATCTTAGTCTATTGACTTGCGTCAAACTTCTAATTGAATCATTTAGAGGAATTGTAATGTAATGGATATGGAGATAGGCTACCTGGGTTCGAATTCCAGATCTGTTCTCCGTTAGCAAGTCTGATTATTTCTCTAAGTCTTGATTTCCTCATCTACAAAACTGGAATGATAATAATGTCACTACCTACTTTACCTTATAGGAAAAAATGTATGTAATAAAATTATATACACATAGGCATGGGAATCATTATTATTTGGTTTGTCATTATTGTCTATATATTGCACACTCAGTCTATTAAGTTGCCATAACACTTATAAGTAGGAGTCCTCTCCCTTTCTCTGGTAAATAAGAATGAATTCTGGTGTTTTCTTCTATATTCAAGAGCTCCAACTTTCTCAAAGCCAGAATGTTCTAAGAGAACTATTTGTTATAGTACTCACAAATCTGATATTATTTGACATATTAATTGCTATTCATTCAATTTTTTACTTCATTTGGTTAAGAGGCTCTAAATGTTATACTAAATATGAACAGTGTTAGCCTGGCCTTTCATTCTTAACTTTTCCATGGGGAAATTTTAGGTTCAGTCTCTTTGTCAACTTCTTAAATCACATTGCTATTTTGCAGAATATTGGGTACTGAGATGGTGGAGGCTCAATAAGTTGCTTCCAAATTGTTCATAAGTGAAAAAAAAATCCTATGAAAATATGAGATATGCTCCACTTTGTTTCTCTTGATAATAAGACTATCTGCTTTTCTTGTATAGTTATCTATTATGAACACCAGAGCAACTAAAATTCAAGAGACACTGCCCATGTTCTTACTCTAAGAACTATTAGAAAAAAGGTACAAATGTAATAAACCTAATATCAATATCTTTATATCAGAAACTGCTCATAAGAAAACCATGCCCTTGCCTAATAAAGGCATTGTTACTCTTTCCAATGAGGCATATTTTTCATTACAAGTCAACAAAGTGCTTGTCAGGTTGTATCATAAGAAATACATATACATTTTGAGGCAGAAAGAAACAGACACTGGCACAGAAACACAGGCACAGAGACAGGAAAAGAGAAAAAAGGATTGAGATATGGAGAGACAGAGACAGAGATTAAGGGAAACAGAGGAGAAAGACAGAGAAGATTATGAAACAGAAATTCCTAAATCAGTAAAATTATACACATATGTTAAAATTAACTTCAACACAGTGAAAAATGGTATCCTTAAAATAGCCTTAAATATATTAGACACATGGTTATTTCTGAAAAATATACAGAAATAGATTACTATTATAAATCCATCCTTGAGTAAAAGGGCCCCCCTAGACATGAATGCCAGAGAGTATTGGCAGTACTTTGGCATTGTGAAAATGGTGTTGAATATGGAATAAGAAGACATGGGTTTGTTTGGATCCAGGTACTGCCAATTACTAACACTGTGACCTAAAACAAGCTATTTGTGTTTTCTAGGTCTAAAAAGGGAGCAGTTTGGACTAAATAACTAATATCTATAGCAATAGTCATTAAGAGAAAAGATCAAAGATCATGAGTGATAGGCTTCTTAGTTCAACAAAAAAGGATAAACTAATAAAGAGGAAGTGTCTTGAGAAAAAAAAATGCATCTCAAAGCCCTCAGTAATACAACTTATAGTCTTTTTCTTTGACCCTTTGGAAATCTCAGGAAATGCTGCTGCATTGGCTTCAACCTAGCTACCATTCCTGTAGACACCGTGTTTTCTTCTGGGATGTCTTGGTCTTTGGGAGAGATATATAATACAGCTAAAATCAATGGGATTTGGCAACAGAGTGGATATGAGTGGGGTTATACTGAAGAACAAAGGAAGAAAGGAGGGAAATCATTTCACAAGAGAAATGCAAAAGTTGAAGAGGACATAGTCATGATGGAAGGGTTGGGGAATGGGTATCACATTAAGCTTACTTTTATATGAACTGGATAAAGGAAAATTGAATATAAGGAGAGAGAGACAGAGAGCCAGAGTCAGAACCAAAGAGACAGACACAGAGAGACACAGAGACAGTGAAATACAGACAGAAAGACAGAAACAGAGACAGAGGCGACAGAAAACAGAGAGATAGAAAAAGATAAACAATGACAGAGAGAGAGAGAGAGAGAGAGAGAGAGAGAGAGAGAGAGAGAGAGAGAGAGAGAGAGAGAAGGGCAGGCTCAGAGAGAGATAGTAAGAAACAAAGACTAATTTTATTATAGGAATACAATAAACTAAAATGATAAATAGGAGAGGACAGACACAAAAGAGAATTAGAGAGTGGGCTGGGGGAGGACTGGGGATATGCAAAATAAATTTGAATGTTGGAGGGAGATACATAAAGAAAGCAATAGGACAAGTAGAAATGGCAAAAAACAGGATGAAGGAGAAGGTAAGAGTTAAAGAAAAGATGCAAAAGAAAAAGCTTATGTTACTTCTATGATCATGTGTCAAAGAAACTTCCTCTATTTTTACCACCTTCTTATTTGTAAATAAGGGGATGAGAACAAAGAAAAGGAAAAGTAGGAGAAAAAAGGGTGAAGAGAAATACAGAGTTAATAATCATAAGTGTGAATGTGAATACTCTCAGTGGAAGAGGATAGCAGAATGGAGTAGGAAGCAGAATCTGACATTATATTGTTTGCAAGTAATATAAAAGATTTCATAGACCATCAAGAAGCATTTCTGTCTTTTAGGTGAAATCTTCCATCCCTCATTTAAATTAGAGTTCCATAATATCGTGGACAGTCTGTATTTATTTTTAGTTATTTTGACTGCATTTCCTTTTCTAATATTTTCTTTTGGATTTTGTTATTATTTTATAGAAATATTTTTTTTAATTTTTGAGGGTTTATTTATGACAAAACTTTGAGGAAACTAATACTTTTTATATGTCTGCTGATTTTCTGGGATTTTATCATATTATCAATATGCAGAGATTATTTTGTATTTTCTTGTTGTAGCCTTATTTTCTATATGTATCTTATAACTATATAAATAATAAATGGTACAGTGGACATCCTTGATCTGATCCTGTATTCATTGGGAAAGCTTGCATTATATTTCTATTGCATGACACTTAATTTCAGGTTCATATATACTTTTTATAACCTTTTAAAAGGGTCAGTCTATGCCTATAATTTGTAAAGATTTTAGTATAAATGAATGTTATATTTTTGTCTAATACTTTTTTTCAGAATGTGTTGGCATAATTTGGAATTTTGGATATATTTGTTTTTAATAAAATTGTGTTAATTATTTTACTAATGTTGAACCATACTTGAATTTTTGGTATAAATGTTATTTTTTTTCATGATCAAATTACATTGCATGTCCCCAGCCCACTCTCTAAAAACAAACACTATAACAAGAATGGATATAATGGAGGCATCATGATAAGATTAAAGGATTCCAAAAAGGGGTTTGGCACAGATGAGGACACCAAGATGTCCTCATAAGATAGGGACTTGCTATCCTTAGGGAAAAGAAGTTACAAGGTAGGGACTTTTATCAGCTAGCTATCTGGGTTCAGTTTGGAGTTCAGTTGAAGGATATTTTGTTCCTATTAATCCAGGGTTTCATAAAAAAAAAATACTTTTGGATAAGAAAGCACCTCCATCAAATCAAGGTGATCCATATAGTCATATTAACAGATTACTTGATGAAAGATCTAAGAAGATTAAAAAAAAAAAGAGGTCAGAAGGGGCCATATACTGGAGTGCTTTAAAAATGCAAAAAGAGGATTTTATTTTGATTCCTAAAAGAATAAAAAGACATTTTTGCTTCACTTCTCAAGTCATTAATTCCTTTCTTTTCTTTTTTTTTTCTATTTTGTTAATGAATGCACAGAAATTTTGTATGGAAATATTTTTTTTTGTTCTGAGGATTGCCTTAGCAACATCCCAGAAATTTTGGTATACTGTTTAATAGTTATATTTCTATAATTATCATTTCTATAGTTTGTCATTTAACCCGCTCATTATCTAGGATTTCAGTTTCTGTCTCTTTTTCTGGGTGTAGATTATGCTTAGTTTTTTTGGATACATTATTTAGCTATAATACTTTAACATTTGCCTTTTGTAAAATATTCCAAGGTCTCCTCTCCTTAAGTGACAGGTGCTAAATCTTGTTGGATTCTTATTGTGAATTATTGTTATTTTATTTAGCTAAATATAGTATTTTTTTCTGACATGAAAGCTCTGAATTTTGGCTAAATGTTCCTGTAGTTTTAATTTCAGATTTTCTTTCCAGGGCTGGCTGGTAGATTGTTTTCAATTTTCATTTTTTCCCTCTCTCATTTCCCTGGGAAATTTTCAGTTGTAATTTCTTGAAACATAGCATTGAGATTTTTGTTTCTTATTAGTGGTTTTTAAATAATACAATAATTTTAGATTCTCCTTAACCTTCTTCCAGGTGAGTTTAATTTTTAAAATTATATTTATTGGGGCAGCTAGGTGGCACAGTGGATAGAGCACTGGTCCTGGAGTCAGGAATACCTGAGTTCAAATCTGGCCTCAGACACTTAACACTTACTAGCTGTGTCACCCTGGGCAAGTCACTTAACCCCAATTGCCTCACTAAAAAAAAAAATATATATATATATATATATATATATACATACATATATATATACATATATATATATTTATTACATTTTCCATTTAAATATTTGGGAAGGGTTTTAAAAAAATATTTCTTGTTATCTTAGTCATTGTTTTCTGTGTGGTCTATTAAAAGTTTTAGGGGGGCAGCTAGGTGGCACAGTGGATAGAGCACTGGCCCTGGATTCAGGAGGACCTGAGTTCAAATCCAGCCTCAGACACTTAACACTTACTAGCTGTGTGACCCTGGGAAAGTCACTTAATCCCAATTGCCTCACCAAAAAAAAAAGTTTCAGAGCGGGCAGCTAGGTGGCACAGTGGATAGAGAGAGCACTGGCCCTGGATTCAGGAGGACCTGAGTTAAAATCTGGCCTTAGACATTTAACAATTACTAGCTGTGTGACCCTGGGCAAGTCACTTAACCCCAATTGCCTCACCCCAAAAAAAAAAGTTTCAGAGCATTCAGCTTTTGGGTAACATTTTCTGCTTTCTATTCTAAGGTGTCAATTTTTCTGACCATTCTTCCCTCCCTATTTTTTCCATTATGTATTTCTTTTTAAATTTCTCCTAGTTACTCCTATAATCTCTGAACTCAGGATTTTTTTTTTTCTCTGAGGTTTATCTGGACTTGTTGTAAGGTCATTATTTTCCTTGAGGTTTATCTCTTGTGAGTCCCTCAATCATTTTTTTTTCTTTTTTGATAGACCTTGGTTTCATTATCCCATCCATCTTACTCTCTCAGTTAGCATTACTAAACCTGAGCTAATCTTCTTAGCTGAACGATACAAGCAAGGCCCGCCTGGTGGAGCCCTCCTTCAGAAGACAAATGGGATGCTCTGGTGCTTTCCTATGCCCATGGGCTTCAACTTGCCCATGGTTCCATGATTTCCTTCTTTTTTAGGCTCTTCCTATAGTCTTTGACCCTTGATGTTGGTTTACTGCTGACTTGGGCTCTCATAACAGTCTTCAGGAACTACTTGGGTTGTATTTAACCAAGGAACTTTCTTCTGAAGATGGGCTTTAAGTATTAGTGTCAGGCTGGGATCACCTGAATTACTTTGAACCTGCCTTCTCTGGATAAACTCCTTAAGCCAAAGACTGGGTTCAATCATGGAGTAATATACTGGATCTAGCTGAAAACTCTCAGTGCTGACTGAGCTCTACCCTCTGAATTGTGCCATAAACTTATCTTATTTGTCTGTTTCAGGGTCTCAGCCAGGCTCCTGAGTCCACTTGTGAATTCCCTAATTAGATAAATAATCTAATGCTGATTCTTTATTATCATCATCGTTGTTATTATTATTATTATTTATTCCCTTTAGACATGCTTCTTGAATCCCTATTAATATATTTGAGGCTGAACTTTACTCTTCTTCTTCTTAGCACACTGTCATATCCAAATCCCATTGGGGATATCCTTTTGAGATTACATTCACTTAACTCTACAGAGATGTGGTATGTAGGTAGTTGTTTTCATGTTTTCCATTTGTACATTAGCTCCTTGAGAGTGGGAAATGTTTTTGCCTTTCTAAGCACCTCTAGCATTTTGTATATTATCTGACACAGTCAACTCTGAATAAATACTTTTTGACCTAACTTTTTAGTCATGATTCATGTAAGAGTCCCTGATTACCTTATGATTTTCCCTTTCTAGGACTTGGTGAAATATAATGTTGCAAGCTCTGAGTACCAATTGTAAAGGCCAATCATTGGTAGATACTTGAACAAGTCCATTTTGAATTTAAAAAGACTGTCATTTGTAAACAACAAAAAACAAACAAAAGCAGAAAAATTTTCCCTCCTTTGAATTGCATGGTTTAAGTAAGGCTCTAGTTCTCTGAGTATTTTTTATGGGTCCATGACCAGACAGAACATTTCATACTATGTGTCTCCCTACAGTTCAAAATACCATACTGACCTTAAGGGAAACTATTAGAAATTAAAGCCAAGTTTTCAGATGGGAGTGAGAAAAATTAACTTCAGGATCTGGAGAGTGACAGACAGAACTTAGGAAGTGAGATCAAATGGTCATAGGCAAGTTGTCAACTCAAAGTCAAAAGACTGGACTTGGAGTTAATGGGGTATCAGTTGATAACAAATAATATTGCCATGGCTGTATGAGCATGTTCCTAACATCCTCCCTGTCCCCCTACACACACACACACACACACACACACACACACACATATCTCTTCTGGCATTTGTCTCTTGTCAGTAGTTATGGTTTCAAGACTCAGTTCTGGCTCTGAACTTCATTCATAATTCATAGGATTACTTAATAACTCAATTTAAATTCAAGAAACATTTATTAAGTGCCTACCATCTTCCATGCACTAAGCTAAGTGATAGAGATACAAATAAGAAAAAGGAGATAGTTCCTATCCTCAAGGAGCTTGCAATCTATTGGGAGAGGACAACACAACAAGAAGCTGCAAGGGCAGGTGGCACCCAGGACTGGGATATGTATTTGCATAGAGTTGAAGTCAAGTAGGGCTCCTTTTGGAGAATGGAGTTACCAGGAAGATTGTCAGCTCTCAATGAAGGAAGACTCTTTGAGGAGTTTAGTGCTCCACTTTCCAGGTGAGGTGAAATGGTATAGCATATCAAAAAGCCTAGTCCATCTTGGTGGTGATAAGATTTCTGGTGATCTGATTATTGGGGTGGTAGAAGGGGCCAATTAATTCATTGAATTAAAGCCAAGCAGAGCTGCTGACAGAAAATATAATACATCATAACTGTAGAATTCTAGAGGAGTGCAGATGTCATCTACTCCCATCCCCTAATTTTACAGATGAGGAAACAAAGAAATAAGGAAATTAAGTGACTTGTCTATGATTAAACAAGGATTTAGTATCACAGGTAAGAGTTGAACCCTGGTCCTCTGAATGATACTGGAAAAGAACTTTCTCTGATGCTGTTTTTTTCAAATTTATAGTTTAGACAAAAATACTCATCTGTGACCTGTTTATCTCACAGGACTATTGTCAAAAAGCATTTTGAAAGTCTTAAAGCATTGTGTAAATGGAATTATTATTTCCTATAACTCTTTTGGAATTATCTGACTTTGATAAATTAGTTACAAACATTCTGTAAGCAAATCTGTACCTTTTACATTTTTTGAAATGACATAAATGTTAATCTTTAATCCTCTTCCCCAGGATTTTTTTTTTGTTGTTGTTTGTTTTTGTTTTTGCAGGGCAATGGGGTTTAAGTGACTTGCCCAGGGTCACACAGCTAGTAAGTGTCTGAGGCTGGGTTTGAACTCAGGTCTTCCTGAATCCAAGGCCAGTGCCTTATCCATTGCGCCACCAAGTTGCCCCTCCCCAGGATTTCTTAATGAGCTCAGATTTGTATTTATCTTAAAGAACTTATTTCTCAAATATGTAGAAAAGTGATTCAAATTTATAAGAATATATAAGAATCTCAATTGACAAATGGTCAAAGGATATGAACAAGAAGTTTTCAGATGAAAAAATTAAATCTATAGTCATATGAAACAATTCTCTAAGTCACTATTGATTAGAGAAATGCAAATTAAAACAACTCTGAGATACCACCTCACACCAATCAGATTGACTAATGTGACAGAAAAGGAAAATTATAAATGTTGAAGATGTGGGGAAAGTGGAACACTAATGCATTATTTGTGAAGTTGTGAATTGATTCAACCATTCTAGAGAACAATTCGGAACTATGCCCAAGGGGGTAAAAACTGTGCATACCTCTTGATCCAGCAATGGCACAGCTAGGTCTCTGTACCTAAGAGATCATAAAAAAGGGAAAAGGACCTATATGTACAAAAATATTCATGGAAACTCTTTTAATGTTGTCAAAGAATTGGAAATTGAGATTATTTCCATCAGTTGGGGAATGGCTGAACAAGTTGTGGTACATGATTATGATGGAAGGCTGGGCCCAAAGTCACAAATATTTACTAACTCCTTTATGTTTGTTTTTAATTTACAATGCAATAGCATCATATACAATATATATGTATATATATATATATATAGAGAGAGAGAGAGAGAGAGAATGAATTTACGTTATGTGAAAAATCAAAATAAATAAATAATAATTTTCAAAAAGTTATTAAAACTTTAGACCCCTTTGTGACCTTTGTTCTACCCTGTTTAAGAAATAATGAATGGGGGGTAGGCAGGTGGTGCAGAGGATAAAGCACCGACTCTGGATTCAAATCTGAGTTCAAATCCGGCCTCAGACACTTGACACTTAATAGCTGTGTGACCTTGGGCAAGTCGCTTAACCCTCATTGCCCCACCAAAAAAAAAAAAAAAGAAAGAAAGAAATGATGAATAGGTAGATTTCAGGAAAACCTAGATTGACATGAACTGATGCTGAGTGAAGTGAGCAGAATCAGGAGAACAATATGCTCAATAACAGCAACATTGTACAATCACCAACTATTACAGACATCTCTTCACAACAATACAGTGATCCAAGACAATTCCAAAAGATTCATGATGGAAAATCTGTTCACACATCCAGAGAAAGACCTATAGAGTCTGAATGCAAATGAAGGCATACTATTTTCACTTTTTTGTTATTTTTTCTTTCTTGTGGTTTTCCCCCTTTGTTTTGTTTCTTTTTTTTTTTTTCTCACAACATGACTAATGGGGAATGTGTTTAACATGATTGCATAAGTATAACCTTTATCAGATTGCTTGCTCTCTTGGGGAGAGGAAGGGGAAGAAGGGAAGGAAGGAGGGAGGGAAGGAGAAAAATGCCACAAACTGCCACAAAAATTATTATTATGAAGAGCATAAAGAACCCAGAAACTAATTCTGTAAGCAATGACTCATTGCCAATCTTGCAATTGGCTGGCATGTCCCTTTATTTGGCAGTTAAAGCTCTCTCAGTTAGAATCAAGATATTTACTTTCATTGGTTTCTTATTTTGGTGAATATATATATATATATACACAAAATATTATTTACAAATATATATATATATACAAAATATTATTTACAAATATATATATATATTTGTAAATAATATTTTGTTTTTCCCAATTATATATAAAGATAGTTTTCAGCATTCATTTAAAAAATATTTTAAGTTCCTATTTAGTGAATGGATGACACATTTAAAATGTAGGAGTGGTTCTGTTATAATGCCATGCAATGTCATGTTCAAATTTATCCTTTCTCCCACTCTGATACTTAACTTGACTTTTGCTTTAAGCAGTAGATAATCTGATTTCAACTAGAAGTGGTAATTCTGAAATAAATGTCACATTTGGTGCCATTTTATGTTTTATGATGTCACATCAAGTATCTTTTATCTTCTTAAAGAAAGTATCCATCATATAAAGTAGTGAAGTTTCTTATGTAGTTATAAAATTTTGGATTTTTATTTCTTGATCCTAATCCATACTTTCAACATAAATTTTTTTCAGCCTCTGACCATTAGTGTATTGAAGTGACCAAATGTCAATGTATACATACCTCATATCCCCCAAACCCTGAAACTTCTCATTATCCAAGGTTCACTGAAGGCTGTTTGCTGGCAATAGCTATGCAACTACATCTCTAGATCTAAAGCAATATTTTCCCTTACCAATAGACCTGACTGCAGTGATAAATCAAATAGAAATTTTATTTAATGATAAAAATCCAGACTAACAGAAAATCAAGTAAAAAAGAATTTTCAGGCCTCCATACAAAAATGTTTACAATCCTACAAAAAATCTCACTGTGATTTGTGATGATGAAGGGCGGTATCAAACTTTCTGTGCCTAAATAAGAGTTAACTCAACCTCCACAAGTATGCCATTTGATCCCTAAAACTGATGAGCCATGCTTCTTTGAATAGTTATTGCTCCCATATGCTAGATGTGTTATTTGCTGCTGGGTCTTCAAAGTGAGTAGAGGTATTGTTATCAATCTTGTGACACTGCTCTAGGTCACCATGTCTGGGGAAACTAAAACAATCAACGCATCTTTTTCCTTAAAAAATAGAGATGATTCACTACATCAGACTGACAGATAAATAAGGGGCAGTCAAGATACTTTCACACTTCACTTGCTCCACTCCAAGTAGGATGCCAAGTCTTCAACCATTACTTCTGATTCAATTGCAGTGCATGAATCCCTTTTAGCTTGTATAATACTACCTCTGGCAGGAAGTCATTTGATAAGCCTCCAAAGACTAATTCCCAACATCAGAAAGGTAGTTCTAAGGCCTTTTACACTTAATCCATGATTCTACGGAAAAGATCTCAGCCTCCTCGACGGCATATTTGGAAGATGCAGTTGAGTTCTTCACAAAATTACTCTCTTCTTTTATAACAGATGTTATTCACAAACTCAAGTTATCTTTTTGGTCTTCCTGTTTATGTTTTTTTATGAATAGCATAAGGCAAGAAAATGATAATAGCTACTCTGTAGAGTATGTTTTAATTTGCAAAGTGCTTTAGAAATATTATCTCATAAGATTCTCACAACAACCCTCAGAAGTAAGTGCCATTATTATACCCATTTTATATAATAGAAAACTGAGGCAGGCAGTAGTTATGTGACTTAAAGTGTCTGAAGTAAATTTTGAACTAAATATTTCCTGATTCCAGGTCCAACACTTCATCCACTACACCACCATTCTAGAAAATGATAATTCTTGTTTCCTTGGGGAATAGGATGAAATGAATTCTAGCAACCACCTTAGTTGTCTTTTTAAAAGGAAGATTTGAAATGACATTCTAATTAGCTGCAACAGGATTTTAGTCCTGGCTCTGATTCCTGGCTGCCTGTTTTACCTAGGAAAAGCCGCTTATATTCCATTGGTCTCACTTTCTTCCTAGACAAAAAGAGGGGAGTTGAATTAAATGACCACTAAGGTTCTTTCTAGCTCCAAAATCTAGGATTCTGTGAATATGAGGTGACATCCATTACACTGTGAGGATCATCTTAGGATTTCAAGAGCAAAACACTGTATTTGTGTATTCAATATATATATATTGAAAAGCTGAGCACCATTAGAAAATCATTTAAGGGTCTAGCATGAACTTTGTTGTGAAGAATAATAATTTACTATGTGAGGTGTTACCTTGTATCTTCCTGTGTATTCTGAGTCAGGTCTAATAAAAGCTTGTTGAGTGGTTCAAACTCATAATAAGAATGCAATTGGGGGGCAGCTAGGTGGTACAGTGGATAAAGCACTGGCCCTGGAGTCAGGAAGACCTGAGTTAAAATCTGGCATCAACACTTAACACTTACTGACTGTGTGACCCTGGGCAAGTCACTTAACCCCAATTGCCTCACCAAAAACAACAAAAAAAAAATAAACAAACAAACAAAAAATAAAGAATGCAATTGGGGCAGCTAGGTGGCACAGTGGATAAAGCACTGGCTCTAGATTCAGGAGGACCTGAGTTTGAATCTGGCCTCAGACACTTGACACTTACTAACTATGTGACCTTGGGCAAGTCACTTAATCCTCATTGTCCTGCCCCGCTCCCCCCCAAAAAAGAATGCAATGATGCACTTGTGGACCATAAAACATCTAACAAAAAAAAATGTTTACCCAATGATAAAAAGGATCAATAAGAATACAGCATTAATTTGGTTGGTCATGATTCCCCTCTGCTTTCCATTAGTGAAGAAACACAATCAGAGAGGTAAGCCAAGTAGTCATAGTCTGAATTTTTTATCCATAAGGAGGATAGAAAGGCATCTTAAAATGTAACAGACACCCATGAAAAAAATTTAGTTTAAAAATAGTTTGACAATTAAACATTAAAGCCACACCATACAAGAGGAGTATCTATATAAATATACCCATCTATACATATACATGTATATATGCATATATGTATATATAATACACAGAAATATACATATGTGTAATAATGAATTGTACTAGTATGGCTTTCTTCACACAGTTCGTCCAGCATTGTATATTTCTGTCTTTCATCAAATTTGCTGGTTCGCAGAATGTGAACTTCAATGTTGTTTTAATTTATATTCCTCATATTGTTAGTAATGTGGAACAATATTTCTATTGTTGATATATAAATATGGAAATGGATCTGTGCTGTCGTTGATTTGGGAGCTCATTCCAAAGATAGAGATTTTTGTTTCATAAGTTTACTCTAAGGATCTACCTAACCTGTTGAAGACCTTTTCTTCAGAAATTGTGACCGGTAGAATGTTCTGGTTGATGGCCTTTGATCTCACATTCTTGATGTGATGAATTCATCTTCTTTTCCTATCAAACATTTCCTTGATAATATATCTTACTCCTTTTCTTTAACTTCCATCTTTGATAGTTGTTGCAATTTGGTAAGACCAGGCACTTTTCTATTACCTTTTTTGTGATGTCCACTTATGTTTCTCTAGAGAATCTTGTATTCCATGTTGTGCTTTCATATAGTACCACGGGTAGAATGACGATGATGATGATGATGATAGATTGGCCTTTATTTATAAAGGAAACAGTGCTATTCAATCAATCGTATTTATTAAGTATCTATTTTGTGCCAGGCCCTGTGCTAAGCACTAGGGATAAAAAAAAAAATAGAGGCAAAAGGGAGTCCCTTGCCTCAAGGAGCTTGCAATCTACTGGGGGAAACAATTGTAATACACACACACACACACACACACACACACACACACAACAAACTATATACAAGATAAGCCGGGGTTAATAGAAAGAAAGCATTGAAATTAAGAGGGGTTGAGGGAGGCTTTGTGTAGAAGGTGGGATTTTAGTTGGGATTTTAAGGAAGCCAGAAAAATCTGTAGTTGAAGCAGAGGAGAGAAAACATCCTGGGCATAGGGGACAGCCAGAGAAAATGCCCAGAGCTGAAAGATGGAAAGTATTGTTGGTAGAGCTGCCCAGAAGTCCAGTGTCACTAGATCCAAAAGTTTGTGTCAGGGAATTAGGTATAAAAAGACTAGAAAGGTAGGAGGATACTAGTTTTCTTAAATACATTAAAGGAGTTTTGCAATTACCTGAAAATAATCTACTCTATTTCCTTCTCGTGTTCAAATACAGGTCTAACTTGTCCCCTACTGGTGTGAAGTTCTTTGGGTTGTCCCTTACCTTTCCTCACTAGGTCTGAAACCACCCAGATGAGAAACCAATCTTCAGAGGATTTAATTCTTTTATGTCTAGAATTCCTTCCCTGAAGCACAATGAGCTGACTGGTGGTTATCTCTAGACTCAGCAAAAGCCACTTCATTTCCTTCTGCAACCAAAATTGAATCAACATTGTTACTGGTTCTTCCAAAATATTCATCCCTGATCATTCCACTCAGTAGAACTTTACAAACCAAAGTATCAGATCCTTTTCATTACTTGCTCTATTAGAAGATATAAGTTCTATGTGGATAGGGACAGTCTTTATTTAAGTACTTGCATTCCTAGTTATTAGTACATAGGAAGTGCCTTGTAAATGTTTTTCTTCACTAATTCCTTAATTCATTCGATCTAATGCATGTAATTATCAGGCAAAAAAAGATATTTCATACACTTGGTCTTTTCTGTGTGGATTGTCAGGTCAAACTTTTTGAGACCTTATGGACCTCTTCCTGGAGATTTTGCGATGGATTAAGGTTTGATGTAATTATATGTAATATCTGTAAAGAGGAGCACTACATATACTCACACACATATACATATATGTATATATGTGAGATATATGTGATATTATATATATATATTAGGTTTGATGAAATTTTTGTGTCTTTGTAGATGAGATGGGGCAAGGGAGTTGGTGTACATTTTTTCCTGATACTATGCCATTTGACTACCCTTAGAGTCCAAATTAAGGATTATATCAGACCTAATCATAATCAGCATATTCAAATGATTCATTTTTTCCAACCCAAATTAGTGTAAAGAGACAGACACAGAAAGCAGTGAGCAGATGATCCCAGTTCATATATACCACTCAGAGAGCATTATAAGCTTACATATTCCCTGATTAATTTTTTTCACTGAGATCCAGGAAAAACACAATACTCAATACCTAAGAAAGCAGTAGAAAGACCCAAGAGGAACCAAGAGGCCAAAAGCCAAACTCAGACATTCCCTTCATGAGTGCACACAGCCTGTTCTGAACATAAACTTCAAAGTGTAGAAGTAATTTGGAAGAATGAGCAAACAAATAAACAAAAACAAGAATCACAAGATAAAGACTTATCATGACAGGGAAATTCAAGACAAAAACCCAGAAGAAGAAAATTATGACAAAACATCTAAAAACAAACCCTAAATTAAAATACAAAATAGATCCAAATCCAACCAGAATGCCAGGAATCTATAAAGCGTTAAAAAAGTTAAAATAATTTTTAAAAAAATGAAACTGGTAGAGGAAAGAGGAAAAGAAATGAACACTTTGAAGGGGAAAAGATATGAAAGTATAAAGCTTTTTCTTCAGTTGTTTTTCAGTCATATCCAACCTTTGTGAGCACATTTGATGTTAACTTGGCACAACAATACTGGTACTATTTGCCATTTCATTCTCCAGTTCATTTTACATATGAGGAAACTGAGGCAAACAAGTCATTTGCCCAGGATCACATGGACAGTAAGCATTTGAGATCAGATTTGAATTCGGGTCCTCCTCACTCCAGGTTCCATGCTCTTCTACTGCATCCCTTAGCTGCCTCAATAATTTACCAAATAAGAAAATAATTTACCAAAATAAGAATTAATATAGAAGTCAGTAACTCCATGAGACATCAAAAAGTACCAAAATGTTAAAAGACTGAAACAATTAAAAAATATAAGGTAACTGATGACAAAAATTGAGATTCCATGTTGGATTTCTTCCAATTTGTCAAAACGTTTGACTATCATGCACCATCTTGTTTGCTTGTTGCTTTTATTTGTGTAATTTAGGGGTTTTGTGTGTGTGTGTGTGTGTGTGTTTTCTTGAGGATGATCTATGGATCTCTTTCAATCAGTTATTTTCTTAGGAATTTTTCTTATTGTGACAAAATAATGGGATTTAGCAGATACTCAAAGGCCCACCTGGAGATTAATCTAAACTGATTGAATTAAGTGAGAGTGATTGACTGCTGATTAGCCTACTTCAAGTTAACTAGATTGTAATCACACCTGGCTAGCCCTTAAGAAGGTATTGTTCTTAGAAGCTAGACTTTGAACTTAACTCAAGACCACCTTCAAGTCCAATAGATTTGGATGACGCTAACCAACCCAGCTTGAAGCAGTGTGTAAGGACTACCCTTGCTCTGGACCTATAAAAAGCTTCCACAATCAGTTTGCTGGGGAGGTCATGATTGAAGCAGGCTCATGGTGGAGGACTTGAGGAAGAACCAGACCAGGCTGGAACTCTAAGCTTGATAGGTCTTTTCTTAACTTTCTGAACTCCATGTGAATACCTGTATGTTTTAATAAATGTTCAATGCCCAAAGACTGGTGCTAAAGCTTCTAATTTAAGGTGATCACACAATTTAGATTTTAAACATCACATTATATTTTTTTTGCTTTATGGTATTCAAATTCTTTGACTTGTTACATCCTTTGGGAACTCCTATGATCCTTAAGTAGTTTTATAACTATTATTTTCAATATCACTGGGCTTTGCTTATATAAAGAATAATGTGCTATTTTATCTTTATAGTGTTTTTTTTTGTTTCTCTTCTTTCAAATTGTTCTTTACTTCAGTATATTTGTATTCCCAATCTCTTGTTCTCTCCTCTATTTCTTCAGAGAGACTTGCCACAAAGGATTAATTTTTTCTCCTAATTATATCTAATTTGCAGGCATAAATTCTGCTATTTGTTCCCTTTTAACTTCTTTAATAAGCCTGAATTTTTCTTTTGAATCATTCTGAAATATCCTGCTATAGTTCTATGTTCTCTTGATAATTCACAGGAGTCTATGTCACATCTGGTTTTGCTTCAATTTTCTTTGTCTTGCAATACTTCAGAAAGATTTTTCATTTCTTGGATGTTTCATTAATCATTTTCCATAACAACTGCACTATCTTGTATGTTGATTTATCTATTTGCACTCTATTTTAACTGATTTTATTTTACTTGAGCTCTTTATCAATTTTAACCATTTAGACATTTATTCACCATGTTGTTTACTTTGGGACTTATTACACTCTGATGTTGGCTTTCCCCCTGTGGTTTGACTTCAAAGATGTCTTCCTCCCATGGAGGGAAATTTGCTTTTCACTGATTTTTGTGCCTCAGAAAATTAAGTTATAGGGGTAGGAGGATAAAGAACTGGTAGCACTTGTCTTTCATTTTCCTTTTCTTCACATCCAGTGCAGTCAGACATGATGCCTTTTGCACTAGTGTCCTTGTTTCATTCATTATCTACTAGGTTGTGAGTAATACAAGGAAAGGGTACACTAGCAAGGATTGTAAAGAGACAATCCCCAAGGACCCAAATTACAAGCACATTGTTTGACTTCTGTTTTCCTACCACATTATAAAGACCTGTGTGGGCTGGGTGCAGAGTGGCCACATAAAGGCTTAACATTCTCCACCCTAATTCACAAAGTTACCTTGTTGGGTTTCATGATTTTAATTCTATGAAAACATATTCATTGCTCTGAATCTGGTATGTAATTCCCCACTTTTTCAGAGTCAGTGGTGAAGAAAAGTAACACTTCTATCTTGTTGGTCACTGGATCTGGTCAGTAATCCAATTTTATGCATTGCTTGGTGTTAATGATCAGAACACCTTTGAATAAGGTTATTTGTAACCATGTTTTTTTTTTTTTAATTGTATGATTTTGATGTATGGATGGGAGATGTCTTTTTTGAAAAAATACAACAACACTGAGATGACATTTTGCTCTAACAATTAAAATATTATTTGATAGTGGTGCCAAACAACTACTATGGAATCTTGAAACAGTTAATAAAATGGAAGATAAAATCAATTTTAACACTTTATACCATTGTTGAGGGAACAATTTGTGCATAGATTATCTGCATGAAAATATTTCCTGGTAGACAGTAAGCAAATAGTTTATTAATTATTTCTTTTTGTGTGATTGTTTACTTCATATTTAAATTTACAATTGTTGGACTTATGTTTTTCTCTATTTAAAAATACTTCCTCTTTTGGGGCAGCTAGGTGGCACAGTGGATAAAGCATCTGCCCTGGATTCAGGAGGACCTGAGTTTAAATCCGACCTCAGACACTTGACACTTACAAGGTGTGTCACCCTGGGCAAGTCACTTAAGCCTTATTACCCCACAAAATAAATAAATAAATAAATGAATAAATAAAATACTTCCTCTTTTAGGCCAATAATTTGTTTTTGATTCCACTTTTGCTTAATTTTTTTTGACACTGAGAATTCTAGATAAGAAGGCAATTTGAAAAGTTTTTAAGAGGCCTAGCCCTTCCACATAGGCAAATGCAAAAATCAACATTAAGGAGCACAAAACAGTAAAAGAAGTAAGCTCTTTCATCTAATCCAGAAAGGTGCCCCCAGGGAAAAAAAAATATAGTCAGAATCTGGGAAAGGATTGAAGGGGGAATCATGCCAGGGAAGTTATTAGAATTTTTGTACAAATGTAACAAACTGGCAGAAGTGGTTGAGAGTAACTCTACAAATGGATCAACCAGAATTCTGAACAGGAGTGTTATAAACCAGTATGAACTCTAATAATAACAGATCGAAACCCAGGTCTGTCAGAACAGGGGCAGAGGATAGAGATACTACACTTGGGTCACTATACAAAGAACATAAATCTAACAGTATACTCCTCAGAGTACTGAAAGCCACAAAACACAGAGCCCTTGTACTACTAATACAGGGGCTATGCAGGATGTTTTGAGGTGGAGGGAATAATTATTACCGGTATTCTATTGGGCTTTGACTGATTCATAGCAGAAGAAATAATCACAAAAGTAGAATATAGGAAGATTAAACAAAAGTCAAAAATCGAGGCAAATGTTGTGTCTTAATATGAGCCATTGCATTCGGATTAAAAGGGTCAGCATCATCCATAAGGTAGACTGAACAGAAGCAAATAAGACTTATTCAGCCCATCTAAGAATATTAGAAGAAAGAGGCCTAACTAGAGCTCCCTCAAATAGGAATTGAGGTTAAAAATATAAACAAAGTAAACACTGAATATAATCAAAATAGACAATTGGTTAAGAAAAGTCCAAGAGATATACTCAGAAGAGAAAGAATAAAACAGCTATAATTAGAGACTAGGAGGAAAAAAAATACTTGGTCACAAGGACTTTGAGTGGCTAGAATAAATTATGAAAACTAAAATAAAAGGTTATTAATAAAATAAGAGCTCAGAAACAAAAAAAAAATAGGAGATTAACTTAGAAGTGGGGAAAACAAAGTTACAACCAAACCAAACCAAACAAAACATCTTACCCTGTAGAGACTTTTCTAAACTATGGAATGGAAAAAAAACAGTCAATGATTTTATAAGATAATAACAAATATTAGAATAAATAGAAAATGTAGAAAAACCAATACAATATAACATATCTACTATGAAAAATGACTGACCTGGAAAGTGGATGAGGAGATGCAACATAACAATCATTGGATTCCCTCCAAAATCTGACCAAACCAAAAAATAAACAAAACAAACAAAAACCCTACATGCCTTGTTTTGTGAAATCACAAATGAAAAATCCTAGACTTGCTACATTTTAAAGAGTAAAGGAATTTCAAGTATTCCTGATGAAAAGATCAGAGCTAAGTAGAAACTTTGAAATAAAATTATAAGAAGTGAGGGAAATTTATAAAGTATAATCTATTTGAACAATTGAAGGAATTAAATGATGACAAAATGATAACATTCTAATAGGAATTTGTTGTCTTTTCCTTCTGAGTTTCAAATAAGTAAAACACTTATGTGATTTTGGTCTAGGATGTTGTCATTTGAGAGGGAAAAAGGGAAAGGAAAAGTATAACCTATAAAATAAATAAGGAAGTATTGAGAAAATTTTAGCATTTCACATACATGGGGCATTTCAAATAAAAAAGAAAACTGTATACAAATATGGAAGAAGATGAGGTCATGAGCCATCTCATATCTTCATTTTTATTTGTATCCAAAAAAAGATTCAACAATATATTAATAGGGATTTTAGCATAGAAATACATTAAATTCAAAAGTGAAAGAAATGAGGAGATATTCAGGGGTCACAAGGGTGGAAAAGAAAGTTTAAGAAAAAGAACTGTATGAATATAGTGAAGGGAGGAGAAGCAGAGGTAGAGAGAGATTACTTCAATTCTAGATTATTAGTGCTGATCAAATTCCTCATGTTTCACTATTCTGTTACTCTTCTTAAAGGGGAGGTTTTGCAAAGAAGAGAAAAAAATGAGGTTAATTTGGAGAGGGAGACACAAATAACTTTCCAAATGGTAAATATCAATGGAATTAACTTATCTATGAAATGGAAGAAGATAGTAGTATTTGTTAGACAGAACAATTCACTTGATGCAGAATTAAATTGGAGGATAGAATAGAATTCATTATTCTTCAATCAGGGGTAGAAATTGTGCTCTCAAATAAAAATAAAAATATATATGGTTGAGAGGTAAATAGAAAAAAATAGCATTATGCCTAACATACCATGAAAGAATAATGTAAATATTATATATAGGTAGATAGACACATATAAAATTAAATTTAGCATCTAAATACTGGAAAGAAAATTTAATCTATTATCAAACTTCAGTGAGAAATATATAAAAAGATGGTCTTAATGTGATCATTCAAGACATAAACTAATCTAACAATCATCATCACAGCAACAACAATAATAAAAAATTAATAAGAATTATCATAAGAACCTTCATACATTAGCAAAATTACATTGATAAATTACTGTAATTACTGAATGGGAACCAAAGGGTAAAGATGGAGGTCTGCCTAAACAATTCCCCATTTCTCATAAAATAATGCCTAATACTCTATACCCTGATACTTTTACCAGATGATAGCAGAATTTGACTGTATTAATCAGTTAGAGTTTTATCTTAGGTGTAAACAAGGCTTAATTATATCCTGAGTGATTAGAAGTTTTCTTTCTTTCTTTGTTTTGTTTTGCCTGAAGTATATTTATTTATTTTTTCTCTGTAAAAATCATTTATTTTATTTTTTCCACTTACATGTAAAGGTAGTTTTCATCATTCATTTTCATAAGATTTAGAGTTCCAGATTTTTATCCCTCACCCCATTTCCTCCCCCCTCCACAAGACAGCAACCAATCTGATAGGTTATATATGTACAATCCACAAGGGCTCTTTTTTTTTTTGTCTGTGTTCAATCAATATTAGTTCTTTCTCTGGGAGTATGCTTCATCATTAAACTTTTGGGATTGTCTTGGATCATTGTATTGCTGAGAGTAGTCATTCACAATTGCTCATAAAACAATACTGCTGTCATTATGCACAATATCCTCTCAGTTCTGCTCACTTCACTATATCTCAGTTCATATGGGTCTTTCCAGGTTTTTCTGAAATAATCCTGCTTGTCATTTCTTATAGGACAATAATATTTCATTACAATCATATTCCACAGCTTCTTCAGTCATTCCCCAATTGATGGACATTCTTTTGATTTCTAATTCTTAGCCACCACAAAGAGTTGCTATAAATATTTTTTGTACAATTTTTTCCTCCTTTTCTCTTTTTCACAATTACCATTGTTTACTGTTTCCCTCCATCCTATTCCCTTCCCCATGATATTTACTCTATTATCTATCTTCTTTTACCCTATCCCTCTTCAAAAGTAATTTGCTTCTGTCTCCTCCCCCAATCTGCCCTCCCTTCTTTTGCCCCTTCCTCTTTATCCCCTTCCCCTCCTATTTTCCTGCAGGGTTAGATAGATTACTCCACCCAATTGAGTGTGTATGTTATTCCCTCTTTGAGCCAATTCTGGATGAGATTAAGGTGTTTGAACTAATTCTGATGAGTGTTAGGCTCATTTACTGCCCAGATTAAATAGATTACTCCACCCAATTGGGAGTGTACATTAATCCATCCTTGAGCCAACTCTGATGAAATTAATGCCTTTGAGCCTATTCTGATGAGTGTGAAGTTCCTTTACTACCCTGTTCCTCCCCAATCTCTTCCCCCACTCCATAAACCCTTTCCTATTTCTTTCATGTGGGATTTTAACCCATTCTACCTCTCCCCTTCCCCCTGCCCCAGGGCATTCTTCTCACCCCTCAATTTTACCCTAAAGATGTTATCAAGGGACAATAAGGCGACACAGTGGACAAAGTACCCACCCTGGACAGAGGAGGACCCCAGCCCAAACCCAGCCTCAGTCACAAGACACTAACCCACTGCACAACCCCAGGCATGTCACCCAATTCCAACTACCCCACAAAGAGAGATAAGCAAAAAATAAATACTTTGCAGATATAATACCTTCATAATCAATTCCCACCTGTGCCCTCTGTCTAAATTTATTTCCATCATCTGCCCTCATAAAGAGAAAGTTCTCATGAGTTAGTTATATCTTCCCATGTAAGAATGCAAATAGTTTAATCTTTTAACGTCCCTCTTAATTTCTTTTTCCTGTTTACCTTTTTATGGTTCTCTAGGGTCTTTTATTTGAAAGTCAAATTTTCCATTCAGTTCAGTTCTTTTCATCATGAATACCTGAAAGTCCTCTTTTTCATTGAAGTCCCATTTTTCATTCTGAAAGTTTATGGTCAGTTTTTCTGGATAGGTGATTCTTGGTTGTAGTCCCAATTCCTTTGCCCTCTAGAATATCATATTCCATGCCCTCTGATCCTTTAATGTAGAAGCTGCTAGATCTTGTGCTATCCTGACTGGGGCTCCACAGTACTTGAATTCTTTCTTTTTGGCAGCTTGCAATATTTTCTCCTTAACCTGGGAGCTCTGAAATTTGGCTATAATGTTCCTGGGAGTCTTCCTTTTGGGATCTCTTTCTGGAAGTGATCAATGGACTCTTTCAATTTCTATTTTACCTTCTGCTTCTAGAATATCAGGGCAAGTTTTCCTGAAAATTTCTTGGAAAATGTTTTTCAGATAGTCCAATAATTTTCAAATTATCTCTCCTGGATCTATTTTAGGCTTCAATACAATAAAAACATAACCAATAAAAGATATTTGATGAAAGCACTGAAACAAATATAGACTATATATAAATATAGCCAAAGTATTCCTTGAGGAAAGTTTATAGCTCCAAGTACTTTTATCAACAGGAGAGGGGGACCGGGAACAGGACTGAGACTGGGACTGGGACTGAGGCCAAGTGGGAAGAACAGACAGAGAGACTGACAGGGAGAAGAGAGACAGAGACAGAGACAAATACACACAGAAACAGAGACAGAGAGAGAGAAAGATCTAATCAAAGAATTGGATGTGCAACTACTAATGATAATGGTTAGAACAACAACAACAATAAAACAATGATAAGTAGAAAGGCAACAGTTCTAAAAAATCCAATCAAACACTTATCACATTGAGAATAATGATCAATAAACAAAAACTAAAAAGCAGAAATGGTTAATATAAGAGTAATTTTAATAAAACAAGGATTATAATATATAGTTAGTAAAAACAGGGTCTAATCCAACAATTCTGGGAAAAATTTGAATTTTATTTTAGAAAATCTACTAAATTATTTATATACTTTGCACCAGAGATTAGTTATATACCTCAAGGAGCTGAAGAAGAAGAAGAAGGAGGAGGAGGACGAGGAGAAGGAGAAGAAGAAACATTTGGTGTGTATCAAAATATTCATAGAACTTTCTTGTGGTAGCAAAAAATTAGTAAAAACATGGGTGTGCATCAAAAAGAATGGCTAAATAAAATATTATGCATTAATAGAATATTAATAGAATATTGAGCCACAAGAAACTGTGAATTTGAAAATGACAGGAAAAAAGAGGAAGAATGATGAGATTAAGTGATTTAGAGTGAAGAAAGCAGTACTAGGAAAACAAGATAAACAATTAAGCACAATGCAAATGAAAACAATAAAATGAAACAATAGTATGGAATGAATTTTAATGACCATTCAGAACCTCAGAGAAGAGGCGAAAAAATGTACCTCTTTCCTCATAGAGGTTAGAGTCTTTGAATGTGAAATATTGAATGTACCATGAGATTTGATTAATCTCTTGGTTGGTTTTATTTAAATTCTTATTTTTTTTTGTTCCAGATGAAAGCACATAGTTTAGAGAAAGGAGGAGAGTGATTTTTTTAAAGGGTTGTTAAGTAATAACAATAATAATGATTCATAGTTATATAGCTCTATAAGAAAAAATACCACTTTATAAATAGACACGAATAAAAATGCAAAAACATAAAGACAATGATCATTATATAAATGAAAACTCTACTCTTGCCTCCTCCTCACTGCAAATAAACAAACCACATAATAAAACAACCTTCTGCACTTTGGGCAATTTTTAAGGAACAACAGGTCAGTTTAAGAGACGTGATAAAAAATGTGAAATCATTTCTTTCTTATTCAAGTGTGAAAAGATAAATTATCTGTGAATATATTTGCCTGAAAAATGAGATAAAGTTAGGGCAGGTAACAGAGTCAAAGGTAATTTGAAATCCATGGTATCAAAAGAAGGATATATTTATTATATAGGCAGATTAGTCCAATAAGGCTGGAAAATCATAATCATAAATGCAGAGGAAACTGAGGAATTTTTTCCTGAAACTAAGCCCCAGATCAATTTTAAATACAAATAGCTATAAAGTACTTTGAAGAGAAAACAACTATATGCTTTCACTGTATAGGTGGGCATTTTGAAATTTATCAGAATCAGTGTGTTTGAACCACTCTCTTTTTGAGACAGGAGGGGAATTATGCATAAATCATTTAAAAAATGTTCTGTTTGGAAAAGTATCAGCAAACTACAAAGATTAGGTTGGAGCTGGATATTTTCAAGTGGTTATTGAAACAGAAGAAAATAAAATAAAAAAAAATAGTAGGTGTCAAAAAAGAATTTGTAAGATGCCAGATTCCAAAGACTTTTCTTGGGTTGCTGTTGTTACAGGCATCAACTACTATTTATGGAAGAAGATTCAATAAAAAGATTTGTTGCACTAATATTTTTATAAATTCCCTACATCTTGAAATATCCAGAAAGCATGCCATGCAAGTCAGCTCTGCCAAATCTACTGAAAAAGCATTTTGTGTCAATAGAACTACTGCATTAGCACCAAGACAGAGTGGGGCAAATCCTGGGGAAACAACTACAAAGAATAGGAGGCAAACAACAGATAATGAGGAGCAAGTGTGATATATGCAGCGAATATAAGTTTATTCATGCTATTATTGAATAGTTATGGAAAATGGGAAATTGAATGACCAAAATATCACGAAATCATTAGTGATCATGTTCACTTTTCCAAACAATTAATAATTTATGAAGAATTTACTGTAAAGGAGGGGCTAAACTATGAAGGCTTCTCATTAGTATATTCCCGGCTTATTCCCCATTCATTTGTAGGCTTGCTAAGCCTGTTTCCACCCCTCCCAACCCTCCATACTTCAAGGCATGTACAAGTATTTCCTGAACACCATCAGTTGGACTATTGAATAGTTAGTAAAGAGAAGTATTTTAACTGGATGCTGAATTAGAACTGAGTTTGTACCCCAAAATTTCAAGGAGACAAATTCATTTTCTCTTTCCTGAAAGCTTTAGATGAATAATCAATCATTTAACAAACATTTATTAAGCACCTACTGTATGCCAGAAAATGTACACTTAGAAGGGATCACATAGACCCTAATGAAACCAAGAAATCCATCAAAGCCAGACGAGGTACCACGAATGACTGGAGTTTTACTAGCTACAGAAAATGTGTCTGTAGAGGAAACTGTGTAGCAGCTCTGATAAGTGAACTCCCTGAGCTGGACTAGCAAAACCTCTGCCCAGTTGAGGAAGCAGGTGCCTCTTTCATTGACTCATACAACCAGAAGTAAAGTTTGTGGGACTCCTTTAAAAGAAAAATAAAGGATTCCCAGAGTAGATCCTCCCTCCTCTGGTTGGGATTGTAGCACCCTCTTTAAGTTTTAGTTCACTCTTCCCATGAATTTAGTAATTATATAAAGGCAAGAGTGATCCCCATTTTTAGAGGATTTTTTTTGTACATTCATCCTTAAAATATCTAATTGATAGTTAGGACCATAGTAAAAGTCCATAGGAGAGAATTTATAATGGAAATTATAAGTATGGGAATGATCCACAGACAGCTGCAGTTATAATAAACTCATTGATGTTCAACAGGACAACAATTGGGAAAGCAGAGAGACAAAAGCAATCAAAAGGTTAGTACACACCTTTGGGGTATATCTATCCATAGTTAGTGGAAATGAAATGGTTGAAGACAAGTAAAAAAAGGGCTAAGAAATGAAAATCCAGAAAGGAGAGGATATACGAGGGGAAAAGTTGGTCCACCATGTCAAAGACTATAGAGAGGTCAAGAAAGATGAGAATTCAGAAAGAAATCATTCAGTTTGTTGATCAAGAGTACTTTTGGTACCTTTGGTCACTTAGAAGACATCGTTTTCATTTGAATGACATGATAGAGAATCAAATTACAATGGGTTTAGAAGAGAATAACAAGAAAGGAAGCAGAGAAATCTAATACAGAGAACTTTGTCAAAGAACTTTGTCTCTTCAACATCTCCCAAATACTCCCCTTTCTATCACTGACAATTATTCAATCAACAAATATTAATTAATCACCTCATGTGTCAGAAAGAGTATTCTTAGATGGGATAAAGTAGGTAACTGGTGAAACCAATAAGTCCATAAAAGCCAGCAAAGGTCCCAGAGATGATATTTTCTAGGAATGAAGGAAGACTTAAACAAGTTAGGATATGCTAGTATAATACAAATGCCAATAGCCTCTAAATTAGTTCATTTATTTAGGGTCATACAAGCTTTTTAGTGATGTCTAAGCTTCAAGGGATTTCAGACTTCACTGGAGTTGAAGCTACCCAGAATTCTTTTTATTTGACCATCCTGGAAAAAGGGGAGAGACAAAGCAAAGAGGGAGGGGAAAGACTTTACCTTGGTAGATAAGTGGAGAATGACAGGGGTTGAAGCCAGAGTAGTATAACAGCTTGAGTCTTTGTCTGAATTCTGATATTATTGGTTTAAGCAACCACCAGCACCATTGCTCATTGAACATCTGAAAAGTAAGGACAAGGCTGTGATACAGTTGCTTCTATTGGTTTTCCCCTTTGCACTTTCCCAGGGTTCTGAGAGGCTCAAACCTCCTAGATACAGTTTATGTCCTTGTTTTCTTTACACAGTTCCTAATGGAGAATAGGATAAAGGGAAATAGCTGTTTCTGTTTGCTTATTTGTTGCTTGATTGTTTGAATGATTTAAAAAAAAAACAAACAAAATCATAAGCCCTTCTTAGTATAGCAACTTACCATAGCTATTTTTAAATGTCCATGCATCTTAAATGCATTGTTTTAATTTTTTTCAGTATATCTATGTTTATGAATTACAATCTAGATGGCTGTTTAAATCTGTCTCAATTCAGCCTACAATTATATGAATACTAGTAATGAGGAAACTGAGAGGACAAACTCCTGACCAAAAAAAAAGAGATTTAAGGTATTGTGGTTTATCTCTAAACAAGCCAAGTTAATTTGGCCAGAGCAAGACATTTGCTTGAGTGTTCATGGAACTGAGGATTAAGCAAGGTTATAAATTGTTTTAGTGGGAAAGGTCACAATCCATGGAATCTTAAAACCCTAAGGAAGGGTTCTTCCAATGATCACAAGAGAAAAGGATGATGAATAACTAATGAGGAATCCATTATCTCTTCCCTTCCACTTTTTGCTTGAAAGGGATATATGAGGGATGGGTATTGGGTCACAGTTAGTACTGCTCTAATTGATGACTGACAGCTCAACTATCTGTGTTTACCAGTGCCATCTGTTGGATATACTATAAGAAATAAATTTCACCTTTTTAAAAAGTATTTAGATAACATCCATAGAAAAAAGACTGAGAAAGTGAGAAGGAAAAAATAAATCATTTTCATAGTAAACAGAGTATATTGAACATGGTCTAATTAATCAGAATAGTTGTACATGAGGAACCAATGAGGAAAGAGGTAGTAAGGGGAAATGGAAATTCAGTGTTAAATGAGGAGTTACAAAAGATCAAAATTACATGTGTTCTAATAAGGACTAGTAATATGCAATTTAAGGTTTTAAAATATCACCAACAATTATAACCCTGAGTTCTCATTTCTATGAAAACTAGGAAGGAAATAATTGGAGCATGGAGATTCATCATTTATATAATATTATCATGTCATCATGTCATATTAGATTATTTTCCATTATTTTGGTTTGTTTGCATTAGTTCATGTTACATTAGTTTAGTTTAAAATAGCAAACATTTATTTCTTATAAATATGTTTTGTTACCTTTTCTTAGAGATTGAGTGGTTCTTAAATAGTTATTATATGCATTGTGCAGAACACTTTAAAAAGAGTCATTTACTGACACTGTCACCATTCTAGTGAAAGCTCTCATTACCCCATGCCTGGACATTTACAATAATCTGCTGTCATATTGGTCTGACTCAAGTGTCTCACCACTCAAATCTATTCTCCAGTTGAGCTACTAAAATGATTTTCCTCAAGCACAGGTGCAACTATGTCATACTGCTATTTAATATACCCCAGTGGCTTCCTATTGCCTATAGAAAATGCTCTGTTTGGTATTCAAAGCCATTCTTAATCTAGCAAATTCCTACCTTTCTAAACGTTTTACACCCAATTCCCTGAATCCAGGGACACAAGCCTTCTTGCTATTCCACTGAGAAACCATGTCTTTTAGCTCTGTGCATTTTCTCTGATTCTTCCCCATGCCTAGAATGTTCTTCCTCCTCAGCCCCACATGGTGACCCCCATATACAGGCTTCTTTTAAGTCCCAACTAAAATTCTACCTTTTAGCAAAAGCTCTTTCCAACCTTTCTTAATTCCAGAGACTTTCTTGTGTTGCTTATTTATGCCTATTTATCTTGTATATTAGATTGCTTTGTATATATTGTTTGTATGTTGTCTCTCCCTTTAAGTTGTAAGATCCTTGAGATTATGGACTGTCTTTTGCCTCTTTTTTGTATCTCCAGTGCTTAACACAATGTGGGGCACATAGGACATACTTAGGCAACATTTATTGATTGATCCTTTTTTAAACAAGGGTTGATAAGATGTCAAGGCACCAGCTATAGTAAATGTGGATGATATCGTTAAGACACTGGCCATGTATCTTATAGTCTCAGAGGTGCTGTTTTTAAAATGAGCCTTGCTTATCTGCAGAATAATGTACTATATGGTCAAAAAGGTCAGAGCATGTTTGAAGTCCAAATTGACATAAAAACTACTAATGTTTACTTGATATGTCACATGGATTTTTAAAATTAAAAATATAAACAACCATAAGATCACTTATTCTCAATCCCAATGGGTATGACTTTTTTGGGGGGGATGGGGTGGTACAATGAAAGTTAAGTGACTTTCTCAGGGTCACACAGCTCATGTCAAGTGTCTGAGGCTGGATTTGAACTCAGGTCCTCCTGAATGCAGGGACCATGATCTATCTACTGCACCACCTAGCTGTCCCTAATCCCAATAGTTATGAAGGTAGCAGGTGTACTCTCTTCCTTCAAGTTCCAACAGGCTTGAAGCAAGATCTGAATGAGAAGGTCATTAATACCAGGCATAGTGAACAACTGTCATGAATGCATAAATATGTTCAGGTAAGGAAAATGATTTTATAATTGTTAATTTGAAAATGAGTATCCATTCTAGTTTTGGATTTAAAAGTCCATGTATTTGTGCCTGGTTAAATGTCATTTACCATTTTTTATAGAGAAGTAAGTATATTATTCAAGGTGACAAGAAGTCATCTCACAGCTCTTTCTTCTTTCCTTTCTTTAAAGAGTCAGGTAAGTGAAGAAAGGATAAGTAGATTTTAACTATACCCAAAGTTCTTTGTTGAAGATTTTAAAATATTTATACAAACTGATATCATGACCTTCTATATTTAGGTTAAAAAATTCATTTTCCTCAACTACACATAGTCAAAATATGACAGAAAAAATTTGATGCTTTCATAAATGAACTGTGATAATTCATCTTTCAGCAATGAAAAAATAAAACAGAGCCATCATTTCGGTTTTTTTTTTGTTTTGTTTTTTTACCAGGAAAGCCGAGTACTTCACTAAGTGGATGAGAGAAGTAATTATCCCTGTGATATTAGAAGTTCGCTTTCCAATCTTTCCACAATTTTTTAAAAACTGTGTTCTTTTTGCAACATATTTTTTCCAGTCCAGGATGAAACAAAGACTGTAAAGTGGCATTTTTGTTTAAAGTTCTGCTTAGCATTGACTTTTCTTCTACAAACAAAGGGGAATCATATTGAGGTATTAATGGTTGAATGGACAACTAATACTTGGGGCAGAAAGTGTTCATATTAAATATTTTTATTATTTTTTGTTATAGTATTATTACTCTTCAGAGTATTTATTTATAATTGCTATTTTCTCTGGGAAGGCACTCACTCTTTAAGTCTGACAATGTTGTTATATCATAACACTTTTTTTGTGGAATTGTCCGCTAAAATTAGTATTCTATTTTCTAGTGGCATTTAGCCTAATGAAAACCATCCAGATTGAGATCCCAATAGAGATTCAATTCTAATCTGGTAGGGAGGCAGTTTTAAGCTTCTACATTGTTGGGCAAGCCTATCTATGCAGATGACTATGTTTCTCCCTCTGTTTTTTTTCCTATTTACCTAGGATGTCATCTGAAGGTCAGTGAAATGTCTTTATAATAGATTTCATAACATCATAATAACTGGAAAGAACCCCAAAGGCTGTTATTCAATTCCTTCTCTTTGCAGTTGAGGAAACTGAAATTCAGAGATGGCAAATGACTTGTGCAAGTTCACACAACTATTAAGTGTCAGAGTTTAGAGTTTAATTCAGTCTTCCTAATGTAACAACCTTGATCCTGAGTTTATTTCTGTAATATTTCTCATATGAGAAAAGTCAATTTTATAATTCTAAATTCTGAAATATAACGGGATACTGTTTCAAAAAAGGTCACTTTTGTATGGAATTATGGATTGTAGACAACATACAAAAACTTATTAGGCTCACAATTCTGTGTAAACAATTCTACCATATGCCAGTCATGAGTTAGCTTCAATAAGTGTCACCATTAAATCACTTTTCTCTTTTTATGATGGATTGCCCAAATCAGGGTTTGCAAGGGAGAAAGTTGGTCAAAAAAATCCATTTTTTCTCCCTTCAAATATAGTTCTAATCATTATTATGAAATAGCACATTTGGGTACATTAGGAATATAGAATTTATAGATGGAAAGGAATGTAGAGATCTTCCCTTTATAGATGGAGAGACTAAAGCTGAGAAGGTTGTCACTTGCTCAACAATACATAGCCATTAAGTATATTAATTATACCTAAGTATAAGGCTTTCTTTTTTCTTTATTTTTATTAAGTATAATTCAATCCAATCCTACATAAGTTTTATTCTGGAGAATAGTAAGATATTCATAACTACAATAATAAATATTTTTACTGTTGGTCTAGATTGTTATTTTCAGTGGTTTATGGAATTCCCAGTAAGAAAATACTCTTTCAAGCACTGACCCTGGATGCAGGAGGACCTCAGTTCAAATCCAGCCTCAGACACTTGACATTTACTAGCTGTGTGATCCTGGGCAAGTCACTTTACCCTCATTGCTGCAGGAAAAAAAAATACTCTTTCCCACCGCAGCTCTAGAACTCTCCTGCAATTCATCATATTAGAACATTGCCTAGAGTATTTGCTGATGGTCACAAAACCAATGGACATTAGAATTAGGACTTGAAGCATGTCAACCTAAGTCAGATATCAATCCACTAATGCATTTGATAATTCTAGAATTATTTCAATTCTATAATATTAATTGAAATTATAGAATGTTCTACATTTCACAACACACTTTTCCTTCAACTCTATATACTCATATTCCCAATGAGAGAAATGATAATATTACTTAGTGATCTTTTTTCTGAGTAGCCTGCTTGAGCACTCTATCAACCTCTATTATGGAAAAGGTATTGTTTTGTGTGTGTCTGACTTTTTTTAAAAAGCAGTTTGTTAATTATTCCTTTCTACATATCTCTTGCTATAACATGGTTCTTATTTCATTCTGAAGTTCTTTTGCAATTCAAAAGGATATTGACAAAATGGAAAAGTCAGAGAATTGTGACCAAGATGGTAGGTCATTCAGTCAATAAACAATCATTCAGTACCTTTTTGCCAGGAATTATGTTAAGGATGGTGGACAGAAAGAGTGGCAAAAGTCAGTCTCTTCTTAAGGATACTGAAGGATACTTGAAGGATAGTACAGTCTAATTGGGGAGACAACATGTCCATGACTAAATACAAATTAGTTATATTCATACTCAAGGTAATAGTCAATGAAAGTTATTAAGTAGAGAGTGATATGGTCAGACCACTCAATCCAATGGAGAAGGAAATGGCAAACCATTCAAGTATCCTTGCCAAGAAAACCTCATGATCAGTTGGTCCATAGGGTCATAAAGAGTAAGACACTACTGACTGACTGAACAACAAAATATTCAGACTTACAGTTTAGGAAGATCATCTTGAATGCTAGGTAGAGGATGTACTGGAGTGGGGAGAGAACTATGGAAGGGAGATTATTAGGCTGTTGCAATAGGTTAGTTGTGAGGGGATGAAGGCCTTCACTGGAATGGCAGAAGGGACAGAGTAAAGAAAGGGTTGTATACTAGAAATGTTAAGAAGGAAAAATCTAGCACATGTATGACCTATATCAGATTGCTTATTGCTTCAGGGAGGGAGGAAGTAAGGAAGAAAGGGATAGACTTTGGAACTCAATTTTTTTTAAAGACAAATATTTAAAAATTTATTTGTAATTGTGGAAAAATAAGATTTTTTTTAATAAAAAGAAGGATAAATCTACAAATCTTGGAAATTTATTGGAAATTGGAGATGGGAAAGTGAGGAATCAAAACTGATTCCTGGGTTTCAGAGTCTGGGTGACTGATAGGATATTGCTAAGGAAGTTAGGAAGAGGTGAGAATTTGAAGGGAAAGATATGGAATTCAGTCTTGGACATGTTGAGTTTGGGTATCCAGTTCAAGATGTCCAATAGGTAGTTGGAGATGTGAGTTTGGAGGTCTAAAGAAAGATTAGAATTGAATAGATAGTGGCAGCTAGGTGGCACAGTGGATAGAGCACCGGCCCTGGAGTCAGGAGGACCTGACTTCAAATCTGGCCTCAGACACTTGACACTTACTAGCTGTGTGACCCTAGGCAAGTCACTTAACCCCAGTTGCCTCACCAAAAAAAAAAATTTAAGGCATGATAGATGTTTAATTCTATTCTTTCTTTCTACTAATATGGAACTTGGCTTTAAGTGTTTCTATGTACAGGTTAGCTACAAAGTAAAAAAATAAAAAATCCAGTGGGAATGTGAAAAAATAGGTGTAAGAATATATCCAGACTATGTGCAGAGCTATCTCTTATGGCAAGATCCTCTTTATGAAAACTACAAAGGACAAGAAGAAAAATGGATTCCTACTAAACTGAGTTTGGGTTATTCAGTATATTTTATTAAGGAAACATAATATAGCAATAGCTTCAAATTTGAATAAAGCAACATCCATAAGTGTACTGGACTTAAACTTGTTCAGGTAACTTTTTTTTCATTTTTTTCCACGCAGTCCAAATGTTATTTGAGAATTGAGAAAAATGCTCAAACCTCATTAAACCACAAGCAATTTTTCCCATTCTTAGCCAAGCAAAGAGTTGAGATGGTTTTGATGATGTCACAGTCCAGCATCTTTGATATCTGAACTGATTACTATGGAGAAAAATCAAGATGAACATGACTATATCAACCAGAAAAAGGAGCCTGCTGATTATAAATGGGAAAAATTCTATTTACATGCAAATATATTGGCAATCAACAATGATGGGAAAAGAAATACTAAAAATGCAAACCCAACAGCAGATTGTAAATGTTACTTTTTTTTTTTTTGTCTAAGGCCACCTCTTACAAAGTAAAGCAGTGTATCAAAGCATGGAGCAGAGAATCCCAGAATCTTTAGGTTTCACTACTCATTGGAGGTCAGTGGAGGCCTCTCTGCAGTAAACTTTTCTCAGTTATATAAAGAAAACCATATGTATGTATGCATGTACATCTGTATGTATGTGTATATATATATATGTATACACACATATATGTATATACACATATACATATATGTATATATACACACATATATGTATATATACATATATGTATATAGACAGAAAAAAACAACCACAAGGTGAGAAGGAAAAGTAATTCATATACCCAGGAACCCAATAAATTCATATATATATATACACGTATGTATATCTACATGTATGAACATATGTGTACATTTTTATGTATGTACATGTATATGTGTGTATGTGTGTATGCATACATATACATATTCATATACATATTCATCTAACAGGGGATCTGTCCAAAATGGGGAAAAAAACAGAGCCTGATTTATTGATGCAGCTAGATGGCACAGTGGGTTGACTGAAGAGGACCACAGTTTAAATTCTGCCTCAGATATTTACTCACTGTATAAACCTTGTTGAATTGTATAACTTTTCTCTGTCTCAATTTATTCATCTGTAAAATAGGGATAGTGATAGATCCTATCCCTTCTCCCCCCAGGGTTGTTATAAGAATAAAATGGAATAATATTTTTGTTTGTTTGGTTGGTTTTGTGGGGCAATGGGGGTTAAGTGACTTGCCCAGGGTCACACAGCTAGTAAGTGTCAAGTGTCTGAGGCTGGATTTGAACTCAGGTCCTCCTGAGTCCAGGGCCAGTGCTTTATCCACCGAGCCACCTAGCTGCCCCTGGAATAATATTTTAAGACACTTTACAAACCTTAAAATGCTAGGTATTATTATTTTTGTTGTTGATATCATCGTTGCCATCATCATCGTTGTTGTCATCATCACCACCACCAACACCATCATCTGTGATGCAGGTGCCAGAATTAGAATAAGGCAGAAGTAAAAGGATCTGACATCAGAATAGGAAGACAGGGAGTAAGTATGATTAAGAGACAAAACAAAATCAGACTCAGTGTAGGTAGGTAATGTAAAAATGTCCTGGTAGGGGGCAGCTAGGTGGCGCAGTGAATAAAGCACTGGCCTTCGATTCAGGAGTACCTGAGTTCAAATACAGCCTCAGACACTTGACACTTAACTAGCTGCATGACCTTGGGCAAGTCATTTAACCATCGCTGTCCTGCCCAAAACCAAAAAACCAAAAAACAAACAAACAAAAAAAATGACCTGGAAGCATGACTGAGTCAATTGGCAGAATACTAAGCAACTGAGGTTTGGAAACTGATTGCTCAACCATACTGGATGGTTCTTCAGATTAATGGTAAAGCATACCCCTTACCATGAACATCCCTAGCTCTTTTAGAATTATTCTTAGCTATTTTCTAGTTATTTGGAGGCCAAGGAAGAAGTAGGGTGATACCATGGAAAGGGCTCTGTTTCTGGAGTCAAAATACCTGTTTTTGAATTCTATCTCTGATTTTAAAAAATAATGGGGAGCCAAGATGGCTGAGAAAAGAGAGGGACTTACCTTAACTCTCCCCAGAAAACTTCCAAAAAATTTAAAATAATACTTCAAAACAAATTCTGTAGCAGCAGAACACAAAAAATAATTGGGTGAAAAAAATTTTCCAGACCAACACAACTTAGAAGGTTGGCAGGAAAGATCTATTGCACCAGGTGAGAGTGGAGCACAGTTCAGCATAAGCTATGCCCCAGCAAGCCAGCAGTAGGCCTTGAGGGCAACTGACTCCGTGGCTGCAGTGGAAGTTTCCAGACCTTGTAGCTGACAAACCATAAGGGGGCCAGACAACTAGTTAGAAGGAGATTGCAATGGTCTCTTTGCTGGCACTGGGGGCAGGTCTCATTGCCCATAACCACATCTAAATTTCAGTTTTGGGTCTCAGTCTCAGGGGAGGAGGGGTACACGCACACCAGAGCTTGAAGCTGCAGGAAAGCTGGAACCCTGTTCACAGGAAAGCCCAGGAAAAGAGGGCTTGTGGTCACTCATAGATCAGAGTACAGGCTAGAAGAGTAGTACATGCACTTCTTCCTAGATCATGCAACCTTGGAGGAACCAAAAACTTAAAGGTCCCCAGAATTAACTATGGAAAATTTGCATAATTTTTAAAATGAATGTTAAATATACTTTACATGTAATTGGTGAAATATTAAAATGAAAAAAATCTATCTTTGTGATATTCATAAATCATTTAACCCTCTTGGAGCTCAATTTCCTGAATTGTAAAATGGAAGGTTTTTTGTTTTTTTTTCTCTGTAAACTTTGAGACTGTTTCAATTTCTATAATTATGATGTATGAATTTGTCATAAGGAACAATGTTTTAACTGTAAATATTGTTCTTTGCATCCAGTTCCTACCTGCTTGTCAATTCTTAGGAAATGCTCCATGACTATCTGGATGGTTTTTGTGTACTTCTTAACCCCCAGAGCCTCTATAGGTTAGGTTACATAACTTCTTATTCCCAAGCAACATCCAACCTTGGAGTATTCCAAGTTGGCCACTACAGAAATACACTATTTTGTTCCTCCATGACCTGGCCTCAAAGTGACTTCTTTGGCATAAAACTTTCCTACCAAAGTTTATTATCCAGATTGGGTCATTTGAAGAGGGGGGAAAAAAACTTTGAATAGTGGAAATAGCAGCAGATACTGAGAGAGAGAGAGAGAGAGAGAGAGAGAGAGAGACAGAGAGAGAGACAGAGAGAGAGAGAGAGAGAGCATCCTTACTAGACCATTTCTCAACCTGGAAAAAAAACTAATTGCACTGGGTAGAGGAGCACTGGAACTACTTTCAGTAGAGAACTGTGCTTGAATCTAGTCTTAGACCCTACCTGTGTAACCCTGGGCAAGTCACTTAACCAGTTTGTCTCAGTGTCTTCATTTGTAAAATAGAGATAATAATAGAGCTCTTACTTCTTAGGTTTCTTTTGAGGATTAAATGAGTTAACAATTGTAATGCTCTTTGCCCATAGAAAGTGTTATATAAATGTTAGCTATCATCATCATCATTATTATAATACAAGAAGATGGTTTGGTGTTTCCCAAGTATACCTTCTAGCACTGCTTCTAGGCTAGTAGTAAATATTATTCTTACGCTGACACCCACACCCTACAAATAGCATTTCCTCCTCAGACTTAGGAAATTGCAGCATTAACTTTCATCCTTTGTAAAATGATCATTAAGTTTAATCATTAAGCCAAATTTCCCAAACCTGCATGTGCAAACGCCTGGAGTATCATTGATTTCTGTAGTATGGGGAACTTCATCCACACAGGAACAGCATATTTCCAACTTAGCACCTGATGCAATTGGTTTCTCATCAAGTCCTAGAACTTATGAATGTTGCAGTTTACCTTCTTAGTATGTGTCAGGGGCAGGTCTTGAATTCAGGGTTTCCTGATTCTTATCCCTGAGTTCTATTGTATTGCTGCTTGGAAATGTGCATGGAGATTTACATATAACTAGGTTCATAGGAAGTATATCAGGATGGAAGACTTTTAGTAATATGGGATTTAGGTATATCAGCACAAAATGACACCAAGGTATAATAGCACACTGATTTTCACAGATTTAAAATAGTCTTATTTAAATAGTTTTCTACCTTACTTTAAATGCCTTGGTCATGTACTTAAAGAACCAACAAATAGAAGGAGGAACTCAATGGTCAAATAGTATTCTTGCAATTATAATTCATAATTCTTGACCTAATAGATGAATAGTAAATGAATAGTATAGAAATAGTATAGAAAGCCTCGAGCAATTGTTACTTTTTTAAGAGTGTTTTTATGATGAATGAAACCAAGTATGGAAGTATTCTGATGAATATGGAAGTATGAAAACATAAATGAGGGAAAAATATTTTAACATTTTATTTTTTCCTTCATGGTGAATAATCAGAACTCCGGTGAGAGAATAAGGTTTCCATTTTCCAGACATCTTTGTCTCCATAAAGGCTGCAATGTAATAATTAATGATAATGAGGTACTTTGAAAATGAATGCATAATACAGTTATCTTTTTTATCAAAGATGTGGCTTGCTTATACACATCTCAGAGAGAAAATTTCAAGGACAATAACTTGAGTTAGAAAAAGAAAAATTATTTCAGAGAAACTCAAATAACTAATTTTAGTTTCCTAGAAAATACTCAATTTAGAAAGAATCTTAGGAACATTCTTTTTCAGAGGAAAGTGGACCCTCAAAGATGACCTCTCACAGTGTCATCTCTAAATTGCTCTATTTTATATAACATATTTCAGTTGTTCTATCTTGTATCACACAATTTAAAGAAACCTTACTACACTTCAAAATTATCAAGGTTTATTACAAATGGAATAAATTTCAATTGAAATTGATAGTAAAAATCTAAAGGAATAAGAATTAAAAAATATATATCATTAGTTTATTTATTTAAAGAAGTTTTTTTTGATTCATCCATACATTTCTTTCAGTTAGAATACTGATAATGTACTTTTGCAAGCAATATATTATATCAGGTATTTAGGAAGCTATAAAGATAGTACAGTGGAAAGAGTCTTGGACCTGAAATTAGAGGACCTAAGTCCAAATTTCAGCTCTGTCATTTACTACAAGGATGATCTTAGGCAACTCACTTCATTTTTGCATAAATAAAAATTGCTTTCCAGAATGGGTAATTTCTAGCTGCATGAATAATTAAGGGACTGAATCCCTTCTGATCTTATTTGTACTTATTTGGCTCATAAAAGAATGAATGTAAAAAGAAATGAATGTAAACTCATTTATTAAGTGCTTACTCTGTGCCAAGCATTGTGATAAATGTTGATCATAAAACAGAAAAAAATTAACCTGTCCCTACTCTTAAGGATTTCACACTGTAAGATCTAAGAAATCCTAGTTTCAGAGTGAATGTAAAAGCCTAGAGTATAATGACTGATGGCAAGGGTCAGTGATCCTTAGGGTATCAGTTAGTCAAAGTACAGTGTCTGGCAATCCACAGAGTGCAGAGGCAGGGCAGATAGTGGTTCTACATTTACTTAAAAAAATAGAGTTGGTGACTTCTACATGATCCAAATAGCATGAATAGAAAAATGAGTTAAAGTTTTCATGCCTCCTAGAAAGTTGAAATAATGGTCATACAAATGCTTTTCAAGTTCATGTCATTGAAATGATCTATTACATATTTTTTTCTGCAATTAACTTTGTTCCTTGTTTTGTTAAGAATTTAAACTTCACCCACAGTTATATGATCAACTTTTTTTTTCTAATTCTTCAAGAATATGATATTTATGATTCAGGTCATGGATCCATTTTGCATGTTTTGAGGGAGGAGGTACAGTATGTTCTATAAGATGTTGGTTTCAACCTAATTTTTCTCAGACTTCTTACGTTTTTTTTTCCCAGTGTTTCTTGACACTTTTTTGATTTCTGCTTGGTGAAACATTTCATTTTTGAATCTAATTATTTATAATTCTTCCTTGTATAGTCTGTTCAATTGATCTACACACATATATTATATATGTACATAGACACATATAATACACACACCACAGATGCATATACATATATACATGCACATATGTGTGTGCATGTGTGTGTATGTGTATATGTTTGATGTATATATTTTGTGTATAAAATAAATATATACCAGATGCAAGTAGTTTTGTTAAGTATTGATTAAAAATATGGTTAAATATCTGGACATGCTATTTCCCCATTCCTTCATCCCCCCAATATTTTCCTTGATATTCTAGATCTCTTGTTCCTCTGAGTGAATTATAGTTATTTTTCTAGATATGAAAAGTATCACTTTAGCAGTTTGATTAGGTCTACACTAAATCTCCACATTATCCTACATCAATATAGTCATTTTAAAAATTGTATTGGCAGAGACCCGTCATGAGTAGAGAATATTCCTGTAATTATTGAAGTTCTATATTTCTTTAAGAAATAATTAATTATTGCATCTTTATAATTATATGTTATGTTTTGGACTATTGACTGACATTTTTTTAGGATTTTGTCATTATTTTAAATGCTGTTTCCCTATAAGATTTTTTTTTATAATTAATGAAAATGTTCCTTTTTATGGCTTGATTTTGTATTATGCTCCTTTACTAAATTTACCAATTATCTCCAATTGATTCCTGGTTGTTTTCCTAGAAATTTTCTAAATAAATCATGATGGCTTTAGCAAATAGGGATGATTTGATCTCTTTTAAAAGTAATTTTATTGATATCTTTTATATTTACATTGCCAATATATCTTGAATACCCTTCTCATTACTCCCTCCCAGAGAAGTATCATGTGTAATAATATTTATAAAGAAAACCAATGACAAATAAAGAAAAATCAGCAAAATGTCAATTCATAGAAAAAGTCTGAAAATATGGTAATTTATCACATTTGTTGACCTTTTGCTCTGTAAAGGAGTGGAATTGGGGTTTCTTCTTATATCTCTTCTTTTGATCATTTTATGGCTTCTCTTTTCTTTCCATAAACATTGATGTAGTCATTGTGTATATCATTTTATTAACTCTGTTTCATTTACCTTTTATGATTGCCCTGGTATGATAAAAGAGATTCAGATTATTACTATTAATTTCTCACCATATTTTTATTTCTTAACTTCTTTCTTTAATTACTTATTTGCTATGCTACTCAAAACATATGCAAAATTGAATACATGCATATATGTATAACATTGATTCATTATTTATGCTGTCTTTAACAAGATACTTTAAATAAACGAGAGTTAAACAAATTAGTAAGGCCTGGTTTTGTTCCAGACTCTGTGCTGAGAACTGAACATAGAAATACATGCAAGCAAGATAGGCTCTGTTTTCTATTGTTTTATATTCTAATAGTAGAAAATGATACATATAAAACAGTGAAAGACAGGGAAGAATATTCCAGACAAGGAAATCAGAAGCAATAATGATTAGAATCATGGGGCTGTTTATTGGATGTTCTTTCCAGAAATAGTAGTATTGATTTAATGATATTTTTCAGAAATGGCATTAGAAAGTATGGAATGGGGACAGATAGGTGGTACAGTGGATAAAGCACCAGCCCTGGATTCAGGAGGACCTGAGTTCAAATCTGATCTCAGACACTTGACACTTACTAGCTGTGTGACCCTGGGCAAGTCACTTAACCTTCATTGCCCCGCAAAACAAAAGTATGGGATGGTATGTTAGCATTGCTAGCATGTACTGGAAATAACCAGGGTTTAGGATGGTGGGTCTGAATTCAAGAAAAATGGAGCTTATAGGTAGGAACTTAAATTTGGTTTGGAGATCAAGCAAAGAATGAGGGTGGCTTGACACTGTTTTTTGTTTTTTATATTTTGTTCAATGTCTTCATTGCTTCTCTTGCAATTTTTAAAAATTGATCACCTGATGCATAAAATAATTTATTCTAGCATTTAACTTTGATTTATGTATCCTTGTGTTTTACATACATTTCCATAAGCAATATGTTATTGGATATATATATATATACACACACACACACACACATATATATATATATATATATATATATATATAAAATCTTTTAAAAAATAAAGTTCAATCCAGATAATTTACACTTAGAATTATAATTTTATTTTTTTTTAATATTGACAAATACATAAGCATTGGCAAACAAACTTCTTGTCATAAAATTCCTTCTACTGAGAGATTTCAAAATGTTTGTTAGATAAGTCCTAAAATGTCATAAGGGCCATGGAGCTAATAAGTGTAAGTTATATGATTTGAACACAGATATTTAATATGCTCCCAGTCATTGCTGAATCTGTTATCACTCTATACCTTGACTATATTGTTTTGTATTTGTTGTTTTAAAAGCACTTGTTACAACTCCAATTAATTCAGTGAAATCACTTTCAACCTGAACATCACACACACAATCACAAGTATTCCACATAGTTCCCTACCTTCCTTAAATACTGATTCATAGGTACCCTGAAACCAACTTTTTAATGGTTCCTTTCATTCCCCCTCAAAGAAAGTATAAACCACTCTTGCCATCTCTTTGTTAGTTTCATCTGTAGTACCTATATATAATATACTATGATTTCTTTTCCTTTCTCCTACCACATTATAGTTACTTTTTCCATTTACTTTCTATATTGTCAACCATCTTTGTCATTGTTTCATTAATAACCTACATGAAAATGAGGATTTCTAAGATACTGTATTTTTTGTTACCAAAATAATGTGAAATCCCCATGCATATTCTTTAAGTCAAATATGTTTTACCTTTGTAATATCAACTTCCATATCAAAGGCCTAAGAAAATTTTGGACTCTGTCTCAGAAATGTCTGAAAGGCATCCAGTAAATCTAAAACAACAAAAAGAAAAAAAAAGTCTTTTCCAATTAAAAGAAAATATGCTCAGTCTTATTGAATAGGCAATTTTGGGTCACAGGGCAATCTTTCTTGCTTTTCAACATATTATATTACATTTGCTTTTTTCATTTTTTCTTCTAGAAGAGATATCCTTTGCAATTCAAACCAGTTTTTTATGTACAATTTCTCCTTTCCTTGCCATTTTCATAAACTTTTTTTTTGTTATTCCTGAAATTCTAGAGTCTGGTAAAGTACACATCTTGGTCAACTTGGGATTTGTTTCTGTTTGTATCTTATAATTCTGGTGATCTTTTGTTTTGTACTCAGTGTTTAAAATGGATAAATTTTAAATATATTGCATGATTTTGGGGATAGTCTTTTCAAAATCTGTAATCTGGTCAGTTGCTTTGATTTGTAGTGGCCTCAGGACACCCCTGCCTCTTTTAAAAAGTTCTGTTGTTACTTTATCTAGATCACTTAGTTAATATACCCCTTTGTCTATTTTTTTCATGGATTCTAGTATTTATTAACATGTTCTGCCCTATAGTCTAGACTGTCAAGACTTTCATACCTCTTTTTTGTTCTTGATTTTTAAAATTTATATTCATAGATCATGAGATCTTATTTATCTTTCTTTTAACTATAGCTTTCCTGAAGTCTTTCAATGAATCTTTTTTTTTTTCCTCCCAGGTTTAGGTTCAAGTTTTTCCAGGTTCAGATCTGTGTAATAACTGCTACTATGAAGACTGAGGCTAGTGGATCCCTTGAACTTGATAGTTTTGAACACTAGAAAGTGTTCACTTTTAACTTTCTCTCATTTTATAGTATCTATACAGTTTTCTTGTATTTTGGGGGGAGTATTTAATTCATTGAGCAGCTTTTTTCAACATTGTTAAGGAATTATTTGTTGTTTTGTTATTTAGTTACTTTTCCCACTTTGGTGTATATCTTTTACTATTTCCAAATTAATATAAGAGAGCTAGACAAAATAATCATCAAAACAACCATTCATTCACTTGCTTTCTCTATGCTTAATAATTTTTACTTTTGTTGAAAGACACAATCATAGAAAAGACTGGTGAATTTCTTTATACTTTCTCTTCTCAAACAGTCCACAGTAATAGGGCTCTTTTAGCAAGTTCCTTCTTGGACTCAAAATCTCTTCTGTGGCCTTCCTTGCTAACTTCAGCCTACCCTTTTGAGAAACTCTTAAGTTCAGGAATCATAGTTTCTTGATTTGTATAACATCTCTTTGGAAGGAATTTTCCTTTCAAGTTTCCTCTAATTATGAATTATTATTCAATATATATGCATTATATAATGACATCAGTCACCTTTAAATACCTCCAAACAATAACCAATAGGCTTTTGCAAGTAGATTTTTCCCCTCTCTTTAATGGTCTACCTTTTTTCATAGAATCTATTTTTTATGTTGTAAATAAAGGTTCCCATTTGACAGTCCGCAAAACTTGCTGCATATAGCTGAGTTTATCTTACTTTGAGACATTTTAGTTTTTTTTAATAAATATAATGGTAATAGTTACTCTTTTAAGTTACAGTAAAAAGTAAAAGCCTGTTGGTGCATTTACTTCTTTATGGGACTCTTCAACATTTTTATAGGTAGCATTTTTAAAAAATACCATATTATCAATGTTATTTTTTCAAAATCCCATAATTATTTCTTTATGTGTGCCCTACACTATGTACTGCTTAGGCTTTTCTTGTAACACGTAAAAAGTTATACATACCAAACAAAAAAAAATACCATGGCTGGCAGCCTATGCAACATTCTGGGTCATGTTCCATTATTTCTCCAAGGAACGGATGGAGGTATATGTGGAATAATGATTTTTTTCTATTGAAAATATGGAAATCATTATTTTTTTTCATTGAATGGCCCTAGAGAAAGAGCTTACCATGAATAATGATTTATTTTCATGGAATTAATTAAGAGGAAGCTTTGGAACAGAACATTTTTAAACATTCAAGGTACTAGTCACCATTACTCTATTTTAATGTGATCTTTTATTGTACATTTTTATCCATTGTTATATGGCATTTAATATTTTTAAAATGTGCATTTGTCAAATTATTGCTGATAGATCCTTTTCCTTAACTTGCTTAAGTGTTTTTGTTTTTAAAGAAAATTATGTTTCTATTCCCAGTTTTATCTTTTCCCCTTTTATTTACTGGGGTTAGGCTACCTCAACCCTTTTTCTCCTGTTGCTTCAGAGAAGAAATGCTCCTTTATATGAAGTTTCTTTCCCTGCTATAATAGGCACATTTTTACCAAAGCTTTTCAAGGCATGAACTATGAAATGTATATTGAAGCTTACAGGAAACTTTTAAAATATATGAAGATTCATATATTTTAAAGTATCTAAACATAGATTCTCTATTAGTGAGAGAGCAACCTGCAGACAATTTCAATGGGAGAAAAAGTTATTTACATGCAAATATCTTGTAAATCAAAAAGGAAAAAACAGAAATGTATAAAAATACCAAACTATAATTTATAATTATGTATGTTTTTCCCTAGGATCCTCAACTATATCATATCAGTGTCTCCATGGGGCTACAACAGATAGTGTTTTTATTGAATTGAATTTTTCCCCCCACCAAATTGACTACTTTATTGTTTTGGCACTGAATTTATTTAAATAGTGTTTTTCCCTAATAGAAAGTTCAAGAATAATAAAACTAATTTGTAAGAATTAAACAGATTGCATTTAATATTTTAATTGAAAGGGTGGAGTGTTGGGCCTGAAGTCAGGAAGACTCATTGTGAGTTTCAGCTGCTCTGGAACACTTAATATCTATATTTTCCTGGGCAAGCCACTTAACTCTGTTTGTCTCTGTTTTTTTTAACTGTAAAATGAACTCAAAAAAGGAAATCGCAAACCACTCCAGTATCTGCCAAGAAAACACCAGAATTGGTGCAAAGCTGGACACAACTGAAATTCCTGAACAACCATCATTTCGTTAATCATGTCTTAAAACACACTGACAAAGGTCAGAGTATGAGTATTCTTCATCGTTCACGTTATCTTTCCATAACTTGATTTATTTTTCTTTTGAGGCATTTTTATTCATGCACAACTAAATTACCATTAAGACATTTAAGAATGAACATGGAAGGAGGATAATTAAAAAGAAAAAATTTTATAACATCTATAAAGATTTCTGTAAAAATAAAAAGTTATCATCAGAGAAAATGAAACCCCTATATATGAACTCTAATTCATTTTCCAAAATTCCTCCATGAGGAAACAGGGATGACACTGAAGAAAAGCAATATTTAAAAAGACATTAGACCAGTTGTACAGTTGTTTTAGTTATGTCTGGCTCTTTGTGATCCCATTTGTGGGTGGTGTTGTTTGGGCAAAGATACTGGAGTTGTTTTTTTGTCATTTTCTCCTCTAGTTCATGGTCCAAAAGACAAACTGAGGCAAAAGAGTTACATGATTTCCACAGGGTCATATAGCTAGTAAGTGTCTGAGGCTAGCTTTGAACTCAGGAGACTCTCCCTGACTCCAGGTCTGGCATTATGTCTATCCACCATGTCACCCAGCTGCCACTAGACTAGACTGAATAAATGTTGAGGAGGCTTTTTCTCTGGAAGTGACTGTTTGAGGACATTTTACTTAAAAAATAAAAGGAGAATATACAACACATAATATGATCCGGTGTGGCGTACTGAATAGAAAGCCATCCTTAGAGCCAGAAAGACCAACTATATTTGTCTTGCCTCTATCAAATACTGATTGTATGATAATAGGCCAGTCATTTACGCTCTTACTATTTTAGACAACCTTCTGAGATTATACATTTTCTAATATGATTATATATATACATATATATATATATACACACACATATATATTATTAATCTGATATACACTGAAATATGATATGGCATGGTATTTATATGATAAATTAAATATAATGCAATATAATATAACAATAATAGAAAATAAGATCTCAACCTGCATTAGTAGAGGATGTTCCAATAGATTATGGTTATTTGTTATGCCAATGAAAACATGGTCCCTTTACATTCCAAGCTATAGAAGTGCCCCATCAACATTATTGTTATCATTATTACTTTATGGAAAAGTAATGCATATTAATAACTACTGACATAGTCTTATTTTCTCATCTCTAGAAAATTTTAATTAGAACAACAAAGAATAACCATTGAGTACATCCTTGATTAGAGTATGAGAGGGAGCACACTGGCTTTCATGAAGAATAGTGTCTAGCATATACATATTCCTACAGGTATTCATAAATGTGTATATATGTACATATGCATGTGCATATACATATATACACATGGTCATATATTTACATGAACTATATAGTTTATGTTGATCATGTGTTAATTATGGAAAAAATGAGAAAATAAACCTGTCTTTTTTAAAATTTTGATAGTATTTTATTTTTCATAGAGAATTTTATTTTCCAAAATATATGTAAAAACAAATTTTAACATAAATTTTTTAAAACTTTGTGTTCCAACTTTTCTTCCTCCCTCCATTCCCACCCCCATCCACAAGAACTCAAGGAATTCTTGTTTTCTAACAAAACATAAGGCTTGCATTTGTTCAAAATCTCCAAGATCACTTGAACAATGTCAAGACTTAACTGGGATACCCTAAGAATATTATGTGAGTCATAGAATAGATAGATATGTCTGCACCAAAGGCTACTGACAATATCAAGGAGGGTCTCTAATGGAACATTCCAACTAAAGAGGGATATTATATGGATTAAAAGGCATGTGTGGATAGAAAGTTGGCTATTCATCCTGTTGGGCTGCTGTTACCTTCTCTGGAGAAGAAAGGCAGATCAAAATTAAAGGACATCTGCAATGACTGCTAGGGCACTTGTCACATTTATTATATAAACCTATGTTTAGATTGTAAGGTTCAAAGCTTCTCATGATTGTGGATGAGTTTCTGTTGTATGATCAAACCCCAGTGCATGGGATTCATAATCAATCACTCAAAACAATTTGGTTTCACTATTGACATTAGTAAAACTGAGTGGATGATACAATTTATATTCCATTGGGTGAACAATCTATAGAACTAATATTTCAATAAATATGTTTTGATCATGACAGTGATATGGACACAGCATTTAGTGGGATAATATCTTATATTATTTTTTGGAAATTCTATCTTACTATTTAAAGCCACAAATATTTCCATGCATAAAGAATCATCATTTTGAAGAGTAAGATTTGTCCATTAATATCATATCAATAGGAATCATAGAATTCCACAATTTCAAAAGAATTGAAGATAATCAAGACAATAAAGCTTCACATCTACATGTGTACATGCATTACTAATCATGAATTGTGTAGATATAATTTAAAAGATTCTATTAGTGAGATATGTGACAGGAATATATACAAATTATTGTAGTGAGAGTGGACTGAAAAATAATTGATGGACAATTTTTCTTATCATTGGAAATTGTGTGATATTAAGAGATAAAGATACCCAACATATCATATGAAACCCTCGACGTGGGTTTTATTTGAAGGAGTGGTCAAATATGACACAAGATGGTTAGGCATGATAGCTAGGATGCAATTTGCATTGCTAGAGTTCTCACCCCTTTGAAAGCACTTATACACAGAAGTAGCCAAGTTCTACCCATATACTAGTTTTGTGTAACTTCTTCATCAAAAAGCAGATAAATCATGGTAGAATAAGTAGACTAGAAGACTGGTTGTGGAATTCATTAATTTATAATGTTTCAATTAAATATTTATACCAACTATGTCCATTTAATAATTCAGGAAATTGAACATTCAAAATATAGATTCATCTTTTAAAATTTTGTTGTAGATTAATGTAGTTCATACTCATTACTTGTTTATTCCTTGTGATATCAACTAAATGAAATCATCACATGTACTTTCATTTAATTGTCCTAGAGAAATACTTGCAATGGAAATGAATATACTTTTTCATGAGCACTCCGCACATTGCAGTTGACGGTTTTCAGACCTATAGAACTCCATACAAAGAGTAACATATAAAATATGCTATGCCAGAATTAATAGTTGGACTCAAAGTCAGAGTGAGATTGGTTAAAGCAGGTCCTGCCTATGATGCATTACACTTGTGACCTTAGGCAAGTTATTTTACCTCTAAGTCCTATATACTACTAAG